>NC_140417.1:5867703-6467703 GCF_965140295.1 Lepidochelys olivacea | reverse complement strand
GCGATAGATATACATTTCCTGGGTCATCCTGCATGCCCTTTTTGAATATTGGCACAACGTTAGCATCCCTGTAGTCTTTTGGAATTTCCTCAGTGCTCCAAGATTTTTTGAAATAAAATAACATCAGCAACTGGTTTAGGACTCTGGGGTGCAAATTATCCAGGCCTGATCATTTTAAAATGTTTATTCCTACTAGATAACCCCTAGCACCCTCTTCAGTTGCTCATGGACTGAAAAGCACTTCACCATCCTCATATGAAATGCTTTCCAGATACAGAACATAAATATTTATGGAACACCTTTACTTTTTCTGTATCATCATTAGCAATGTTGCATCTCCATCTAGTAACAGGCCTATACTATAGAGAGACATTAAGTGTAAAGGGTTAGGGAGAAACAGAAGAGCAAATGAAAAAAAATCAGAGGCAGAACATCAGCTGATGTAAAGTGGTGTAGCCCTTTTGACTATAACTGGGGTGAAACAGCCTGGCCACATTGGTCGCAGTCGGGGTAAAGTGCAGTAGCTACTGATTTGAAGTTAGAACTGTTCAGCAAAAATTTGAAAAATTTCAGCGGAAAACAAAAAGTTTTGATTCAGAAATACCACTACCTGATGCCTTATGGGAGTAGTAGTTTGGGTGCCTTGTGTCCTCATTCTCCTCTATGGGCAGGGCTCTCTGTTGGGACTACGTCTCCCATGACTCACCCGGGTCTGCCTTCTTGTTGAACCACTGTGGGGCATCATGGGACATATAGTCTGGCATAGCAATCCAGCCACTGAGGAGACTGGGGGCTTTTGTTTAAGAAAAAGTCAATTTTTTGTGTGGAAAGTAGATGCTTTTCAGAAAAAAATGTGTTTAGTCAAAAACCCCATATTGCCATTGAAAAACAGTTTCAACTGAAAATTTTCACCTAGTCCTACTTGAAGTCAAGGAAGCCTGTTTTTGCCTAAGGATCTGGCCTATAGTTTTGCCTCCACTTCCTCTAAGTGATCCGAGGAATGGAAAACTTGTCTTATGAAAGGAGACTCAGGGAGCTTGGCTTGTTTAGCCTAACTAAAAGAAGGTTGAGGGGAGATATGATTGCTCTCTATAAATATATCAGAGGGATAAATACCAGAGAGGGAGAGGAATTATTTAAACTCAGTACCAATGTGGACACAAGAACAAATGGATATAAACTGGCCACTAGGAAATTTAGATTAGAAATTAGACGAAGGTTTCTAACCATCAGAGGAGTGAAGTTTTGGAATAGCCTTCCGAGGGAAGTAGTGGGGGCAAAAGATCTATCTTGCTTTAAGATTAAACTCGATAAGTTTATGGAGGAGATGGTATGATGGGATAACATGGTTTTGGTAATTAAATATTCATGGTAAATAGGCCTAATGGCCTGTGATGGGTTTTTAGATGGGGTAAGATCCAAGTTACCCGGGAAAGAATTTTCTGTAGTATCTGGCTGATGAATCTTGCCCATATGCTCAGGGTTTAGCTGATCGCCATATTTGGGGTCGGGAAGGAATTTTCCTCCAGGGCAGATTGGAAGGCCCTGGAGGTTTTTCGCCTTCCTCTGTAGCATGGGGCACGGGTCACTTGCTGGAGGATTCTCTGCTCCTTGAGGTCTTCAAACTACAATTTGAGGACTTCAATAGCACAGATATAGGTGTGAGGTCTTTTTTAGGAGTGGTGGGTGAAATTCTGTGGCCTGCATTGTGCAGGAGGTCAGACTAGATGATCATAATGGTCCCTTCTGACCTAAATATCTATGAATCTATGAATCTAAGTGCCAACATATGACTTCAGCGGCAGTTTGTGGCTCTTTCAGCACTTTAACCCATTTTCCAATGTAAAAAATTAAAATGGAAACTCTCTTAAATAATCCCAGTTTTGTTTTCATAATAGAAAATGCCTTGAAAATGGCTGCCAGGCTACAGACTGCAGGAGATGACTAAAGCAGGAACAGCCACTAGCAAGAACCCTCCATGAAGATGGTAACACCAGATTTTATTTGGCCTTCCTCTCTCATGGGCCTGCTTTGTTTCTACAGCTTTAGTTACCTTGCTCACGTCTGGATTTGTATGTATTTAGACTGTCCCATATTATTCTCAGTTAATTGACAAATTACAGGATATCCTCATGCCAGACCTAGTGAGTAGAACAGATCTAATTAGTCTATGGCTCCAGAATTCATGCTGATGTCTTTCAGAGGCCTTTCTTCATAGCAGAAAAAAACACACGCAGCACCCTGAGGTCCTGTCAGGATTCACCCTGGAGATGAACATTGTTGTGCAGTTAGTACTGGTTTTCCGTCCCTTTTGCTGCTAGCAGGGAGGGTAAATTAAGAGTAATTTTAGGTGTTTCAGTAAGAAACTAGAAAACATTTCTCATAAATGTAATCAGAAAGGACCAGACTTTTTTTTTTTCCCTATAACATTTGGATTTTGTTCTGGTCACGAGTATGTCATCCTACTATTGTGCCTTGTCACGAGTGTGTCGTCCTACTAAACTGTGCCTTGCAGTTAGCAATTTGTCAGAGAATGGATGGCGCATTTGTGAATGGAAATGGGTTGGTATATACTGACATGAGGAAAAGATCTCTGCTGTTGTATGCAATTGAGACAGTGGACATCAGGAATGTAAGACTCTCCATTGAACCATTCTTTGGATTTGAGTATGTTGGTTTTCAAATAATTTATGAACAACTCACCTGATGATTCAACGAGAGCATCAGAGAATCAACATTTAAAGAACAGAGAAACAAAGGGGTTTATGCATGATGACTTATGATGCAAGGTATGTATCTATTGGGTGCAAGTATTGTCTAGTGGCTGCAGATGGAGACTGAGAGACAGGCCCTTGAATTCTATTCATAGGTTTGCCACTGGCTTTGCAACATGACCTTGTGTCAGTCACGTAGGCACCTAATTCCTCCATGGTCTGATTTTCAAGTTTTTGTCAGAGAGTGGGTGGAAAATCTTCCAAATTTAGAATGAAAAATCCTCACTGGAACCCTTTGTGCTTCTGTTGTGTTTCCTCCCAAAATAGATTCAAAGGAATTCGTTCAGATCCTTTTCCTTTTGCTCTCTGTTCCTTAACACTTCACCTCGTATGTACGTTCATCATACAGAAGAATTGTTTTTCTTACAGGTCAGTTGTCTCTTTCTTCTGTTAACATATTTTTAGTAGGGCTGTCAAGCGATTAAAAAATGAATTGCGATTAATCACATGATTAAAAAAATTCATTGCGATTAATTGCACTGTTAAACAATAATAGCATACCATTTATTTAATCTTTAATTTTTGGATGTTTTCTACATTTTCAAATACATTGATTTCAACACAGAATACAAAGTGTACAGTGCTCACTTTATATTAATTTTTATTACAAGTATTTGAACTGTAAAAAACAAAAGAAATAGTATTTTTCAATTCACCTCATACAAGTACTGCAGTGCAATCTCTATCATAAAAGTTGAACCTACAGATGTTAGAGTTATGTACAAAAGTTGAACCTACAGAGTTATGTACAAAAATCCTGCATTCAAAAATAAAACAACATTAAAATTTTAGAGCCTGCAAGTCCACTCAGTCCTGCTTCTTGTTCAGCCAATCGCTCAGACAAACAAGTTTGTTTAGATTTGCAGGAAATAGTGCTGCCCACTTCTTGTTTACAATGTCACCTGAAAGTGAGAACAGGCGTTTGCATGGCACTGTTGTAGCCAGCGTCGCAAGATATTTATGTGCCAGATGCGCTAAAGGCCCTTCATGCTTCCTCCACCATTCCACGGGACATGCGTCCATGCTGATGACGGGTTCTGCTCGATACCAATCCAGAGCAGTGTGGACTGACGCATGTTCATTTTCATTATCTGAGTCAGATGCCACCAGCAGAAGGTTGATTTTCTTTTCTGGTGGTTCAGGTTCTGTAGTTTCCGCATTGGAGTGTTGCTCTTTTAAAACTTCTGAAAGCATGCTCCACCCCTCGCCCCTCTCAGATTTTGGAAGCCACGTCAGATTCTTAAACCTGGGTCGAGTGCTGTAGCTATCTTCAGAAATCTCACATTGGTACCTTCTTTGCGTTTTCTCAAATCTGCAGTGAAAGTGTTCTGAAAATGAACAACATGCTCTGCATCATCATCCAAGACTTCTATAACATGAAATATATGACAGAATGCAGGTAAAACAGAGCAGGGGACATACAATTCTCCCCCAAGGAGTTCAGTCCCAAATTTAATTAACACATTATTTTTCTTAATGAGTGTCATCAGCATGGAAGCATGTGCTCTGGGATGGTGGCCGAAGCATGAAGGGGCATCTGGAATGTTTAGCATCTCTGGCACGTAAATACCTTGCAATGCCGGATACAAAAGTGCCCTGCGAATGCCTGTTCTCACTGTCAGGTGCCATTGTAACACTCTTTCTTTTGCTTATTTTCTTTCTTTTGTTTATCTTTTTTACAGTGCAAATATTTGTAATAAAAAAATACGCTTTGATTTCAATTTCAACACAGAATACAATATATATGAAAATGTAGAAAAACCTCCAAAATATTTAATAAATTTCAGTTGGTATTCTATTGTTTAACATGCAGTTAAAACTGCTATTAATTACGATTAATTTTTTAAATCATGATTAATTTTTTTGAGTTAATCGCGAGTTAACTGTGATTAATCGACAGCCCTCATTTTTAGATATTCATAGATTTTTAAATTCAGAGGGGAACTTTATGATTATCTCGTTTGATGCGTAACACTGGCCATAGAATTTCATCCAGTAATTCCTACATAACTTATGGTGGAACAAGAGTACAGTGTTTAGGAAAACATCCAATCCTGATTTAAAGACTTCAGCGATGGGGAAGCCACCACATTCTTGGTAAATGCTTCCAAAGTTTTAATCACCCTCACAGTTAAATATTTGCACTTTATTTCTAGTTTGAATTTGCCTAATTACAGCTTAAAGCCAGTGGATTTTTGTTATGCTTTTGTCTGGAAGATTAAAGAGCTCATTTGTATCTACTACAACAATTTTTTGTTTCTTTAACTTTGTTAATGGAGCCACTAGTAAGGTAACATTAGAATTCTTACTTCACTTGATTAATTTTATGAATGAGTCACTACAATTTATTTTGTGTGTGTCAATGACTATGATTAAGGACTCACTCCTGTGAGGTGCGGGATGTCCTCCACACCCAGAGGAGTGCTCAGGGCCTAGCAGGGCTGGTCCTTAATTGAGCCTGAGATAGCTAGAGGGCCACATGAACTGCATCCATGAGTAAAGCCATGCTAAATTAATCAGAAAAAAGTCATAACTCCAAACATGGAAATACAACGTTCACTTAGGACCTGATCCAAAGTCCACTGAAGTCAATGGAAAGACTCTCAGGGGCTTTGGATCCGGCTCATAGAGAGAAAGGACAGTCTTTAGTGTTAAAACACTGGCTTGGGATTAAGTAAACCTCAGGTCAACTCCCAGGGTTATGGTGTGACTTTGGACAGATCACTTTCTCTCTGTGCCTTAGTTCCCCATCTGTAAAATGGAGATTATAATACTCCTTTTCTTCCACCTTTGTCTATTTAGACGTAACCATTCCAGGATAGCTACTGTCACCAGTGTCTCTTACTGTATGTTTGGCAGTGTCTAGCCTATGGGCCAAAGTCTTTATTGGGGCCTCCATGGCTATGTCTACACTGCAGTTGGGAGCAGCTGTTTCTGTGTCCTAGCTCAAACCTCGCTAGCATGAGCCTGCCTTCCTGGCCGGGAGGCTTGCTCCGAACAGATGCTGTGTGCTGCTGTTGTACAAGTTATTAAGCGTGATGCTTGTTGTATGAGTGTTATCTCTCATAAAAGCCAATGTGATGTATCTGAACATTAGCCAACGTACAGAGGCCGTTCTGCTCCTGGGATGCCTGGGAGAACACTGCCCCACTCAAGAAAGTGAAATAAAAGCAAAAGAAATTAGCATCATGCTAATTCCCTGTGATCATTGCAGCTTTTCATTTAAAGGGGCACTGTAAAGGTTCATAGGCACTGAATTAGAGACACGTTGGTTGGCAGACCCATTTCATAAGTAAAATACATCCCTTTGCCTTCTTTCTCATATTGCTTTAGGGCACTGGACACCCCCAGTTTGTTTTCTCAGTGCTTATATGAGAAGGTGTTATTGTGGGGGAAATGCAATTTTCTTATCTGTTAGAGTAGCTGAAGCTGTCTGATTATGCAGCTGAATGCATATTCATCTCAAATACAAGGCTGGAATATCCACTGGCCCTTTAAAATTCTTGATTCTTGTCAATATCGTTGTCCATTACAGTAATGGAGAGGGAAATGACAGTTACTCTTCATAGAGAATGATGACTTGAGAATGAGAATTCTCTCCCAAGTTCAGTAAGTAACAAGTTCATGCTAGTTTTAACTTTTGGATGTGGTGGTTGTGGATATCACTCAAGACTTAATAAACCAAGGAAGGGGATGGAACTTTTATTTAGCACAACAGCCTGGATCTGTGATTTTTAAAGCCAGTGAAGAATGGATTAACATTTATAAATGCTAGGTTGATGAGTAACACAAATAAGTAAGGCAAATTAACCTTTGCAGCACATCACATGGAGATAAACAGACAGCGGAAAGCCCTGAAAAAGGTTCCCATGTCCTTGAAGTAATTTGCAGCAAATCAGTATATAATCCATTGTAGTGCACGGTACTGTGGCAGGCAGCCTCTAGAATGTAAATTTCCAAGAAGTTAACGAAGATAAGTGAAAGTACAAGGGCACGTTGTGACTGGCAAGCCAGTGTTCTTGCTATAGTGGCTTTATGTCCTTTCATGCAGTTTCATATACTTTGGAACTAGGATTATAATGTTTACCGAGGGCCAAATATGCTTTATCAATATCTTCATTAGACATACCATAGAGTAGCCCGTCAATTAAAGCCCATATTTCCCACTTTTTTCCAAATTTCAAGAGATTTTCCTTATTTTATTTTTATTTCTTCAGTCCAAAACTTAGGGTCAAAAACATTACATTTGAGACATTTGTCCCCCACATATATATATTTTTCTTCTCAGGGACTGCCTGTCCAGTAATCCCTCACTGTGATTGGGTTCAGTCTACAGAAGCAATTCGCTGCTGAATCAAGTAGGTTTCCCCCTCTTCTCACTGGGGCCCACCCACTGGGGAGGCCTCCAGAATGGACTGGGAAAGAACACACACACCTATTCTATAATAAGTACGTAGAGAACATGCTATCACAGAGCTATAACAATACTAGAGAAAACTATCATGAAAGCAATTTTACATCCCAGACTTTTCCATATGGAGGAAAGGAATCTAACTTCACAACCTGAGGTGAAGCCACCAAAAAGAATTACCTCTAAAACAAAGGTGGATCAGGACTGCTGGATATGCTGTCTTCAAGAAAAGAGACATTGTAGATGAGGAAGACAACTTTCTCATTCTTGAGTGAAAGCATGTGCGGCAGTCCCTTATGGCAGGATGTACATGGCAGTGAGCTCAGATAACTAAGAAGGTCTACCCACAGAAGAGAGAGTGCAACTTCTTTCCTGGTAGAGATGTTTGGGGATTTTTGAGCTTTAATGTGCCACCACTTGGAAGACTTCTGGCAGATGAAACATCGTCAATCTGATGAGTCCAGACCCAACTTGCAAGCCTTTCTGAAGGTCAGAATAATGGAAGTGGTAGCTGCCTTACATACTTCTTCAGCAAATATAAGTGCTCTTCGCATGTTGGAAGTAACTGCTGAGTGACTGGAATGGGTCATAACATCTTCTGATGGCTCCATATTCTTGTATTTATAGAACTCTGCAGTGCAGCTGGTGTTCCCTTTGACAATATTCATGATCTTCTTGCATGTACCTCTAGAGCCACATAATATGAACAGCTGCTGTGATTTTCTGCAGAGCTTAATCCTTTTTCATATATTTAAATATGGCATTACATTATGTCTGTCCTATGTCAGGCTTTTTTCTGTTGGGTGGATTGCTGTGGAGCAGTAAGATGGTACTGCCAGCTCCTGAGCTTAGGGATTCAAGAGAATATAAAAAGGGAATCCACAGCAGTGTTTAGAAGTGTCTCTCTGTACATTAATTCTTCCATTGTTTTCCTAGCCAAGAGCTAAATAAACTAAAATAAAAATACAACTATGGCAATGTCAATGATCACAAATAACGAGGGAATTGAGTTCCAATTCACTGACTTTGAAACTCATTGACGTCCCTTAAAGTGTCCACATTTGAGCAATTTAGACACACAATGCCATTGTCCACGGGAGGGTAGGAATAAATTCTTAGTCACACTAATGAAAACCAGTTGAAAGCCACAGCAGATACGACTCTTGGTGGTATTCCTAAATCACAAAGAGCCCTCTTTAGGGATAGCATACTCTTTCCTGTGTAAGCTATGTAGAAAACTCAGACATTTCCTGCACGTATGATGTGCATTTGCTTTCCACTAACATGCTTTTGTCATGATGGAGATGATAAAGGAGGAAAAGGGCTGGGGCTGGTGCGAATAAGGAATTCGGAATAGTCAGCCAAATACTCTGAATATTCTCTGAAAGCTTGGGTAGACATTGCTTATTAAAATCCCAGCAAAGGTAACAGGTGTAACTACAACTTGTGCAGCAGATCACTCTAGCTGGTAATAATGGTTCCATTATTAAACAAATATTTTGTACCCAGATAAATGATTCCCTTAATATTTCTTCATTACATGATATGCAAAAGATATATAACTTACATTGGCATTCAGCTCTGCATGTTCCCGTTTGTCCCGTTCCCTAACTTTTCTTTTTCATGTAAATTTCAGTCTGTGCAAGAAATGCCCACTACTAATGGTGCACCTTTTGCTGAGTACTTGAATTTGTCTCTTAAATAGAATCAAATAGTGCACGTGGGCTTATTCCAAAGTCAAACCTACAATCTGGACCTGCAATGTGACCTTGACCAAGTCATGTCACTTCTCTGTGCCTTTATTTCTCCTCTCCCTTGTTGTCTGTCTTGTCTGTTTAGATTGGAAGCTCTCTGGGGCAGAGACTCTCTTACTATGTGTATGTCCTGTGCCTAATACAATGGGTTCTTTTGGTGCTACCAAACTACAAATACTGATTTATTCTTGTTGGTTTCTTCAGCAGAAAGAGTTTTGCCAGAGCTGAAAAGTTTGTCTATTGGGACAGAGGCTTGGGTGAGACCATTGGTGTCTAGATCACACACAGAGACGTAACAGATAGAAAGGTGTTTTAATCAAGTGCCCAGCCTCCAATTAGATCCAAGTTAACACCTGTGGGAAATTACAGCAAGTAATTCAAGGAGACCATATGACTTCTTAAATTCATTAGGAGCCCGCTAAGAATTAGAGAACATTACTAAAAATAATTACTTGGAAATTATAGAGTTCAAACAGAATGCTATGCCCTGTTCATACCAAGCTCTCAATGTATGCAGAATTTCAGAGGGGAAAATCAGACTTGATTAATAACATGTTTAGCTTTTTCTTTTTTATTAAGGTTTATATTAATTTTAACTTTTAAATGCAACCATTACAATGCAAGAAAGCAAAACAAAAATGAAACTAATACATTTAAAATGACCATCTAGAACATGTAGCATAGTATTAACATACATATGCAAAACCAATTTCTACTTAAACCATACAGTCAAAATAATGAGTGCTTTACAGTTAATGGGGGGAACCCCACAGACAAGGCAGTGTGGGGAAGTGTGAAAGAAGGTGGGGAAAAGGGGGAAGAGTCCAGGGGAAGGGGAAAGGTGGTCTTGAGCGGCCATTGGGTCTTTGGGTGTTCCTTAACCAAATGTTTCTAAAAATAGTTCTTCAAACTCATGTAGTTGATCCCCGTTGGAGAAGGTGATCCTCTCTCTGGCTCGAGAGGTCAGAATACCACTGTTGTAATATGTGCATTGATTTACTTTTCCACCTCTGTAAAATCATTTGCTTTGTGATCACAGGCTGTTCTCAGAAACCATGACTGCTGGGCAGATGAAAGGCCCAAATTCGTGGGTAAGTAGCCTAACATGTAGTTCTCAGCTGATGTTTGATTGCTAAAGCCCCAAATCATTTTAATTCTAGTATCAACTTCTTTCGGCAGATGTTCAACCCACATGTGCCTTTATAGCCAACACGTGTCTGAAGGAAGGGCTTTAATCTTCGTCTTTGCAGAGTCCAACACATTCTAAGTGCAATTTTTACTTGAATTACACACAAAACTACGTTGACCCTAGTGCAGCCTTTAAAGGATGCTCCCAGGTTTAGGTAATATCTTCAAGACTCAGGGGCCTATTTCATTGAAAAGGCAGAAAGAAATGGGTCTGGAGAGTTTGTGGAACATCTCTATTATGCCCTGTTCATCAGATGGGTCTGACAGTCCCATGGTGCGTGGGTCCAAGTGATAGGTCAAGAAAGGTTTTAGCTATATATGTTGTCGTATTGCTGTGGCCAGGAGGTTGTACTAATGATATAGGACGTGGCATGTACTGATGATATAGGACGCATCATCAAAAAGCTGAGAGAGGCATCTAATGCCTCCACACCTCCATTCCCTCTACACAATTAGCTGGTTGCCAATCTGCAAGTCAGTTTTCCCGCATAGTGATTTTTATATGGTGTGGGGGGTGAAAATTAAATCTCTTGGCAGATATGGTCCAGGATGTCCAATCTAACTTGCTGCACTAGAAATGTCTGTGTGGATCCTGCTTAACAGTTTGTCAATGTAGACAATCTTTATCCTTAATCTTTATCAGGGAACTTTTGTATTAGGGTAGAAGTTTCAAATTTTATACACATGTTTAAGAGCAATTTATCCGCTTGATATGAACTGCTCAATCCTTAATCCATTGAAGTCAGTAAGAGTTGTGTCATTGACTGCATTGGGTATAGGACTGGGCCCTAAACAGAATTTAAACTAATTCTTTCCTGCTTACGAAGCAGTCATTAAAACTCATTTTATTATGAGGCAAAATCAGTACCTTGAGCAATGTTGCAGTAATGCAGACATCTCCATTAAACGTGTCCCAGTTAAGTGGTGTATACCATACCCCCAGCTTTCCCTCTAATTTTTCCCACCCATGTGAGGAATGAAATTTGTTATGTGCACCAATATGGAGGTGATGTGCGGCGCATAACAAAATTCATGTGGTGGGGTGGGGCCAAGGGGTTCGGAGTGTGGGAGGGGGCTCAGGTCTGGGATGCGGTGGGGGGCTGAAGGCTCTGGCTGGGGGGGTGGGCTCAGAGCTGGGGTTGGGGATGAGGGGCTCAGGGCTGGGGCAGAGAGTAGGGGTGCTGGGGGGGTGCAGGCTCCAGCTGGGGGTGCAGTCTCTGGGGTGGGGCTGGAGATGAGGGGTTTGGGGTGCAGTGGGGCTTCCCGGGACTAAGGTGGGGAGAGAGGATTCCCTCCCCCAGCTCTCTCTCCCTGCAGCAGCACTTGGGCTGCGGGGGGGAGGCGCCTCTCCCCCCGCTGTGGCAAATCCAGGCCAGCTTGGGTCAGGGCCAAGGGAGGGGCACCGATCCCCTGGCTGCAGCTGGTCCAGGGCTGGGCTGAGTCAGGGCCATGGGAGGGGCACCTGTCCCCCAGCCGAAGCAGGTTTGGGGCCGGGTGTGGTCGGGGCTGGGGGAGGAGCACCGCAGCAGGTCCGGGGCTCAGGGAGACACATCTCTCCCCTCCACAACCCTGAGAGCCTGCAGTTTAGAGGGAAATTAGCCCAGGGCCCCCATCAAGTTTGCTCTTATATAGATATTACCTTTCTTTTTTAACTTGGTGTGATAATCACTGCTATGACATGCTATACAGCTTTTACATACGCTAATATGTGAAGAATAATAGGTCCGGCTCCCATTGAAGTAGCAGGCTTGGGACTAATATATAATTTTTAAGAAATGTTGCTATTGATAGAAGAATCTGCTTATATTGTATTTAAGTGTTCAGGGGAGGTTTCATTTTTAAATGCCCTACTTAAAGCCAATTCAAAAGATTATTATACTCAGAAATGATCATCATTCTTTTAAGTATACTAACCTTAATTACGGGCCCAACTCTGCTCTCATTGAAGTTAATGGTAAAGGGTCTGATCCATAATATATGAAGCCAGATGCAGAATGCTCTCCTGGGTCTTGCACTGGACTGGGAATCTGGAGATCTGGGTTCTATTCTCAGCTCTGACGCTGACCTGCTATTGACTTCAGGCAAGTCACTTCCCTTCTCCATACATCCATTTCCGCTTGCGCCCTTTGTCTTGTCTATTTAGACTGTAAGCTCATTGGGGCAGGGACTGCCTCTTACTATGATGTTTGTACAGCACCTCGCACAATGCGGATCTCAGTGGAGGCCTTTCAGCACTACCTTAATAATTATGATAATAATGTTAAAGTCAAAGTGAGTCCATCCATTGACTTCAATGGGCTTTGAGTCAGGCCCAGAATTCACATTGTCTTCCATGGCAACAGGAACAGGTACTTAGTGAATCTCCAGAATCTACCTTTAATATTTCCCTCCACTTAAGCAGCACCTCTTGGATCCTTCATTGTTCGCCTTTTGCATATCAGAGGTCTGCACATGTCACAAGACATTTCCAGATCTACAAACATCAAGCAAAAGTCAGAAAAGGTTCAAGCCCAGAAACAAAGGAGTTAAACAAAACTCATTCCCCTGCCTGCTCTGTCTCCAAAGAGCCCAGCATTCCCATGTAAATTCCCTTTTCATTAATCTAATAATGCTCTACTTTGTTCCTAATTTACTACCCTTTTCAACAAGCATTGTAATATTTGTGCAAAGGATGTATATAAATCATTGCTGCCCTTCTGCACTTTCTTAGTTACCTAGTTCTTTCAAGGTCACTAACCTACCTTACAGCTTTCATCTGGTTTAAATAGTCTGCTATTACCTTTTACACTCTCTTCCTAGGCCATTCCTATTTAGTTTGCTGGAGCTGCATCTTCTCAAGCAGCTATTGATCCCATGTCTCCTTGCTAAAGGTTACTAACTTCATCAGCAGTAACGATAGAGATTACATCTGTATAAGGGATTGTCTACACTTGCCGGGGGATTGACGTGCGTTAATCGATGCATTGGCTATTGATTTAGTGGGTCTGACCCGCTAAATCAACAGCAGATTGCTCTCCCTTCGACTTCTATACTCCACTGGATTGAGAAGAGTAAGGGGAGTCGACAGAAGAGCGTCTCCCGTTGACATTGCGTAGTGTGGACGCTGCAGTAAATAGATCTAAGCTACGTCAACTTGAGTTACGCTATTCACGGAACTTAAATTGCGTAGCTAAGATCAACTTTTCCCCGTAGTGTAGACAAAGCCTAAGGTTCACTTTTATGCCTCTTGGTGATTGGAAAGGGGCTCGTGATTTCCAGTTTTAATGCTAGTCACCATCTTTTCAACCAACATTTCTAAAACACAAGTGGAGAACATATCTTCTGTACAGTATCCCTGTTCTGATGCCCCAAAACTCTCAGCTTCCAGATCATAAGGAAGAGGTTAATCAATCTCTATTGAACGCACAAAGACCTAAATACTACTAATTGTGTCAACAGCCAAATAAGGGCCAGCTTAACTACATACTTTATTTTCAGCACGTCCCGTTTTGAGAGTGATTTTGTCATGAGAGGGTTTCAGAATTCGGTATCTCAGAGGCTGCTGACCTCCATAATTTTTACACGTGCTAGCTCAGATGTATGGTGTCAGGATAAACATCGAGCTGCCGTCTAAAGCACTATCTCTCTGAAGCCCCAGATTTTGTACTGGGGCCATGTAACTGTCTTGGAGTTGATTGCTCAAAAGGAAAATCCCTCTCTTTTGCAGAAAGGTTCTGCAACATGGTCTATTTGCAGGCCCAATTAGCGTTTCAGAACATGAACTACTGTCCTTTAACACCCACACAGTCACAGTGCACGTTTTTGAGTTCCCTTCATTGGCCATAGAAGGGATAGTGAAATTATTTAGCAGTCAGCAAAATACTTGCCTGGGTCACGTACATGAGCTGGATGTGTAATTTGCACACTGTGACACTCCATTGCTCGTGAAACGGTGGGCTGAGTCCCCTTCCAGCAGGGTGAGTGGGAGAGAAACACAGGCACCGCAGAGGGTGTTTTACCCTGGCTGGAGTCACACTTGTGCAGTGGTGGTGAGAGACTAGAGCTGGGGGAGGGAGGGTAGATGTAAACTGGGCATGAACAAATTCAGGTTGGATATTAGAAGGTGTCTAACCATCACAGGGGTGAAGTTCTGGAACAGCCTCCCAGTAGGAGTGGTGGGGGCAAGCAATGTATTTCGTTTTAAGAGAGAGCTAGACAAACTTCTGAGTGTAGCTGTATGATGGGGTTGCTTGTGATAGTAGGAGGCAGGGCTCACTTCTGGTTTGTCTTATGTTCCTAAAGCTCATGCTTTCAGCCAGCCACTGGCAGGGGTCAGGAAGGAATTCCTCCCCCCCACCCTCCACACACAATGTATTTGGGGAGGGTTTTTTAATCTCCTTCCTCTCAAGTGTCAGAGGTGGCCATGGCTGGAGATGACACATTGGGCAGGGTGGGCTAGTGCTCTGAGATGGCGCCGAGCATTGTCTCTCACAGGTGCTTGGCTGGCTGGTTCCTGCTCACATGCTTAGGGTCTAACCGGTCACCAAATGTGGTTTTGGGAAGGAATTTCCCCCCAGGTCAGATTAGCAGTGATCTTGAGGGGTTTTTTGTTTTTGTTTTTGCCTTCCTCTGCAGTGTGTGGGTGCAGGTCGCTTGCCAGCATTGTTGGGGTGTATCTCTGCCATTAACACTTGATCACTGGTGCACCTCAGCCCCTCCAGTTCTCTGCCTGTGACACACAATAGTCTAGTTTCCGGTGGGCTGTAATATGGTCTCATTTCGGTTGTTGAGTTTGGTGTGCGGGTTGGTGGACTGTGATATACAGGAGGTCAGACCAGATGATCTGGTGGTGCCTTCTGGCCTCAAATTATGTTGTGAAAAATTTCAGAATTTTGAAGTAGTTTTTGCCGGATTCAAAACAGACCTGTTAAAAATCTCCATAAAAATTTCAATCAAACGCGCTAATAGAATGGTAATCGAAATATTTTGTAACCACAAACCCAGTTTTCAGTAAAACCAAAAAAACCTCTGGTAATGTTTTAGATCATGGTTTCAATTAAAAATATTGTTTAAGTACGATGCAAAAGATAAAAAAGGTTGGAAAAAGTTGGCAATTTAGGGTGAGAAGTTTTGTTGTTTTGTTTTGATAAAAGGCTGTTTTGGAAGTTTTTGACCAGCTCTTTGTGAACATAAATGACCTCAGTGTCTGAATCATCGTATCCTGCCACCTCTAATTTAAATATGGTGTATTGGTGATTCCAGGCAGTGTGTAATATATGTATCGGCCCAGATAGCTCGATCGGACGTGATCGAATGCTGATCTCTGACCTGCTACTACGTGTGTCTCACACGTTGATTGCTGTTCAGGAAGCCTATAGATGGAATGGAAAAACTTCATACTCAATGTGATCCAAACTGCCCTGGAGCGTATTATGTTAATGTCTAATATATATTAGAAAATTGTATTTAGTACTCAGAGTGACTGTCTGTAACCATAACCGTGTTCTATCTTTTTTTAACATCAGAGTTACAGCACATATGCTCGCACATTTGTCCATATGCCTCTTGCAGCTGGGGGAAGAAAAAAATGAGTAACATTTTTCAAAGAGCTTACGTGGTTTAGGAGCTTAAATCCCATTTACTTTGACTTATGCATTTCGGAGCAATTGACTTTTGAGAATGGGACTTAGGCACCTTTTAAAATGTTACCCTTTATCTATCAGGGAGCCCAGCCCAGCTTTAAATAGTGCCCATCGAACTCTAATTGAAGGTGGATTTTTTTGCTTTCTTGGATTCTTGACTAGGTTATCAAAGAATCATATCAAGTACTTTCTAAGAACAAAAAAGGAGAATTCTGCGGTTGGTTCTTGCTGCTCTGACAACTCAAAGCTGTCTGTCAGAGCACCACAAACCTGCCCCAGTGAATCTACCCCAAAAGTCTACTTGCTCATCTGTTAGATGTTGGCAAGATTTCCCAGCTCTATTTGCAGTCAGTACCTTGGTAAATTAGGGTCTAGGGGACTTATTTTCTTCCTCCTCTTTTTATTCCTTTCTTATCCCACAGTCTGATGTTGGAGAGGACCTTTGTGTTTCTAAATTGAAACCACATTTGTCTAATGCACAAGTGTAGGGGTTAGTGGGGAAGTCCCTTTGTTCTTCTCTTGTTTGTTTCCCCTCACCTGCCATAGCCAAATTCTGAAGTAATTCCAGACAGCTGAGGTTAGTTTAGGACATCTAATCCCTGAAAGCTGGATCTGAATTCCAGGACCAGAACACAGCGTTTCAATTTCGTCACCAGCCTTTTATATCTAATTTCCAAAAATCTCTGAAAAAGTATGGGAAATGGCTTGTTTTTTAGTTGTTGTTTAATTTTATTGACAGGTTTCAGAGTAACAGCCGTGTTAGTCTGTATTCGCAAAAAGAAAAGGAGTACTTGTGGCACCTTAGAGACTAACCAATTTATTTGAGCATGAACTTTCGTGAGCTACAGCTCACTTCATCGATGTGAAGTGAGCTGTAGCTCACGAAAGCTCATGCTCAAATAAATTGGTTAGTCTCTAAGGTGCCACAAGTACTCCTTTTAATTTTATTGTTTGTCAATGGTACAGAACTGGGCCCTTGAGGTGAAATTCACACCTAACAAAAGCGACAGGAACAAGCCCTCCAAAAATTGGGTGTAAGTGATACTTCAGTAATGCGTAGGCCTTCTTGAGTGCAATGATGGGTGTTTGTAACTAGTGTGTGTTTGCACGAGTGAGGCTATAGTGAAGATTCTTGTGACGCTAACAGTGCAGAAACATCACATGGCCTTGGATGTAACAGATGTGTTGAGATGGAAAAACCTCACTGAGCCAGATGCTTTCTTTTTTTTGGGGGGGGGGCAATGATCTTTTAGAAGAGGAAACTGAGGCATGTGGATCTGTAGGTACTGGGTAATATCACTTCTTTCTTTCTCAGAGTGGCAATCTGCAGTTTTAACAAGCTGTTCTTTTGAAGAGGGGGGTCTATTTCTTCTGGACAATTCCCCTGTTAACCCTAAGTATTTCCCTCTCCGCCCATCCACCCCCGCAAAAAAACTAAGATTGTCTTGTCCTTTACCCAGTGAAAAACTTTTCATCTGCTCCAATTTCTATATCATCCAGGATAAAGGGGGGAGAAAGCCTGGTTCTTGCTACTTAGTAACTTGAATATGACCATGAAAATGTTATTTGTATGTGATGTGGGAAATATGTTCTTTAAAGCTGTATCATGTTACTAATGGATTACAATGGGGCTACTTGTGTGTGAGAGGCAAGCAGGATTTAGCCCTTATTGTTCATTATTACAACGTGTTATTAATTAGGTCTGATTCTGCACCCTCTGCTCAGACCAAACTCTCATTGACTTCAGCTGATCAGACCGAAATCCTTAAAAAGCAGGAAGCAAGTAACAAATACAAGGGCATTCGATCTTTATGGATAACTGCCCAATTGTCTCAAATGGGAACTTGGCAGGGTAAGGCTGCATGACCACATGCTGTAATAATTAACCATATGTATTCTCCATAATCAAACTTGGTTACAAAAATTCATTATTGTCCTGTCTCTGCTCAAGGAAAGCATTGCTAGCAGCTCTGACATGCCACATGTCAAACAGAACAAGAAAATCACCTTGCTGTTGGTGTAGGGATTTATTTAATTCAGTCACAATTCAGCCTTGGCTTCCTCCTGGCTCCGTTGATAGAATTAGCTACGCCCACCCTATTCCTGCCATAGCTTGCCTCTCACACTGTGCTGGCTCAGCTAAGTTGGACAGTGCAATGGGGGAGCAGGATCAAGTGTCGTCCTATTCTCTACCCTCACTTGCCTCTATTTCCTGCTCACCTATTCAGTGTGAGGGCCAGGCAGTAGGCAGTCTGGCCTACCAGTCACAATTGGACTGGTGTCCACATGTTCTTAAGTCCTTCCTCCATGGCACTGATCTGAGTAATTACTATAGCCGGGATCGATAAGCAAGAATCATGCTGGGGTCAAAGACCAGAGATCAGAGGTAGTACCGGGCTGGAATCAGAGGGCAAGGGTCACGGTCAGATGGGGGTTGGAAACCAGAGATTAGAAAGCAAGGTACCATCTGGAGCCACAGCAGGCCAGACATTCTTGCAACTTCCTGGGAGCACCCTCCAAGGTTAAGTCGTGCTCATGGGCCAATCAGAAGGCTGCAGGGCACTGTCCCTCTGGACCTTTTGGGCGGTACTTCCTGTGGTGCCTTATCTCCACAAGGCTCTTTGGAGAGGGCTGTATAGCACCTCATGGTGGCAGTGCGGGAATGTCAGCTATCCCAGGCACTGCCAACCTGAGTTCTAATCCTGCAGACCAGGATGCTTGTGTAAAGGACTAGCGAGGACATTTTATGCTCTAATACTTCCCCACACAGGCCCTTAGGCCAACTCACAATCCAGCAAAGCACTTAAGCACATGCTTAATTTGGTTGCATCGGGGCTTTAAAATAATGTGAAATAGGTATGTCATGATATCCCACCAAAATGCACGTAAATCAAAACTCAAGTTAAGAGATCACAGCAGAGACTCGAGCACCTTTCCCTTGGCGTTTTCATGTACAGGGAAAAATCAGGTGAAATAAAAATTATGAGCTGTTTCCATGAAAAGTGAAACATTAAAGAATATTGATTGCCTTAAAAATAGCCTGGAAGTCAGAAATATTTATCTAGAAGAGACTCAATCTTTCAAGCCCTGACATAAAATGTATATGTATATTCTGATTCGGCATGGACATCGCTGATAACCTGCTAACATGGAAAGTGCTTTAATTAATTTAATAAGAATTTAAAGCCAAAATGTATTTTAAATTAAATCGGAAGGGGAAATGATTAATTTAAAAGATGACAGTATTCTAGAATGATCTCTCCAAGATGGGAAAACATTTCATGTTTGAAAGTGACTTGAAGGACAATAATCTTCAAAATATTCAGGGCTGAAAAAGTTTCCTAAATGCAGTTTTTAAAATAGACGTCAGGGGACAGCTTCTATTTTCTGAGAGCATTCTGGAACCACAGCAACCGATGTTGCTTCACTTAAAGGCAAACAAGAATGAGAACTTGATAGAAAGGAAAGGAGGTGCTCTGAATATTTGCATGCTGGCCTTGCAAATTAGAAAGAGAAGGCTAAATAGCAAAGCTGGGAGAGTAATGGTAAGGGTTTGACTTTAATCTAAGGAAACAATTAAATTCAAAATGCACCCACTCATGCTTGCAACTCACATAGGGCTAAATTTTGCAGTCATTATCTAGTCCTTCCTCCATGGCTGTATGGGAGTTTTAGCTGATGAAGAACTACAGCATTTAGCTCAGGGTACAGCAAGGACAAACTGGCTTCTGCCTATCTTGTAGAATTATATGGCCCTTGAACCATATCATCTGAACACCTTACAGGCCATTTATCCTCACAACACCAGGTGAGGTAAGGCAGTGCTATTATCCCTATTGTACACATGGGGATTTGAGGTACAGGGGATATGTCTACACTGCATTGTCTCTGAGACCCAGGCTTGTGGACTCAGTGTTTCCAAGCCCGAGTGTTCATGCTGCATTGTAAACCTGATCTTATAGCTATTGTACCTGGGTGTCTCAGCCATGCTAATATGTCCAAACTGCACTACACAGATCTTCTGACTCTGGTCCCGTGGCTTGAGCTGCATCCACACTGCAAAATGTCAGGGTTTGGACATAAGTCACAGCAGGACTTGGGCTCTGATCCACTCTCCCAGCAGGATCCTAGCACCTGGGACCTGAGGGCTTGCTGACCAGGGTCAGACTGATGTGTGTGTGGATGGAAGGGTGGCTTGGATGCAAACCTGAGTCAGAGCCCAGGCTTAATGTGCAGTGTAGACATACCCAGAGTGAGTAAGTCTCACAAAACTGGATGACTGGGCAACAAAATGGCAGATGAAATTCAATGTTGACAAATGCAAAGTAATGCACATTGGAAAACATAATCTCAACTATATGTCCAAAATGATGGGGTCTAAATTAGCTATTACCACTCAAAGAAAGAGGTCTTGGATTCATTGTGGATAGTTCTCTGAACACATCCACTCAATGTGCAGCGGCAGCCAAAAAAGCAAACAGAATTTTGGGAATCATTAGAAAAGGGATAGATAATAAGACAGAAAATATCACATTGTCTCTATATAAAACCCTGTCTGCCTGCATCTTGAATAGTGCATGCAGATGTGATTGCCCCGTCTCAAAAAAGATATATTGGAAAAGGTATGGAAAAGGGCAACAGAAATGATTATGGGTAAGGAACAGTTTCCATATGAGGAGAGATTAGTAAGACTGGGACTTTTCAGCTTGGAAAAGAGAGGACTAAGGAGGGATATGATAGAGGTCTATAAAATCATGACTGGTGTGGAGAAAGTAAATAAGGAAGTGTTATTTACTCCTTCTCATAACACAAGAATTAGGGGTCACCCAATGAAATTAATAGGTAGCAGGTTTAAAACAAACAAAAGGAAGTATTTCTTCTCACAACGCACAGTCAACCTGTGGAACTCTGTGCCAGAGGATGTTGGAAAGCAAAGACTATAAAACTGTTCAAAAAAAAACCTGGATAAATTCACAGAGGATAGGTCCATCAATGGCTATTAGCCAAGATGGGCAGGATGCAAAACCATGCTCTGAAGTGTCCCTACCCTCTGTTGCCAGAAGCTGAGGACAGGGGATGGATTACTTGATGATTCTCTGTTCTGTTCATTCCCTATGAAGCACCTGGCATTGGCCAAAGTTGGAAGACAAGATACTGGGCTAAATGGACCTTTGGTCTGACCCAGTCTGGCCATTCTTATGTTCACTGCAGCTGGGAGAGTACTTCCCAGCTCAGGTAGACACACACTAACTCTGCTTGAGCTAATGCACTAAAAATAGGTGTATAGCCAGGCTAGCCTGGGTCTGCAGGTAGGTATCTAGCCTGGTCTACCCAGGTCTAGCCTGGGTCTGCAGGTAGGTGTCTAACCTGAGTTACCGCCACCTACACTGTTATTTTTACCATGCTAGCTCAACTCTGTCTACCCATGCTGGGAAGCACACTCCCAGCTGCAGTGTTAGATATCCTGTATGTGATTTGCCCAAGGTCATATAGGCGGTTTATGGCAGAATAGGGAATTAAGCTGTGGTTTCCTAAGTCACAGACTGGCTCCTTAACAACTGGAGCCTCCTTCCTCTGAAGCCAGGGGTAGAATTAGATCCTCTAAATGTCACCCTTTGTTTGTTTGGTTTTGGAAGAATAAAACTCAGTCCAAACCCTTTCTTAGAATATTTTGTCTAGGTGCTTTCCCACTTTGGGTCCTTTTGGGGCTGGAACAGAAATTCCAGAATAGCACGAGAAAGGCAGCATCTGTGGTATTTCTGGTGTGGCTAGGATGGGAATTAGAAATACCAGAAATCTCATGCGAGAGCCTACCCAGTTTTGGTTCTGGTTTTACGTTGATGCAATTGCACCGATCTCAGTGGGGTCGCCCCCGATTTACATCGGTGAAAGGAAAGTCAGCATCAAGTCTATGGTTAAGTGCCTGCGCTGACTGAACAACAAACCTTTGGAAGTTCTCCTGTCTCTAGTTAAAACAATAGCAAGACAGAGGGGCACCAGGGAAGGGGGAAGTGGCAGACTTAAAGCCAAGTTTCCTGGCTGTTGCAGAGGTTGTCAAATTCTTAGGGTCGGATCCTCAGCTGGTTTGAATGCACTCAGGTCCTCTGGCTTCTGGTCCTTCAGAATCCTTAAGAGTGTTTTTGGTATTTAACGCCATGGGCCAATCTGTCTCCGAATAATGGAAAACAAAAGAGGATGGTGGCATCTGCTTTGGGATTCTGGAACCCAGAGGTGAAAGTAAGCCGGTACGCCCCGGTACGGTGTACCGGCAAGAGCCGGAGCACCGTACTGGGGCAGCCCGGCTTCCCCATGGAGCAATTTAAAGGGCCTGAGGATCCCAGCAGTGGCTGGAGCCCCAGGCCCTTTAAATTGCCTCCAGAGCCCCGCTGCTGGAGCCCTGGGGTAGCGGCTGCAGAGCTCTGACAGCTATTTAAAGGGCCTGGGGCTCCCCTGCTTCTACCGCCTGGGGCCTTTAAATAGCCACTGGAACCCTGCCGCCGCTACTCCAGGGCTCCCATGGCTATTTAAAGGGCCAGGGCGGTAGAAGAGGGCAGCCCTGGGCCCTTTAAATAGCCCCTGGAGCCCCGGGCTGCTGCTGCTACCCCAGGGGGGGACTTACCTTACAGGGTGGGCTGGGGCTGGCTCTGACCCCCTCAACCCTGCCCCTTCCGCCCTAGGCCCCGCCCCTTCCAGGGGCCAGAGCTGGCCCCAGAGTACCGGTAAATCACTCGACTTACTTTCATCCCTGCTGGAACCCAATAACCTCCTAAAACACACACACACACACCCGTCTCTTTCGAGTCGATTTTACGTTGTGCCAGTGGCCACTGAATTGCAGTCCTCCAGCATGGGTCAATGTACTTATCTAACCACTGCCATGAAATGCCTCACCTACACAGTTCTGCAACTGGCAAGAGAATAAGTTAGTTGATCGAGGTATAAGCTGAGAACTCTCCTTTAGCTGCTGTGCTGATGTACTCTTCATTCTGAGATAACTAGAGGCTTAAAAAGTAACTCAAGTGCCCACCATGCTTTGTCATTTAAACTGATGAGTCAGATGAGAACATGTGGATGGTACAACAGCGTACACAATGGGTTGGAGAAAAGTCAGTAGGTTTTTAGATGCCATGTGGCATGCAGTGAAATCTCTGCAAATACTGGAGGGTATCGTGAAGAACTTTGCTTAAATTGCCTAGGGAGGTTGTGGAATCTCCATCACTGGAGTTTTTTTTAAGAGCTGGTGAGACAAGCACCTATCAGGGATGGTCTAGATAATACTTAGTCCTGCCGTGAGTGCAGGGGACTGGACTAGATGACCTCTCCAGGTCCCTTCCAGTCCTATGATTCTATGGTTTTCAGCAAGCTACATGAGGTGCGCATAAACAACAAATGACAATATCAGTTGTAATTGTTTTACACTAAAATATCTGTAGGGCACGTTAAGGTCAGCCTGGGGAACTGTGAAAATTGTGGCATAATTAATTGCATAGTAGCTGCATCATTGCCTTGTTTCAGAAATGCCAAAGCCAGCTTTTTTTTTTAGCTCTGTTTTCTCCTTTCCCTAATGCACACAGGAAGATTCCTATTTTTGATGTGTTAATATTTAAAGAAGAACCAGGCAAAACTGGACTCAAGAAAATGAAACCTGACCCAGCCTTTTGGCCAAAGCTCTAAATAAACTCAAATCAAACCTATGGAAGTTTGAAAATGTTCAGTAACTTCCCCCTCCACCCCCCATACCAATTATCTTCTAGTTCTCGGTACTTCTGCACATCCTAGTTCTAACTTATGGCATGATGCAAAGGCCACTGAATTCACTGGAAAGATTCCCATTGATTTTTGGTAGCCTTTGCATCAGACCCCAGAGTGAGAAAATTATTTTCCCTCATTGAGAGCGCTTTTTACTTAGGGAAAACAAAACGTGAAAGAAGAAGGGAAAAATTGGAAGATAAATTCAATTTTCTAGCTCGTAGCCCATGGTCTAAATCACTCCTGTATAATTGGCATGGACATTGTTACCCCTGCCAAAACCATACAAAAACCTCCCCCTGGGAACAAATAGAGAACTACTGGGGTAAAAATTACAGTTACTACGCAAGCTGTTTGCAACAACTTGAAGGCTTAATATTGTTCCCCATCAGCTTGTGCTGTAGAAGAAAACTATCGTCGTTAACCAACATTAATACCAAGATGGCTGAAATTCCTTCTTTGCATGTTGGAGAACAGCAAATTCTTCTGTTTTCAACTAAAATGACAGCTGACTAGCTCCCATCATTAATCTACCATGGATACGAGTTTACATCCAGGGCTGACATTTTTCTGCTGAGAGTGGAAAATATAGTTGCACCAGGGGCCCTAAACAGAACTGAGGCCGTATTGAGACAGGTGCCATACAAACAGAATAGGAGACAATTCCTGCCTCGGAGCGCTTACAGCCTCGAAGACATAAGGAGAGATAGAGGGTGAGGAAGGAGGCCTAACATACAAGCTAAGGTACTTTGGAGTGACAGATACTTTTTATGTTAGTTGCATGTTGCTTTGTAGTTTTTGTTTGCTCGTAATTGTGTGTATATGTCAGCTTAGTCACACAATGGCCCTGTTTTTGTTGGAAATCCAGCATGTGTGAATTCATATCAAGTAATGACATGCCTAACTCTCTAATTTGCACATACAAATGTGGCTTTTGTGCACACAAACAGGCATGTCTGCAAATTTTGATGCACATGCATAGATGTAAGACCTTTTTAGAAATTTGGCTTGGTAGTGAATATGCATACACTATAAAACACAAGCACACCCTACCAAGCCAAATTTCTAAAAAGGTCTTACATCTCTCTCTCTCTCTCTCTTTGCTGATTTGCATATTCTATATATAGCACCATTTGTGTTTATGTATAGATTTCACATATATTTTGGCAAGACGTGTTGTGTTCTCTTTTTTAAAGAAGTAATTTATTGTGCTCCCTCTTTCAGTTCATTTTTGCCTTTCCCTTTGCTTCCCCAAGCGGTGTTCCTGAACTCTTCTGACACCCACTCCAGTATCATGTCTGGACAGTTTAGTCTCTGCCAAACAGGCTGTGTGACATCTCTAACAGACAGCCTGATGGCTGTCACTAAACCATCTCCGTGAGTGACCTCCAGCAGACCACTCTGAAAGGACTAATGGTCCCTGGACCTTTCGCTGGGTGATTTTGTTATTTGTATTGTATTTAGGGCCAACAGTGTACTTGATATTGTTCAATGACTAAAGAGAGAGACAGTCCCTGCCCTGAGGTACTTGCCAGCTGAAACAGACAGTACAGTTCAAATGACCAGGCGAGGGTCCAAGCTTCAAATAACTCTGTTCTAGTAAGGTCCTAATGCTAGTTAGGTTCCTTATAATTCCTGAGGCCATTGAGTTGTGTACCATGCACCCTGATTTAGCTCTGCAAATCACCGTGGGCGTCAAATATCTGCCTCTTACTCCAACAGGGGGAATGGATCTGTTCCCCAGAACATTTAAGGTATGTCTACATTGCAAGTGAAGCTCTGAGTACAGCGTGGGTAGGCGTACCATGCTAGCTCTAATCCACCTAGCCTAGTTAACAAGAGTAGTGATGACAAGGCAGCATGGAGCTCAGAGCATGCTAACCACTTCATTATGTACCCAGGGTCCTTGGTGGGCTTGTACTGTGGGGACTAGCCTGTGCTGAAGCCCATGCCTCCACGTCTTCATATTTTTGCGAATACAGACTAACACGGCTGTTACTCTGAAACACGTCTTCGTATTGTTACCTTGCTCTCTTGCTACCTGTGCTACAATCACACCTCTGCTTGCAGTATAGACACACCCTTAAGGATGAATGGCCTGATCCTGCATGGGCCTGCACATCTGGGGAAGGGGTGCATTTGGGCCTGGTCTAAGAAAAGAAATGAATTATGCCCTAGGCCACGGCACAAAAATGTGTGTGCTACTGTGTGCCTGACTTCATAGAATCATAGAAGGTTAGGGTTGGAAGGGACCTCAGGAGGTCATCTAGTCCAACCCCCCTGCTTGAAGCAGGACCAATCCCCAATTTTTGCCCCAGATCCCTAAATGGCCCCCTCAAGGATTGAACTCACAACCCTGGGTTTAGCAGGCCAATGCTCAAACCACTGAGCTATGCCTCCCCCCTATGTTTATTGGTTAGGTGCTGCCTTTGTACAGAGGATAATCTCCAAGTGATCCAACGCATCTAGTAGTGGGCTCCTGTCATTGGTGATCTTCCACTGGGATGACTGTGAAACCAGGTCAGAGACAGAAATCAGGAGGAAGAGAAGGAGTGTAAATCTATCTGTCATGCTACTAGCATGGGAGTGACTCTTTTAGAAAGATGATGTAATGTTCGTATTGGCGGAGCTAGGCTGTTACAGCTGTTAAGACTTTGAACATGCCTACTGTGTGTCTGTGGTCCAATTCCCCGCTTACACACACCAGGCTTACAGTATTGTAATTCTGCTTACTTCATTCGAGTTGGTTCTGATTGACACCTGGGTAAATAAGAAGAGAATTAAATCCTCTATGCTGCCAGAAACTATAAAGCCCGCTCTGCATGATACGGTTATGTATTTTGGATGCCAGAGCAAACCCTTAGAGAAATGCTATGGTATTCGACAGCAGTCACCCCAAAGACCCCAGTAGCACTCTTACAAGATGTAGTTGTTTGGATAATTACTGTAGGATACTGTACTACAGTGCATTTTTTCCCTAAGGAAAGTCTGTTGATATATCCATTTTTAGTATTCATGCAACTTAGCATCTCTAGAAACAGAGCAAAACGTGAAACAGAAACAAAAAAGTCAATATATTATTTTGTCAATATGCCCTCCCAAGAGCCAGTTGTCCCTTTCTTCTTGTTTTATATTCCCACCTCTCCCCCCACCACTTCAGCTATGGCCCCATGTCTCTTCTTGCTAGTTAAACGTTTGTTATCTCAATGTTGGCCAAGTATCAGGGAAGACTTCCTGATGGTGAAATGGGGAATACTTTCCCAAGGGAAGAAGCAGTGACTACTCAGTCATTTCAGAGATTAGAAAATGAGACTGGCCAAAATACTAGAATATGTGGTGGCTGGAGCAAGCCTGAATTTGGCAGAGAGCCGGCGAGGGCTTTTTCATATGTAGCTTAGCTGATTCAAAAATTTTGCCATGTGGATCCCTAGTTACTTCAGTATTTAATGTTCTTTTCATATAGACCCACATAGCTCTGATTGCAGTCCTGGGGCCTTAGATTATATGTTCTTCAGGGCAGGGACCCTGTCTGACTTGTGTATGAAATGCCACACAAACTAATGATGCCACAGTCTTAAAACGAACCAATAAACCTTAATCTCTTCTCATTCTATGGAGTTTCCTAAACCACAGTCAAGACTGGATGGACCTAACTTCAGCCCCAATACACTTTTCTCACAAGCAGCTTACAGTTCCACTCAGGGCTTAACGTTGCTTTGGGATTTTCGGGATGTTGAGTTGCTTTCCGACTAGTTTGGCTACTTTTATTCTCCTGTTGTATACAGATTGTTTATTGATAAGCTGCTGCAATCATGTTCTAACTTCAGAGCAACCTAAGAAAAGGCATTTCCAGCTGCAGTTCAGAGGTTGCCAGAGACTGCTCTTATTGGCAGTTTTCCGTCAATCTTGTTACTACAAGTTCTAGCCCGAGCAGCAATTTTGGCAAACTTCAGAATTTGCATGACGTTCATATTAGTTCACTGCAGTTCAAGCTGCTGGCAGCTCAGTAGTTCCTTCAAACTACTTGAATCTCAGTCAAAAGATTTAACCTAATCTATCCATTTAACCTTTTAAGGAGGCATTTTAATATGCATAAACTTTTATTTTTCCCAAATATCATCACTGAAGCTGGTTTTATAATATCCTTCCACTGTGTAGAAGATTTAAAATCCAGTTGAATGTTTGTTTTCAATATCATATGTAATAGTTTCCAAAGTAACTGTGACAACGCATGGGGTATATACCAAGTAGATTTATAGGGATATTCCTTGATTTGCCAGTCATTTTCAGTAAGATCTTAGATAACAGCATTAAAATAAATATTTACAAAACTCCATTCTTTCAAATAATTTCACAAGCCATGACTTTATATTAGTCAGGCTTGTTATCAACAACCCAACAGCATCATTCTGAACCTACATTCAACCCAAACATTTCTCGAAAATCAACCCAAACCCAATTCAACCCAAACATTTCTCGAAAATCAGCCCAAGAAGCCTGCGGGCTCACCCGTAATTGGCTTCCACAACCTCCCACAAGTTTCTGCAGCTTGAAAGCCAGAAGCATTTCCTATTCAACCGGTCTGACAAAATCCTTTGTGGTCCCAAGCTGTGGCTTTTCTTTACATTCATCCCTAGTGTATGCTACGAATCACTTCTGCTAAAATTCCCTTTGGAGAGAGGAAGTAAAATGCCACATCTTTTTTGCTGCATAGAACAGAACAATGCTCTGTAATGAATTCCGGGGGAAGAGGCAGGCCACTGGGAATGAGAAACCAAACAAAGCGACGCCTTTCTGCGCTCAAACCTACAGCCCTATATGTGACACTTAAAGTATGTAAATAGTGGGAGGGCAGTGCTCAGTTTCCCTGCTGCCCTCCTTGAACATTGTTTGGAATAAATGTAAGCACCGCATTTGAATTTAAAGATGAACGTGTAGTGGTTTTTCACACCCCCAGAATTTCTTGGCATTGACATTTTCTGTGGCTTTAATACACCCCACTCCTCGGACTGATTTTTTTGGAGAGCTAAAGGCCTGTATTTTACCAATGTTTAAAATAGCATGCAAATTGGATTGCCCCACACTTCAAACAAGACAGCTGTATCATACAGTGCTTTAATGTATCGGAATACAAACCTGAGGGCACATCCTCTGCTGTTGTTAACAGTCAGCGCTCCACTGAAGTCAGTGCAACTCTAACAATTTACACCAGCTGCGGGTCTGCCCTCAGTGGTATTGCCCAGCCTGGGTTTCTGCATATAGCATAGATCAGTTAGTGGCTGCTGTACACTACACCCAAGAGGTTGTGCACGGTCAAGGAAATGGGTGCATTAGAGTCAAAGAGGGGAGAAATGGGCAAAATGAATAATATGAATGTATTCAGCACCAGGGAAAATTGTGTATTATGTTAGACTTGATACCACCTAGTCAGTCTTCACCTTACACCCAACAGTGCTAGGGCAATTCCTTGTTTTTCATAAATGTTTTGCAAATTGACTAGAGCTGGATCAGCAATTACAGTCACACACACAGCAATGTACATGTTGTTGTCATTTGTTCCTGGTAATGCCCAAAATGTGCTGGGCATTTTCCAGACAGGAAGAAGAAACAAAGAAATCACAGAATCATAGAAGATTAGGGTTGGAAGAGACCTCAGGAGGTCATCTAGTCCAACCCCCTGCTCAAAGCAGGACCAACACCAACTCAATCATCCCAGCCAGGGCTTTGTCAAGCTGGGTCTTAAAAACCTCTAAGGATGGAGATTGCACCACCTCCCTAGGTAACCCTAGGAGCTTATAAACTGAAGATAGTCAGAAGTTAGAGGGGAAAGATCCAACATTACAAGTAGAGTAGCCAAGGGAGAGAAGGTACAGTGTCAGTCACTCTCAAACTTTGACACAATAATGTCATTTGTGAATATTTCATGATCTCTCCTACAAATACCAACCTAAAATTCCCAAATTCTATTTATCTGCAACTTCACCCTAGCTTGCAGCTTCTTTGGCCCTTTCTTCTAATTGTAGGTCAGATGGTGAACAATAGCACTGGAATGACTTGCTGAGTAAAGTATGATTCTACACAAATAAAGGAATAGCTCACTTTCCTGTAGAGGTTATGCTGATCCAGTCAGAATAGAAACATACCATGTGATTCACATGACCAATCACAACTGAATAACAGCTTGAATTTTGAATACTGAGGATAGAATATTTGCAGTGAACAGTTCACAATCTCTCCACTGAGTAAATTAAAAAGCGCACACAAATTGATAATTTAATTTAAAAATAAGCTAAATACACTGGGTACATTAATTGCTCACTCTATCTGTAACAGATATGAGGGGGGAGGAGAGAGAGAGAGAGAATTATCTTATTTGCTGTGTCTTTCTTCCACTTACTATACAACAGGAGAACTGCTGTTGGAAGCAATCCATGCAAAATAATGTTAACTGCTAGCAAACTTTATCTGAACAAAAATGCACTGGGTCTGACATTTTGCTTGGCTCAAGTTTTCAAAAGTAAGTAGTAAGTTAAAGAATAAAACAACTGAATAATTAAACATTGGTTTAAATGTTTATTGTGCTATGAGAAACTAATTTTTTATTGGAACTGAACTAACCATGGGTTTATATTTGCTTGTAGTCTCTGTGGACTTTTGTATTACTTAATAATATAGTAATATTCATAAATCATACCAGAGTTTTCAAATTTCCTCAGGAGTGACCTAGGCCAGGGACCCATAACAACTTGCTGAGAGACTAAAATTAAACTCAGCTGTAATAGCACTGTAACTAATTTATGGTTAGTTTGCTTCCTATGAGGATACATTTAAAGGAATGTATAGTAAGGGTAAGACAGAACTTTAATTTAGTAACCTGTAATTGTCACACTACCAAAATGTATCTACTGTTTTGCTGGTTTATTGCACAGTCTGTTTCCAAAGGAATAGGAAAATTAAATTGCATAATAAAATATGTAAATTCAACCAAACAAAATCAGGAAAATACCAGAGACAAAATGAAACGTATCAATTGTTGTTGCCATATTCTGTTTCTTTTGTATCCAGACTATATGTATTTTAAAAGTATCATATGTCATCCGCTTTAAAATGAAAAGATGTACAAGATTATCCATAGTCCGCTAAACTGATACGTTGTTTTATGTGCTTTGAACTGTGATTCTTAAAATATATGCTTCCTCGCTGGAAAACATTTTCATGTAAATGCAGCTTTAGAACTTCAGAAAAGATTGTTTACACTAAATAGAGAATAACGACAAAGCCCAACATTTTGAAGTTATTATAGGTATTTGTTTTTCCTTTAGTTTCTCTTACCACAGAATGAAAGGATAAAAATGATTTTTTGGTAATTACAGGCCTGACCTTTAGGTCCGTATGCAGGCAAAACTCCCACTGAACTCAGTTGGTATCTGGGCCCAGATCATACATATCCTTCCTTAATTCCACCCCTTCCTTCAACTCTGAGGGCTAGAGTTTAATCTCACGGACACCCAGTGGGGTTACATCATTGCCACTGAGATCAGGTATTGGACCTGAAATTCTGCAGTATTTGGTTAACTCCAGCCAGCGCTACTGATGACACAAATCAAAATGTATTTCCTTGAATTACTTTTCAAATTTAAGCTTATTTTTCATTTGCATGATCTGCAAAGAAAATACAAGTTTTAGTTCATTCCTGCTTTGTACCAAAATAACTCCTGTTTCCAATTATCATATCCTTTTGTACTCTACTTTTTTCAAATGATCATACCAAATACAAAATGTTAAATTGCCACCACAGCCCATAACTCATCCCTACACTCAACCAAGAAAGAAAAAAAGGAGGGCCGGTCATTTGTGGTTACAAGAATCACAATAAAATGTGGTACTTGATGATGATGTTCGTCTTTAACCATCGTCTATATGTTATTCTAACCATTTGAACCTCAGTGTTCTCTCTGAACTAGTAATCAGCCTTTTATTTTTATGCTTATCACTCTTCTTGAGAATGACAGAATTTACTGAGCTCACCAACATGTGTTCTACAAATTGGTGCATGCTTCAGACGTTCATTTAATTTATATAGGAAAAGAAATTAGTCCCTGAGGTGACCTCTGAATATTTCCACTTGTTGGATGTGTTCCCCAGGGCTCTTGAGCTTCAGGAATCTTCTAGCTATGCAGTAATGACCAGGACCTCAGAAGTGATCTCATTAATCCCTCTTCTCATCAAACATTAGGTGATGTGGTTATAAGAAGTCACCCTGTCCCCAACCTCTTCAGTTCTTCCTATTCCAAAGCTGGCTATGAGCACAGGGACCCTTGCTCCATGACCACAGAATCTTTCTTGGTTTTCACCCAGAAATCTCCTGTTAGCTTTGTTCTTGTGGTTGAGACATTTTCAATAGATTCTTGGTAGCTGGGCAATTTTGGATAGCGACTTTGCCCTTGTGTAATCTGGATTTGTGGATCATTGTTGGATTGCTTCTGGGGTCATCACACTGAATACAAAAGGCCTGGAGAAAAAGAACATGTCTAAGTAGTGTGATTTGTGCCCTTCCATCCTTCCAAAGTTGGATGCACTTACCTGCTGCCTCAGAGAAGGCTATTCTCCAGATGGTTGTTTGGTATACTGGGCCTTTACACTGTTGGCCTGAAAGGTCATACTTGGTTCCAAGCCTTCCTTTTGTACTGAGACCATTTAAACCAGCCCTGTACAATTAGCCTTGCCTGCCACACCTGGGATGGAAACCCTGAGTTTTCAGGGGAAAGGGTTTCAGACAGAGAAAGTCTGGGAGACCCCCCAGTGGAAAGAGAGACAGAGTATGGATGTGGTGGGGATTTCTGAGAGTTTGATTTCAGGAATGATTTTAGTATGTTAATAAATACAGCCCCAAGGAGGGGTGCACTGCGCCAGAGAAGAGTTTGTTGCGGTAGTTTGATTGAGAGCCCTGAGAAGCGGGGAAATGGAGGCAGGGTGACTGTATATCCACACCTGGCCACAAGGGGGGTGTTTGGGAGCTGGCCTGCTCTGTGACAAAGAATCTGTCCAAATTCCTTGGTTCTGAAGACGTCTCTGTCTCCTCCATTGATACTGATCCCTAGGACTCCATCTTGCCTTTACCCTCTTTGCAAATATTTTGAGGCCCTCAGTGCTGATGCACTTCCAGCTTCTGCACAGGACCCATTCCTCATTGCAGGGATCTGAGGGAGTCCACTTTGGAGTCTGGGAGATGAATGAGTCTTCTGACTCAAGGTCTCTGTGTTGGAGCCTGCCCGCATTCTCCTCCATGCAATCCAGACTGGGCTTTGAGGTTCACTTAGATAGCCTTCATGACAAGGACATTGTAATTTCTAGAGGTTCACTTATCCGATGAAGTGAGCTATAGCTCATGAAAGCTTGTGCTCAAATAAATTGGTTAGTCAGTAAGGTGCCACAAGTCCTCCTTTTCTTTTTGCGAATACAGACTAACACGGCTGCTACTCTGAAACTTTTCCCCTCAGGTTTCTCTAAGAGCTTCTTCTATGCAGCCTCTCAAACTGCCTGGACTGAATCTGTGCAGGTGTCTTTTCCTTATTTCTCTTTCTTTAACCATGGATGATGTGTCCATATTGGCAGGAATCTCCTGTAGCAATTTCATAGTCAGGAGACCATAAGATGCTGACCGAGAAGCCTACTCCTTTAACTCAGTCTTCCATCTTTCCCAAAGGGGCTAAGGTGCAATTGCCACCTTTAGCAGCGTAACCTCTACCTCTTGAGCTACTTCTGGCCAGCATTCACAATGATTATCTCAGAACCATATGAAGAGGAAGCAAGGGATGGTGGCAACCAGTCCTCAGCAGCTGACCACATAGCTCCAGGATTTTCGCTTCCCCTAAGGGATACCATTATGTCTGTATCTGTGCCATCACCTTCTCTCTGCTGGCAGTTTCAGGAGTTACAGATTGAGATGGTACTTTTCAAATATCTTTTGAGCAACAAATACCGAGCAGCAATAAAAGCACACAACACTTACAGTATATATTCCAGCAAGCAGATGCTGCGGTATGAATTAATTTATTAGCCATTTAATATGGCAGCTGAAATGAATCACAGCTAAACTCATGGCCTACATGCATTACCTCAGAAAAGTATTAGTATTCCTGTATATTCGCCCAGGTCTTTATTCATTCGGGCTTTCAGGAATGGAGAAATATGCTTGTGGCTGGTGCAAATGAGTGCAATATAAAGTAATGAGACTATAACATAGTTCCTCTTAAAGTTATATTGTAATTACTTCTGGTCAGTAATTGCTGCCTTTGTGAAGTATTAACCCATGCGCAGTTACAACACACACATGTAACCAGAACTTGTAACTAATCAGCAACACTGACTAACCTTGAGTCTCTATCAAAGACCTAGAGCAAAAGAAATATACAGCATATTAACGTAATAAAATAAACTCCGGTGTGATTTGAGAAAGCTGTTCTGAAAGACAAAGATGTTGTATGTTTCTTTACAGCGCAAAGCATTTAGTGAAAAAACTTGGGAGCTGTTTTGCAGCAATATTCTCAAAGTAGTTAAAGTAACAGAACCAAAACGGTATTTGGTTTTGTTTGTTTGCTTGCTTTTCTCCTTGCAGCTGTCTGAGAAAAGCATCGGCATTCCTAGACTTTTTGAAGATTCCCTGTTATTTCAAACTAGTGCTCCAGAATTAGATGGTTAATTAAAATAATCTTTCCTATGGAAATCTGGAATTTGTCAAGCCTGAGCATGAGGGCGGCTCCCTAGTGGATCTGTTTGCTTCTTTGTTCATTTACACAAGCCCCTTCCCTTTAATCAGACATGTAGATGGATACCTAGAGGAGAGAAAAGGCCTGTAAAAACAACAAAAGTCATTCCTATTGATAGATGAACCTTGCAAGTGTCGGAAATCTGATGCAGATGATCATCTGAGTGTATCTGCACCTGTTTAGATTGGAAATCTCACCAAAAAAACCCCCAACCCTTTTCTTCCTCACTAAGATTTCCAAGGCTTGTTGGTTTCAGATGGGTCACAGATACCATGAGAGAATGGGTTTCATAGGGTTTCTTTCCTTCTGCCAGGAACCAAAAGTGCTCTGTTATACCATAAAAAATTGTTTCATTTGAAAATTAACCACATTTTATAAGCTGAAAAAATAATTCTGGTTTCATTCAGTCCCAATTCTGATAGAAGGGTTGGGTCAAATTATCAGAACTGGTTCACCCATCCCAAATTATTTCAGAGGAAATAGGTTTTGGTAGAATGATGCTGTGGAAATTGACAAGGAATCAACTTCTCTCAGTTATTCCGTGACTCACTGGAACTAAAGGTATGCTTACAATACCTTAAAATAATATAATGACACTGCTGTTACTGGAGAAGAGAGGATTGATTGTTACTGCTGTGACTGGACACAGCTGGTCACCTTCCATCCCATCCCATCCCCCGGTGTCCTGGCAGCTGAAGTTATAATAAAGCCAATCTGGATGAAAACTTGAAATCTACTGGTGACAGAAATATGCAGATTGCTGCTGCTGAGAGTTTGCTGTGGACTTTTATTCAGTGGTCTTTGGATGAAGCCTAGAAAGAGCATGAAATAATTGAAAGATGCCTATTCCTCCCCTCCCTATTGTCACATTAGGAGCATGAATAATGCAACTTTATTGCAGATGGTCTGATAATTTGGGGAGATTTTTGGGGAAGAGAGAAGTTTATTGCAAAGGAGAGTTTAATATGTGACATTGTTTTTTATTTGGCAGCAGTATATTTTTTAAATCTTCCTTAAAAAAAAAAGGTGGGGGTGGGGACACAGGTATATGAGAGAGAGAATTACATTTTATTTGGTCCTAGGTCACTCTGTTGGATTTTCCTTTGGTACCTGGCTGGATTACTAGAGATGACTCAGAACAAGAAATGGAAAAATGAATGTGAGTGACTGTAGTGACTCAAGCAGTCGACATCAGATGTTAATGAATCAATATCCTTTAGCTAGCCACCTACCTACAAAGAAAAATCCTCCCCCAGATCAAATTTAATACAGGGGACCATTGTGAGAAGAGGAACTTCAGAGAGTGATGATATATTTCCTAAAACAATTGAGTGACAATACTGATAATGGGCAACTGATTTTCAAATGTCTACATCTGTTGTCACCATTAGAGACACCGTTGAGGCTACAGCTGTGACCCGTAATGGGACAGATAGAAAATTAACAAATATAAACTTATCGTAATGAGCCTGAGCTAAGTGTGTCAGGTGTGGAGAAATCAGCATTGGCTCTTCAAGGAAAAAAAGATAAACCAATAAATTACATTGAAATCAGTGTAGCACCATTGAAGTCAATGGACGTTTTGCCTATTCAGTCCAGGTGAGGGTCAATCACTACATCTGCATGGATTCCGGCTTCTGTTGTTGTTCATGTCTGTTACACAAATGGTGAAAATTTGAGTTCTCATTTTGCTAACTTCAAAACATTTATTTTGGGAGAATGGAATTGTCCAATGTATCTCAAAATGTTTATTAGATATTTGAAAGCCACTTTATGGCTAGGTGAGAGCATACTTCCACCTGTGGCATTTGTATTTTTATATTCATTCATAGTTAACCTTTGTGTAAGAAGAATGCATTAATTTCTTCTATTGGCAGTGATTCTACTCCTGTTTCTTTTCCTATATCAGATGTTTCTGGTCAAAAACATACTCTGCTGATTAAATTGGTTGTTTTTGCCGACCTCGACTGGGTGCTCAGGGTATGTTACTAGCATCCAACGATCTGTTTAAGGAACACACCCTGCTTGTATTTCCAGATATCATGTTTAATCAGAGACCTTTTTATCTGGTTATTTCCAGAACACAGAGGTGCTTTTAATTTGCAGTAATCTATCTGTGCCAATATTTAGTTACGTAAAATAATAATTCATGGATTTTCCTGGTCAATTGCCACAATCTAATGAAGAACGAACAGGAAAAAACAGTGATGTGTCTTTTAATGATATGGAAATGGGTCTGATTACAGATTTGAAAGTCAAACTGCAAATGAAAATAATTCACTCCACTTTATATTTTTATTTAACAAGAATGACTTTATTTTTCTGGTAGCTGTTACTATGTGTATTACGGTAGCACCTAGGGGTCCCAGCTAAGACCAGGGTTCTAGGCACTGTACACATGTATAGCAAAAGACAGACCATGCCCCAAATTATTTACAATCTAGAGAAAGCGTGGGAGGGGAACCAGAGGCACTGGGTGGAGAAGTGCCTTGCCCAAGTTCACCTAGCAGGTTAGTGGCAAAGCCGGGAGGAGCACACTGGTCTCCTAACTCCCAGTCCAGTGCCATACCCACTAGATCAGTGTTTCTCAACCTTTTTGATACCAGGGACCAGCTTGCTGCCTTCCTAAACTGTGTCAGGGAGATCTCAGGGATCAGTGCTGGTCCACGGACCGGTTGTTGAGAAACATGGCACTAGATCATGCTGCCTTTCAGCTGATTTGGATTACCATTAGCTGTAACCCAGTCTGGAGATGGTAGGCAAATATTATAGCAAAAACTTACTGCTCTTTCTGTTTGGCCCTTCCTATTTCTACATTTTGGAGGACTTTATTTTAATGGAGGCACATCAGGAGCAGAATTGCTTTAAATTCCCTTGTTTTGTAAATCTGTTTTTGTTTTCAAAAGTACTGTAAGGAAAAGCTTGTCCTTCTCCCCCTCCCACCCCTCTTTTTTTATGGTTATGCTTATCAAGGGTCTCTGATTGGCACGCCTGAAATCTGCTAGTTATCCTTAATAGAGGCACAGCACTGGCAACCTCCATTCTGGCATTTCTTAACTTTTGAGTGTGCAACTTTGAAAACTTAATAATGTTATTTTAATGTAGGGGAGCTTTTTGTGTGTATTATGAGTCCTTATTGCCTGTTACACTCATGAATATATGAAAATTATATTTTGCAGTGATCAGGGTAAAGTAGCACCTGCTTTCTCTCAACTAAAGGAGAAAAGGGCTCCCCATTAAACTAGGGGCAGTTTTTAAAAGACACAAAAGGCTGTTAGGGACACAAGTCCCAGTAAATATCAATGGGATATGGGTGCCTATCTGTGCCTATGAAAATCTCCTGCTTAAATCTAAGTCCATACATATTGTCCACAAAATCTGGGTTTACTTTTTCTGTTTTCGTGCCTTTAATTTATACATCAGATTTACATTCTGGGGACTTTGCTGCTCTTGCAGAGACAATGTTACTGAAGCCACAAGTACTTGTGTAGATGTGCTATGCTTTGGCATAATTACGGTCCCACCTTTGTCACTTTTACCTAGCTTGCTCCACAAACAGTCCCCCTGGTTTACTCCCAGAGTAACTATTACTCAGCATGAGGAAGGGTGACACAAGCTTGGAATGTCAGGCCCAATAAAAGACGTTGGATCCGTTTGCTGTGTTTCCCACCCCGTGGAGCAGCTTGAACTGTTGACCTGGACTTTTAATTTCCATGTTTTTCACTGATGTTGTTTAAAATGCTCCCCATTATTGTAAATTCTCACCTATTTGTCACAGAGGGAAAAACTGGAATTAACCAGAGTATTTTGCTTTGTGGCTTCAGTTCCTCATTAGGGGGATTTATGGTCAGGGCCGAGTAAAGCCTCTCTTGAATTATACTGAAGTTCTAATGATAAAAACCTCAGAGAGGTCATGAACGTAGGAGCTTTAATACCTTTTCAGAACCATCTGGCATTAGATTACATGCAGGGAAAGAACAAAATCTGGCAGTAATATTCATCTCCATTAACCTAGAATACAGGCTGATATGATTATAGTGGAGAAAATACTCCCACTCTTTTGACAGAAAAGCTCTTAATAGTTGTGGGCTAAATTGGTTTATAAAATGGTAGACCTCTTGAAACATGGCTTTGCCCTTTTACTGTGTGTTTTTACTTTTGGTTGTCATGGTTTCGTTTATAGGTTTTAAAAATCTTGATAATGAATCTATGCAAAAAACAAATCTCAAACATTGTGAGCGTGAAAGACTGGATTGTAGCTACACACTGCTACATTGCAAAATCCTACATGAAGAGCACAAAGTGAGATGGTAGGATACAGTTACGGTTCCCTATGAGATTCATGTTAAGTTGCACTTCTGCATCTGGTAAAGAATGTGGGTGAAATCCAGGCTCCTCTGAACTCAAAGGCAAAAGTCCTCTGAAGTCCCAATCCAGCAAAGCGCTTAAGCGCGTGCTTAACTTTAACCACATTGACTCACACTTTGACTCCCATGGGACTTACTCCTGTGGGTTATAGTTAAGCGTGTGCATGGGTCCTTTTGCCGAGTTAGTGTGTTAGAGGAAAACATACCAGTAAATGTGCAGACCACTCCTAACATCATAGAGGAGACCAGGGAATAGGGGAGCTGTTGGAGGGCATGAAAAGGGTGAGGACTGGGGAGAAATGCTGTGGGACCCACCCAGGCTGCTAAGCCCAGCATTCTATTGCCCCGTGGGCATACCTAGCAGCACTGAACGTTGCAAGGAGTAAGTTAGGGGCCACCAGTCCAAGAAAGACCTCCTTGGGCCCTCAGAAGCAGTCACTTCCCAGCCTGTTGACGTAACCCAAATCCTTCAGCTCTCAGACTGGAATCTTGGCTATTCTCATCACCCTCTGTGCTGCCCCTGACAGTTTGTTCCACCTGTATCCCACCCCTCCCTAGCCTGGCAACGGCTGCCCAAAAGCTTTGCCCCCATCCTCCCTCTCCTCTCCTCCCTCCTTGGCTTCTCTCCTTTTCTACTCTTATTCCCACACTGTCTGCCCCTTCTTGCCATCCCCTTGGTCACAGCAAACCCAGTGGGGCTGATCCTTTGCTCCTTTATACCCGTTTGATGCTGCTATTACTACATGGATATCTGTGGAGTTACAGCAGCAAGAAACTGCTGGAGTGGAGAATCCAGCCCTGTGTGTGCCCACTTAAAAAAACATTCACTGCTAAGCTTGCATAGTGTATCTACTAATCGTTATAACAAAGGCATACAAAACAGTCCACTTAACTTAAAACCCAGTAGAGGTGTGCATCACTCACTAAGGGCCTGATTCAGCAAAGCACTTAAACACATGTTTAAATCTGTCCCTTTTCATCAGAGTAGGGATGGACAGTTGAATTGGAACCTAAACACCACAGAATCTTGTGGTAACTCACATGCCACTATTTAGAAAAGCTGGACGAGCACAAGTCCATGGAGCCGGATGCGTCGCATCCGAGAGTGCTAAAGGAGTTGGCAGATGTGATTGCAGAGCCATTGGCCATTATCTTTGAAAACTCATGGCGATCGGGGGAGGTCCCGGACGACTGGAAAAAGGCTAATGCCGTGCCCATCTTTAAAAAAGGGAAGAAGGAGGATCCTGGGAACTACAGGCCAGTCAGCCTCACCTCAGTCCCTGGAAAAATCATGGAGCAGGTCCTCAAGGAATCAATTCTGAAGTACTTAGAGGAGAGGAAAGTGATCAGGAACAGTCACCATGGATTCACCAAGGGCAAGTCATGCCTGACTAACCTAATTGCCTTCTATGACGAGACAACTGGCTCTGTGGATGAGGGGAAAGCAGTGGACATGTTGTTCCTTGACTTTAGCAAAGCTTTTGACTCGGTCTCCCACAGTATTCTTGCCAGCAAGTTAAAGAAGTATGGGCTGGATGAATGGACTATAAGGTGGATAGAAAGCTGGCTAGATTGTCGGGCTCAACGGGTAGTGATCAATGGCTCCATGTCTAGTTGGCAGCCGGTATCAAGTGGAGTGCCCCAAGAGTCTGTCCCGGGGCCGGTTTTGTTCAATATCTTCATTAATGTTCTGGAGGTATGGTGTGGATTGCACCTTCAGCAAGTTTGCAGATGACACTAAACTGGGAGGAGAGGTAAATACGCTGGAAGGTAGGGATAGGATACAGAGGGACCTAGACAAATTGGAGGATTGGGCCAAAAGAAATCTGATGGGGTTCAACAAGGATAAGTGCAGGGTCCTGCACTTAGGACGGAAGAACCCAATGCACCGCTACAGACTAGGGACCGAATGGCTAGGCAGCAGTTCTGCAGAAAAGGACCTAGGGATGACAGTGGACGAGAAGCTGGATATGAGTCAACAGTGTGCCCTTGTTGCCAAGAACGCCAATGGCATTTTGGGATGTATAAGGAGGGGCATAGCGAGCAGATCGAGGGACGTGATCATTCCCCTCTATTCAACATTGGTGAGGCCTCATCTGGAGTACTGTGTCCAGTTTTGGGCCCCACACTACAAGAAGGATGTGGATAAATTGGAGAGAGTCCAGCGAAGGGCAACAAAAATGATTAGGGGTCTAGAACACATGACTTATGAGGAGAGGGAGCTGGGATTGTTTAGTCTACAGAAGAGAAGAATGAGGGGGGATTTGATAGCTGCTTTCAACTACCTGAAAGGGGGTTCCAAAGAGGATGGCTCTAGACTGTTCTCAATGGTAGCAGATGACAGAACGAGGAGTAATGGTCTCAAGTTGCAGTGGGGGAGGTTTAGATTGGATATTAGGAAAAACTTTTTCACTATGAGGGTGGTGAAACACTGGAATGCGTTACCTAGGGAGGTGGTAGAATCTCCTTCCTTAGAGGTTTTTAAGGTCAGGCTTGACAAAGCCCTGGCTGGGATGATTTAACTGGGAATTGGTCCTGCTTCGAGCAGGGGGTTGGACTAGATGACCTTCTGGGGTCCCTTCCAACCCTGATATTCTATGATTCTATGAAAACCATTTTCTTTTCCATACTCATATCAGAGCCAAATAGACACCTCAGGCCAAAGTGAGTCTGGTTTTTTTCCCCATAAAATGTGCATGCCCACAAGTTGTCATGTGCAAAACTCCAAAACATGCCTTTGCATGTACAAATGTTCGTGTGCAGTGATCAGTTTGTTTGCTTTTCCAATTTAGGTGTGCAGTGACATGGATCTGTTCACTCTCATCCTTCTTTGCAAGTGGCAATGTCAGTTTCTGTGCACACCCAGATGTGTGTGCAAATTTGAAAAGTGATTTTTTTCTCCCAAAGCCTCTTTGGATATTGGGCCCTGAATGAATGTGATAGCATGATGCTAGCCAATTTATGATCCTTCTATTGGGTGGGAGACCCCGGCCAGATTCCCATCTACTCCATTCCTGCACTTGGTTCAGAGCCAGAGAAGCATGCCACAGCCCTCTCTTTATTCTGGGCCCTTAGAATCAGGCATTCCAACCAATACGCCCTAGCATGGGGTATTGAGAGCAGGGTCGTGTGTTGAGCCCTCACACCAGCACGACGCTGCCCACGGAGGCCCTTGTGTAGTGGGGATTCTCGGGGGCTGTTTCCCCATCCTATAAGGCCCCCGTCAGAGCATTTTTAACGGATCCAAGCCTCACTTGCCACTTCACTTTTGCAGTCCCAATCTACTGTGTGCCAAAACTATCTAAAAAGCAACAACTCCTGTTTCACGTCAGAGGGAAAACCTTCACTGCAGAATGAAGGCGATCGCTGAATCCTGTAAGATGTGGCTCTGGTGCTTGAACTGCCGCATCTGTGGTTATATTTCTGCTTTCTTCTCTGGAATGGTAACTTTTTTCCCCTGACTGATTTATGCTCTGGTTGGAAACCAGAACCCAGGACAGCCTGTTCCCTTGGTCTGTGCTATGACAGTAAATATGCACACGCAGCCATTTGTATCTGGTGCTTTCTATCTACAGAAGGGTTTTTATTATCTTTCTCTAAAGAAGCCGTGAAAGAGAGAGAGCGAGAGAGACTGGCAACAAAAGGAAGTGCTCTAACAGGAACAAGAATGAAAAGGGGCAAAGGGCAGGAAGTTGCTAAGAGACCATGTCAACCGAGAGCAGGGAATTAATGGCCAATATCAAAGTGACGACTGGAAACTGCATGTTTTCCTGCATGCGTTTAGTTACTAAATAAGAACTGCTAATGGAATGCTTCAGCTCCGTTTTAAACTGCATTTCTAATGAGTGGAAAACTCGTTTCCATTTCTTACCTCTCTAACTTTCCTACTTTGTAGAATCAAGTACTGAGCTAATGACAAGTCTTAAACATAGTTGTCATGTTGTAGAAACATAGCTAGCAATGTGAATAAAAGGCAAATAAGTACAGTTAAAAAAACCCCCACACAGAGTGCTATTAAAAGACATAGGAGATTTCAATATCTTTCCATTTAGGTGAAGAGGAGACCTTTACAAAATGACATGTCTGAATTTTATTTTGTAACTAATTGGAAACTGATTTTTTGGTGAAAGCCAGAATTTTCAAAAATGCCCAAGCGAATTAGGCACACCTACTTTATGCCCCATTGAAAATCGCAGTCAAAGTTCTTATTTTCTGACATTATTTTTGCCCATCGTACTCTAGATGCTTTCCAACTTCTGCAAAAGAAGTCATGGCCTCTGTCCCAAAGAGTTTACACTCTAAAAAAGAAAAAGCAAGCGTTCAGCAATAGGAGGGTAGGGGAAAAGGGAACATCAAACAAATAGGATGGCCAGGTGGTCATTAACTTTGTCCTGATCATGCCAAGTTTGCATTGACTCCAGAAAGCAGCTATGAACAGCTTGGTACTGATTTAGGCCCCAGCAGAGACTAAAAATAATTCACACATTCCCTAATGGAACCATAAGCACTGTTGGATAAGTGGGTTTACCTGGCCTTACTTGCACAAGCAAATTTATGATCATGATGACGGTCTTGCTTGTAATCTCTCAAATGACTTTCTCATTCTCCCCATGGCCATTAAGTTATCACCAGAAAGCAGCCTCTTCTATTGAGCAAGAGACTATTTTAATGATATCAAAAGGTGTGGAAGAACACCAGGTGACTGATAAAATCTCATGGCACAGTATGAATACACCTGGAAATGTGCCACTATTTCCATATCCTAGACAGAAATTATCTCAGGCTGAAAGAGATGGAAGTAGATTGATTCCTCTAGGGCAGGTTTCAGAGTAACAGCCGTGTTAGTCTGTATTCGCAAAAAGAAAAGGAGGACTTGTGGCACCTCAGAGACTAACCCATTTATTTGAGCATAAGCTTTCGTGAGCTACAGCTCACTTCATCGGATGCATCCGATGAAGTGAGCTGTAGCTCACGAAAGCTTATGCTCAAATAAATGGGTTAGTCGCTGAGGTGCCACAAGTACTCCTTTTCTCCTCTAGGGCAGTGGTTCTTAACCTATTTATCGTTGTTACCTGTGCAGCAGGTTGAGAACCATAGCATGCCCATCTCCCTCACAGACCCCTATGCCCAGTGCCTCCCACCCAGAGACCCCTCCACAGAATGGAGCAAGGAGTGGAGCCCTGGACAGGGGGACGGGCAGCAGGGACCCCAGACTCTGCTGGGCCGACTGGCAGCCCTGGATCCCACGGGGCCAGCTGGCAGCCCTGGACTTTGCAGGGCCGGGCGACAACCCTGGACCCCACAGGGCCAGCCAGCCAGCAGCCCCAGACTTTGTGGGGCCAGGTGGCAGCCCCGACCCGGGTGGCCAGGAACCTGGACTCCAAGCAGCCTGGTGGCCTTTAGCACACAGCTGGGATGCAGCTGTGTGCTAATTGGGCTGCAGATTGAGAACCGCTGCTCTAGGGGAAGGCTATTGAGCTTAGACACAGGTAACTGGGCATTGCTTTTATTGATAAAGCTTCAGTCCGAATATGCAACGTATCAATATATAGAACAAGCTGCCAAACGAGAGATGGGTGCAAGCAGCGTAAAGGAATTTGAGGCTGTGATGGATAATCATTTAGGGGATACAAATAGATTTCTTTTGATTTATAAAACTATTTATCAAAAAGGGCCTCTCTTAGGCTACCTTGCCACAAGTTAAAATGACCAAACCAAGGGTTCCATTTCATTTCAGCCACCTTTGTGATGCAAAGGGTCTGATAAGCAGTTGAATTTCACCAGCTGAGAATTTCCCAGGAATAATAGAGCGGACACAGACCCAGCTTACCCACGTTCAGCCCTGGTGCAGGGGGCATGTCAGGGCTGGGGAGAAGACGTAAACTGCACTCACCCCCACTTTACAGAGTAGTGTAAGTGGGGCCTTAGTGCAAATGAGACTCACACCCGTCAGCTCAGTGCGTTGGTTAAATGTCAGATTTCTGCCTATATGTGGGTTCCCGATCACTACAACTTGTAAATCAGTCAGTGCCTTACAAATATTTGTCCTGCGTTGTGGTGCAATACACAGCACTGTAGCAAGCTGAACGTTTCTCAGGATCTTCAGATACAGTCTATTAGATGTTGCTACGCCCCTTGGTTTCTTGAATGCAATGCAAACCAGACATAGGCAGGGGCTTGACAGTACAATCACCCCATGTTTGTGATGAACAGCACCCTTAGGTAATTTGCTTTTAAAGTTAAAGCCATCCAAAGCAAAAAGAGAGGGAAAAAAAACCCCAACCCAAACAAAATCCTTCCAGATACCAAGCCCAGCCATAAGCTTGGCTGTGTACTGCATCTGGGAGCAGCTGTGTCAGTGTGCGGCACGTACTGTGTGCTTCTGCAGGACCACACAAGTTTACTGTACTTCGTAAATCCTAGCCTCGCAACAGTGAAGCTTCTGCCAAGTTGTTGGAGATAGTGGCACCCGGGAGGTGTTATGTGAGACGCCATGAGAACCCTATTTGCATTTACTTACACGTATTTGTTTCCCCCCCACATGTGACAAGCAAATTGGATTCCCTATCTCGAGAGTGAGAATGAAGCAAAAGGTTTGCAAGGAGAGTCTGGCAGACTGTGTGACTGAGCACAGAGTTCAGACATGGGCAAGGGATCCCCTTGCTGAGTTATAGCATTACACTAATTTCACTACATTTCAAGGTTTTCAGCCTTTTCCATAAAAACACCACCTCACCCCGAACTCCCTTCTTATCTACCGGGGGTCTAACCTAGCAATATGGAAAGGAGGGGGGCACAATCTCTTGACATCTTTTTGCACCCCGCCCCCTGGGGGCATGACCCCCAGCTTGAGAACCCATGCTTCAGCTATAACAAAACTTCTGCTGAGGTGTATTACCATAGTGCTGGTTATTACACAGGGCATGATAATGAGCTCAGCACGCCCAAAGCCTTGCAAGCATCAACCCATGAATCGGATTGGTGCAGCTGCACAATAGGCGTGAAAAGAAGATGGGGCTAGTTTGGAAGACAAAAATAATCTTGGGGCCCATAGTAATGTAACTACTGAGACTGATGATCACTAGTAAGAGAAGGGATATTGGCAGTGTCGCCACGTAATTACTTTGGAAAGCTTCTCTAAAGGGGCACAACTCCATCAAAGTCAATGGAGCCACACCCATGTACCTCACCTGAGGTTCTGCCCAATTTGTTTACTGTGCAGAAAATGACTGGCCCATGAAGACATGTCTGTTTGATGCTGAAACCACAATGTGGGATAAAGCATTCAAGAGAACCTCCCCCTTATCTAGAGCCTGTTCTTGTAATGCTCCTCCCTGTAAGTTCTGCTTCTGAAAGTTAAACCTCCCTGGGGGCAGCTCTAACATGGACAGCCGACTTTTTCAAAAATGTTTCTAAGTTTTTCATGTAGAATTGATGTGGTTTTGTTCTTTTGAGACGAATTCTACCTTTGATGCTCCCCATCATATCCTAGTCAAATGCCTTTGTCCTCCTCCATGAAATCCAGGGTAGGAAGTAGCCTTTCTGTATAGCTTAGACAAATGGGTCACGTTTGGACACATTGCATTCAAATTAAAAGCGAATCAGATGTCCCTGCATAAAGCATGATTCTATTCTAATGGTCAGGCATATATGGGAGCCTCCTCATTGCATGCATTCTCCATCCACACAATGCTAGATTTTGAAAGAAAGCAAAGGCAGTTTTGCAATTCATCAGGAGATATAATGCAATGTGCATGAGCTAAATTTTTGTTCATCCTCGTCCTTCAGTTTTGCAGCTTTTATAACAGAGCGATTTGTGGGGGAAACGTTACATTTGCCTGAAGTAGTATATCCAAATAAAATAGAAGTATTGTAACCAAATAAAATGTACAAGGTACTATCCATAGCTGTTTCCCTGGCTCGATAACTATGCAAATAGTGAATATTGGCTTGGCTAAAGATGTACACCAGGTCCAGCTTCTGTATTGACTTAATCCCTATTCAGCTTTACTGGAATGAATGGAGTTGCAAGAGGTGTCATCAATGCAGAAGTTGCATCATAGGTTTTTTTACTGTACACTGCATATGCATAGATGCCTTTCATGCAGTGTCCAAAATGTTTCCATTTAACAAGTTGTGTGCCTAGACCAATCGCTTATTTAGGCATATTTTTGATTTAGAAATAGGAGGATGAATATTACCATAGTCAAATATAAACTATAAGACTGTTTTTGTGACTTATGATCACTTGTTTTTAGATATTAGATGAATTAACTCTTTGTAATAATCATTAAACTTAATTGCGGTACTGTGTAATGGCACAAGAACAAATATCAGGAGATTTTAAAGAAGGGCACTTTTTTAGAAGCTTTCATTTTTAATTAGATCAGTAAATGAAACATTTTCCCCCTCTAACTAAGCCAGCTGGTATCTTGCCTATTTGGCACAAACAGGAAATATACATGTCTAGCTTTGCAAGTAAGATGGTGAGTCATTGTTGCAACTTAAAACTTAAGTTTTTAGACAGAGGAACACTGTGTCTTTATATAATAAAAAGTGCTGTTTATACTGCAATATATATTTTATAGTGTTAAACATTAAAGTATGTCTTTAATTAAATTCTTAAAAACTTCCTCTCTGTAAAATAAGTTATTCCATTGTCACTTTTTTAAATGCGCTGTAGAATCTAATGACAGTGTGTTTTTCCATCAGTATTATTTGACCTGTGTACTTTAAAAAGTTAAAGTGGATTGATTCTGCTCCAGATCTTCTCTGTCACATGACCCATGATCAGGGTTCTTGGCAAAACAGTGGTTCAGTATTTATCCTGCACTGGGAAAAAGTAGACTAAGAGGATGATCTAGGATCATCATTTATGGTATTGTTTTTCAACCCCCTCTATAATATAGTAAATTAGACAGTAAGGGGATGTTTCCACTACTAAATTCATTTCACAATTAGAAATCTAGTATTTTTTTTTTCAGATTTCAAGATTTAATCTGCTCATGCGTCCTCTAGCTGTTTAATTAAAGATTTGGTACATTGGCCAAGGAATGTTAAATGGAATTCCCATAAAATAACTGTTGTATGACTAGGCTCCAACCCCAGGTATCTAGAATCAACAGTGCATTTGTCAGAACTGTCTCACAGTTTGCATCAAGCTTACTAAAATACATTAATATGGAAAGTAATAATTCAGCTGATAATGTCTGCAAGAGCAAATCACTTAACATTCATTACTGACCCAGGTCGGGGTCTCAAACTCAATTTACCTTAGGGCCAGTCCCACTCCTCAAATCCTCCCAGTAGGCCAATAATGTCACTCATGCCGCCCCGGCTGACTCTGCCCAGCGACTAGTGATGGTATCGCTGTCCCTCTCCCCTGCAGCCAATGGGGGCTGCGGAGGGTGGCACCTGCAGCAGACAGAGCCGGCAGCAAGGCTGCATGGGTCTCTCCTGCCCGCTCCCCTCCTGCACCCACGCTCGGCCGGCAGTCACAAAGGCTGGATGAAAAACTTAAAAAAAAAGTTTCTGAGGGCCGCACTGGAGGGGTTCTCGGGCCACAGATGGCCCGTGGGCTAGGACTTTGAGACCCCCTGCCCTAGGCTTTGTAGAGCCAAGTCCCAGGCAGTGCTTAGGATTTGGCCCTAAAACATAAGATTTACTAGACAAACGCTCATCCAGGATAGATCAGCTTTTATATAACCAGGTAAGAGGCAAAAATGAGAACTACTTTAGTAGATGCCGTGGATTGAGTCTTTATGGGAAACTGTTAGAATCATGTTGCAATTCAAACACCTAAGGTGTTTGCTTTTTAAACCAGACATCCATTGCAAATATTTATACATGTCTAAACTTACTGCTTTGTGCAAATATGAAATTTCAAAATAGTATTTTAGTTCCAGAATTAATATTTCCTGTTTGTGGCTCATTAAGCAAACAAGCAATTGTTGCGATTACTCCTGTGCTTAAAGTTACGTATGTACGTAAGGACTTTGCTGAATAGGAGCATCTGGCAATACATGTGCGTTGCCAGAGACCATCCAGGGACACAAATATTTCCACTTTTCTCTCCAGCAAAGCACACTTTGCTTTTGTCTATGAGGGCAACATATTCTCAAAAGGGAAAGACCTACGGTTACGCCGTAGACATGATATAGTTTGCAGAGCATTCCTCATGCGGGAGGCAACAGACCGTCAGATACCCATCAGAGAGCATGAGACAGTAGTAGTTCTTGTCTGGCTATAAGACAGATTTCCTGAGGCAGATAGATGACGCCCAGCTTTCTCGCTTTATGTGACATTCTGGCCACAGCTTGCGAGCCGCCGCTTCCAAAATGAGTTCTCTATCTGGAACAATGCAAAATAGCTTTCTTAAAAATAGTCCGGGGTATGTTCATTGCATGAGGCTAGATCCTAACTTTCTAGTCTCCTCTGAGCAACGCGCACCTTGTAGCGGCGTTGCTCTGGCAGCAGACCTGAGAATGAATTGTGACTCGTGGTCACCACTCCTACCCTGCTCCTCAGGTGCTCAAGGGAAGTGAGTAAATTACTTCACCCCTTTTTGGAGAGCAGCTTAATCCCGCCCCGCTACTTTGACTGGAGAGTGAGGTCAGAGCTCCTCACCCTTTCCCCACTTCCTTACCGTGGGGAGTACTGGGTTGTAACCCCACTCCCGCCACTGAAGCCAGAGTCCCAATCTGTGTGGAACCAAGCGAAGGAGTAAGGCCCAGACCCACAAAGTGAGTTGGGTGTTACAATGCTGAGCGTCACAACACCTAACTTTTAGGAGCCTAGAATATCACTGGAACAACACTGGCATCCACAAAGCCTGAGTTAGGTGCCTAGGCTTCCCCTGCACAATGAATGGAGAGAGAGACAGGAGCCTTGGCGTGTGAGCACAAATGCCAGCATGGTAGGTGGGGAACTGCCTGAGCTGGCCACTGGGAGAGGGGTGTGTCATGAGCCCCACCCCTCTCTTGAAGTGAGGCACCTCAGTCCAGGCTGGATGGAGTCCTCGAGCTCAGCAAGCACACCTCAGGTGAGAGCCCCTCGCTGGAGCCAGGCACAGACCCAGAGGGAGTTGATGCCGTCTGCTGGGCTCGCTTATCCTTCAGGCAGCTAAGGCTTTGCACTGGGGAGGGGAGAGTGCTCAGACGTTTAAAGGGGCAGGACATCGCGCTGATTGTCTCTGTTATCCCAGTGGGCAAGGTACTCACCAGGGGCTTGCTGGGTTCAGCTCCCCCTCTGCCCTATGAGGAGAAGGGATTTGAACAGGGATGAAGCAATTCTTAGGTGAGTGATGGAGTGATTCTCCATCTCCAGTATGGAGCAATTCTCCCTCTTTCTCTGGCCCAATCATTTAACTGAAGAACAACTGGTCTGGGCTCCATAGGTCAGACATTTCCACCGATCTTCCCCTGGCTTGTGGCCCACCCTGGGACATAGATGTCTGGACACCAGGAATGAAGCAACAGTGCACACCCCCAGAGGGAGAAATTTAGGCAGTTAGGGGGCTTCTGTAGTGGAAATTTAGGTATCAGGTGAGTTTAGGCACCTATAGGGTTAGGTGGCACCTGAGCAGGGATTCTGTGGATGACCGGGAGGCCTAAAAACAGGACTTAAGCATCTAAATCTGGGGTTAGGTGTCTAAGTACCTTGGTGGATCCAGGTCTATGGGGCTTTATTTCCCTGTAAGGGCAGGGACAACCTAACCGCTCATGAAGAAAAACAAGAATTCCCATTTATTCCCATAGTATGTTCACCGAAGTCAGCAAAGTTCATCACATGCCCTGAGCCTAGCTTACAAAGGATACCTGCTTCCTCCACATTCATTCAATTGTTGTTTTTTTCACGTCAGAAAAATGTCTCTCTTAAGCTTTTCACACTATGTGCTGGGTCTCACAGCAGATCCATGGAAGGGCTTTCTATAGCCTAAGGCCCCTAACCTGTAACTGGATCTATGCAGTGGACTCTTAAGCCTGCTTGGCGCTCCATTGATTTTGCACTAATTGCCTGGGCCCAAAGGCATCCAAATCCCCCATGGTTAGGTGGATCAAATGCTGTGTCACTGAAGCAGGGTCAGCTGTGGTTAAACCATTTCCAGAAGGGATCAGAGCCCGGGTTTCATGGTGGGTTACTAGATAGAAAGAGCATTAGCCACCCTAGAGGACAACATTTGTAAGCTGACTCCTGACTTAAGTGGTCAGATCTGGGGCCTAAAGTTGTACAACAGTTTCCATAGTAACCTGATAAAGTCCACAACCTCATCACTTTCTGAAAGTTTGACCTTTCAGGACTAAAATTGACTCTGCCTGGTGTCTACGTTAAAGTGAATTTTTCAGAAAAACTGAAGGGAAAATCTCTCTAATTAATGTTGACTTAAGGGAGAGTTTAATACCATTATTTTTACCCAGTTTAAGTATAAGCCAAACGTTCTGAAGAGCAAAAATAAGCTAAAATTTTTAACTTGCAACGTGGCATGGACACAGTCCTCATTAAGTACTAATGCCTTTGCAGACACCATGTGGTCACACTTACCTTTGTGCCTGCACATTTACCAATGCAAACTAAACTGCTGTAAGCCTGGTTTAAATCAGATTAGAAGTGTCCACACAGGGCTTTGCATTGGTTTAACTAGATCAGGTTTTTTTTATGTAGACCAGGTAAATTCTTTTTCTTTTTTCCTTTTTTTAAGGAAATTAAATTGAAAAAAATATGCATGTCCAAAGTTTCAAAAGGAGTTAAGAAATGCAAGGATCAGGCTTTCAAGTCAGCCACATTGTTGAATGTTTATAGCAATATCTGCCCTGTTTTTTTTTCCTGGTTAAATGTATAGCACAACGTGCTGTATTGTTTCTCGTAAAATATATAACTAAAATAAACAAAATGAGAAATATGGCCGAGTTAAATTGCTGTTGGAACCTTAATTTTTGCTTTTTCCTGTTTTTTAAACCATTCATTAATGTCAATGCTTATTTGCATTTTATATATTATATAAAAGTGTATTTCTAGTGTAGCTTCATTTGGATATTCTTTAATTTTCAACATAATCTGTTGTGTTGCTGTGCGGTGCTAAACAATTGCCACTAATCAGGTAGTTTAATCTGGATAGTTCAGAGGCTTTTTTATCTGGATAGTTCAGAGGCTTTCTAGTAATTCTACAAAAAAATATAGATAAATAGAATCAGGACAACTTGTCCATTGAGGGTTTCTGGAGACATTTTCAAAGTGCATGTTGATGTTTCTAAATGACCTATGACTGTTTCTTCAGTTTAAGTCCAGTGGGGTTTTCAGTATGATATGCTTTCTTTATTAAAATATTCTTGATAATGTGGTGTTCACCTCCAATGGGCAAGATTTATGTTAACTGCGTTAGGAAAATTCTCCTTTCATGACCTTTCCTCCACTGTGTGGCTTTATCATAATCAAAACAAACAATACCAAAATATTTGACAAGATTAGCAAAACAAACTAGTCTTGTGTTTTTAGGATAACAAATGCAAAATCCTTAATCGGAAACAAAAGTTAGTCAGATCCACTTTAACAGCCATGCCAGGCTAACGATGTCTCCAGCAGAGATGAAACATCAATCAGCAATGAGCCCAAGCCAGTAAATTCAGATATGGACTTGCTCAATATTTTGGGGATTTTAAGGTCAGGGTTTTGGTTTGGTTCATTACTGATGGCTTCAAAGTTGATGAATCCAAAGTTTTTTCAAGTTTGGGTGCTTAGGTCAGAGAACTTTGTTTTGGGCCCATCTCTATTTTTTATTTTGGTGAGAGCTGATCCTCCATATCACGTCTTAAATTTCCAAGTCCAGAGAATGGAAGGAAGATCTCTTCAGGCTCTGATCACCAATCGAATGTCACAGTCTTTCAAAATTAACATTGTAGGGCCAGATCCTCAGCTGCTGTAGCAGCCTAGTACCATTTTTTAAGTCAATTGCAGCTGCAAGCCCCAAGAACATGATGAATTGATAAACTACACTTGAAACTTTCAGAGCATTTAAAAAACCCAAATGCTGTACTTAAGAAAGTGCTGTCAACAACCTGACCGAATCGCCCTCTTTGGATGGGCACTGCTCTGGTGGGAGCCAAGGGATTGATCCCATGTGTGTCTATGCCCCCTGTGGTGGGGTAGTAATTAGTCACTATTTTTTTAAGCTCCGTGTAAGGCCCCTACAGGTTTGGAACCCAGGCCTGCAGAGCGTCTAGGCAGCTGACCCCTCTAGGCTACCACCCAGCAACAGTTGTAACCAATTTGTGCTCCACTTCCCACGACCCACTGTGGACACAGACCATGGGAAGTTCCGCCTCAAGGCTTTGACAGACAGCAGCCCGATGGTTCCTGATTGGCTCCCTACCCTATATAAACCCAAGGGGCATTCCAGGAAGTGTCTAGGCAACAGTGTGGATCTTCTGGAGTTGCCATGACCAGTTCTGCTCCTTGCTCTTGAATTTCTGCTTTGGACTCTGACCCTTGGTATCAACCCTGGCCAGGACCTGACTCTGAACTCCTCTGCTACTCCTAGCCTCAGGTTTACCCCTGCTCTAACCCTTGGCCCTGCATGCCCTTGTTGTGATCTTGACACTCTGCGGGTCCTAGGCACACTCCCAGGGGAATGGACAGGAAAAGCCTGTGTAGAGTTTGTTTAAGGAACCCCTGGATGATGACACTGATGCAAATTGCCTATGTGTTGCCTCACATTACATGATGGAGTGATCATTGGCAAAGTGTGCTGGGCATGGACCATTCACAAACAGTGGGAATGTAGCACGACCTCTGTCCTTCAGGTTGCCAGGAGGTTGGGAGCTGGATAAGCTCTGACTGGGAGTGGATATTGCAGGATCTGTTTATCTTCTGTGTGTACAAAATGGCAGTCCTCAAAAGCTGCTGCAATCTCAGACTAGCTCAAGTGGTTTGGCCCATAATTTGATGTAAACTTTGTCAACGGCATCAGCGGTGAGATGCAAAACAAAGGCAATGCTATCGTATGAAACCTTTCCCCCCAGCCCTCTGGGCAGAAATGGATACTGCTCCCTCTCGCTTGCCAGCTACCCAAATTGTTTTGTAATTGTTTAACTTCATGCTGATGAATGAGTGGTAAAACTGAAACAGAGCTGCAGAACACAGTTCAAACAGCAAGATAAAAGGGCATGTATAATGCATAGATGTTTTCATCCAGGAATGAAATCCAGGGGTACTGACAAATGGGAGAAAAGTTTCCATTTGCAGGAAAAAAAGACAGCACATGGGATAGATAAAGGGGAAAAAATAGAGAAAATCTGGATAGCCACATGACCCCAATGGCTACATGTTGTGTTGCCATGTGGGAAGACTCAGGTAAAGACTCTGGCTTCCTGCACAGTGGAGTGATACAGCTCACTCAGAAGTGCTGGAACAATTTGTGTCGTGGGAGTGCTGAGAGCCATCGAACCAAACTGTAAACCCTGTATATGACGGAAACCACTTCAAGCCTGGGGGGTGCAGCAGCACCCCCACCACCCCTACTTCCAGCACCTATGAGCTCGCGGGAGGAGAGCAGAGACTGCTGGTTTTGCCATTATACACCATTGCTAGAGCCTCTTCTTGTGATGGGACCTCAGCTGGGGAACCAGCTTTTGCACTTGGTCTGAAATAGTCCAGGACTTGTGACCTTCAGAGTATGCTGCAAGTCCCATCTGTTTGCCTGAAGTTTTGAAAAGGGTGTGGCCTAGAGGGAAGTGGATTTCTGGAGACAGAGTTTGCGGGGGCTGGAATTGAAGTTTTGCTGGCTCTTCCTATCCATTTTGCTTTGGGTGACTTATTCTTTTTGAAATGGTGCCAAGGGCACCCGTGGCAGATGGATGCCTCTTTAATGTTGTTATAAATAAATTCTTGCTGAGGAAGGGTGTTAGAATTTGCTGCTTGGAACATGCTGAAGAGCTATTTTCAAACTTAATCCAATTAATATAATGTCTTTGAAGAATGAACAAAGGTGCTGAGTACACAATGGCAGTTCTCGTTGAAGCGCTGCTCTGGAGATATCGCAGATGCAGTGCAGCTATTGGTTCACCTTGTGGTTAGGAATAATAGTTTACAGTGGCTTTTTTGGTCAAGAAGAGGCAAATCCTGCCAGCTTCTGGTTGTGTAGGTCCCAATTTAGCCATCCTCACTCATGCGGCATAGTAGCTCTCCTCGCAGATACTTTGATTTCAATGTGGCTGCTTGTGGCCTATAGGATGATTCACTGGGAGTAAGGCTGGTAGACTCTGACCCATAACCAACACTAGGGGAAAGATCTTAGGATATTTGTGTCATATGACGTTTCACAGTTCACAAAGCTGAAGGCCAGAAAGGACTGTTAGAATATCTATTCTGACCTCCCGAATGAGAGAGGACATTAAATTACTCCCAATTACCTCTGTGGTGAGCCCAGTAACTTGTGCTTGGCTGAAGCATGTCTTCCAGAAAGGCAGCCAGTCTGGATTTGAAGACTTCAAGGGGTGAAGGATCCACCATGTCGTGTTGGTTAACCACCCTCACCGGTAAAAACGGGTGCCTGATTTCTAATGTGAAGCTGTCTGGGTTCACCTTCCAGCCATTGGTTCTTGTTACATTTTTCTCAGCTAGAGTAAAGACTCCTTCGGTACCTGGGGATTTTCTTCCAGCCCTTGTATAATTTATGAGGCTCTCTTCTGCCCTCTCTCCAATTTGGCAACATTCTTTTTAGAGTGTGGCTGGCAGAACTGGATGTGGGACTCCAGTATCAGTCTCGCTGAAGTAAATCGCTTCCCTTCTCCCATTTGCTACTCCATGCATATACCTCCAAGGATTGTTTTAGCCCTTTGTGCCACAGCTTTGCACTAGGAGCTCATACTCAGCTGCTAAATCCTTTTCAGAGTCACTGCTTTCCGGGATACAGTCCCCCATTCGTAGGTATGGCCTGCCTTCCTTATTCCTAGAGGTGTAACTTTTGATTTGGCTGTATTCAAGCACGGTTTGAATGGGCCAAGCTAACCAAGCAATCCAGAGAGTTCTATGCAACTGTCCTGTCATCATCATTATTTACCACTCTGCCAATCTTTTTGTCACCTGCAGATTTTACTAGCAGTGATTTTATTTTTACTTCTAACCAGAGGTTTCTAATAAGCTTTCTGGTTACTAGTCTTTGATCAGGGGTTATAGCTAAGCCATAAGTTCTGTATTCTTCCAGACTATGTTTTAGAAACAGAAAATTTCTTGCAAATCTGATGGCTTAGTTTTTACATTTCTAGTTATTCTCTATTTGTCAGTTGTGTCTTTATCTGTTCCACAGCCTATTGCACAGAGTGTAGCTCTACCTGGATCTGGGGCTGTCCAAGAGGTTATGGAAATTATTCATTGATTTGGTTTATGCACTGTAGCTCTCTTGAAATGGGCTGGTTTAGGAGTTTAATTACAGGAGATTAAATATATGCTAGCTAGGCTACAGTTGAACGTGATACCAATGCTCAGTTAAGCATGGCCCTGCATATGTCAACTTGCCCAGCAGAACCAGGTCCTATTCAGAGTCATCAGTTTTAACAAGGGAACTTTTAGCATGGTGTATTGTGTGGGTAGGGTATTACCCTTCCTGATGTACATGAACAACTTGTGGTGTTACATTAATGGTATTTCAGCACTCGGCTCCTCCACTCTGTTCTTGAAAAGTGCCCAGCTACCAAATAAGGTGGCATTAATACTATACACACAGCAACCCCTGCACACCACATGCTGTTCCATTCTTTTCTCACTAACAATGACCCCGATGCACCCACTCTCCCCCTTAGTGAAGTGCAAGAAATTACTGGAGCTGGTGGAGAAATGCATAAAAAACCCTGAGTTTTCAAAAGAATTCAAAAGCACGCAAAAAATTGCAAATCATTTTCATCAAGGATATAAAAAAAACTCAACCTGCTCAAGCAATAACTGATTTCTCCCCCTCACCCCCTCACCCCCCACAGGTGGCCTGAACTATTAATTGACTCATGATAATCCAGGTACTCTTCACTTTACCTGAAGTCCTGGAGACTTTGGTAATTTGAGAGTGTTGAGAGAAGTAAAGAAAGAGACTAGATGCAGGGAAGGTGCTAGGACAGGAGGGCCAAGTACCTGAAGAGGCTGTCTGCATTTTTGTTGGGGTGCTGTCTTCTCCCTCTTCCTTCAGGGTGATTATAGTCCAAGAACACACACCCAGGAATCAGATTTTGTCATCAAGGGCCATCAATGACTGCAGTAGCTGAAGCAGGGTAGCCCATTAAGGCAGCAGGAAACTGTATAAGTGACATAAAGAGGAGACAAGAGTAAGAGGATGGGTTGGCTAGCCCTAGCCGGTAGGTACTGTCTGGGACTTGGCTAGTCACACTGTTAATGCTGAGAACTCCTGGGATGTAGTTTAGTTGGTTATTGTTGTTCTGGCCTTCCCCCCCAACCTGGAACAAGCATAGACTCAATAAAGAAACTTTAATCTTTACTTAGCTGACTGAAGCACCAGTGTTCTGAGGGTATGTCTACACTGTACATTAAGCCTGGGCCTCTGACTCAGGTTTGAGCTGAAGCCCCGCTTCCATCCACACATACACATCAGTCTGATTCAGGTCAGCAAGCCCTCAGGACCTGGGTTCTATGACCCTGAGATGTGAGTGGGGCAAAATCCGAGTCCTGCTGTGACTGAGGTCCAAGCCCTGTCATTTTTGCAGTGTGGACCCAGCTCAAGCCACAGACCTGAGTCACAAGGTCTGTACAGTGCAGTTATGGATGCATTAGCATGGCTGAGAGACCCAAGTCCAGCAACTGTTTACAATGCAGTGTGGATGCTCAAGTGCAGGATTGGAAACACTAAGTCCACAAATGCGGGTCTCACACACCCAGTTTTACAATGTAGTGTAGACATACCCTAAGTCAACCATCTTATTTAGGCCCTTTGACAGGGATTAGGCACTGTGACTTCTGACCAAATATACCCATTTTGCAGAACAGACAGCGCAGAGGTATTACGTTGCCAGATATTTACCCTTGTTCCATTTCTGCCTCTTTATTTTATTTCAATGCTTGAATTATGGCTACAAGTGGTTGACTTTCCTTCAAACCCGCTTCCCTTGGGGAAAAGTCCTGTAGGATTTAATAGAAAATGCTAGTCTTTGTATGAGGTATGTTTTTAACCATCCTAAAGAGTTTCAGATCCTTTCTATTGAATTAACAAAAACCCAAACAACCACCAAGTAGAAAGTGTATCATGGCCTGTTAAATGATAGGGGCTAGACTGTCATAGCCCAGAGATGACCCATGCCTGCTGATAGTGGGCAGGGGGGAGAGCAGAGAGAGGGCAGCCAGCATCAGCAGTGTTACTGAGCATGCTCAGTCCATGTGGGCATGATCACTACAGCCAAGCTACAAATCTGGGGAGACATGTGACCCCGCATGCCCCCACCCCGCCCCATGCATTACCTCTATCATAGACCTTACTCAGCTGTACGGAGAAATAAGGGGAAGTTCTATCCCTTCCTTACATTGTGGCTCCAACACGAAAAGCTGGCGCGACTCACCTGATATTCCCCACTGTGAGCAAATAGGAAAGGAGGAAGTGGGGAGCCGTAGTTCTGCTTGCTGGCCAACGTCGCAGACTGGCTTCACAGCTGGAAGGAAGCTGCTTCACGGAAACACTAAAAATAGATGTGGCGCCGTGGCCGTGCCGGCAGTGGGAGGGGTTAGCCACCCCAAGTGTGAGCTCGTCCTAGGGACGTACTCTGTGTTTAGCCCCTCCCACCACTCACCCCACCATGGCCACGCTTCTATTTTTAGTGCACTAGCTCAGTCAGAGCTAGCATAGGTATGTCTGCCCAAGCCAGAAATGATACCTTCCGCTCCAAGTGTAGATCCCTCCTGAGAGCAAGAGGAGGAATTGTGACTTAAAGTCACAAGATTCATTCTGTGATCTGCAGTGCAGCTACGCACCACCTCTGCGATAATAGAGACTGTGCCTTTGAGACCTCAGCCTCCCAGACAGACAGTCTGGGCAAAGTACTGAGAAGTTCTTGTTAGGCACAGCCAGCTGATACCAGACAGAATAAAGCTAAGTTCTTGCAAGCAACTTCCACTGATTTCAGTGGCAGTTAGGAGCCTACATACCCTTAAGGATCCTGGCTTCAGTTATCACTGAACACCACAGCCCTTGCTCAGAGCAGACTGTAAAGTTATGACCCAGTCCATAGGTTTTGATAGTGCCTTCTCTGAAGACTCTTGATAGCTCTATTAGTGGCATCCCTCCCATGTTCTGTTGGACCTTTCCACCTCTGAAACTTGGAGAAAAGAGTAAAAAAACTGGTGGGAGCTTTGTAACATACTTTCTACTGTCCCTATTTTCTCTAATTGAGCACCACTTTATTATTTAAGTTTGACATCCCAGTTTCCCTATGTTCCCTAAAACCCACTCCGAATTAGTGCCAGATCCTCAGCAGGCATAAATTGGTGCAACTTCCCTGACTTCAGTAGAGCTGTGCTGATTTACACCTGCTGATGGTTTTTCATCTTTAAAAAATAAATTGGATTCAGTGTGCCATGGGAGCTGACATAGTCTGACACAAATCAGTCCTGGCATTGCACTGGATGAGAAACTGAAGGAACTGATGGCTACTTGCTGCTATTTTCTTTTCTTTTTGCTTTAAACTGGTGCCTCCACTCTCCCGCTTGGTGAAATATTCATGGAGTGCACATGCTGATTTGGAATGTGCATGTGTGCACGCAGGGTTTCTGAATGCAGAGTGTGTGGTTCTCTGGGTTTGTAACTATGAAATCCTGAGCGCTTCCAACAGCTTCCAGCCACTGAACGAACAAATCATTTTAAGAAGCACTGAATCAAATGGTGCCCTTCCAGAGGCCCAGTTTGGAACATCTCCCTTTGTGAGTGAGAGAGCTGTTTCTGGAGACAGTGGTCTTCTTCGGTCACTAGCTAAAATAAAAGCCAACAGAGGTATCCTCCCTGCAGCAGTAAGAGAATTCTTAATGCGGTGAGCTTGTGACTAAAACCAGCATGAGATAGGAGATCACATCCGATGCAAAGTGGTAAGTTAGGAAAGAATGGCTGAGTTTTCCCACATGTGCATTAATCTTCGTGTGTCTCTGTTTGCTCATCTGGTCTTGCTGCCTGGCACCATTCATTCTCTGCACACCTTCACCCAGACTCCTGCTGTCTTCTCTCTGCCTTGCTTAGCTTTCTCCACCCTGTGCTCTAACCTGTGCTTAGAACTGGCCCTGGAATGGGGGAGCTGCAACTCTACACCCTACCTTCCCCCCAGCACTTTCTAGGCTCAGCTGAGAATCGAGCTCAGGGGTTCGTGTGCATTTTATTTTCTAGTAGTTTGGGGCTCAAGCCTGGAAGGCTTGAGGTGATGGGCAACTTCAACTCAGCAGTGACTTTTGTGAGCACACTCCCTATTCCCACGAGTAAATCGCAGGGGCTGTTGGTGTGAGTAAGGATTACACAGATGAGTAAGGTTTGCAGAATTGGACCCAAGTGCTTTTACACAGTCGAGGCCTGAACCAGTGAGGTGCTGAGGATCACGTAAATAAAGGATGCAGGAGCTGATCCATGATTTATACATTTAAGGAGAAGATAATGTCATTACATAATTTTGGGACAGCTGGAAAACAATAGAGATTATAAATGAGCTGGTAAAACCTAATGCCTCCTTTGGAACGATTAGTTTATTGTGCAAATATGTATTGTAGGAGTTACATTCAAACACTGACCCCATGATCCCTGACAGTTTCCTTTAGAGCTTTCACGGTCTGTTATATAGCCATGTATTGAGTCAGTTTTTACACTCTCTATTGATATGCCAAGTATAACTTCCCAAACATAGTTACCACATCTGTGCAGTCGTTGGGTTTAAAAGTTAAACATCCCTGCTGGGTTTTTTTAGATGCCAGCAATGATTAGACATTACCATGGGCTAACAGCTTGTATAATTCAAATTTTTCAGTGCAGCTGCTTGAAATTGACACAAACAGGCTCAAACTTGCCCCACCCCCCACAAAAAATACAAATCAGTTTTTAAAAAATCCATTTTTTTTGCCGCTGTTTAGCCAAACCCTGGAGAACTACTTACTTTGCATTTTTCTCAAATTAATAATAAACGGAAATAACCCCTGGGCAAGGCCCTTGTATAGCCAGAGTCAGTCCAGAACATGTTTCGGGCCAAGTCCTACAAAGCAAGTAGAGCATCTTTCAGGATTGAGCCTTCATGCAGGGACCTTACAAAGCCTTGGCAATACAGCCTGATAATGGATGCCCGGGGCAGATCCCAGCCCTGTAGTATTTTATATACGGCAAGTGGCTTCGCTGTCATATAAAGATTCACTTATAACCGAAGCCCTGATCCTGCAATGCACCTGCAGGTGTGTTGGCACCCAGCGTTGTAAATGTTTCCAGGCAGGGACTGACTCCTGCTATATATCTGCATAGCACCAAGCTGCTGCATTTAGGCATGACTGTATTATACTCATTTAACGTACTATATGGAAATAGTATTTAAAATTCCCATGTTGGATGAAACCTCTTTGGGGCAGTATTGCCCAAGGGATGTGCCTAGAAGGTCTCATTTTTCAGAAGGCTGATTTCACTATCAACTGAAATGTCCCTGCTAAGATGGAAAGAACCCATCTCGCTCTTTCTTTTCAAACTGCAGTGAGCCCCTCTTGGACTCAGCTGCAGAAAAAAAAGGGCTAATATCGAAGACTCTAAATCATTCCTAAAACCAGAGCTCTTCGCTAATCCCAAATTTTAGGGCCTTTCTGGTTTTACCCAAACATCAAAGCTCAAAGATCATTTTGGCGCAGCTAGGAAAATTACAAAGAGACATTACATGGCTGATAATGGACGGGGGTCTTTCACAGGAGTGAATGTTCGGTGGTGAAAATGAAAGTTGATATTATGAACAGTTTGGGACTTGAGACTGTTCCAGCATTCATTTATACCTAGCTGTCCATTTTTTCTATCTACATTTCCTCCGCCCTTCCCCCTCTGGAGAGAGAGAGAGAGAGTCCATCCAGTTTCCCTGGGGAAGACTTGTGTTCTGTGTTTTATTTTTTGTTCCTTCCCCCAATTAACATGTTTCCAGTGCTGGTGAACTTGGCTCCTTTGACACTAGGGAGCGTCTGCTCCATTAGCAACTCTTCATCTCGCATGATATTCATACGTAGGGTAAAGCAGTTCGTCTATATGCATTCTCCCTTTTTATGAGTTCAAATCCCCAAACGCAGAACAGTGCACACATGCAAATGCATGCACACATCACAATTTCTGTGGTGAAATGGAAAACTGGTGACTGACTTTATCACAGTCTCTGAACTAGTCCAAAGGCACCCTAGGAAAAATTGCTTTCTAAAGCTTTCATTTGATTAAATATAAATATATTTTGTAATGTCCGTTTCAATAGCTGATTCTATGAATAGCTTTCTACAAAATAGGATGGTTCTGTATACTAGACAGAGTGTAAGTTGCAACCTGAATAAGCAATGAATAGGATCGTTGGACAGCATGGTCTGATGTATAGAGATTGGGCGTTTTCTCTTGTGTGATCCTGCTCTCACTGATGAGAATTTTACCATTGTCGCCAGCAGGAGAAGGCTGTTGGTGGGACCTGTTTGTGATTGCTGGACCCAACAAGTTACCTAAGCTCAATTGTAAAAAGCGTGTGAAAGTTCATACGATGTTACAGTAACAATAAAAAATGGGGCAAGTTATTTACGACGATGAATGTTATGTGTGCAGGAAAACCAGACAAACTGGATTAGTCCAAACAACCATCATTCAAGGACTATGTGAGATGAAGATAATGTGGGAATGAAGTTACAGCCCTATGGAAAAGGATTGGTGGATGAAATAATGAGGGGATGGGCTGTTCCACCCATCACTCCCTTTTTGGGTCCTTATAGGAAGAGACTTGGGAGTGTGTGTGCAGGGGGTGGATCACAGAAAGAACAGATGGAGAGGAAGAACAGACAGGCTACTGAAGCAAGCTTCGCCATCATGTCTTCCTCCCTTTCCCTCTCCCCCACTGGGACTCAGGGCCTTTGCTGTTCTGATCCTGATAGATGTCGTGACCAAGCCAGAGAGAAGATCCAGATGACATCGCCATGTCTATCTGCTCCAGCTGAATCCCAAATACCTCCTGAGATGAAGCAGCAACAGCTTCAGCTTCAGAGCACCTCTCTTCCCTGGAGGACAGTTATTACCAACTTTGATACCATCTAAGAGACTGTCAAACAAGGGGGTTAAAAGGATTTTTAATGATGTGTTTGCCTTGGGACTAAGCAGGCCAAGGTCTCTGTACCAAACCCTGCACCTTATTTAACACTGTTTAATGTTGGACGGTGGCTGGCTTATGTTAACACTTTTGCCCATTTATCTCAACTAAACTAATACTTGGCCACTAGATTTGCACACAACTTGACTGTGCAACTTTGCACACCCTTTTTTATGTGCAGCCAAAAGCCCAGTTTTGGGCATGCAGTTGGCATTTGCATGAGCAAATTGGATAATAAGGCTGCACTGATTTGCATCTGAACTTACTTTATGACCTGGTAATACTATAAGAGGCATCCAATCTAATCCTTGGGCCTGCATGTGTAGCCTACTGTGCCTTTTGAATACAAAAGTAAAACTATGCTTCCTTCTGTCCCTCATCCCTCTCCCTCTAAGTAAATAAGGCCAGGGTGTTGGAATATAACTCCTCCCCCTTCCAAAAAAGCCAGAGCAAGGAGTCAGGCCTAAAGATCCACAAACTCTGTCTGTGTCAGACCTCAAAGATAACTGATTCCAGAGCCAAGGACGCTCCATTGAGAGGGTCACATCCCTAGTTTCATACGTTCACATATTGGAACTCTTAGCTTGAGGGCCACAGGCTCATCTCTGCTGCAATAGCAGTACAGGCTGAGAGGCAGTCTCCCAGCCACGCCTTAAGCCGTAGGGTTCAGGGCTTGATCCAAACTCCCTTTGAAACCAGATAAGGCTCAGATAGGGGAAGATGTAGCAGTATCAAGTAGGGTCATTAGATACTGACCCCTGTCATGTGCTAGGAGTAACATTTATTTTACTGTGAACAATGTCACTTGACTGTGGCCAGGATCTGCTCCGACCTGCAATCTTGGGTTCTACCCTCTTGCTACACCTGTCCCCCGGCTCCAATCTCTGCCAAACAGGGGGAGAGTTGGTGGCTGGCTCAAATGAGAGAGAGAGAAAGCTGAACACTGTCATAAGACATGCTAGCACAAGGTGTGTTGTGTGCCCTCTGGTGGCTGCTCCACTACAGGATAATAGCCTACTACTGCTACCAGCTAATGGAATTATCCCCTTTAATCAAATGATTGAGCCCTGTGTTATGGTACAGATGGGCCTGGTTTCCACCCATGCAAGGGAGTTGTTTCATGAGCATTTTGAGAACACATGCTATTCTATATTAATGTGCCTTTTTTATGAATAAGTGTCCTTTCCCCCACTTACCTCATTAAGGGTCTAATAACTGCTAGCATATTTTTGGCATATAAAGTTGGCAAGAGTCAAGAATTAAAAAAAAAATGTCTGAACCATTTCAGCCTTGACAATAAAGGCTTTTTCTTTTTTTTTGAAAGCTAAGAGGAGGGGATAAACGCTGTTCTGTAACCTCCAAAAAGTGGGATAATTAACTTTTTTTTACAATACGGAGAAATTAAAAAGCCTATATTTTTTCCAGCAGTGTTTTCTGGAGACCACATAACTGCGTGCCATTGGTGCAGCAGTGCACTAGGATTAGTCATTCGGTTGCTGATGGTTCATTGTTGTCTTCTCAAATTTCTGAGTAAGCAAAAAGCAACGAGGGGAAAACATGAGAATATCTTCGCATCAACCATTTTCCTTCCTTCCCAGTGCCAGCGGCTGTGCAAGAAGCCTGGGTAGGCAGGCGAAGAGTAACTGAAATATCTTGTTCTGGTCACAGGAGAAGGTGCACAGGGCTGAATGTTGATGGTCTTGCTTCGTGCAAAGCTCCCGTTGGTTTCTATGGAACTGCTGCTGGAGTAAAGACTTGCGGGATTCAGAATGGGGCAGCAGAGTCCTTGAAATCAGATAGCCGGTCTGATGCTCCCCGTGCTAGAGAGGGCTTCAGTCCTGCTCCGATCATTTGTGGCAATCCTGGTTTTAATGCATTGGAACAGGGAAGTTTATAGTGTTAGCCATTTACAGGGATGATCCAACCAGGAATCCTGCAGCACAGAAGTAATAGGAACAGGCCATGGAGTGGGCACATTCGAAATGAACTGACTTTCTTTCTCCAAGCAAGTCCATGGGCAGGGGCAGAATCCATTCAGCTGGACAGCAAGCTCTTCAAGGCAGGGACCTCGGGCCCCAGTCACTGTTGTTCGGTGACTTGTCTGCACCAGCACAGATGGCACAGAAAGGTTGCAGAGCAGTCACACTGGCCCCCGCTGGGAACTGCAGGAGTCTCAAAGCTGGCAATGCCCTGCCCTTCCTTCCTTCACCTTCAAGAGGCATTCGAGGGTGGTTAGGTAGCAGGCGTGGGGTCGGAGTGCAATGTTCCACCAGAGCAGTGCAAGCTGCTTTCCCCATCTCTGGACTGGTGGGGCAGGCTGTGTTTATGTGGTTGTCTGCACAGTGCTCTGTGCCACTAAGTACCATGTAAACAACCATAGTAATTCCTAACAGGGGGCCCAGGTCAGCCCCTGGGTAATGCCCTGGAAGCCAGTGGAGTTCCACTGGGCATGAATCCAGGCTTGCAAGTTTTAGTATTTCTTCCATTCACAGTTGGTGGTCTCAGAAACTGTGGGTTAAAAGTTCCCATAACCCTGCACAGAACAGTGGATCTTTCGCTGCCCTCTGACCCTTCTGAACAATGTAGGTATTGCACATTCAGGAGGCCTCTCTTGATCTACTCTACCAACAGAGTTACGGACACCTTGTGAATGGGGGTTGTTCGTAACACTGAAATGCTCATAACTCTGAACAAAATCTTATGGTGGTTCTTCCAAAAGTTTGCAGCTGAACATTGACTTAGTACAGCTTTGAAACTTTACTGTGCAGAAGAAAAATGCTGCTTTCCCTTTCTTTTTAGAAGTTTACTCTTAACCCAGTGCTGACCTGTATTTTTTTTTTTTTTTTTGGTCTCTGCTGCTGCCTGGTTATGCACTTCCAGTTCCAAATGAGGTGTGTGGTTGACCGGTCAGTTCATAACTCTGATTGTTCGTAACTCTGAGGTGCTCCTGTATAATCGGAAAGAGGGGTTGCAACAACAAACGTGTCTAAGATTGGGCTGTGATGTGTTCACTTTTTCTAGGCATGGCATCATAGCTTGGCTGTTGTCAACATGGCTGTTGGCACTTTGGAGATACTGGCAGTGAGAGGGTCAAATTCTGCAGTTACAGTGGGGTAAATTCAGGATGAGTCCATTGACTTTAGTGGAATTACTCCCGATATAGTCTCATCAGGGCTAGCCTCCGACCGAATGGCACCCCAGGGAAGCGTCTTCGGTGCACCCCCTCTCCATTTGTTAAACTTTTAAATACCTTACTGCACCCCAGCCTGATGCCCCCAGGCCGTTGCCTCGGTCGCCTGCCCCTAAATCCGGCCCTGAGCCTCATGTTACTGAAAGCATAATCTGTCCTGGTGTATTTCCAACTCAGACCCATCTCTGAACGCATTAATTCTTTGAAACTGCAACATCTTTCTATACCAGAGTAAATCTCTTGTGACAGGTTGTGAGCTGGTGTCAATTTTGCCTTGATTTAACAATGCATTCTGGGAACGAGTTAAAAGTATGTGGCATCTGGCCTGGGGGACGGAGGAGGGGGAAAACGGGGCAGGAAGAACATTGCTGACGTACTCCCTAGCCAAGCTAGCGTTCAGAACCCACTTCCTAAGACACTTGTATCTATCTCATCAGGAAATGACAGGGGGGTCTGAACAGCCCGCTCAGCTGTGCGCTGTCCCATCCAGGGCCTCCTTTCCTAAAGCAGCTACGGCTTTTTACAGCTACCATAGCCAGAATCAAAGGCGGCCGCTTCCAGCCTTCAGACTTGTCATTTTATTATTCAACTTAAATTAAAAATGTCAAACCAAGCAAAGGTGTCAACCGCTAACGGAAGCTGGAAAGTAACGCCCCACCTTAGCTGCTCCCTCCAAGCCAAGGATTACAGGAAGGGGGGGAAAGGCTGTGGTAAACTTGACAGCCACTCTCCTGGTGCTGGTTTGTGCAAAGGAAAACCATATTAAGTTGACAACGGTAGTGAGACTCAAGCCCTAGTGAGCTGCAAATATTTCTCCTCAGTTTATGTTCAACGAGACCCTCTCCTTGCTCCCCCACGCCCTTCTTTTTTGTGTGCGGTTGCTGCAAAGCCTGGTCATGCCCTGGTTCCATGAAGGAGGGGGGAGACATGTCTGAAATGTGTACAGGCTCTGTTGCCTGGAGACAGGAGGAGGCTCCTCAGGGCAGTGAGCCGAGCCTTTAGCGGCTTCCCATACAGGGAGTCGGACTCCGCAGCATAAGAACAGCTGTGCAGAGCGACAAGGCTGGAGCAGGCCTGCCACCGCACCACTAAGAGGAGGCTAGGATGCCATAGGCCCAGCGCTTATGCATCATAAGTCTAGGCAGAGTAAGCCAGAAAAAAAATGGCCAGAACGCTAGGTTATTGCTGACGGTGGGCAGCTTTACAGCTGGGAAGGTTTGTACAGCGTTGCCAACTCCCATGATTTTCGTGCAAGTCTCCCCCTATGTGGTGGCTTTCTCGAAATCCCAGCTCCTGATTTCAAGTAGTTCTCCTGATGATCACTTTAGATAAGCTATTACCAGCAGGACAGTGGGGTGGGAGGAGGTATTGTTTCATATTCTCTGTGTATATATAAAGCCTGCTGCAGTTTCCACGATATGCATCTGAGGAAGTGAGCTGTAGCTCACGAAAGCTTATGCTCTAATAAATTGGTTAGTCTCTAAGGTGCCACAAGTACTCCTTTTCTTTTTGCGAATACAGACTAACACAGCTGTTACTCTGAAACCTGTCGTGAGAATCTCGACTTTCATTTAAAAAAAAATAAATAAAAAAGAGCGAGTTTCTAGTCTTGGTGGTTGTGGCGAAAAACTTGAAAACATCAACTCTAAAGGCTCAAAACCTGGAAAGTCCATATAAAGAATCCAAAGGATTTATTTTTTCAAAGATATTGTGATTTCGGGAGACCTGGCTCCTGTTGTTTGAAGACTAGGGGTTACCAAGACTGCATTATTTGTACAGCCCTGGAATCAAGGAGGAGCAGTAAAGGCAGCAAAACTCCTAGCTTTCCAAAGGAAAACGTTTTAAGATCACCCTTAAAAATAGGAAGAACAATACTGGTGTAAATGCAATTCAACAGAAAGGAGCCAAGGCTCAGATCCTCAAAGGTATTTAGGTGGCTAACTCCTGGGCATTAGGCATCTATATATCTTTGAGGATCTGGGCCCAACTCCTTGAAAGTTTTGCAGCTAATTACTGCAAGCAGAAAGACATAAAGATTAGCCAAGAGACCAATGAAGAGCGTAGAGTTGGCGCGGGGACATGTATGTGATTAGACTGCGCAAATATGTAGGAACTGCAGTCTTAGGGTTACAGGAATCTCCATTTTGATCTTCCTCTTCGGTGCAGAGGTAGCCAGTGTAATTACCTGTATGAAGGAATGATCTTCAAGAGATTAGCAATGGGGAAAAAATGGTGCAGTTGTGTTTTTAATAGGCACACGCAGGGGGGAATAGCAATTTTGAAGTGTCAGGAGTTTGTTAGGAATCATTTGAAATGGCTGCAATCACTAGCATGATATGCTATTAAGGATGGTACGCAAAGGATCTGTCCCCTTTGAAAATGAAGGCAAAACTCTCATTGACTGAAAAGGGAAGAGGGGGCAACAGCAAATTTTGCTAGGAAATTGTTCTTTTCTTTCTAAATTCTTGTTCGTTAATATCAACTTCCTGCAAACTCCCATGGAGAAGCGATTTTAGCTTTAAAAAAAATTCAGGGCTTTTTTTAGTAGACTCCATTGTCTTGCGTCTTCCTTGTTTTATCAAAGAGATCATTGTTTTGTTATTTTGAGCATTTTTTGTTTGCTGTCTCTTTCATGAGAAATCCTGCATAGTCTGTGTTGCGGACCCTCTCCTGCTCGCCAGGAGTCTGAATTCAGCTTACGGCAAGGTGACTCAGTGCTCCGCTACTATCTGTCAGCTCTGGCAGACTCTGCAATTTCCTTAATCTTCCAATAAGTTTCCTCCCGCAACAACTCTGGGTCCTTTACTGGAAGGTCAAGCAAACCAGAACCTAGAGAAGAAAGTCAACAAATTCTTCTGGTTTCTTAGGATATGACCTTCTTTTCCAGTCTATAGCCATTCTCTGTGGCTGTCACAGTTATGTTCTCAAATTACGTACAAATTCAAAGGAAGTGGCCTTCAAATTAATAGCTTCCTTCATACTGTACTTCCGCTACAACTATAGTGGGTCTAGCGTATTCTGTAACTACTCATGTTGAGTGGTAAATAGATAATTAACTATTTGGACAACTGTAAAAATTTGCCCTTGAAGTATTCACCCAATCTTTGCTGACCACTTGTAGGTCATCCAGGATTTAACCAGCAATAACTCAGGTCCAAGAAAGAACAGCCAATTTCTCTTTTCAATGCATAGTGCCAAATGATGTATGCATGTGCTAGGAGGGAGAAAATGGTACAGAAAGTCCACTAGCATGAGTAGTTACAGCATACACTATGCCTGCTATAGGTGAAGTGAAGTATTAAGGAAACTATTTATTAATTTGAAGGCCATGGTCTTGTAACGTGGATGCATTGAATTATAATATGCAGTGGAGGGAATTTTAGTTTGTTTCCCAATATACTTATTAAAAATTATGTCCAAGTATTTGTTCAGAGCATAAAGACAGTGGGCTCAATTCATTCTACTGGGGCCAGCAGTGGAACCCAGAATTTGCACCCAGGGCAGCGGAAAGTCTGGTGGGAGAGAGGACTGTTGGTATAAGCTGAGCCCAACCTCTGCTTCTCTGGGGAGCAGGAAGCCAGCTGGCACAATCTCTGCACTGGCAGGCCCAGTGCTGGAAGGAGGAGGACAGGGCTGCCAGAGGTATGCTGATTTAGAGCCTCTCCAGGAAGCCCTTCTCTGCTGAACGTTTTCAGATCCCCGGCCAAAACTTCTCCAAGGAGAAGCCCTCAAGGAAGGGCTGGGGCAGTACTACCACTGATCTTCCTGATGGGTGAATTCCTCTCTCATGTGCAGCTGCCTCCGGTGGCATTGGAAGCATGGAGTTGGCAGCACCTTATTCTGCTGGGGGTGAATTGGGCCCTTTGTCATAATAAAGCCAGATCAGATCTGGGAGCATTCGCAACTGTCTGTTCTGGCTGCAGGTGGTGGTGATATTGTGCAATCCGCCGGCTGTTCATATAAACCCAGCACCTGACTTTGTGCTATTACATATTTTTTCTGGGCTGAATAAATTACCACTGGACATCTGTAAAACACATTTGTGTGACTAAAAGGTTGATAAAGACATGATGGGTTAGCTCCAGCTCCCCTCCCGCTTTAGCCCAAGGGTAAATTTCTGTGATGGATCCTCTCCAGTGACTAATGGCATTCCAGAATTAACAAAAGGGGAAAGAAGCATTTCTCTCTGTTTCAGAGTAGCAGCCGTGTTAGTCTGTAGCCGCAAAAAAAACCAGGAGTACTTGTGGCACCTTAGCGACTAACACATTTATTTCAGCAAAAGCTTTCGTGAGCTACAGCTCTGTGTTACCCATTAGTTTCTTGAAGTTTATGCCAAACAAATTCTCTCACTGTTAAAGTTGTTTTGTAAGTGGATATACCTCGGAGAACAAGGCAATTATGAGTGTGGGGAAACTGTCTCCAATGGTTTCCATTTTTATGGCCTTGTATATATCAGTGCAGTACACATTTATTAATAAATGTGCTTTCTGATTGCTAATCCCCATAGGGATGAATTTTTGTTTTCCCTCATTCCCTGTGTCTGCAAAACTTACTCACATGTTTAGTTTATGCACTGCAAATAACCCCATTGATGTCCATTGCACTACTCACATCGTATAACGTTACGCTCTGACATCTTTACAAAATTGGGACCTTATTTTTCAATTTTTAAAAATTGTGTGTAAGTAAAGAAAAGAGAGAATTTTATCCAAAGAATATATAACACATTCTGCTCTCCCTTTCACCAGAGTTAAATCTAGACTCACTCGATGGACGTCAGTGGAGTCACTCTGGTGTAACGGAATGACATCTGATTATGAGGTATCTGCCTAGCATCTGAACAGAAAAATAATACTTTGCCCACATAGATATCTCAGTACTAATGTAAGCTAAATCAAAACACACTGAACTGTGTCCACGCAAAGAGATTTCACGGATATAGTTAAAATTGGCTAATCTGTTAATTTCTTTTCCCATTTAAAAAAAAAAAAACGACCCTCCCATGTATGACCATAATCAAGAAGGGAAGCAGGCATTAGTTGACAAACCAACATGTACCAAGTAGATTTGCTGGCAATGTTTAGACTTTGTCAGTATCTCAAGTATATTTCTGGCATGATACTGTGCTCTATTGGGGTCACTTAAAGTCAGGGATAGAGACCTGGTAGGGAGGGAAGATGGAGGGTAAGATTCAGGCATATTAACTTCTAGGCCAGACCTTTTTTTTTTTTTTTAAATTAATCTGAGATTTGGTTCAATCTGGTCCAGTCCAAAAGAGCAGAGGAAAACAAAACTCTCAAGAAGTATTTTTATGAACCCTCGTGTTAAACCCAGTAGCGGGAGAAGGATTGATGCCACCATAGGCAGGGAATTCAGCCCATCTTTCTCATCAGCGTTTTAACCTTTAATACCCTTCCAGAGTATCTGCGAGTTCCGATTTCTCCAACACTTAGGGAACTACAGTAACCCTGTTAAAACAAAGCACGAATGACATTTTTAGTTACTGACTTTTTGTTCCAGACATGCAGGATTTCCAGCAGTACAAGTTCCTTTCTTGGTTAGAGATGCGAGGGCGGCTGATGCGAAAGAGAGAGAAAGGCAGAGAGTGGAGTTGCTCTAGCTGAGGCAGGAAGGACACTTTTGTTGTTATAATAAGTTATAGCTAATGGGGATTCAGCCAGCTCATCTGTCCTCTAATAGCTCACTTGTTTGGACTCTTCAGCCATGTTTTTGAACGCCTGAAGATTGCCCTTAAAGGGGTCTGTGGCTAGTGCTGAGCTGAGATTGTTAATTGCCAATCAGGTTATATTGAAATACGTGGGGCCAGTATTGCTCCTGTGCTGGCTTTGAGACAGAGGGGAGCCAGTTAAGGGGGTGGGGGACTAGTATCGCTCTGTCACAGGCTAGGGCAGCCTCAGAGATTCCCTAAGCTACATCCATGCTGCACTTAAGATCATTTGTATTTCGGTAATATTGAGACGTCCTTGTCATCGGCCGTACTGAGTTTATGAGGCCCTGCAGGGTGCCAAATCACTGGTGGACAAGTCTGACTTGGCCACACCTCTCCCATTCCTTCCTACTCTGGCCTGTCCTGAACACCCGGTACAGCAAGGCTAGGGTGACCAGATAGCAAGTGTGAAAAATCGGGATGGGGGTTGGGAGTAATAGGCACCTATCTAAGGAAAAGACCCAAATATTGGGACTGTCCCTATAAAATCGGAACATCTGGTCACCCTAAGCAAGACGGTGGCCCTTAGCTGATGGAACACCCTCTGCCTCTGGGGGAAGGGGCCTGCTGCAGGAAGGATATTGCTTGGAGCGGGGGTGGTATCCTCTCTGCTCTACAGTCCCTTTGTGCTAGCTAAGGTGGGGCACAGGGCAATATTGATTTGACCCCTGGAGGCCTGATTCTGTTCTTACGCTGGTACAACTATTGGCTTCAGTCAGCAGTAACTCCACAAACCACTGGGTGTAACGGGGAGCAGAATCAGGCCTTGGATGCCAGTCTCTGTTGCATAGCTGTGAAACACATCTAAAACAATGAGAGCAAAAATAGAGACCAGAAATGTGTAATGTATCCAAGGAACTAAGCAGTGACACACTATATAAAATGTTATTGTTCAACAAACACTGTGTCTAGTAAACTCCATTGACTAGTGTTCAGCAGCTCGGGAACTTGGAAACCCCAATGCCTGCTAAGTAAAGAAACAAAAAGCAGAGCCACATGATGATACCAAGCAGTACAGCTGGTTTTATTTTATAAGATATTTGACTTTCCATATTAAACAAGGCTGCTTAGAGTGTATGAAACACATGGGTTTGGGGAAAAGGTGACCAAAGTTCCAAAATCAAATCTCCCTGGATATGTACAGTCATTAAAAGTAAGGGGTGTCCTTACGCTTCTAACTAGTTACTGTCGCATCAGAGCAGAACCCACCTCACTGGCTAGGGCAGCAGGGAAAGCTGTTATGATTATACCAGTTGCACAGCAAGGCCATGATCCTGAGAAGTGCTGTTAAGAGCCACACTGTGCCATGGACTTAAACCGGAGCTGAGCAGCTCTGAAGGTGCGTCCATAAGGATTCCTTTGGGGAAGGACATTTTGGGCCTGTGAAGTTCAGAACACTTTTATGGACTTCAATGGGAACTGAAGGTACTTAGCACCTTGCAGGATTAAGCCCTTAATCTTATGTAGCAAGCAGAACCGCTCTCCAGTCTTTACCAGTGCACATTGGCCAATGCAACGTGTTCCTGACCATATTCAAAGATCTCTGACCCAATCTCTTCTAGCATACCCCTAGGACACCTCAATAAACGTATACAATGGCTCGAATGAATGCTTCTTGCAGGGCAGATGTTTGAAACTGTCATCTTGTTAGATCTCTGATTCAGTTGCTAATAGCTACAGAAATCCCTGCTACTGGCTTTACCCTTTAGGCCATGCTTTCTTTTTGCATTTTTGGTATATTCGAGTGTCAGAAAACTCCCAAGATTTCTGGACTGCCTCCAGGACTGGATTTGGTCCATTGGCTTCTCAGTGGAAGCAGCTGAGAGTATGAGATCACAGCACTGGTCTACCCATGTTGTCAAAAGCTAGGACGTCACGTTTGGACAGACAAAGTTCAGAGGTGCAACTTCTAGGACTAGTGACGTGTGCGAAGGTGGCACCCTTAGTTATGTTGACAAGTTTGCTAGGAAAAAAAATCTGAATTCACAGGTGCCTCCTTGTTAAACCTGTACACACCCAATGTATCGTTGTGTATTCTGGAAATAGGCCCATGCTGCAAAATTTGGATTCTGTTGCAGCTTTTGTACACTCAGAAGTTTGGCTGTTTGTATGCAGGGGTGTGAGGTTGCCCATTATCCATATAGAGGGCTACTTGAAAAATTCCAGTCCTGCTCCAGTTGAGATTTTGAACAACCGCAAGGTTTGGGGAATGTTTGAATCCAAGGCTTTCGTTTCAAGTCTAGCGCTTCTAAGAATATCAGAATTCACAAAGGATGGATTGAGAATCATACCATTTTAGTCTCCAACCTATTGTTTCCTTCTGGTGACTTTTTCCTCTACGTGCAGCTGCGCTGGCAGCATCTGTCAACAGTTTTAAAAATACCTAAGTGATGTTTTATTGTAGGGGTTTTTTTTTGTCCTGAAAGTAGACCATGATTTTCTCTGGCAAACCCTGCTGTAAGTAGCCTTTGATGATTAACAAACCAATTTAAACAGCAGCAGTTGGCTTAAATTTTTGGAGAATTTTTGGCACACTGAATAGTTATAAGAAGAAAATCTTTTCTGTCTCTTGGACGTAAGTAATAACACATCCTTACAGATGTGGATTAATATGGCAGAGACAAAAATTAATTCCATGGAGAAAGTCTCACATACACAATGCCAATCAGTGTGTTAATTAGGCAGCATTTCTTGGTGCTAGTTTGAATGCTATACCAAAATGATCACAAGCTACTGCAGCAAACAGATTATTATTGATTCTGTGTTTAGAAACCACTGCTCTCCAGATAGCTGTCAACAGATTAAAGCCACAAACAGAACAGCTTGTTCAATAAGGTGAAGACATACGTGAATGACAATTGCTATTAAAACAAGGAATAATGAGTTAATACTTTCAGAAGATTAAATGTATTTTGGTGGTTTAGGAACAGGTGAGAGTGACAAGGTGGGTAATGTAATACTGTTTATTGGACCAACTTCGGTTGTGAAAGAGACAAGCTTTTGAGCTTACACAGAGCTCTTCTTCACTGCATATAGGAATAGTGAGATCAGTCAGACTGTGGGATATTAAGGTAATTATGGCTTGAACATTTGATGCATTTGAGCTAAAACGAGATCACTGCCAGTAAGGGGTGATGTATGTTCAAACAGTATAAAGCATGAGTAATTTCATCAAAGTCAACAGTTACATCTCTTCAGTCAAAACTGACTTCCAATATGAGTTGCCCCTCACCCCCATTAGGCACTCTTGAAAACCCCACCCTCAAAGGCATGTGGGATCAGAATCAGGCCCAGAAAGTATAATGTTGAGTCCATCTTGCTAAGCAAAGAGGACCTAGGAATTCCTTTCCAGTTCTATTGCATATGATGGTCTATATTGGAAGGCCTTCAATTTGTCCTAGGGTAAGCAGATGTCCCGATTTCATAGGGACAGTCCCGATATTTGGGGCTTTTTCTTGTATAGTGTCCTATTACCTTCTGCCCCCGTCCCAATTTTTCACACTTGCTGTCTGGTTGCCCTAATTTGTCCAGGGTACTCGGTATACTGTAATGGGACTTTTTTTTTAAAGCAAAATGTGACTATTATTTGTTTAAAAATTACCTTCATTTATTGACAGAAATACTTCTGTCAGGCCCTTAAAATACTTGCTTTGAAAGTCATGAAAGGCCAAAGAGAGATGCTCACAACCACTGAAAGTACGTGGCCCAGCTCCTCAGCTGGTGCTAATCTGTGGGAATGTGGAGTGGGTGTAGAGAGCTGCCATCTTGTTTTTAGGTGGCAGCTTTTCAACATCCTTCTGCACTCACTCTGCAGGTTACTGCAGGTGGGGCAGGCCCAGAACTTCTGAAAACTAATACCCTAGCCCATTGGCCAACAAAATAAAAGCCCTGTGGAGTTATTAGCCTGAGGTATCCTTCAGGTAATGACAGTAGATTCTGCTTATTAGCAACATGGGTTGCTAGCAAAAAGTTGCCATTATCCGGCAGTTGCTAATAAGCGGAAGGCAGGCTTGTGAGGCAGCAGCCAGGGAAGAAAGCCCTGGCAGCAGCCCTGCAAATCTACCTGAGGAGGGGGGCTCCAGTGGGGTGGGGGGCTCTCTATGGCGTTTAGGGGACCCATGGGGCTGCATCATACTACTTCCTGGACTCTTGTGACTTCAGGGTTCAGCCTGTTCCAGCGCTTCTGTTCCTGGTTGCAGCCCCCCTGGAGGGTGGAGAGCACAGGGAGAGGTACTAGGCAGCTCTGCCCACAACCTCCTTTCTTATCTGATGGCCCCTTACCTCCTGGTAAGTCCCCGTGCACAGGCAGAGACATCCCAGTGCTTCCTTTCCAGGCAGCTGCCTCGTGAACCTCCCTGTATGTGGGGCCTGTATCCCCCCCAAAAGTTGCTAATAAGTGGCCTGCTGCTGTCAAGAGCGGAATCCCGTAATGTTGGAGTTAATGGGAGGGGAGTGGTTCCCAACCATACGTTGCCATGAACCAGAAGTTGCTAATATCAGGACTGCTATTAAGCAGAATCTCCTGTATGTTGCAAAGGAAGGTAGGCAAATATTCACCTCAATTCTAGCACCCTACCCTCCCCCCTCATATCTCCCTAACACCTCATCTGATTTGCTTCCCTTTTGCAGAAGCACTGCATAATGTACTGTACTCCCCTTTAATCCTGCAGTCGAAAACAAGAAATCTCACATCTTTCCCCTCAGCTAATGCCTCATCTGTCAGCGTTGTCTATTCCTGGGTTTTGCAGCAGGAGATCCAAGAACGCTTTGAGGGATGCCTTTGACCATGATGTCACCCTGGGCTCTTAGGATCAGAACTCCCCTTTCAACTGCTTGGCAGGGCGGCTGGTAGGAGTCATTCCCCAAACAGACAGAGACCACAGAAGATCCTAAATGCAGAAATGCTTCTTAGAAAACTAAGACAAAAAACCCATTAAATAAAAATGAGTGTTATAAAAGCAAGTGTAGTTTAACCCAGGCTAGTGGCTTAGCTAGATAAATTCCAGGCTAGTAAATAATTCAGAGAATAAGACTCTTTTGTTCTGCATTCAGCCACGTCTGTTCTTCACCCTCTGATATGAACATCCCAGACTCTTCAGCATTACTCCCTTGTTTTCTCTCTGTCTCCCCCTGCTATCTCCCATTACCTACGCACCATGGCAACAGTTCCCACATCAGTTACCTTGCTTAACTGATTGCCTACCCCTTCCAAGAGACATGAAACTCCCCTCCGTTGTTGTATATCCCTTCCTGCACATGTAGATTGGAGCAATGTTTAATCTAATCATGCCATTCTCCTGTTTGCTTAGGCTGCCCTCCATATACAGTACTCAGGGTGTCATTGTCCAGAGATGTAAGGGCTCTGTCTCACTTCCCCACCTAGTAATCATAAGAACATAAAAATGGCCAAAGCGGGTCAGACCAAAGGTACATCCAGCCCAATATCCTGTCTTCCGACAGTGGCCAGTGCCAGGTGCCCCAGAGGGAGTGAACCTAACAGGTAACGATCAAGTGATCTCTCTCTCCTGCCATCCAGCTCCACCCTCTGACAAACAGAGGCTAGGGACACCATTCCTTACCCATCCAGGCTAATAGCCATTAATGGACTTAACCTCCATGAATTTATCCAGTTCTCTTTTAAACCCTGTTATAGTCCTAGCCTTCTCAACCTCCTCAGGCAAGGAGTTCCACAGGTTGACTGTGCGCTGAGTGAAGAAGAACTTCCTTTTATTTGTTTTAAACCTACTGCCCATTAATTTCATTTGGTGGCCCCTAGTTCTTATATTATGGGAACAAGTAAATAACTTTTCCTTATTCACTTTCTGCGCACCACTCATGATTTTATATACCTCTATCATATCCCTCCTTAGTCTCCTCTTTTTCAAGCGGAAAAGTCCTAGCCCTAATGCCAGTATATCCTTTGAGATGAGGAGACCACATCTGTATGCAGTATTCAAGATGTGGGCATACCATGGATTTATATAAGGGCAATAAGATATTCTCTGTCTTATTCTCTATCCCTTTTTTAATGATTCCTAACATCCCGTTTGCCTTTTTGACTGCCGCTGCACACTGTGTGGACATCTTCAGAGAACTATCCACGATGACTCCAAGATCTCTTTCCTGATTAGTTGTAGCTAAATTAGCCCCCATCATATTGTATGTATAGTTGGGGTTATTTTTTCCAATGTGCATTACTTTACATTTATCCACATTACATTTCATTTGCCATTTTGTTGCCCAATCACTTAGTTTTGTGAGATCTTTTTGAAGTTCTTCCCAGTCTGCTTTGATCTTAACTATCTTGAGCAGTTTACTATCGTCTACAAACTTTGCCACCTCACTGTTTACCCCTTTCTCCAGATCATTTATGAATAAGTTGAATAGGATTGGTCCTAGGACTGACCCTTGGGGAACACCACTAGTTACCCTTCTCCATTCTGAAAATTTACCATTTATTCCTACCCTTTGTGCCCTGTCTTTTAACCAGTTCTCAATCCATGAAAGGATCTTCCCTCTTATCCCATGACAACTTAATTTACGTAAGAGCCTTTGGTGAGGTACCTTGTCAAAGGCTTTCTGGAAATCTAAGTACACTATGTCCACTGGATCCCCCTTGTCCACATGTTTATTGACCCCTTCAAAGAACTCTAATAGATTAGTAAGACATGATTTCCCTTTACAGAAACCATGAGCTGAATTCCAGTACGATGGTATCACACACAAACAAAATTGTTTAGCCTCTCCCTGTCCAATAGATTTTCTTCAAATGTTATGCAATGAGACATCTCTTGCAGGCTATCTGCTCCAAAATTCCCTACACCATTCCCATGATCCATTACTACAGAGACCTGCAAAACACTGGGGATGGATTACACCCTTTTCTTTTTGCTTTAGAAAATCTACAGGTTAAACCTGTTAGGAGTATCTTATTGGCTAAACTGACTACTTGCTTCACTAGGTTAATAGAAGAACTGGCTCAGGAAAAAAATAGGAAATGGTCCAAAACCCAACCCATAATTCAAAAAGAACTGAACGCAAGTTCTTTGTAGGTCTGAAAAAGTCTATATGAACCTTTCCCAAACCCTCCAGAAAGCTCACTTCTGCTCTGAAATCCATCTGAGGGTTCCAGGTGGTCTTGGTTCCTGCTCTGCTAGACTGGCTAGTGTCTTCATATCTCACAAGTTCTGGGACTTCCCTGAGGTCAGAAGAGAAGCAATATATTTGGAAGCAGAGATCATTTAAGGAAGCCCTTGAGACTTTGAGGTTTGACTACAGCAACTGGCCCAAAGCCAGCAGAGAGAGGACCAGACCTGCAGAGACTCCCCAGTGCGACATCACCAAATGTAGCAGAACTGCTGAGCGCCAGAGAGTCTGCTAAGGATCAAAGAAAGACGTGTGGGGTGGAGGAGACAAGCAATATTGGGAAGAGGGAAAAGGAGCTGGTTGAACTGGGAGAGAGATGGGGGGTGGAGGGCAAAAGGGGGACTTTGAATGGGGATTGGGGTGTGCTTTCAAACATGTAGAGCTTGTCTGATCCAAAGCTCTATCACCGCCAAGTGACCCAATGTCTGGTTACCAGATTAAAGAGGATCAAATGTCAAGTTGACCTCATTTAGAAGATAATATGTATGTCTAGGTTTTCAGAAGGGTGGGCATGCAAAAGCAGGTATGCAATTTTGTGCTTAATTTTCACCTGAAGTTCAGCCCAGTTGCACGTACAATCCTGGTAACCGCATAAGCCAATTAAGCATCCAACTTTGGGTGCCAGTTTTGCTCATGCAATTGCACCCACAAACCCTCCTGAATGTCTGCTCCCCTCTGCCCTAGATCACATTGTGTGTTACTGTAAAACGTCTTTCATCAATGCCCCAAAAACACCTTTCAAATAATTTCATCACTCAGTTGACATCCAACCCAATGCCAGTGTTGTGGGGGAGTGGTATTTGTTTCTTTGAGCAATGATCCGAATGACCTTTTTCTCTTACCAATCACTTGAACGTCCCTTCTCAGCTCTGGCATTACGAGGGAAAGGATATGCTAGGGTACCTTATCTGTGTAATGCTCTAACTATGTAGCATCTATTAGCATTAATAGGAGTAGGTGTAATTCTCTGCCCATGGTACACCATGACTAAAATACCACCCTATTGCCTGTGTGGAATGGAGAAAAATGGTGAATACCAGGTTTCTGGAGAATAGATTTGAGCATCTGAAACCTCTTTGATTCTTTGTCATCTGCACTTTCTGAGCCTACTGCCTTGCTTTTTCCAGTGTGTATTCTCTGCAGCATTCATTCTGTGATGCTGGCCCCATTGCATCGTCATTTGTATCTCAAAATAAAGGATCAGTTGGGTATTAAACTGTTGTTTGGAAGCTGATGTTTACACACATTGGTCTTTAAAACGCCAAAGATTCGTTTAGTTCAAAGCTTACACAGCAAATGGTGAATGTTGCTAATTAAGCCCTGTTTTAAAAATCAATATTAAGGCCCTGATTTAGAAAAGTAAATATGCATATGCTTAACACCCACTGACTTCAAGTGGGTGTTAAGCATATGCAACCCTCACGGCCAAATGTAGCGTGCAGTGAACGTCTCGGTTATTTTTCATAACCCAGCAACACTCTGGCCACCTTGACTCAAGCATAACATTTCTGCAGACCCCCAAAAAATCACAGAACACCTGCATGACTTTTTTGGGGGGGGTTATTGAATAGAGCTCTGTGTGCTAGTTTCTCTGTCTCCTCCTCAATGATACTGTCACGGATTAATTGGCACCAACACAGATGTTCACAGCTGTGTTCAAGATGTTGGTGAGTGCACCATGTCAGTCAGGCATGCTATCCCTGAAGAGATTCATTTCTTTCATTCTTTAGGAAGACAGTTTTGTAATATGACCTAATAAAATCTTTCAGCTAGATTTCAGCAAGAAAAAAATACCCATCAGTCTACCGCCATGGCTTAGACTAAGAAAGCCATGCTCGGGCTGCTATTGTTGTTATTTTAACTCTCTGGTGCTGAATTTTTAATCAGACAATCATGAGACAAACCCAGTTACCTAAAGGAAGCACGATGTCTATTAAAAATTACACTTAGGTGGAGTGTCTCATCCATATGTCTCAAAGACCGTTACAATAATGTGTGTGTTGTAACAAAATTATATAAAGGGATCTGTAAAGGCTTGGCCTCGCCCCTGCGGCAACTCCTGCTGGTAGTCGTCAGAAATTAGCTCTTTTCCAGCGGAGTGCCCTCTGCAGGCAGGTGATCTGCCTTACCACTGGCCCCCCGTGTCCCTTTCTCTGAGGTGCTGCCCCCCTTGCAGTACCCCCACACACAAACTCTCAGTTTCTAGGTCTCCTCTCCCAAGGGAACGCCACGCTCTAACCCCACCTCGCCTCAGTCTGGGCTACTGCCAGTCCCCACTTAGGCCCCTATATCGGGGGCAGACTGGAGTGTATACACCACTCATCCCAGGCAAGGGGGTTTGGACCTGCTGCCTCCGCCTACCCATGGGCTGCCCCTCTGCAACCCTGCGCCTATTCAGCCTGAGGCTTTCCAGGCCAGAGCTCCCAGCTCCTCTGGCCCTTCCCCAGCACTGCTTCAATCTAGGTGTCCTGCTCGGCACCTTGTAGCCAGCCCTTCTCCCTCTACAGGTAGAGAGAGAGTGACTGGGCTCCTGGCTCACAGCCTCTTAAAGGGGCCAGCTGGGCCTGATTGAGCTGGCCACAGCTGCGGCTGCTCCCTTAATCCGGCTGGGCTTTTTCCCACAGCTCCAGCCCTTTCCCAGGGCTGGCCTCAGCCTTGTCAGGGCCAGAGCAGGTAACCACCCCACTACAGGATCATTAGTGCCATTTTGCATACGGTTGCCCCCTTTCAAGCACTTAAGCCAACACGACTTTATCTTAAACGTATGCCTGTGTTTAAACGCCTTGCTGAATATGCATGCGCTGAGGGTGAAGCACCACTGCACTACACGTTTCTGCAATGTTCTCGAGGCCTAGTTAGGCTATTTGGTCTTGACCCTGATGGCAGCGGGGTGTGGGTATTGCACAAATTGTCTTGGAAACAACATTTTCTTGCTGTGTAAAATAGTTGGCTGTAAACTGCCCGACGCGTTCCTAGATCGCCGCATCAAGACCCTAATCCTGCAAATTTGTCCCAAGGTGCTGAACTTTCAAGCACGTGGGTAGCGCTCTGGAAGTTAGTGGCGTCTTACTGCTGACTTCAGCAGGAGCAGAGTTGGCCGACCTTGAGTGCTTTTGAAAATTCCACCCAAAACCCATAAAAACGAATCCTTCTCTTCAGCCAGTCAAGTCATAGATCCTCCCCAGACATTTGGATTTTTCAGCTGGTACATTAAATATTATGGTGCTTCCTTGCAGAGGTTGTTCGGGGAGCCTGTATGACATAAGCACAGTTCTGTGTTCTTGCTATATGATCTTCGAAATAAAAACAACACACTCTATCCTGTTTAATGTTCTATTGCCTTACTGTAACACTCCATCTGCTTAGTGTAGTTGCTTTATAGTCATTATAGTCCTTTATCAAGTTACAGAAACAAGTAACCTTCAAATGATGTCTACTCAGACTCCTTTTAAAAAATGACAGGGTAATTTATCTAAGAAATGACAGGGCAATTTGGCTAAGAACACTACCCAGATTCACTTTTGGTTTAGTTAGACAGTCAAACAGAGAGCCAGCCTTCATGATGTATGAAATTTGCACGTTTTGGTGTCCAAACTGAATGACTTCAGCAGCTCATTTAACGAGATGCCACTTAAAAGCATATTACCGGCTTATTCTTGTAGCCTTTCTCTTAAGTGAGAAGGCATTACTTCTGACATTGGTACCATCAGTGTCAACATATGCTCTCTCGCTCTCTGTCAGCAGTTTGAGCTTATTGCAAATAAAATACTGGAAAGCATACGGAATATGGGGGAGCTTGCCCCATCAAGGCAGATTTGCTTAAGTTTAAGTCTGCTGCAGAGTCATGGTTTCTCAAACTCCTCACGTGCTTCAGCTTCACATTCTTTGTTGGAGCCTATTAGAGAAGTATGCGCCATCCTGTCGGCACTCCTTTTTATAATCAGGACTGGTACCTTTCATGCAGCTCTTAGCAATGGCCATGATCCCTAAGTTCCAAGTCTCATTCATGTCTAATTTTATCATGTTCCCCCTTAGTAGCCTGTGATGAAAGTCAACGGTTACTGGAAGTAGGTGAATATACTGCTTCAATCTGTTCCTTGCTAACCATTGGTAAAGAGGTACATCTAGAGTAAATGGAAATATCTGGAAACATGCTCTAATGATCAAGGTCACAGACGCTGCAGAAGAGGCAGAATCGCCATTATTTGCACACTGCACAAAATATTCGAGGAAAATACTTTACAGAACAATTTTAAAAATTACCCTAAAAAAGCCGTGGGTGAAATAGAATGCAGACAGGCAATGGAGAAGGGCTTCCGTAGGAGGAGAGATTAACTTGGTTTCACTGAAGTCAATGGGAGTAGGGTTAGACCACCACAGAGTGCTCTTGAATATTTCTCCCTTACGCTGTATTGTTCTGAGAGGAATTGAACAAGAGGGCACAAACAATGAGTGGTTTAGAGAAGATCAGTCAGCTGCTCCTTTTTACCCTTTCTCATATAGCAAAAACAAGTAGTTTTCCAGTGAAAACAGAACATGTTTGAAAGCTGATGAAAGTAAATATCTATTATGTGACTGATAATTAATCTGTGGAACTCACTGCCACATGACATGGAGACAAAGATCTTAGTAGCAGACAAAAAATGTTAATAGGAATGAATAAATATATTAAGACTATTGAGCTGCAGGCTATAAATCAGCCACTAACTGCATAAGAAATGTCCTTCAGTAGGGTTTGTTATAGGGGGTTTTACTCCTTGCATTGCATCAGGGACAGAATGCTGGAGTAGATTGGATGTTGGCCCAATCTAGAATGGCAATGCTGTTGTTCGTTTGTATTCTGTATTAGCAGGGGGAATAGACAAGATGACTTAACACAGTACATTTTTAGCAAGTTTTCAGGTTCTAAATTCTGTTCTTATTCAAATCAAATTTCAGTCTCTTTGCTCCTGTGATTGGCTTTGAAAGCATTTTCTGTCACTATCACCATTCCCCCTGCCTCAGCGTTTTACCAAGTTAGAGCCGGCTCCTCACCGGGTGTGAATAGCCATAATTCCAGCTGTGGCTCTGGTTTCATACTTACAATCACAGTCCTTATCCTACCCTGAAGCTTAGTGGGGGCTTTGCCGTTAACTCCAATGGAAACAGGAGCAAGGTCCATAATTCTCAGTGACATGTGCATTTGCAGTTCCAACTCCTTGTTCTCTTCCCCTCGGCCCCTCTCCAGCCACCAGAATACTTGGCTCCATTACCCATGGCCTCTCGATTAGGGTTATAGGCAAAAAAGTTTGATTCCCGCCTCCTGTGGGACTGAACTAATACTTCTCCTACATGAACTTTGCCCCTCACAAAAGGGCTCTTTGTATTTAGTCTTTAACCAGCTCTTTGTCTAGGCAGGTATTCAGCCCCGCATGAATAACATGCCACTGCTCTCTGCTGAATCAGTGATTTATTCCTGCCCTGGGTTTCAAGGGGAAGAACAAAATGGCAATTCCCGAGCTATTACAGCTATAATTGGAGGTAATAATATAGATAATTGGGGGAGCGGGAGCAACATTTACTTTGGAAAATGTAAACTGGCCTTAACAGAGACCAAACGAAAGGCTCAGGGCATGGCTTTGCAACTATACCCAGGAGACCCTCTCTTGGAAAAGCGTGTTAAACAATATTTTAATTTAAAAAGTTGAGTGCCTGTGATCGGTCAAAGTGGAGCCCAGGGAGCCGAAAGCACGCTGAAGTTACCGCTAGGAACTTTAGCTGACGCTGGCTAGTTGTGATGGGGTTAAAGGAGAAATGGAGGCTCCTGAACTTGTGTGTGTATTGCTAACCCTCTGGGGCAGGGGTGGCCAGCCTGAGCCTGAGAAGGAGCCAGAATTTACCAATGTACGTTGCCAAAGAGCCACAGTAACACGTCAGCAGCCCCCCCATCAGTCTCCCAGCACCTCCCACCCACCCGCAGCCCTGCCAATCAGCGCCTCCCCCTTCCTCCCTGCACCTCCTGATCAGCTGTTTTGTGGCGTGCAGGAGGCTCGGTGGGGGGGGGGGGAAGGAGTGAGGGCACTGCAGGCTGAGGGGAGGGGGCGGGAAGGGGTGGAGTGGGGGCAGGGCCGGGGGCAGAGTCAGGCATTGAGCAGTGAGCACTCCCGGCACACTGGAAAGTTGACGCCTGTAGCTCCGGCCCCGGAGTCGGTGCCTAGACAAGGAGCCGCACAGTAACCTCTGAAGAGCCGCACGTGGCTCCGGAGCCCCAGGTTGGCCACCCCTGCTCTGGGGGATGGACTCAGAGCTTCTTACCTGTGTCTCGTGGACTGTATGGGCCTAACAGAAAACTCTCCTTTAGCTCCAGAGTCGGGTGAGCAGATAATAAGTGTGAAAAATCGGGACAGAGGGGGTGGGGGGGAGTAATTGGCACCTATATAAGAAAAAGCCCCAAATATCTGGACTGTCCCTATTCCAGAGGGAAGGGGCCTTGCTTCTGCAGCAGGGCGATCTGTGTTCTAGCCCAGCTGTTGCTGCCGTTTGGAGCAGCCATGCTGCAGAGCACAGTTCTGTGTGTGAAGCCCAAGATGGCCGCAGTTTTGTTTTGCTACTTTCATTCCACCTCCCCACCCCCCTCGCCCTACATTTGTTATCCTCAATCAGCCATGGCTGGACTAAGGCAGGAGTATTTTTTTCATCCTGTGTATACTGCCCAGTTGGGAGAAGAGGGGAATAAAATGAAACTGCTTTTACATTGCGTTCTTGTTTCTCTTGCAGAGAGAGCCCTTCTAGACTACCCAGGTGGGGATAGAATATTGTTTCCAAAAGAGCCTCGCTCAGCAGAATTCCCTGTTTCGAAACATAAGTCTTGATTGACTGGAGATAGTGGTAAACCACTAAATGTCGTATACCATATCATTGCATCAGGGTTTGATAGCCTTATCGCCCCGCTTGCTACAGCTGTGTAAATAGCACATAAGAATATCTTTAAAAATACTAGAATGCATAATATTGGGGGGGGGCATGGGAACTCAGGTGACTGCTTAGCCATGGCAATGGCCTTTCGAGCTTTTCCTCTGCATCCCTGAGGGCATTGCATATAGTCTCCCATCACTATGTATTTTAACCACCTCAGCGTTTTAATCCTCAGCCCATCCCTGTGGAACAGAGGAGTGCTATTGTCCCCATTGGAGAGATGGAGAACTGAAGCCAAGAGAGGTTAAGTGATGTGCCTGAGGTCTCACAAGAAGCCTGCAGCTGCACTTGGAATTGACCTCAGGTCTCCTAAATCCCAGGCTAGTGTCCTAACCGCTAGACAATGCTTCCCTTCTTGAAGATAATTTTTATCAATGCAAACTGAGACTGTGATCTCATCGTCTGACTACAGGAGCTGGGGCCCGAAGAATAGGTGCTATATATAAACAGTATCCTCCTTAAAAAGTTTTGTGCCATGAAGCCTACCAAGAGTTTGCTAACAGTGTGCTGAGACCACAGCCCAGCATGCTGACCAATACTCTCTCACTGTTTCCACCTACTCCCGCGTCGGTTTCTGTATCCATGCATTTTTCATCTTGTACTTCGATTGTCAGCTGGTTGGGGCAGGGACTATCTTTTTGTTCTGTTTGTACAGCGCCTAGCGCAGCAGAGTCCTGGTTTGGTCCAGGATTGGGTTTCCTAGGTCTTATGATAATATAAATAGTATCAGAGAGAAACATTATTATTTATTAGTGCCTGTGCCTAAATATGGCCTTATCCATAATTATTTTATCCAGGAAAATGTTTGTGCTATTTATAAAGATGAAGGGGGAGAAAAGGCAACCTTCTATTGGTAGGCCAAACATCACTTCTAAATAAACGTATAATCTTCCTTGCACAAATATAGACACATCTCAGCTGTTCTTCAGCATGCAACTTCCCATCCCAGGAAAGAAATGATGCCTGTCAAAAAAAAAAAAAAACCATTTTCCTGTGCTGCTCAGACACCAAGCTGTAAACCCACCATTGACATTTCTTTTCCTAAAAGCAAAATTAATATTTAAGAAACACCCTTGAACACGCGCGTACACACACAGACACAGACAAACACACACAGACAACTTGCATTTACTTCATCTCACCAGAATGTAAACTGAAGTCAGTCTTTGATGTTACATGCACAGATGTTGTGGCCAAGATCTCCCGTGGCAAACGCTAAACAAAAAGTGACTGAACTGCAGGAAGCTGAGCAGACCACAAACATCCAGCGCTACAGGGATGGCTCAAAGCTGCAATCTACAAAAATGCAATGATCTAACCCAATTCTCCTTAATTAAAGCAGGACTTTCCAAGATATCGCACACAGTTGGGGCTGGCCTCAAATTCTCATTTTAGCTGCAGTTCCTGATCACTGTAAAGGAGCTAATGTACTAACTAGGACCCCTATGCATGCCATTCATAGGCACTGTAGTTTGACACAGAGAAGTCAACAGGGCTCCATGAAGGTGCAATAGTCTGCTTGCCGGCAATGAATTGTGGCACGGGGGCCTTTGATAGAGAGAGACTTAATTGAAAGGCTAAAATGTCGATCACTTGTTTGTGATTGGCATATTTTAGCCCTTATTTCATTACTTCTGTATCTGCGTGAATAACTCCGAGCCAATAATTTACTCAGTTAATTTAGTTCCTGTTGTTATTCTCAGACTGTACAATAAGCAGAGTGCAATGTCCTCAAATTTATTAGCAAAATAGAGTAACTTCAAATTATGTAGACAAAAAGAGAGACAGACAGGCTGTCTCACACACACACTTGGAGTTAATTTCAAGCCTTTCACTATATGCATTTGACATTCAATATCCAAAGTGAGATCTGAATTGGCTAGTTGTGGTTGGTCGCACATACATGATCATCACTTTTATAACTGGGAGAATGACTTGAAGCCATAGATAGAGATTTAAGGAGATGAAGCACAGCTGGTAAGGGAAAAAATGAAAATGTGAACATTCTTCCTCTCTGGGTGAAACAGACCTTGCTTTTCCTCATCTCATTTACACAAAGTGAAGATGGATGAGTGCATAGTCATAGTATGAAAATGTACCCTGCTGTATGGTGCCTTTACATACTTTCAGAGTCCTGTCGGGTTTGGCAATCAGCATCTCCCATTGTGTTAAAGGCAGTTATCCATGCTCCAGACCACTTCTGGGGGGGAATTCTTGAACATCCAAGTTCAAAATCCTTACCACAAGCATGTATGTCAGTAAACTCCATTACTCAGATGTTCACAGAAAGAGCATCTGAAATGTCCAAGTATGGCTAAAACAAACTCCCCTTTAAATTTGAATATATGCTCTTGAACACTATTTTTTTTGCCTTCCATGCTGCTCTTCCTAATCACCTACAATTTCTCATGTATAGTGCAGCTTTGATGTGAAATGCCAGTGTATTGTACGTCCCATACTTACAGTAAGGTCCATATAAGAATAATTACCCTCCATCGTGTGCCAGCATTTTGTAATAGGATTGTACCTTGAAAATTAGGTGGCATTCTCTGTAACTGTCCCAGACTTCAATGTAATGAGCTTCTAAAACCCACAAAGAATCTGGTGCCTACAACTGCACATCCTACTTAAATCATCAACTTCAGGAGACATTAGAAAGTTAAAGCCACTAAGAGGAGGATGTCTACAGTTCTGTTAGAACTTAAGACAAAAATGATGTAAATGGCAATTTGCACAGTTTGTCAAAAGACCTGGTACTGCAGTCAGTGTGTGAACACCAACTTTGGTGATCTTTGGCTGATCATATGTATTTAGTCCTGTAATTGTGCATGTATTTTACGCAGAATTATACTGCTTGGGAGTTAACAAATATGGTCAGATAACCAGGAGTCAATAGAGCAAGGAGACCTACTATGTATTTTATGTATCCTAATATATGTAACTGACCCGCTGTTTTATGCAACTGATAGGAAGCAGTGCACCTACGTGTGCATAAAGGGCAGTAGATTTATCACTTGAAATTAACCCTTCAAGTGGCTTTTATTGTAATAGCAGGAAAGCAGTGTTTTTTTTAACTTGCCTTATTGAAATCATCTGGACATGTGCCACCTAATAAAATGGCAGTAGATGGCTGGTGGACTTCCTGCGAGGAAAAGGGCTGATCAGATATGTACAGACCCTGTCAATAGAAATGAAACACATAACAACGTTCATAATACAATGGGGAATAGGTTGGGTCAGATCTTCAGCTAGTGTGTGATGATTGAGCACCAATCATATCCCTGGGGCTACCCTCATTTATATCAAGCAGAGGATCCGGCCCATGATTTCTAAGGTGGACGCTCGCGTATTTGGAACTAGTTAACTGGATATGAATGAACAGTTTAGCAAAAGAATAGCAGCAAGGTCACCATTTGCCTTTCTCTCCTTGTCAGTGAAATAAGCATCTGTGCGTTATTATGAATGGGATGTCGGGTAGGTCTGCACTGCAGTTGTGGGGTGTGATTGCAGCTTGTGTAGACATCCCTGAGCAAGTTTGAATCTACCTAGCTTGGGTACGGGAGCTGTGGCAGTGGGCAAGTAATTACCCAGGGATCTGGGTGGACTTGTTTAGACTGCCCTGAAATGTGCACTGCTGCAGAGTCATCGCTCTGGGACCCAAGCTAGCTAGATTAAAGCTAGCTGAGGTATATCTGCACAAGCTGCAATCCCACTGAGTACAGGCTAGACATATGGAGTTTTGCCCCCCATCCCCCGCCTGCCCCAGTTTAAGGCAGTGCTAGAGTGCTGTAAATTTCTGCCTTGCCAAACACTAACGCTCCAAATGCACAAGCCTTTAAGTTCCTAACTCCATTTGGCATTGCAATGCGCAGCTGAGCTGTACCCACGCTCCAGGTAAGAAATGAGGAACACTACAGACTGGAAGGACTTGATTCTCTTCACTTCCACTGACTTAAACCAGGAAAAAACTCGCTTTAAGGATACGTCCACACTGAAGTCACAGTGTGAGTGCAGCATGTGTAGACATACTGGAACTAGCTCGGTTGCCGGAGCAGTGAAGCCGCAGCAGCTCATGCTTCAGAGCAAGCTCCACAAGCCCACCCAGAACCCTGAATAATTACTTGCCCACTTCCACTGCTCCTGTGTCAAAGTACCGTTGAGTTTCAGTGAGACCCTGCACTTCACTGTGGAGTGAAGCAATATATAAATACCTGTTCAAAGGTGAGACATAACGCTTTTGTTTTGCATCATTTGGCATTCTTAAAATCAAACTTTGAATACTTTTACTCAGTAACTCCTTGTGTTGTTTTAGCCTACAATGGGAGGAATCTCTCTCTCCCTACTTCATTCGGTCTATCTTCCATAAGAGCCTCTCCGGTGTCCTTGTCACCATAGGATCTGACTGCATTCTAGTCATGCATTAGGCCACATGAGCAACATGTCACAAGCATTTCATTCTCTCCGTCTCGCATCCTCTCACCAGGGGAGAGCTGGATGTGTAGCGTAGTGTTTAGCTTTAAAATGGACACGCTGCTCTGGGTCCTCCCCTGAGGTAAAATGGACTCACAGAAAAGTAGAGACCTGTCCCCATTTTGCGTGACATTTTTTCATAAGCCTGGAGGCACATGGTCAAAATGAAGTGGCCCAGACTTCCCTGAAAACAAAGGTCCCGAAATAAACCAATCCTGTTATGCTGATCATCTCAAGGCATTTTTCCTCTTTGGTTATTTTTTTCTCCTTGTACAAGGTCTCCTTAAGCCAATTTACAAATTCGGTGGTAGTAGTGGGTTGTTCCCCGCCCCCCCAGCCCACCCCCAGCCCACAGCTTTCAGAGGTTTGAGCTGGAGCCAATGTTGCCAAAAATGAGTTTGGAACAACAACTTCCTTTGCCCTTTTCAAACAACTAGTAGCTTTTTAAAATAATCACTTCAGCATTGTTACTTTCTGATCACTCGCCCCTCCTCTCTTTCCTCTCTGCTACCTGGAGGATAGCAGTGAATCGGGTTTCAGACAGAGGAAGAAATACATAGAAGGCCAAAATGAAGATAGTGAGATTGTGAGGAGTCCTGGCGGGAGGACAGACAGAAGATACTGGGGAAAAGTGGTGTCTGGCAATGAGATAACGTGGTCTTGTGGTGTCTGCGATCAGATTGGTTTTGATGAATGACCAGCTTATTTAGTGGTGTCGTTTGTATCCAAATAGGTCCCAGTTAAATAGTGTCTGCTGGTCTGCCGTTCGCTTCTATAGCCCACTCTGAATTTTCAGGCAGAAAAAGCAGCAATTTGCATAGTCCACAAAAGCTTTTTATGGAGAGAGTGGTTTTGCATCGCAAACATTTTTTCTTCTGTTGCAAACAAACAAAGCCTCTTGCTATTATTGATGCTAAAGTGAACAAAAGAAAATGATGCCGTCTTGGTGAAGAACTTTCAGTCCTTTCAAAAGAGGGTAAACTTTAATATATAGTAATCTCCTCTGACAGTTAGGTAGTGGGCCCAATTCTCCACTCCACATATCTATGCCAATTTACACCAGCTCAGGATCTGGCCCCAGGAAGCCAAATTTATTCATTGGAGGTCAGTCTTGACCTGTCAAACATTCACATTTCTACATTAACTTATTCTGCTTTGACATCGCCCGTCCAGATTGACAGGTTGCCTAGGAACCTGGTTATTTAATCAGCACTCCCAATCTAATGCAGCCCACAGAGCTAAAAATATTTTGTACCAGTTTCCCAGTTCTCTTCTACACGTTTTTCCACAAAGGGGAGAAATGAAATTATGCATTTTGTGCCAGATCTGAAGCATGTGTACAGTGGCAACATGCTCTCCTTCCTGCTGGCTCACTTCTACTTAAGACCAAGCAATATTCTCCCTTCAACTACGCCACGAAACACACACAGAAGTTAATGGGTGAATGCAGCTCCAAGTACAGCAGAGCTTCACTGGTTTGTACCAGACGAGGATCTGCCCCAAAGATCTAAGAGTGGATAAGACCGACAAATAGTAATAGATGAGGAAAATACTGAAGACCTTTATCTCATCAGTTGTAGTATTTTTAAAGTCTTCCCCACGTCAATCCCTACCCATCCTTTCACTCTGTCTTGTTGGTCTTCATTCTGTTTCCCCAGACTGCCCCCCTTATCTTTCCTGCTCTGCATATGCTGTAACTGTGGAATTACATGGATATTTTTTATGGTTTCAGCAGGAGTTCCTCATGCCCTCATGTGAATTCCACACATCATTTTTCATATTCTTGAATTCTGGCCACAGGCCTCCGGGTGCCAATATAAATGTCTGATTTTTGCTTTCTAATTGCAGCGAGGGTCCATTTCTGATTTGCGAGTGGTTGGGAGGGGAAGGGGAACAAATTGTTATCCAGATGCAAACTGCAAGCATTGCACATTTTTATATAACTTTGTAAGTATGGCCCTGGGGTCCTATTGACTCGTGTAGGATATTTTAAAAACATCCCTCCAGCACACATGCGAAGAAGAGAAAAGATCTCCAGAGAGTTGTCCACTGACAGTAAAAGCCACAGAAGGATTGTGACAGTTAACTAGAACTGAGTGAAAAAATGCAAAGATTCGGGTTGACCGGCATAGTTCACGAATTTGTGTCAATTTCACCTAACTGTGTTGGTAAAAAAAACCCGTATGTTTTGTTCTGACATTTTTGAAACACAACGCTTGACTTTTTTATTTTAAATGACTGTTTTGAAAATACCTTTAAAAAAAAATATTGAGGAGACAAAAGCTCAGAAATGAAAGGCTATGTTTTGTGTTTGGTCAAACTAAATGTTTTGTGTAATCCAAAATTAATTTTTGTCTTTTTTTCAAATGGCCAGCAAACTAAAGAATCCAGTATTTTCACAGCTCTCCTGTGAATTTCTATATCCAGCCTCATCCATAGTAGGTCTCTTTCACCGTTCTTCCCCAAAAGCTACAGTAGTATCCTGCTCCTGTTCATCACTCTTGCTCTATTCCGGACAATCGAAGGGTTTTGCTGTATTGATGAACTTTGTCAATGACTTGTGCCTTCATGAGAAGAAAGCCAGGATACAGAGGCCTCATTAGCCACTATTGTTGGGAGTTGAAGGTATCAAACTGAGTGAGAGGTGTGGTCTGGTCATCTGAGCACAGAACTAGGTGTCAGGAACACCCAAGTTCTAATCCAGGTTCTGCTATGGGCTCACCATGTGCCCTTCCCTATCTGTAAAACAGGGATCCCACTCAGATGTTGTAATACTTATTTTAAGGATTGTAAAGTGGTGTAAATATATAGATACATATATATACACTCCAATGCAGTGTAATTAATTTAGCTTTGAATGATTACCTCATTACAGGAGACAGCAAAACTGGCATTAGCAGTGCAGCTGAGATGAACTTCCACTGGTATCTAACTCTCAGTTCTGTGTTCTGGGGGCTCACTGTGAGAAGCATGGGATCATGGCACACTTGGCTTATCAGGTATTTCTCTTAAATACATCATTCTTTTTGGCACCATTATCCACTTGACTATTTGTACAGTCTGTCTCCTACATACAAATATATAAAAAACTATTTCTCATTCTTTGTACTGGAGCAGGAGTGAAGGGTACCAGTTGGTGATCATAGTCCTAAGGTGCTAGGCATTGTCTTTCATAAGTGTCTGTTCAATCTTTAAAAAGGCAGCCTGCCTGAAGCACCTTCCTGCAACAGGCTGTGGTGTGACAGGTATGCCTGCCTCAGTTTCCCCACACAGGCAAACAACTCCACTTCAGGCTTTCTTGTCTCAATAATACCCCTCATTGGGGTTGATGTATTACAAGATAGTCCATAACAATTGTCTCAAACATATAGCTTATTTCTCATCCCCATGCAAACAATCAGTAAGATCAGACAACATCTCGTCCCACAACACCCCATGCATCACACTAGTGCTGTTGACTACACCTGGACTCTCTGGCAGTCCTCCCCTGTCCTTGCGCCAGGACAGCCAGCCCAGCTTTTCCAGCTGGAGTGCAACCCTGCTGTTCAGCAGGAACTCCCCACAGTCTCCCTGCTGGGGAGCATCCTTGCAATACCCCCATGTCTTCCACCACACCTGGAAGTCTTAACCGTCCTCTTCCATTCTCCTGCCATGACTGCCACCTGAGCTCTTCCAGCTGGAGTGTAAAGATGACCTCCCAGCAGAGAGGCTATGTAGGTTCCCGCTGGGAAGAGCAGCTCACTTCCCCCTGGCCTTCTCCTGCTTCCTTTGGGGTCCAGCTCTCCAGCCCTGGAGATGTTATCAAGTAAATTCCTCTGCTGCTCCTCCTGCCTTCAGCCCTCTCCAGTCATCCAGCCCTGGCTTGAACACCAGCCAGTAACCCCTCTTGCAGCTCTCCTGCCTTCTCCCAGGAACCACCTTCTACTTCCTCATGGTACTTGCTCCACTGCCCCTGGTCTCTGGCAGCTCTCTCCTGCCCTTCCTGGCTGAACCAGTCTGCTCTGACTCTCTGGGTCTCCCCCTCACTGGGCCTCTCTCTTATCAAGGTCTCTCTCAGCAGGTTCCCCCCTGCCTCCCCTCCCAGAGGATTCCCAGAGAACTTCCTGCTTCTGACCTGTCTCCCTATTCCCATGGGAGAGCCCCACGTCTACTCTCTCTGCCACTCTCCGCAGTGATTTCCAAGCCTGCTTTCCCGCACCAGGTCTCTGGATCACTGGATCTCTTTCCTTCCCTGCTCCAGGCCCAGGTGCCCTCTTTAAAGCCCTCTTAATTGGCCAGATTGGAGTGTACTGGTAAGGCACAGGAGCACGTGACACAACCCTTGCCTCAAGGAGTTCACAAGCTAGATTACAAGGTGACATAACTGGTGGGTGAAACCAGCAAATGAGCAGAGGATGGGAATTAACAACAAAAACAGTAAACAAAAAATGCTGAGTTGGATTGATTTTTACGTTGAATCGCCAAGATCTTCCATCCTGGATCAGCCTGGGCAGGGTCACAGGCTCATGTGGAGCCCCACTGAAGGACTAAATCCTCAGCACAGCACAAAAGTCTGACTATAAATGGCCTATGTTCTGGGGAAGCAAAGATCCAGAAAGGAAAACTCTCCCCACCCTACAGCTGCAGAGGAATAGAGGAAGTGCCTAAGGGTTCTAGATTCCCTCACATTGTGCCATAGTCAACAATCCACCCCTGCCACCCCGTTGTCCTGGGTGCATATCTGCTAGCATGCAGTGCGTCTGTGCAGAGCTCAGCAGGATGTGTGCGTGCGCTCTCCATGAGCTCTCTGCATCTTCCGGCACAGCAGAATTGCACCACATGTTCCCCTATATTTTTGTATGTGCCGTCCTAGGATCTGACCCTGCACCCACCGAAGTCCATCGTAACACTCCCATAGTGTTGGGTCAGAGAGGAGCGGCAAGATTTGGGCTGAAGTGGGCTCTGACACGGAATATATCTCGAGAAACCATCCATGAATCCAAACACTAACCAGCCATAGGTCTAATGTGAGGAAACCTGTCGATGACAACAGAACTGCCCCCAGGCTTATAAACAGAAGTCTCCACTAATCCAGGTCCCAATCCTTCATTGCCTGAAGTCAATGGCAGCAGGAAAAGGGCCTGATTCAGCATTAATGACATGAGAAGTGACACTGGATAAAAATGATCCAGTCGTGTGGTCCTTAGCAAAGCTGTTATCTAAACACATGGTGGGGGGGGGGCTTGTATCTGTTCGTAGCTTTACTCTTTTGAGCCTTTCTGGCTGTCTTGTTTGGGTGTTGCCTGACCTTCTGTTTAATTACAAGGGGAAAAGGGGTGTTTTGGCTGAAACCATAGAGGGAAAGTCTCTGTGTAGTCTACACACATGCTATTTATTGTGTCAAGAGACACCGTGTTCAGATGAAAACATTTTCAAATGCCATGAGGGGCAATCGGCACCACTCGCTGCATTAAGCTGAGCCTTCCAGCTGGCTCCAGAAGTAACCAAATCTCAGTCACTGCTGTGACAGCTGGTTACATTTGGGATGTTCAGCATTCTGCTGCAGGGAGCGGGGCAGGAACAGCTCCTGTTCAGAACAAGGGGGCTTGTTCTGGACGATACTGTGAGCATACACTTAGCTCTGAAGCAGAATGAACGTGTAATCATGGATTTTGGTGTGGGATTGGCTCCTTGAATCCAGTTCTCACTTGCAAGCATCTTTTTGTGTGGTGTCAAATGCATTTTCTGTTTCTAAATTGTTCTTTGCACTCTGTCTCCCATACTTTATAGTGTTGGCTATTTTCTTCTTAGAGATGGGAATTTCAGAGTTCTGAGTCCAAAACTTCTTCATTTCATAGAATGGACTGGAAGGGACCTCAAGAGGTCATGTAGTCCAATCCCCTGCACTCATGGCGGGATTAAGGACAAGTCTATGCTACCACTTAAGCCAACGTAACTTATGTTGCTCAGGAGTGTAAAAGGGCCACTCCCCTGAGTGACGCACGTTACAGAGACCTACGCGCTGTCTACACTGGCATTATGGTGGTGGGAGATGGCAACATGCAGGGAGGGGACCCTACAGCACCAGGTGACCAAGTGGGGCCAGCAAACCCTGGCAAAAATCTGGCTTCACCTCTGCGGGGAGGGAGGGTCTCAGGGCTTCAGCCCCACAGAACGAGCCTGCTGCAGCTGAGGGCTTCAGCCCTGCTCCTGCAGAAGCCAAAAGCCCTGGCAGTCACCTCCCACAGGGCTGGAGCCCCAAGTCCCGTCAAGCACGCCCCAGCTCTCGAACTTCTGAAGATTGTCATATGAGGCTTGGAGAGTCAGTAAGTTTGGCCACCCCAGCTATTTAGGCTAATGCTCTTGGTGGTGGAGGTCTTCAGTTCAGTCCCTATTGGCCAAGGTGGTGACCATCACACGTGCATCTCACCTTCGTTTTGAAAGTTAGGCTCAATTTGCAAATAAAAGTATTGTTGTTCCATGGCAGCCATGTTGGGTGTCCCTTGCATCAGCACTCCCCTCCACCTACAAAACCAAAATGAAACGTTATAAATGTACCTTTCCATTCCCCTCTGCTACACTGTTCACTCTAAGTGTGTCGGAAAGAATGTCGTTGTGTTGCCTGGATCCGTCTGCTGTAAGTCACATTAGACCACAATAGATTTCTGCTTCTTCTTCTCCTGTCTGCCTCCTGTCTCCTCCATGTCCATCCCCCTTGCCTTGCTTTATCTATTTTTGTCACATCGCCTGCCCTCTGATCTCCATTTCTTGGAAAGAAGGTATTTTCCCACCAGGCTTTGCCCAGCATGTAAGTCTGTTAGGCCCTGATCCTGCAAGGAATTCTTTGTGTGTGTGTGCGGGGGATACCAATGAAATCAGGGGGAGCATTACACAAGTGCAAGGTTTCACTCACATGAATCTGATTATGAAGTGAGTTCTGGCTTCCTGGGACAAGGTATAAAGGTACATAGGTGTGTAAGGGGTTCCTGCTGGTCATGTGGGTGATCTGGGAGGAGTTCTAAGGAAAGGGGTAACAAGGAATACTATGCTACTGTAGCGGAACTGGTGGCATCTTCTCTCCTCCCAGGTGGCTGAAGTTGGAAAGGTTCATGAGGTTGTTAGCTGGGACTCTGAGTAGATCCGTTTGTGTTTGGAAATAATGCAAGCCCCGAAGACAAGGATGGGAAGTGACCTACGGTTGGCACTTCATTTGGTGCATCCACTCATCTGGTTAAAGTGCCTCGGCCATTTCTCTGACCGAAGCAAGGGCTTCTCATTAGAACTGGGAGATGCACAATGAGAGTGGCTTGTAGAAAACTAGCTCTGAAGTCAAAAAGGAGCACAGATTTTTTTATTTGTGTCTCTTGTATATATATTTTTAAAGGTAGAGTTGAGGAGCATATTTGTTTGCTATTTCTTTAAGCTGATAACAATCATTCAAAAAGAGTGAAAATTACTTACACATGTTCTGTCCATCTTTGAAGTCTGGATTTCAACATGATGACGACTTTGGATAATAGTTTTCTATTTCTACTGGATTGTTCCTGTTTGACCATGGTACTTATATAGGAATATCACAATCAAAGGTCCTTGGTTGTTGTTGTTCCAGGTAAAATGGTGTGCAAATCTGCTCATTGAACACATCTGATATCCTTTCCCCGCTTCCCCCAGCAAGCCACCATCAGCATTGCAAAGCTGCTTCAATACCACAGCTGAGAACACCAGGCTGGCATAGAATCGACACAGCTGGCTTCTACTCCATTCTTTTCTTCCCCCCACCCAGGACAGGGGCCGTGTCAGGGGTAGGCAGGGCACACGGCAGAATCGCCTTCCAGTGCACTGATTTCCCAGTTACTCTACTGTCTCCGTGCCAGCTGCCCTTGGGATCTGGGGCGTGTAAAGGTGGGCAAGAGCCACTTCGTATCCCCATGCCTGGATCTTTGCCAAATGCAGCTCTGCTTTGCTTGCTGACCTGTGCCTCAATCCCCACGTACCCCATCATTTTATTTCCTCTCCATTCACTTATAATGTCTGCAGTGCACTTCTCCACATTCATCCTGCCTCCCACTCTGCCAGTCTCCTCTGATGCCTCCTGCCTGTTCTCGGGTTGTTCTTAGACAACACACTTCCAGAAATCATTGGAAACTGGTACCAATCCAGCCCAGAGCTTGGCCAGTGCCCTGATCTTCAAATCCTTTAGCTCTCCTGAGAGAGGGCTGCTGACTGTGCCCAATACAGGGTGGTTTTGGCATATGAGCAGATGGCCATGCCTACTGGACAGGAACACTTGATCCTGACCTGGATCCAAATATGCTGAGATAAAAGGCAGGTGTATTGCCCATTGTGCCACCTAGCCAGTTGGAGGTTATTTAGCAAGCATTTGATGAAGAAACAGAAGTTTCTGCTCCCCTGTGGCAGGGCTTTGGCACAAGAACAAAGCAATCTTTTTTAGCTGGCTTTCCTTTCCCCAAAGGAAAAAGGATGGAAATGATGTTTAGGTAACACTTGGGTATTGTACATACATTTGATGAGAGGACAATTAATATCCAGACTCTTTCAAAAAGGCAATTCCTGCTTTAGCTTATATTATAGCTTTAGCTTATCGACAGGTTTCCTCACATTAGACCTATGGCTGGTTAGTGTTTGGATTCATGGATGGTTTCTCGAGATATATTCTGTGTCAGAGTTCACTGGATAGGTAGAGAACGGTCATCTATTAATGTGGCGTTTGCAAATGACTGCTTATTGTTTGCATCCTGGTGGTGTAATTTTATCTGGCCTGAACTTTCCATACAGATTGCATACCTCTGTGGTTATGTATTTGTCTCTACGAGGCTGCCAGATACATACAGCGCAGCATGTGCAATCTGACCTCTACTACAGGCTATACAATTTGTTGTTTTCTAATCTACTCCCAGAGTTAGCATGTCCAACAATAGTGCTTCCAAGAAAGATCTTGCCATGCTCGATATGCCGATTGGACACAATGAAGAGGACACTTTGGCTTGGCTATCTGGCATAACAGTACTTGTGCTGCTGGTAGTGTACTTTTAGACTGTAGTCAACTGGAAATGGGAGTAGATGGGCCCCTATATTGTATTTCGGTAACTCTCATTACACCCGACATCTCGTGATTCTATGTGATAAAGATTTCAGGCTTGAGATGAGTGCAGGTTAATTCTAGATGTGGAGAAAGTAAATAAGGCAGTGTTATTCCCTCCTTCTCATAATACAAGAACTAGGGGTTAATAGGGATGCAAATAACATTTTAAAAAAGTAACTCTTTAAAGTATGAAAATTGTACTGGTTACATGTTTAACCATTAGCCTCCACTGCCACCCCGCGGGCCCGGAGCTCACCTGCTACCCTGCGGAGTGTAAACGTTCACCGGAATACTTTACCGATAAGACTGATACTTATCGGTTAACCGGTTAACATTTTACATCCCTGGGGTCACCAAATGAAATTAATAGGCAGCAGGTTTAAAACAAACAAAAGGAAGTATTTCTTCTCACAACACACAGTCAACCTGTGGAACTCTGTGCCAGAGGATGTTGTGAAGGCCAAGACCATAACAGGGTTCAAAAAAGCACTAGAGAAGTTCATGAAGGATAGGTCCATCAATGGCTATTAGCCAGGTTGGGCAGGAATGGTGTCCCTAGCCTCTGTTTGCCAGAAGCTGGGAATGGGCGACAGGGGATGGATCACTTAATCATTACCTGTTCTGTTCATTCCCTCTGGGGCACCTGGTATTGGCCACTGTCAGAAGACAGGATACGGGGCTAGATGGACCTCTGGTCTGACCCAGTATGGCTGTTCTTATGTAGATGCTACATGGGCTACATTATATAGCCCAACAGCACTGAAATCTGCTGATCGCATAGTGCTAACTTGTTGTCACTTACAATATCATTCAACATGAAACGGCCAATCCTGCAAATCTTTCCTCCCATAGGTAGGCCTATTGAAGCCAATGGGACTAATCTTGTGATCAAGGACTTACAGAATCAAGGTGTGATCCTGTTTCAAAAAGACCTTACAAAGTGGAACCAATACCAACCGAATGAAACCAAGCTATTTGCTAATAATGACTCTCCCTACCCCTACACACCTTCTTATCAATAGACGAAGCAGTTGCTTCTGGACTTGACCTAGAACTGAAGACTTACGCACTACACAACTGATTTCTGGTTTCTTTATGAAGGTGGCGTATCCATACTACCTAGTGAAAAGGGAAACCTTTCCAAATGTACCCTAACAATCCTGCCTAGATTACATTCTGCTTATGAGTAAGGCCAGGATTTCGTCATGGATACAGGTCATGGGCAATGAACAAAAATTCACAGAAGCTGTGATCTGTCCCTAACTTTCACTAAAACACAGCTCTGACAAAATGCAGAGGGAGGAGGATCCAGCACCCTGCCCTGCTGGGGAGCTGGGGGGGGGTGTATCCCCCATCACCTGCGGGGGCAGCTGGGGAGCTGCGGGGCATCCCCCACTGCTCTGCAGGGCTGGGAGCTGGTGGGGCGGGACAGCTGGGTGCTGCGGGGGTCCCCTGATGCTGCACCCCTGGAGGTGCAGAAAGTCATGGAATCCGTGACTTCTCTGACATCCGTAACATACTCGTAGCCCGACTTATGAACAATAGTAATACCATCCTTATTGCAAATGTGTAAAACCGACCATCGTATGCAAGGGCCACATACAACTGGGATTGGAGTTCCAGATAAGAAATCTAGGGGGCAGGTCTATCTAATCTAACCAGGCACTTGCACCATGTTCATCCTTTTCTTGTCTGAGCACTTCAGAGTTACATAGGCAGAACCTGACCGATCTTGCAATCAGATCTGTGTAGTGGGATTCCTGGGTCCGTGTGGAGGCCAGCTCGTTTCCAAGGCAGTCTGCCTGGCTGGAGGAGTTCATCCACATGGATCTGGCAGCAGGATTTGGGGTCACACATGGGATTTGAGCCCTATACATTGATTAACATTTACATCCATTTGTGACTATTCCATTTCTACATGTGTGCACCTCCCATTAACGTTCTCCCCATTAGGTGCCTACTTGGTCCCCATAGCATTTGAGTTTCACAGCCTTTACTCTGTTTATCCTCACAAGACCCCTTTGAGATTGGGAAGTGCTATTATCCCCATTGTACAGGTGAGAGAACAGAGTCTAAGGGTAACATTTTCAAAAATGGCTCAAGTGCCTGAGGACCTTACGTCCTACTTGCTTTCAGGCTCTTAGGACCAGCTCTTAAAGGTATTTTAGCACCTAAATATAACCATAGGTGCCTAGTGGGATTTTCACTAAAGGGAGTTAGGTGGCTAGGGGTTTTTGAAAATACTACTAGATGCTTATCTGCCTCTGTAGGCTACTGACTACCTTTTAAAATGCAGCTCTAAGTCACTTTTGAAAATGAGACTTGGGCTCCTAAGTCACATATGTACTTTTGAAAATGATGCTCCACGTAACTTGCAGAAGGTTGCACGGTCTAGAGCAGGGAATGGAGCCCAAGACTCCCATGTCCCAGGCTACCATGCTGGACCATCCTCCTCTCTCGGGAGTTAAGCATGTCGATGTAAGAAGGAGGAAAAGCATTTTTAGTTTTATGACCCACTTTTATTATAAACTACCTTGCTAGCATAATATTCCAGTTCTAGACACTACTTAACTTTCAGAAAGGCCACTGGTAAAATACTGATCTGAAGAATAAATAAATAACTGGGGAGTGATTCCAGACTTTCAACTACACCAAACCCATCTTGAGCATGTTACATCACATAATTAAGCATCTGTAAATGTGGAAATGTTGCCATATTATTACAAAACTTCTGTAAATATTCATTAAATATTCCAACAACATTGTTTCCTGACATCAAATATGAGGAACTGCTGTTACTAACTCTCTGCTTTGGACTACGATTACTTATGAACGTTTAAGGGGGAAAATGTGGTGTGTTTTTAGGGCCAAATGTAATTTTTAGGGTGTCTCTTTCCTATGATATTTCCCTTACGAGGCTTCTTTGCTCTCCGTAATGTTTTATAGAGGAGCCTCTATTTAAATAAAAGATCCCAACTTTGGGGAAGTCCAGAATCAAATGTAGATATAAACATCTAAACTGGTTGCTCCTTCTCAAAGAGCCAGAAGCCAGTTACTCCTAAACTCTGGGGACGTTCAGCTCTGGATTCTGCATTTACAGCTTGGACCAATGTATCAAGTTCCAAAAGGGCTGCTGTGTTTAACTCGATACAAAATGTCGTCATCACTTAGGCACTATGGTCCAGTGCCTTAGCTATGACCGAGCTGGGCTCACTGCTGCTCAGGAAGGGGCAGCAAAGGAATCATGGCCCATCCAGGTCGGTCACCCCAGTGCACATTAGCACAACCTGAAGGCTGCTACCAAGATTGAGCTGCTGCCTCTGGCCCCCAGGGGTCCCTGAGGTAGCTGGGGATTGTCAGAGTATCAGGCTGCCATGGCCAAGTCCACTTTTCCATGGCTACATCGGGAGCTCTGATGAGGGGGGGCAGCGGAGCTGCTATGGTGGTTCTGTGTTCCTATTTCACAAGGCAAAGTCAGGAGAGGAACGCAGGCAAGTGGAAAGCCTTCGCCTTTTGCTGTGTTATGAAACAGAAAATAATTTCACATGCTTACATTTCTGCTTCTGTTTTTCATATGATCATTAAAAGGGGCTGTCTCTTGGCCACCATATTTGAAATTCTTCATCTCTTGCAAACCACCAGAATTCTTTCCTTGTGCCTTTCACATCTGCATTTTTCTTGCACCCAAAGTACGTATCTACATCTAATCCATGCAGTAGATTCACAAGGAAGGAGGCACATGCGCTCACAAATTTGAAAAGAAAAAAGATAAAGCAGTTTAAATGTTACTAACAGGGTAGGGGAAATGTACAAACCTCAACATTTGTTACATACATTTTATAGCATGAATTTAAATTATTTGAATTATTCTGATTGTTTTATGACACATTCAATTATCCTGCCTCCTGCGATATTTTTGCAAATTAAAGTGAGCTAGTAATTATCCTTTAAGTAATACTAAAGCAGGGTTTAATGGCTCGCATGCACTGTATGCTTCTCAGCATGACTGCGGTTAGTTTTGCTTTGCTGTTGATTATGGTCTAACTCAGTGTGTCGGTAAGTATCGGAAACCAGTGATAAATCTTTCTTAACATAGCTAAGTGGGTGAGACAGAGCTGGGCCAAGTGCTGTGCAAAACTGCACATGTGAGTTTGTTATTCACAGCGTGAAAGGACGTCGATGGATCCTTTAGGATCTCAAGTATCCTGTGATTCATCGTACAATTATGACAGAATAATTTCTCTGCCATAAACAGAAATTTTAATATCTTAAGAACAGACTTAAATTTTGCCATAATGTATAATCCTGAAATTCATACTTTCTCCCACCCCCAGAGACAAGGGAAGTTTTGGTTGAGTAATGGCTGCAAGCCTCTCAATCTTTACTCAGGGGAGTAGCCCCATTGCCTACAGAATCAAGCCTTTCTGCTCCTAGGAACTTCAGTGTTTTCCCACATACTGTTGTGTACTTATGGGTAGGCCCATACTTTGCCCTGTGGTATGTCAGCACAACTCCCATAAATATCAGCCAGGGACTTGAAGTCAATGAGAGTAGCATGCATGCATGTTTCCAATGCAGTCAGGCCCTATGCGAAGCCATTAGCATTAAGAGGGTGCTTTGTGTAATCTGACACGAAGACCTCATTTCCATTGCTAAATTTTATGACAATGAAATACTCAGCTTACTGCAGCACATTAAAACTGTTGTCTTCAGGTGAGATCTTCCAAACAGCTCAGCAAAACAGAAAATCTGCCCATTGGTGTCACAAGGGGAGCTTTTGGGTGAGGAGTGTCTTTCAAAAATCTCCCCTCTACTCCAGGCTGTATTTGCCCCGTTAGTGAGTGCAGAATTTGACCCTTCTTTTATTTAACTGTATAAATATACTCCTTACAAATGACAGTTGCATAATAAATTTTGGTTAAATGAGTTTAAACCTTAATTTTTTTCACTGAACTCTGGATAATTGCTGAATAATATGCATGTATTATCATGGCTCACACTCAAAGGGTCTTTAATTATTTTTTTGCCATCTGAGGAAAGGAAAAGAAGTGCCCAGCTAATAGACAACATGTAATCCGTCTGTGTTTGTTTTAGTGCATCCTGGATTTGTGGAAGATACTGACAAGAGATGTTGCCTGGGGTATATTGACCTTTGTGCACGGAAAGAAGTTACAGCTCACCAGACTAATAGTGTAAAACAAGAGAGCTGCTTGTCTTTAGATTATGACCCGGTCACTTAAAGCATGTGGGAAAAATGTGTTCAGATAAAGGCTACAAAATTGTTAACACTTTTAATTATGTTTAGATTACAGACCATTATACTGCTAGCAGAGCCTAAGTTATTGAAAATCTTATCAGCTGCCATTCAGTGAATGGCCTAGCTAATAATGCACTTTGGTGGAGTCTCTTCATGTATTCATTCATGGTGTTTGTCCATCCATGCAGCCCTAGGAGTATTCTTCTGAAGCATCAGGCTGATCTTAATCCTGACCAACAATAGCTGTTTTATTCAAGTTATTCTTTATCACACAGTACTTAAAGAAATGATTTCCTTGCAATAATTTTCAGAGACGGTGTATGTGGATGAAGACTGAGGGTTTTTTTAAAAAATAGTCATTCTGGGTTCCATCCATTCATCAGTTACATTTTTTTAAAGCAGCTAAAATTGCAGTGATGTGGAATTTTCTTACAATATCATTGTCTGATGATTTAAAAAAAAAATTTAAAATCTTTTGTGTGAAGGCAACAAACGGAGAATGGGAGAAGTATACATAATTTAAATGTACTCTCAACATCAGGTGAAATAAACTAAGCACTTAGTGTAAAGTTATTGAAATTAAAAGGGAAAATGAAAGATGTTCACTTCTTGTGTATAGGTGATTGCTCTTTTATTCAAGTGAACAATGGCTAATATTGCAAAACATCAAGGCTAACCAAAGAGGGATGTGTAATGAAACACTTAACACATCCAGGTCTAACCATAATACCCTATGGAATTCAATTAACTTGGTATCTACAAAGTTTGAGTCAGAGGTTTGGTTTGGTACCCAAAGAAACCATCTGGGGAAAAAAATCACTGCCTGGAGCAGCAGGAAGTTTTTTGTTTTGCCTGCATTAGCATTCAGCATCCCTGCCCACTGTATGGAGAGGACTAAATCCCAGTGATCTGAGAAGGGGAGACCAAGATGGAATGAAAAGGAACTAGGAGAAAAGAGAGGGAATCTTGCAACTGTGCTGTGGACTCTTGTGGAAAACTCTCCATATCTACAAGAAAAGGACCAGCTGTGCACAGATAGAGCTGTATATACCTGGCAAATGCTTGTTTGATATCTTTTTGTTACCTAGCTGCACGCAGATTCTTTGGGGGAGGGTCGGGGGGGGGGGTCCACCCCAGACAGTGTGCAGAACAAGAAGCAACGACCAAACGGTCATCTGGTAATGAAGTTACTTCTAGAACTAGTTAGAAAAGGTTTTCTCCCTCCCCCAGGGGAATTTTTTTGACTTTTTATAACCCCCCCACCCAACTAAAATCTGAAATTTTCAGTTGCCAAAACTCAAAGTTTACTATTTTTTTTCAGTTTTGGTTTTCTAGTGAAAACTGGAAATGTTTAAGGAAAGCAGACACTTTCCACCAAAAAAAAAAAAGAAAAAAGATTTTAGTCAAAAATCTAACTTTTCATTGGAGGGAAAAGTTTCACTGTGAAATTTTGGACCAGCCTTGGCTATTTCCCAGGAGACATGGTGCCTCTTTTAAACATTGTCCAACACTATTTGTGGCAATTCAAGGAAATGGCATCCTTGGCTGATATATATATTTTTTTCTTCTTGCAGGGGCTGTATGCAGAAAATGGGAGGCGGAATGGATGTAGTAACAGTGGAGTACCGGGGCAGAATAGCGCCATGTGGAAATAAATGCAAGCACATACATACACATGATCCTTGCTCTTGATGATCACAGCTCCAGCAGTCTACTCCATACTTAACTTGCATTTTAAGGACACAACCAAAGTCTATGAATTTGCAGGTGCCTGGCAAGTGGCTTACTCTGGCACAAAAATTGGCCAGTGTACATCTCCTAGGAATATCAGAATGGCCATACTGGATCAGACCCAATGGTCCATAGACCCAGTATCTTGTCTTCTGACAGTGGTTGGTGCCAGATGCTTCAGAGGTAATGAACAGAACAGAGAGATATCGAGTCATTCATCCTCTGTCATCCAGTCCCAGCTTCTGGCAGTTAGAAGCTTAGGGATGCATAGAGCATGGGGTTGCATCCCTGACCATCTTGGCCAATAGCCTCGGATGGACCTATCCTCTGGGCATTTATCTAATTCTTCTTTGAGCCCAGGTATGTCTTTGGCCTTCACAACATCCCCTGGCAATGAGTTCCACAGATTGACTGTGCATTGTGTGAAGGAGGACTTCCTTATATTTGTTTTAAATCTGCTGCCTATTAATTTCATTGGGTGCCCCTCGTACTTGTATTATGTGAACGGGTAAATAACACCTCCTTATTCACTTTCTCCACCCGATTCATGATTTCATAGACCTCTGTCATATTCCTCCCCATCCCCACCACCATCTCTTTTCTAAATTGAAAAGTCCCAGTCTCTTTAATCTCTTCTCATATGGAAGTTGTTCCATATCCCTAATCATATTTGTTGCCCTTCTCTGTACTTTTTCAAATTCTAATATATCCTTTTTGAGATGAGATGACCAGATCTGCATGCAGGATTCAAGGTGTGGGCGTACCAGGGATTTATATAGTGGCATTATGATATTTTCTGTCTTATTAACTATCCCCTTTCTAATGGTTCCTAACATTCTATTAGCTTTTTTGACTCCTGCTGCACATTGAGCAAATATTTTCAGAGAACTATCCACAGAATTGAGCCCAATGTCCTATTCAACTCCTGACTCAACCATAATTCTGATTGATGTCATTGGAGCCAATGGGAATTTTGCCTTTGTAAGGAGATCAGGACAAAGCCCCCAGTATTATGGGTGGGGAAAATTTCTGAATTATTTTTCATAGTCCACGCTTGTAAGGTCTTTAAGAGAGACAATTTTATCTTTCCTTTGTGAGCATAAAAGATTAATACAAATGTGTGTCTGAGGAGTATAGATTGCTTTTCCAATGACAATTAATCCACTGGGGCACTTAATCTTGTAGATTACACATGCACAGTTAATCATGTGGATTACATAGATACAGATATTTAATGAATAATGTAATTGGAAAAGTTTTATTGGAGTGTGGCTATTTAAATGACTTTCTACTGCAAATACTGGGCCAAATTCATCTCCTGAGGTAAGATCTCGTCTAGGATTAATGCATCCCATAGTCTTATTGAACAGATTGACTTCAGCCTTTATGCAGTTAACTAGAACATGAAATAGTGACACAAAGATTTTTCTCTCTCAAATACAATTAATTCTGTTTCATTTTCTCTTATCTTTTCATAGATTTATTTCTCTGAAAGGGAAGAACCGGTGAAGAGAGAAAGCACATGGAATGTGGGGACAAAACTATTCTCAACATGAGAAGATTTGGAGGAAAATATTTTTCCATGGGTAAGAGGGTAAATCAACATTGCTTTAATAATCTCTCCCTCCCTCAACCAAATCTGTATTTTAAAGAAAAAATCTTTTTAAAAATGTATATTTTTCTGGTCTCATTTCACCCATGGTGAGAGGACTGTCATTTTCATGTCACCAGAGCTGGGTTGAATTTCACTCTTTTTTTTAATCTGAAGAATATGATCAATTTACCACATCTTCAAACACATTCTTGATTTGCAGAATAATTTTAGTAAGAAAATTTGTGCATGATCAGGTTGTTGTGAGTATTTTTCAAAATGTGAACAGACTGTTTTCAGTTGGTCACATGTTATGTTTTTGTTCAGACTGGGGCCCCACCATGCCTCTTCAGGAAAACAATCAAGCTTAACTTTGACTACAATGGGACTTAAAAACATGCTTAATTTTAAGTACCTGCTTAAGTGCTTCCCCAAATAGGACTGGGTTTAAGCACACCCTGTAATGCTTTTCTGAACTGGGGCCTGGATAAACATAAGTCTTAAAATTAGAGCCCTAATCCTGAAAATATGTAACTTTTATGTAACTTAACTCATGTGTCTAGTGTCACTTACTACAATGGGACTTCTGACATGAGCAGAATTAAATATATGGATAAGTGTTTGTCGGAACAGGGCTTAGAATTTCAAGGCTCTACTCAAATTTTATACATGTAAACCTTGCCTTTCATTAGTATTCTCCCATGTTCACTTAAAAGACGGTGCTTCTGTGAAATTAATAGCAGGAACATTTGTATGTAATATATTCAGAAAACTACACAGTTGAAAAGTGGACTCATTTAAAAGCTAGAATAAGTATTCACAGGAAAACACTATAAAGCTGGGTGAATACTGCAGACTATTTCTGTTTCAACACATTTGTAATAAAAAATATTTTGGTGGGGTCGGGGGAATAGTGTTAACTCACTCTTTTTGGATAAGATATTAACTACGTAGACTGTTTCTTTATTGATTTTGGCATGTTGATTTCTACTTAATACCCACAACGCTTAATTAAATTAGTTATGCTGCTAGCAGGTAGAGTAACAACTGATTAAGATATTTCTGAAATATTTCTCTTCAGTTGTATAACTAAGTCATAAATATTTACATTGCCGTTATCAGTAAAATATATTTTTCTGAAAGTACCAATAACAACTCAATCCCTTAATTAAGATATAAAACAGCTGTTTGATGGCACTTCCAGAAACATTTCCCTTTGACTGATAACGTGAAGAGCAGATAATTTACTTTAGGCACTTTTAAATAATTCTCAAATTTTTTGGAAAGGCGTTTTAAATATGAATCTTATATAAATGCAAATCAGCACTTGCGGTAGTTTTTCCCCAAGATTATAAATGTTGTTGTTTGTTCGCAAGGTCTCAGACTTGTGAATGATTATAATAATGACTGACTTATTATGAGGAGTAACATTTTAAAATGTGTATTGGGGTAGCACCTGAAGGACTCGCTCAGGTTGGGCCTCATTGTACTCGTTGCTGTACAAACACATTGTAACATTTATGGTTGGTCATTTTATAGAACTTTTCACTAAATTCTGTATCCTTTTTTATATCGGCTTGAGTTGGAATGGTCAATTAACTGACCATTGTTTGAGCTTATAACATTTCTAATGGCTGCTGGTATAAACCCTGGAAACCACTTAGTAATTCTTTAACAGCAGTTAATGACCAGTCTCTTAGCTGAGAGCTCAGAGCAAAGCAGGTTAAACTCTTCTGAACTGATTGTTAATCCCAAACCAAGAGATCGATGCTACCATGAACTTCATTCAGCAATTAAAAAATGCAGTGAGATTGGGAATGGCAGGAAAATATGGTCCTTCCATAATTGCCCATGTTCAGTTGTTGTCTATAGTTTGAAAACAAGCAGACTCCAAGTCAAAGCCCCTGCTGCGATTCTAAGTGAATTCTGGTGGAAATTTCTTCTCCGAGACGTTGCCCACTGGCAAAAATAAGAGGCAATATATCTTTAAATGTATTTTGTTTTTACTTGCAGTTATATGAAACATTATTTGCTTTTTTGGATTTATGTTAGCCTAAATTTAATTTTCAGTTACCCATCTGACAAATGAATTTACATGGTCTGGATATCTATTAAGGAAAAAATGTTAATTTCAACTCTTAAGCAGAGTGCTTAGTTTGATTAGGAGCAATGTTTCCCCACTAACTGCTTTACTTTGGGCTATTAGACATAGTTGTACCACAGCCAAGCGCTTCCATGCAGCATCAGGAATTTACTTGGTACATGTGTTCACTCCTCCCTGTGGGATTACCTTTCTCCTACAATCTAGCCTGGAGAGAAACTTATTACTAAAATGACCTTGGCATTCTGTATAATATTTCCTTAATTTATGCTTCTTGGGTTCTTTTGGAATTCAGCTCCAGTGGTGTTGTGTCCAGAACTGTGAGCAAAACCCAACTTTATAGCCACAGAGCTTTTGCATAAAAATCACAATTTATAGAGTTAGCAGTTTAAACAATTATTGGTTGTGTGCCATGATATGGAAGAGAAATTGGTTATCAACTCACTTTGTGTATACAGATCTTTATTACTCTCTTGGTGAGTGTTGATACTATGGAAAGAGGGAAGTTTTTTAAGCTTGGAAATGAATTTGTAATCATGGTTGGTCAAAACATCCAAAAAATGCTGGATACATACACACACACACACATATATATATATATATATTTAATAATATTGACCATTAAAAAAAAAGTCAGTGCAATCATCAGGCTTTATTATGCGATAATAAATAATTTTCTCCAGAGTATAGAGTGGCTGTTATGGAATCATAGTCAACTCTCAAAGCAGAGCTTTTTAGTGCTAGGGGTGAAATCCTGGACTTATTGCAGTCAGTGGCAAAATACCTTTGTCTTCACTATAGCTGTGTTCTTCAAAAGACACGCAGGTTATTATAAAAAGAAAAGGAGGACTTGTGGCACCTTAGAGACTAACCAATTTATTTGAGCATAAGCTTTCGTGAGCTACAGCTCACTTCATCGGATGCATTCAGTGGAAAGTATAGAAGATCTTTTTATACACATAAAGCATGAAAAAATGGGTGTTTACCACTACAAAAGTTTTCTCTCCCCCCACCCCACTCTCCTGCTGGTAATAGCTTATCTAAAGTGATCACTCTCCTTACAATGTGTATGATAATCAAGTTGGGCCATTTCCAGCACAAATCCAGGTTTTCTCTCTATTCAAGCCTAAGTTAATTGTATCCAATTTGCAAATGAATTCCAATTCAACAGTCTTTCGCTGGAGTCTGGTTTTGAAGTTTTTTTGTTGTAATATCGCAACTTTCATGTCTGTAATCGTGTGACCAGAGAGATTGAAGTGTTCTCTGACTGGTTTATGAACGTTATAATTCTTGACATCTGATTTGTGTCCATTTATTCTTTTAAGTAGAGACTGTCCAGTTTGACCAATGTACATGGCAGAGGGGCATTGCTGGCACATGATGGCATATATCACATTGGTAGATGTGCAGGTGAACGAGCCTCTGATAGTGTGGCTGATGTTATTAGGCCCTGTGATGGTGTCCCCTGAATAGATATGTGGGCACAGTTGGCAACGGGCTTTGTTGCAAGGATAGGTTCCTGGGTTAGTGGTTCTGTTGTGTGATTGCTGGTGAGTATTTGCTTCAGGTTAGGGGGCTGTCTGTAGGCAAGGACTGGCCTGTCTCCCAAGATTTGTGAGGTTATTATAGTGGAACTTCACTAATGATACTACAGTCAGTGGGAGTCTTCAATGAGATTTGGTTCAGGCCCAGGAAGATGCAAAAATGTTTTCAAATTAGCAAGTGAGGAGCCAGCCAATGGGAGCTGTGGGGGCGGCGCTTGCAGGCACGGGCAGTGCAAGGAAACCCTCTGCCCCCTCCCCCTCCCAGGGGCTGCAGAGACGTGCCAGCAGGCAGCCGCTTCCCAGAGCAGCGTGGGACCAGGGCAGGCAAGCAGCCTGCCTGAGCTCCACTGCGACACCGACCGGGAGCCGCCTGTGGTAGGCGTCTCCCAGCCGGCCTGCAGCTCGCACCCCCTCCTGTACCCCAATCTCCTGCACCAGCCCAGATCCCCCTCCTGCACCAAACTCCCTCCCAGAGCCCACACCCCTCACCCACTCCCACACCCCAACCCCTTGTCCCAGGCCGGTGAAAGTGAGTGAGGGTGGGGGAGAGCAAGTGGTGGAGGGATGGGGGAATGGAGTGAGCACGGCAGGGCCTCGGGGAAGGAGTGGGGCCTCAGGGAAGGGGGTAGGGTAGTCCTGCATTAATCTTAAATTCAAAAAGTGATATTGTGCGTAAAAAGGTTGGAAATCCTGACAGATTATTTTTATCTTATGTTTAAAATCCTCCAATGACAGGGATTCTATAACCTCCCTTAGAAGACTATTCCTGTGCTTAACTAACCTTTACAGTTAAGTTAGATATTAGGAAAAACTTTCTAAATCTCGCTTGCTGCAGATTAAGCCCATTACTTCTTGTTCCACCTTCATTGGTCATGGGGAACAACGGATCACCATCCTCTTTATAACAGCCCTTAACCTGTTTGAAGACTATTATCAAGTCCCCCTCAGTCTTCTTTACCCAAGACTAAACCTGACCAGTTTTTTTTAAACTTTTCCTCATAGCTCAGGTTTTCTAAATCTTTTTTGTTGTTCTCCCTTGGACTCTCTTCCATTTGTCTACATTTTTCTTAAAGTGATACCCAGAATTGGACACCGTATCCAGTTGAGGCCTCTCCAGTGCTGAGAAGAGCAGGACAATTACCTCCTGTGTCTTACATACGACACCCCTGTTAATACACCCCAGAATGACATCAGTCTTTTTAGCAACTGCATCACATTGTTGGCTCATATTTAATGTGTGAACCACTATAACCCTAGGTCCTTTTCAGCAGTCCTACCTCCTAGCCAGTTGTTCCCCATTTTGTATTTCTATATTTGATTTTTTTCCTTCCTAAGTGAAGTATTTTGTACTGGTCTTTATTGAGTTTAATCTTGTTGATTTCATACCAATTCTCCAATGTATCAAGGTCATTTTGAATATGAATCCTGTCCTCCAAAGTGCTTGTGACACTTCCCAGTGGGGTGTTATCCACAAGCTTTATAAGCATAATCTCCACTCCATCATCCAAGTCACTAATGAAAATATTGAATGGGACCAGACTCAGGACTGACCCCAGTGGGACCCCACTAGAGATGTCCTCCCAATTTGACAGTGAATCATTGATAACTAATCTTTTAGTGCAGTCTTTCAACCATTTATGTGCCCCCTTTATAGTAATTTCACCTAGACTAGATTTCGCTAGGTTGTTTAAGAATATCATGTGGGACTGTGTCAAAAGCCTTACTAAAATCAAGATACAGGACATCTACAGCTTCCACCCACCCACTAGCCAGTAACCCTGTCAAAGAAGAAAATTAGGTTGGTTTGGCATGATTTATTCTTGACTCACCTCAGTCCTTGGAAAAATCATGGAGCAGGTCCTCAAGGAATCCATTTTGAAGCACCTGGAGGAGAGGAAGGTGATCAGGAACAGTCAACATAGATTTACCAAGAGCAAGTATCAGCGGGTAGCCGTGTTAGTCTGTATCCACAAAAACAACAAGGAGTCCGGTGGCACCTCAAAGACTAACAGATTTATTTGAGCATAAGCTATCATGGGTAAAAACCCCACTTCTTAGTGGGGTTTTTACCCATGATAGCTTATGCTCAAATAAATCTGTTAGTCTTTGAGGTGCCACCGGACTCCTTGTTGTTTTTGTTACCAAGGGCAAGTCATGCCTGACCAACCTGATTGCCTTCTATGATGAGATAACTCGCTCTGTGGATATGGGGAAAGCGGTGGATGTGATACACCTTGACTTTAGCAAAGCTTTTGATACGGTCTCCCACAGTATTCTTGCCAGCAAGTTAAAGAAGTACGGATTGGATGGATGGACTATAAGGTGGATAGAAATCTGGCTAGGTCATCACGCTCAATGGATAGTGATCAACAGCTCAATGGCTAGTTGGCAGCCGGTATCAAGTGGAGTGCCCCAGGGGTCGGTCCTGGGGCTGGTTTTGTTCAACATCTTCATTAATGATCTGGATGATAGGATGGATTGCACCCTCAGCAAGTTCACGAATGACACTAAACTGGGCGGAGAGGTAGGTATGCTGGAGGGTAGGGATAGGGTCCAGAGTGATCTAGACAAATTGGAGGATTGGGCCAAAAGAAATCTGATGAGGTTCAACAAGACAATGAGTCCTGCACTTAGGATGGAAGAATCCCATGCACTGCTACAGGCTGGGGACCAACTGGCTAAGCGGCAGTTCTGCAGAAAAGGACCTGGGGATTACAGTGGATGAGAAGCTGGATATGAGTCAGCAGTGTGCCCTTGTTGCCAAGAAGGCCAACGGCATATTGGACTGCGTTAGTAGGAGCATGGCCAGCAGATCACGGGAAGTGCTTATTCTCTTCTGTTCAGCACTGGTGAGGCCACCCCTGGACTATTGTGTCCAGTGTTGGACCCCCCACTACAGAAGGGAAGTGGACAAATTGGAGAGAGTCCAGCGGAGGGTAACAAAAATGATTAGGGGGCTGGGGCACATGACTTCTGAGGAAAGGCTGAGGGAACTGGGCTTATTTAGTCTCTGATTATTTCGTTATTTAGAGCTTTGTTTGCCTGTGTGTGTTGGGGGAGAAATATGTGCCTATACAGATAGAAAATACGTGTTTCCAGTTTGATATTACGTACATTTTTCATGAACAAATGTGAGTACATACATGTGTATGTGCCTTTACTAGTCCTCCACCTTCAGAAAACATGGCCATGAGTGTCTGTGGCATGCAGCGCACATCACTAATTTTATTTTCTCTTTTGCACTGGGAAGGAATTTTATATTCATTTCATACATTCTCATTCACTGCACTGATTACATAAGCTTCTCCTATAACTTAGAGAACTTCTTTTGCTCTCCCCAACTCTGTCACTGCAATTCATGTCATTTAAGTATCAGCTAGTCTGCTATCAGCAAGAAGTAGACGCTTGGGGTTTTGGTGTATCGTTGAGGACTGAATGACAAGACAACAAGAAGACAAAGTGTGCACTTAGGAAAAAAAATGGAGACAATTTAACCTCCAGATTTATCTTCCTATAGTTGCCGTCTCTAAGAACAGCTATGGATGACAAGCCTAATAACAAAACCCTGTGATCCCATTGCCTTTCAACCGAGAGCCTATCCTATTGCATCATCCACCGCCCAGGCGCCAGCTGAAGGAAGAGAAACACCTGGGATTCAAGCGTTGAAAAACCCATTTAAAGGGGAAATCCATGCTCAGATGGTAAAAGGTCCTGGAAAAAGAGCTAGGGAAGCAACTGAAACTAGTAGTGGGGAGGAGCAGACATAACTGGAAACAATACTATCCTAGAGTCATGGGCCATGCGAGAAACCATCCCATTTGTTGTCACCCAGTAGTGTAGTAATATCAGGCTAGATCAGGGGTTCTCAAACTTCATTGCACCGCAGCCCCCTTCTGACAAAATTATTACATGACTCCAGGAGGGGGGACTGAAGCCCGAGCCTGCCTGAGCTCCACCACCCTGGGTAGGGGGTCCAAAGCTGAATCCCAAGAGGTTTCAGCCCTGTGTGAGGGGCCTGTAACCTGAAACCCGCTGCCCAGGCCTGAAGTCCCTGGGCTTTGGTCTCGGGCCCTAGCAAGTCTAAGCCATCCCTGGTGACCTCATTAAAATGGAGTCGTGACCCACTTTGGGGTCACGACCCACAGTTTGAGAACTTCTGGTCTAGATGGCCTCCGAACGCCTCTTACCTAGATACAGAGCAGGCAACGTGAAAGGGAGGGGACTAAAAAGAGCAGCAGTCAATTTTCATTGCAGCCCTGATGTGTTGTGCAAGGTGAAATGAAACAGTAGCCCTGAGAGAGAGCCACCACTGGCCAGCCAGCTCCACAGAGCAGGACCAATGCAGAGCTGATCTGCAGATGTGAGCAAACCAATCGGGAATTTGATGAAAGCAGCTGATTCACGTTAACATGTTCCATGTCTGGCTTCCCCGCCCATAGAAAAGGCCATCCCCTGGCTTCATAAAAGTTGCACGCTGAGGTTAACGCACCGCGCTGGGCAAAATTTTTCAGACAAAGCCTTTTCCAGTGAAAAATGAGGATTTGGTGTCACCAAAATGTTTTGCAAGTTCACGTTGGTGTTTTGGGGGAGGGAGTGAAAAGGCAAAACCTTTAGATTTTTTTGTGTGTGTTTGAAATGACTTTTCATCTTGAAAATTCCTTAATTTTTTAAAAACAAAAACCTTTAATAATAGTCAACGTTTATGAAAGGTTTCATTGGACCTGAAAAGATGTTTTCCCAGAATCACCGGTGAATTTAAAAGTCTGATACTCACGCAGTGCGACGAACATATTCTCTCTTGATAGCTGAGCTGTCGTATTAACATCACCATGGATATCTATTCAAATGAGCCATTGAACGTCCATCTCACCAACCTGAGCGTATCGCCTAGTTTGCCAGCTCTGCCCTACCCAGTCCAGCTTCTCGAAAATGTGCAATTTTTTGTATCGAAAGGCTTTGAACAACAACAAAAAAAGCATTGTTCTTCATCAGCTGCAACTGATAAAACAACCGTTTGTAGTGACGTTTAACGCCAAGTATCTAAACCCTGGATTCATGCTGTCCTGCAGTACTAATATGGAATCAGCACCCTCTGAGACCTGTGTACATGGACGCACACTAAGCCTAAATTTGGCAAGAAGACCACCACCTTTCTGTGCTGAAATCTGTAGCAAACTAAAGAGCTGCATCTGTATGGGGTTCAGACAGAAAACAAGGGGTTTCTCCCCCAATTCAATTATATATTACAGTTTGTGATACTTAAGCCTGTATTTCCAAAAGACCTCAGCAAATGGCTAGAATTTCCAGAAGCATTCATTTCATACATTCCCGTTCCTTTGCCTTTCTGTACCTTTTTAGGTTGCTGCCGAATGATCAGTTTTCTGGAGGATTGGGCGCTGGCATGTCACACAAGTAAGGCTCCCTAGAGCCTCTCTGCCCTCTCCCCTGCTTCTAGCTGGCGAGAGGAGATGAGAGGCTCTTCCACATCTGCTGAGAAGGCGTCGGGGACAACAGTGGCAAGGTTGGAGATGGGGCACAGCGAACTGGGGTGGAAGGTTGGAGCTAACCATAGTGGGAGTTAGAAGGGGTCCTGAGGGGAGAGTAGCCATGTCCTGGCTGCAATGTCCTGTGGTGAAGGAAAGGCCAGACAAGCTCCATTTTGTTTAAATGGATTTCATAGCACCAACAGCGGGGGGAGCACCTGGATATAAGAGTGAGATACACGGGCAATTACTTCCCCCCCCTTTATTTTTGTGTAGCAGTTGTGCGCTATGTCTGCTTTCTGGGAATGCCCCGTCAATATTTCCTGACCAGCTGGTGAAACAAAGCTACTAATTAATAGTGTAGCAAGGCAGTCAGTTTCCTCCACAGTCCATCTATCATGCAGTGCCCCTTTCTGATTTTTTCCACATATGAGACTCACCTGTCCCGGCCAGGACTGTGTTGAGGTTCCCAGTTCCATCCCTAAACTTTAACTCTTTTGGTCTTCAGTGCAATAGACAGTGGAAATCAAATGAGAACGTATTCTTATACTTTAAAATATGTGAAAACTCATGGTCCCTGATCTTAAATTGTATGAGACTAGTTCTGCTGGACCGCTACTTGAGCCTATGCTTCTGAAAGGCTGCATGGACTCGGGGTCAAACGCCCATCTGAGGAGACTTGATGTTTAATGTACAGTTATCAGGATCAAAGTGGTATGTGGAGTAGTTGTTGAAAGTCCATCTTCCAGGAAAGTCTGGGATGCAGCTACTTTATTAGCTGTGATGACTTTTGATATCTCAAGAGGCTAACCCTTCACACCTGACAGGGAAGACTGTCTCCTGAAAAAGTAGAGACAGTTTATCTTGATAAATAACTTGGATACAACACAAAGGCCATTTGCTGGCTACGTACCTGCAATTGTCTGCAGTCAAAAAGGGGTAAGACTAAATTCTGAGTGGGTCTGTCTGTAACCTGATTATGTGCTGCTGATAAAGTTGTAATCAAAGAACTAAAACTCTTTTGAAGTTCAAAGGAACTCTGTGTTCATAAAGATATGTACAACGGATCTGATTATGGCAAATGATCGGAAGGTGTCTCATAATGGCAAATATAACTTGGGTAACACACAATGGGTCAAAGTCTAGGAATGACAGGACTTAATGCTACTTCAGAGTGCCATGGGTTGGAAAAATAGATAATTGGTTCACTCAAGACAATTTCCCCTCCATTGATCAAAAACTTTCTAAAACTGAGTTTAAGATTTGACAGGGGTGAGACGGACACTGTCCTAGGAATAAGGCAAATGCTTTGTGTCGTGACACCACGCTGATTTCTATGAAGGCAGAAAAGTTTCTCTTTATATTTTTTGGTAACAATTTTTCTTTACGAATTTGGCCCAGGCCAGAAAGAACCCTACTCTGTATTTTCACTAGGCTTCATGTTGCATGGTTTTAACTTTGTCCTAGTAGACCTAAATATGAGTATTTGTAAGTTCTCCATGACTGACTGGCTTTCCTTAGAAGGCACATGCTAACCAAGATCATAACCCTGTCTGTCTCTTGAGAGGAGCCGACAGAGGGAGCTGTTATCATAGATCACAAAGTTCAAGGAGTCCTTGCCTTAAGATGAAGGCAAGACTGGTGATTGCATGCCAAGGTCAGTACTGACAGGGCATGTGGGAGTGGATGACAGTGTTTGCAATGGATATAGAAGAACTGAAACAGGCTGGTACCAAAATGCCATACAGCTTAAAGACAGCGAATTATGGTTTTGAGAACTATTTTTGAAGCCCAAATTATGGCTAGGGTGCATTAGAATGGAGAGATCTCACTTGGAAACCATCTGTCAAGGATACCTGCTCAGGGGACAGCTATGATGTGACTATAAGGCCTTGGGGAGCACATGGAGAGGAGCAGACTATGAAGTCTGTTGGGGAGGAGATTGTCTCCTCCTTCATGTTTTCCACAGTGGGGCCCTGACCCTGCTCAGAGCTACTGTAATAATGATCGCAGCCCAAGCGAGAGGGTCACTTGGTGGCATGGGCCTATGGCCAAGAGACCCCAGTAGAGGTGTACTAGGGGAGGGAGGGGCACAAGCTTCACTATTCCAAAGCAGCTTTCGATCACTCCCAGTACCTAGTGAAATCATTATGCCTTTCAAAGGCATAACACCTCCAGGAACTGCCGCAGTCCCTCCCCAGCCCAGCATGACATAATCTTACCCCTAATGTAGGGTGTTCTTTCTCTCTCTCTCTCTCTTCCTTTTCCCTCCCTTCTATGCCAGGGAGTGAGCATTCCAAATCACAGCTAGAAAAGTCGTTTTCCAGAACACTTTGTGCTGCGTCAGAACGTTCGGTGGTTGTTGTTCCTCTGTCAGATTTGCTTGATGGCATTTGAAAAACTGGAATGAGAGGGAGGAACTAATAATCTCCCAAGTTATGAAATTCTGGTTCTGGATTGATTCTACCTAAGGTAAATGTCTGGGGGGGGACATTTTTCATTAAAATGGTGGGCAAGTTAGAACATACTGCTCGTTGTGATTCCCTATGCAGTGACTACAGAATGGTCTACACATCTTTGTAAAATGATAGTAACTGACTGAATCCCAAACCCCAGCTATAGGCTGTCTTTGGATACATGCGCTGTGGAAAAGGCAATATTATGACTGTACATCATCCTAGTCGTCACATGCCTCTGGGTGGCAGGACATATTGGGCCCAGTCTTGTCCTCAGTCTAAATAGGGGAATTATCTGGCCCCCATCACTACAATGTTTGAGTGCCTCACAATCTGTAATGTATTTAACCTCACAAAATCCCTATGAGGCAGGACAGTGTTCTTATCCCCATTTTACAGATGGGAAAACTGAAGCACACAGAGGCTAAGTGACTTGTCAAAGGTCACACAAGAAGTCTGTGATAAAGCAAGGAATTGAACTCAAGTCTCTGGCTAGCTCCCTAACCATTGTACAATCCTTCCTCTCAATGTCAAGTTGCAGGAGAAGTAGAATTTTAATAGCTGACTGTCCCCTAGCTCCAATTTTAATATATTCTTATGTAACCAAAGACTGTATCATAATGCATATGAAGAAGGGGGCCAAATTAAGGTTACACAGGCAACCTTGATTCAGGCATATCCTTACATTTGAGTGCTTGACTTTGCAACCTTGATGTACTTTCACAGAAGAATCACATTACTTTTAACATTTTTTTTTTAAGTAATAGCTGTTGATAAGACCAGGAACCCTCTCTTTTGATTAACAAAATTGCAAAGCAGAGGAATGATATTGCAAAATTTAACTCACGCAGTCTGCCAAAGCGAATGCACTACCTCAGCTAGGCAGGCTTCCAGTGCTGAACGATTTAAAGGTTAACTGACACATGCAAATATATTTTCAATATTAATTTTGGAATGGTTTTCTAGTCACCTGGCTGCTTCCCCCCCTCCCCCCGCTTTCTGCATGTAAACCTGGCATGATTCAAAAAGAGAAGAAAATTGTCAGATTTGTGTGTGTATGTGTGTGTCAATCACAGATTGCTAAGAGCAAACACATCAGTCCAACGCCTGCGCTCAGATACTAGGGGCATGTTCTTGCTTCTCAGAACATAAATACAGAAAGCAATAGGAAAAGTTCAGGTGTATGAATGTTTGAAATATCAAAACACGGTTGAGATTAGTACAGATGTGAGACTAGCTTTTGGTTGAATCCGAACCACAGGCATAATGCGATTGGGTCTGCAAGCCACTCTCACAGCCAACTAAGCACATTGCAAACACACATTGAGGTAAGAGAAGAATTTGGTAGAACAGAAGCAGCCCTGAAAATGTTTAAAACTTGGGGCAAACCTGCCCTTATGGCCCACTCTATGAGCCAGTGTTTGCATGGGCTCAGTCCCACACACAATTCCACGGGAGTCTCTGGGACCTGTCAGCACACATCTTGGTATAAAACTGGCCCTATAACTCTAGGATTTCACATATAGGGTCATTGAAGCCATAAGGGTAGATTTTTCAAAGGCATGACTAGGAATTAGGCATCCAACTTGTATAGATTTTTTTTTTTCAATAAGAATTGGGTAACTACTAACCCTTTGCCTTGGAAAATCCCCCCCAGTATAAACTCCAGTGGGATCAGGATTTGGCACTTCAGTTTCTTTTTCCTACATCCAGCTGATGAACGAATTACACAAGGCTTCCTGAGGCAACTGTCAATCATGCTCTGTATTCCAGCCAGCAGGAGGTGCTGTAAGAAGCTGCGTGCATTGGGTTAAAAAAGGATTGAGGCTAAAATATTCGATCTGCTTGCTGGACCTAAAGGTCAGAGTTGCAGAAAACCACTCTTAAGAATGGTTTGTTTGCCAAATGCTGACAGATGACTGTCCCTTTCCTCAACAACTAAACTCTTGTTTAGCTTTATTTCAAATGTTTACATTTCTGCTGTGATTGCAATAAAAGACCTTTTCTTGCAGCAGCCAACCATCCGAGCACAAGAAAGGCCCCTGTAAAACTGGTCTCTAATCTGTGCTTGTAAAATTCTTTCTTTGAGAGAGGCCACACTAGCCATCCTGTGTTTTGCTTTTGGAAGGAAGTTAAACACCCAGCATTTTAAATTATTTACCTTACAGTTAGATCATCAGGAAGAACAAGCTGACCAGTAGCAAAACCAAAATGGTTAAAATGAATGCCCTGGACTTTGTGACCAAAATTAAGATTTATCTTTAATGTCCTGAGGCTGATTGTAATGCAGCTGTATTGGCAACAGCTTCCAATCACTGCAAGCCAGGACCAGTTGTCTTTGGTTCCCTATTATATACAGGGCTATTTGCTGTAACAGGAAACTGTTACTAATTCACTAGCATATTGAGTCCGCTGTGTGGGCTTGGACCGCATTGTATGTTACCAGGCACAGTGCTTCCTCCTTCTCTTTCTTAGTGCCTTGCCATCCTCCCCTTATTGAGTTATACTCTGTGGTCAGGCGGCCTGACCACCTCCCCAGCCCAGAATTAGCACTGAAGAATGTAGCGTCCGTTTTACTCCGTAGTCTCCATTTGGCTCCTTCCATTCATTTTTTTAAACAAACCCCTTGGGGATCTGTGTGCCTGGCCCGGTATCTTCAGGGGATTGCTCTAGTCTACGTAAGTATGACAAGCTCCATGCTTGTCCCTTCTGTAGGAAAGCCAAGGTTTGGAAGCACTGCTGACTTCTGCATGTTCATTTTCCTTTTCCATCTGTCCTTCTGAGGAATGAGGTGATCTAGCTCTGTGGTGAGAGAGATCTGAAATACAGCCTGGAGAGGGGAGTGGCTGAGGAAAGCTTGTTCTCTTATTTAGCACGTGTAACTATGGCCTTTAGGGCTGGTGCCCGCCCTCCCCCCCGGTCCCCAACCCACTCTCCCGCCCCATCTAATTTATTATCCACAGTACTGAGAGGTCCTTGCTGAGATCGGGACACCATTTGCTGCTACTCACTACACAAACATGTAGTAAATTCCTGGTGCAGCTGAGAAAGGGAGGACAAAGGTGGCGTTAAGCTGTCATTACACCCACTCAATCCTGGGGCTGCAAGATGCTACAATGGCCCTGAGGTCCAGCTTGGAGCAGACTGGGAGCTATACCATGTGGAGACTCCCTCAGGAAGGGGAAACTCTCCACAGTAGAAACAATGCAGCGTTGCTACATAGGCGAGGACGGTTTAGACTGCTGTCTCTTGGGATATGGCTATGCTACAAGCACTGTAGCTGCAGTCTTCAGACACTCGCTAGAGCGACAGAAGGGGTTTTTCTGTTGCTGTCGTAAATCCCACCCCCTCGAGAAGTGGTAGCGAGGTTGACTGAAGAATTCTTCCATCAACCTAGTGGTGTCTATATTAGGGCTTAGACCAGCTTAACTACGTCTCTCCAGGGTGTGAATTTTTCATGCCCCCGAGTGACATAGATGGGTCAACCTCAGTTTCAGGTACAGACCAGGCCTTGAAGATGACACACTTGGACCTCATTTAGGAACAGCCATCTGGAGATGGTACCTCCCATATCTCACTTCCAAGCCCCTGAGTCTCCCACTTGCTCACTCTTGTTTAGGCCTAGATTCCATTACCTGTACTCAGCCTGAAGTCAGTGGAGTGCGGTGTTACTCAACATGAGCAGATTCTGGACCTGCGATTATTCAGAATGATTTCTGGAAACACACACTTTCTAGGTATATGTGGTCCTGCCTCCATGTGTCGGGGGTGGACTAGCCGACTTCCTGAGGTCCCTTCCAGCCCTAGCATTCTATGACTGAGAGAGACTTAATGGGTCAGTCTTGTTCCCCCTGAATATATTTGCTTAGATTCATTTTAAAGGAATTAAAGTCTTCCGTACCCACTTATAAAACAAGCATATGCAGTGTTGCCAAACACAGGATATCGCCTGAGATTCACGGAGAGGGAGCTTTCTAACGATGCTTTCGCCAGTGGCGGTGGAGTTAAGATCTTTTTTAAAGCTATGGCAACAGCAGGAGGACACGTGAACTCTTCTAGTGGGCGTCTTTTAAAACCTAACAGTGCTGACTTTCAAAAAGAAAAAGATTTGGGGTGAGGGCATGCGTAGCATGAGAGCACGACCGTGGCGTGCCATTCAGAACCCCCCACCCCGACTTCTGCGCTCTGCCTTTGAAACTCCCAGCACTTTGCAGGAGCTCCCATTGTATTCCAGCACAGCAGCGTTATTGAATTTTACCTCTTTTCTCCGACCTAAGGGGGGGGGGGAGAAAAACCTCTATGCTCCTTCTCCCCCCCTGGTGTTGACTAAATCATGTGTGAGGGATTAAGGAAGAGCTTGGCTCAGTATTTTAGCTCTCCTCTTGCTACGGGAGCCATTGAGGACGGGTGCTGGCACAGAAAGAAGCGAGACTGTTTAACAGTTGGGCTTTTTTTATCAAGGAAGCTACTATAGGACAGCAAGGGAGGGATGAGGAGTAAAGCAAATGATCCTTAATCCAGATTAGGGTGAGCAGATGTCCCAATTTTATAGGGACAGTCCCGATTTGGGGGTCTTTTTCTTATATAGGCTCCTATTACCGCCCCATGCCCTGTCCTGATTTTTCACATTTGCTGTCTGGTCACCCTAAGCCAAGTAGCTCTTGACACCAATGGCCAGGCCATGTCTCCTTTCTGGGGTCCCAGTTTCCAAGATTCATCGTAAGATTTTAAGCTATTCTTATAAGAAATGTGCCATTTTGGAGATGGAAAATGTTAAAGGAGCCTGTCTACTATGAGGCAATATTAATCCTCCTTACATGCAGATTATTTGCAAGGAAACCTTCTCTCTGATCTGGATTCCCGCCTCTACACATTTTGTGGGGAGGTCTCATCTCCCTATCTCGGTCTTTTTTTCCTTTAAAATCCTTACTCCTATTGCTACTGTCACCAGTCCCCTGACTCAGCGCCTCGGAAAACTCTGCCTTTTGTTGTGGGTGCACTCCGAAGTTCGTGCCTTGAGGGAAGGTGATACTTCCTAAAGTGCTCATTTAGCATAACTGGGTGGGAGGCAGACTAGCTGCCCTGAGAGTGTTTATTAAACTGCCCTGGCAAGAAAGAGAACCACAGAATTGTTCATGTATTATTATCCACATCTGTCAGGTACCCATCGCTGTAGTAACTGAAGAGACTGTAGAGAGCCTAGATTAAGGCAGAAATAACCCATGGGTAGGCAGATGAAAATACATGAGCCTGATTCTGCTCCCTCTGTGGTTTTAACAGCCCCAATGAGGATACTGGCAGTAGCTTAGATGGCAGGGGAAAGCCAGTGCAATATCAGAATCTTGTCGTTTTATTGCTTCTATCAGCACTGTGGTCCTGGTTAGAAGCTATGTACAGGCTGGGAGCACAGGGAAGAGAAATGAGGCCATGTGTCTGGAGCGAATGAGTGCACGGGATGTCTTTGTAAATGCTGAATTGATCACCTTGATTTCCGCAGCTCTTCAGGAGGAAGGGTGGTCCTGGCTGTGGAGTGTGAGTCAGGTGACATGAGTTCAGTTCCTGGCCTTGCCGCCAGGACTGGATTAGAAAATTTTGGGGCCCAGTTCACTATGGAAATTGGGGAGCCCTCATCTCCCCTGGGGTGGGAGTCCCGTGGGACCTTGACCCCAGAAGGAGGATTTCAGTTGGGGGGAGTTACAGAAGAAGCCCACCCCCTCACCCTCTGTGCTTAATTTATAATGAAAGAGGTGCTCAAACTCAGAGGTGCAGGGGCTATGAACTGCCAAGCCTAGAGGTGCTGGACTCATTCAATTTTGGTCCCAGCTCCCTGTCATAATGAGGGTGCCCTGCATGGTGGTGTGACCCCTTGCACCATGGCCTAGGTTACAATACCCAGTGCAGGGAGCCCAGACCCAAACGACAGGAGCCACTTCAACTGGGCCAGGACTTTTTTGTGGTGAACATGGAACAGTGCCACAAAACCCAAGACAACTGGGACTTATGGAGTCAGATCCTGCCCCTGAGTGAGACTGAGGGCCCTGAGGAGGGGTGGGGTTGGAAAGTGAATCTGCTCCACACTCACTGCCCAGTGGCTCCTGGCCCAGCTCCGGCCATTGTCCCTCACCACATGTAGATGGGGTAAAACCTCAGTGTGCCACCACTCAAATTTGGCCCAGCCACCCTTCCATCATAATGGGTCAAACCTGGTTGGGCCTCAAGCTTGGTAGGAGGCCTTGTGTCAGTGCACACGAGTTAATCCGGGCCTGTCTGCCATAGATTTCTTGGGAGAATATGGGAATAAGGTGTTTGAATTCCTCACACTGAGTGTTAAGATCTTAATAATGATATAAAGTTCCCACCATTCTACAAAAGTTTCCCATCATTCATCAGAGTAAAGAGCAGCCTTCATATATGCTTCTTTGGACTTTCAGATGCTTGACACATGATATTTCCTGTATGGAAAAATGGCCTGCTCTGTATAAATAGCATAACAAGGTAACTATTGCACTCAGTGTGACAACCAAGAAAAATACTGAGAGATCAATTTAAACGTTGAGATGGATTCAGAAGACAATGCTGACTTTGTGACACGATCAGATGAATCTCGTCACACAAGACCCTAGCAATGGCAGGAGAGGAAACAATAGTCTCTATCACACACAGATCAGCTAGCCTGGCCATGTTCTTTTTATTTATTCTATGTGCTGGCTAATGACAATACGTCTTTTGTTCTTACACCTGCTGGAGAAGGGAAATGAGCTGATGACGGAGTTTTAGTGGCTTTCCATGGGGCAAATGGGTCAGATTTCTTTTCCCCAGTTTATTGCCGTACATCCGGTTTCATACATGTGCTTTTCAGCCCAAGATACACAGGCTATTCAGAGCCTTGTGTTATCGTATTTTAAAGGACAATAAAGCAAGTCATGAAAATCCCCACTAGGGTGAAATAAGAGGGAAGACACTGCCAGTTGTAAAACAAGCAGCTGTTTAAAGTGAATCCGATTATTTGTGGCATTGCAGGTTTGTGCTGCAGAAATGCATCATGTGTGATGGCGGCAGCACCGAATCTCCTTTGCTTTGGCCTGACGTTTGTGTTTATAATGGCTACGCAAACCATAAAAATGCATGGCCAGGTACCATTCCCTGCTCCGATCGCAATCCCGCTGTTCCATTATCCGTGTTTTATCCCTTCTCTCTCTGAGGGTTACTGCACGGCGTGGACACCGCTGCTATTCATCTGCAGTCATCTTCATGCTGACGCCAAAAGAATGAATGGTGAGATGAAGCTCTTGTAGCACAGCTAACAAACCTTCCTTTGGGAGAATTTAGCGGAATCTGATATTGGGGCAATTCACAAAACTGGCCTGGAGGGACTGAGCATGGGAAAACCCAGAGACAGTCAGCAAGGGCCTTTCCTCTGGGAAATGCCCCATCTTGGGAATCAACCCACTCCTATGATTCCTGGGTGTGAGTCCTACCACCTCCACGGCATTCTCTTCTCTTCTCTGGCTCCTAAGCTGCAAGAGAAAGGTAAGCCCCTGGTTCACTGAAATTTACGAAGTGAGGCAATGAAGATAAGCAGACAGTTGGGTAGCGGAGCCCTTCACGTTTCAGTCTGTGCTGACCATGAAAATTCTATCGCTCATTCCACTTCAAACCAGAGCGGACAAAACACTGTTAAAGGTGTTACCTAGAACAGCCCTGCTTTGGTGGGGCAATGGCTAGATAACCTGATAGGCCTTTCCTATCTCTAACAACCCTGTTACCATGTGCAGTGGCATAACGTGCTGAAGTTTGTGTGGCCACAAGTTCAACACTTTTGGCTTTAAAAACTAAAACAAAAGTGTGAGCATTACAGTCCAGTTTACAATATGCCATAGGGGTTGTACTTCCTGGTGAAAATGCCACAGAGACCATCTGTTCCTTCTTACCCATCCCATTTCCTTCCGTACCAGTGACTGACAGCTCACGTCCTTCTACATAGAAAATCCCAACTACAGAGGACATTTGCAAAGATGAATTAGCACTGCCGTATTAAAAAAGCCTGGCTTCTGATTAGACAAGCTGATGAGCATGTTGGAATGGTGCTGAATACATAATATAAACGATAGGTTGTGACAATTTTTCTTACGTGACCTAACTCCCTCTCCCCGTTTACTTTTGGTTGTGTGGCAAGTGTTGCAGCCAGCAGCCATACTTCATATGAAGGATATATTTAGAAAGAGTTGACAGAGGGTTACTATATGAGATAAGCACATTACAGACATGAGAAATGCTAGAGATGGTTCAAAACAAATCAGTAGAAAGTGTTATGGATGGTTATAAACCATAGTAACAAGTAACCTGTTGGACTTTCTAACAATTGATTAACCACCTAATAAACACCTACTCACCCTTCATAAACAGTATTAAAGGTACATTTATAAAGTGTGACTGAGCCAGCTACTGAAAGGCTAACACATTGTTGGTGTGTTTTCTGGATTTTTATTTCTTTTTGTGGGTACTCCAGGAAGGTTAGGAATTGGGGTCCCAAATCCTCTCTGTTTAGAAAAATGTCAGAAGTCTGACTTTACCTCCAAAGCAAATCAATGGAAAGTCCTGAATTTGCCCTCTTAGGAACAACTATTTCAGGGATTTGAATCCAGTATCTCTCTTACCTACAGGGATGGTCCATTTTGTGTGTTGCTCAATCCATTGCACTGTACTAATATGTTGCATTTCTATTATTGTCAACCAAAGATCTCAAAGACTTTTACCAAAATTAATGAACTTTTCTATGTTACAGATGGAGAAACAAAGGCCTGGCGACTTGCCAAAGGTCTGACAGGAAGTACAGGGCAAAGAGCTGAATAGAACCCAGCCATCTTAATTCCAGGCCCTTGCTTTAACCAGTAGACTACCCTTCCTTGATCTTTCTAATCTGAGCTCTGCTCTACTTTAGTTGCTCACAGTCAGCTAAATAACCAAAGCCATAATTCTTGCTTGCTGATCATAGGAAGAGTACTTTTAGGAGTGACATTCAGACCTCAAAAAGAAAAGGAGGACTTGTGGCACCTTAGAGACTAACCACTTCATTGGATGCTGTAGCTCATGAAAGCTCATGCTCAAATAAATGGGTTAGTCTCTAAGGTGCCACAAGTCCTCCTGTTCTTTTTGCGAATACAGACTCACACGGCTGCGACTCTGAAACCTGTCATTCGGACCTCAATGAATCAACACATCCGGCACAGTAACGTCCTTTCCAGATGTGTCTTGCTTTACACACAGCATTCATCAGAGCCTTATGACCAAAAGGGGCACCGCACTGCTCTATAGAGAGCCCACCCTTAGTTAGTTACCAACTAGATCAGATTCCTCTCCCTTCTAGCTGGTTGGAAAATACTAAATATTTTCTGTGGAAAACCATGAAAAAGAAAAATGTACACTTTTCATGGACATCTTCTGCAGAAATGTTTAGACTTGATGTTTTTAAAAAGTCTCTTTTGCGGCTGAAAAAAAGAAATATTTCAAATCAACTCGAGTTACCACAACATTTTGGAAGAGGGCCTAGAACCACAGGTACCAGGATAACTGGGTACAATAAATTGAAAGAATTGAGTGTATGTAATGTAAGAATGTCCTGGGGTTTTGTGTGTGCCTGTTTGTGTGTGTGGTTTTAGAGCTGACCCTTAACATTTTAACCTTTGACTTGTATCACTTTTTATTGAAAGGGAAAGATCTCCATGGAACCGTGTGAGACACAACCCTGTAATACATGGGTCACTGACACAATGGAGAACAGCAGGTCCTGTCCATTGTATCAATGCAGTGGCCATTGCTTCATGGATTATTATCACAGATCATCGAAGGGGCTGTTACAGGTTTGGAATCTACTGGGCCATTGTGTATCTGGGGAACTTTAACCTGAAGACAGTTGACGCTACAGAGTGCAACAGATTCCTCAGTCATGTCAATTGCAGGATTCTTGTAAAGGGAACACTTCTTCCTGATAAAATCCCTCATCCCAGAGGACACAAACCAGTGTGTATCCCTGTAAAAAGTAACAATGGTCAAAGTTTAGCAACTCCGTTATCTGAGACATATCCCCCAAATTCTCTGGTCTGGAAACTTTGTGGGAACTGACTGGTAAGCTTTCCAGCTAAAGCAGAGCTGTGGGAGAAACTGGTGCAAAATAAGCGGCACCAAGGACCCCGTTGTTGCGACACTTCTGCATCTGACTGGTTCCACTGGATTGCTTGCGTGTAACATTTTGCACATAGGTATTGGCAGGATCATGGGCCAATGGGCCTGTTTTTGATGGCTGGAGCTTCTGCTTTTTGTATCATTTTTTTTAATCAGTGAAAGATTTCAAAACTGCGAATGGAATCTGGATCTCCCTGCCTATCTCAGCACAGCGATAGGCCCAGGGCCGATGCTATCATCCTGCAAAGATTCTGCAGTAGTGGTTCTAGGCCCTCTTTCAAAATATTGATCCATGACTGAGTACACAGTTGTTCACATGATGTACTTCTGATTGGCCGAACCTATACTGGGCGCAAAAGAAAGTCAGCTGCCGTATCCAGAGGGTTGGATATGTTATGTGTTTTTCGCTGAGCCAACTGGAAGAAAAGTACTATGTCTTTCCCAGGATCAGAGCCTGGGTTTCTACTTGCAACTGTTCAGAATGTTGTATGGGGCTTGTCTCTGCCCACAGAGCCTGAGCACTCAGCAGCAGCAAGGAGGGCCTCTGTGGGAGGCACATCTACCTGCTGTCCCTTCCCACCTACATACCCCACCCACTCAAAAAGATCATCCTGGAATAATGTGAGGGGGGCATTACACCTACTTGCTGGGAGCACTTCCTGTGGGAGGAGGCCACATTATCCGCCTTAGATGATACCATCATGTAAAGGTAATAGTGGAGTGTCGGAGGCCGGTCTGTCTTGAGGCCCATTGTCTGGGAGGGGGATTTTGAAGGTCTGGTGAGACTTGGACACGTATGTGGTTCAGATAAGTAGCCAAGCTTTTAGGTGTTCACCCACTCTAAACTCTGACCTTACTGAGATTTTCTTCCTTTTCTTGACTTATTGGGGTTTCCACATTCTTCTTAGACTCTCCTCATAGTGCTGGAAGCAAGACAAGACACATTTAAAAACAAAATGGAGATCGTTATTTCTCTGTTCGCAACAGAGTCGGTGGAAATTGTGGGCATCATGAAGGTAAGTGGCTGTTTGGAGTATGAACTGGCAACTACCTGAGCTCTGGTCTGCTCTCTGAGCTTCTGTTCAGTACAGGGTAGGCTCTGTCTGTACCCCTATTGGTGTGATTCGGTTTTGCTTTTGGATGTATATTTGCAGTGGTGACAAGGGATTTTAGTAATGGAAAAGGTCAAGACGCTGTCTAAGCCCCAAATGAAAGCAGGAGGAAAAAAACCATTTAATGATGTGGGATGGTATTGAAGCTAAAAGTCAATAGTCAGAGCTCCGATCCACACGTCTGCGCTGAGAATTCTCACCCCATGCCCCCCAAGTCAAGAGATGAGTGCAGTAGAAAATTGAGCACTAGCTCAAGATGTCCACTTTGTGTTAAGCAAAGGGCTATGGAGTGTCTATGATGGAATTCCTATGAGACAGGTGGGCTAAGAAGGTCAGCATTTTGTAAGAAGAAGCCGAGTTTAGAGGAAAAAGTATATGCACAGTTGCACACACACCAAACAGCATCTTTAGGAGTGGCAGATAAGCTGGTCTGTTTCCCACCAGGATCTAAAGTATTGATTCTTATGGCAGATCTCTATATCCATACAAAGCCCCATTTAGGTCATTGTAGGATCGGAACCACATTATAGGGCCAAGGCCTGACCAATTTTGTTTTAATTAAAAAAAAAATGTACTTGAAATCAATTGCCCAGAGCAACTAGATAAAATTGTGCTTACATAAAGCAGAGATTTTTACAGTCAAACGGGAGATGTTTACTATTCAGTCTAAGTACTTATTTACCTCATAAATAACCATTTTCCAATCTTAATTTTGTCATCTTACATTTGTTTGCTTTAGTCTGATTTACTTATATTTCCCTGGGAATGTACATATTTTAGAGTAACAATGATGATTCACTCAAGATTCACAGAACAAATGATGTATTGAGTGTATTTGCCACGGCTTTTGAAAATCATCCCAGTGTCCAAAGACTGCTTAAAAAAAGTTTTATTCCTCTTAAATGCTCTCTGCTTGCTGCTGCTAAATGTCATCTGCAAAGCCAGGAAGTCCTACCCTGCCAAATATGCAGGATCCAAGCCAGCAGGATTAAATCCAAATGATATTTGAGCCAGCTTTGGAAAACGAATAGAATTTGTGACCCAGAACTCAGGGAAGTATCTAATGGAGTGGCAAATACAGATGGTCCATATGAAGCTTTCTGGGTAACTTCTAGTTTGACATGTGAAATGTTTTGTGTCACTTAAAATATATAAGTATTTTTGGTACTGATTATTTGGTGAAGTACAGATTGATACAACAGAGAAAAAAGCTGTGAGAATAAGAACTCAGTGCAAGTTAGTTAGGCTTTATACAGCTTTCCGGACTTGTGAGTATAAATGTCAGTGTTCTATAATGTGGACATCAGAGACTTCCTCAATGCAAGCCCAAATCATGTGAAACTTGTGTGGTTTGGAGTCTTCTGGAAAACTCAAAGCTGCTCATGTCCCAGTTTGGGAAGATCAGTCATGGAGGCGGCAAGTCTGTTTGCAGGCTCAGGGCCATAAAGGCAAAACTGGACCTAGCCTGTGGTAAATCTGAAGTTAAACCCAGCCACTTGGGGCGTGCGTTGGTGACTGCTGTGGGTCAAAACCAGAATCAAAGGTTGCATGATTAGTCCCGTTCAGACTAAAACAACCAAGGATTGCAGGGCACTGCTGTGGGATAGAATCAATGGCTGACAAAATTGACTGCTGCTAAATTAACAATAATCACTTGTGTTGCTAAAGCGCTTCGTCTGGCGGCCGGAGACTGCTGCACAAAAATAAAGTGGAACCAGACTATTACAAAGGGTGACAAAAAAGTAAACACATGCATTGCACCCATCCTGGCACAGAATGCGGGGGAGGAGGAGGAATCAGGAAAAAGGAGTGCCTGTCCATGCCTCGCAGGAGGTGGATATTAACAAACACCAGCATTAAGCACCTTGTCTGGAACTGGCGGTGATGGCGTGTTCCTCCCATAAACAAAGCTTCCATTGAAACTGATGGAAGTTGGTCTATATAGATCAGACCTTCAGAAGTGTTCAGTACTTAGCAGCTCCCATTATTACATAAATATTGCCATATCAGATCAGCTCCTGGGTCCATTCGTCTAGTATCCAATCTCTCATTGGTCTGTACCAGATGTTTCAGAGGAAAGTGTAAGAACCCTGCAGTAGATTAGTTTTCATCCTGATCTCGAATAGTGATTGGCTTAAGCTTTGAAGCATGAGATTTAGCACCCCTCCTATTTTCAGTGCAAGCTGCTGGGAAGTAAGCTGTCTTGGAAATCTGGTCTTATCCAACCACAATTGGCCTGTCCAATGGGCTACATTTTCAAAAGTGACTTGTGTTTTTGGGTGCCCAATTTGAAACACCTGACAGGGCCCTGATTTTCAGAAAGTGCTGAATACCCGCCCTCTGAAAATCAGGACTTTTTGAAAGTGTTTCCAGTTGGGCCTCCAAAATCACAAGTCACATCTGAAAATGTAGGCCATAGGGGTCAGTGTAAAGCCCGGTGAAATCAATCAGTCTTTCCTTTAACTTCAGCCAATGAGATGAACCACAGAATGCAGTGACTTCCTGGTACTATTCTCACCTCATTTCTAACTAATTGTTTTTAACCCTAGAAACTGTCCAAAAGTAGGAGGTCAAAATACCAACTTCTCTTTAACCAAAAGCTTCTTATTCTGGTGTCTGTAGCCTCTGTTTGCTGGATGCTGGGAATGAGAGACAGGGGATGGATCACTTGATGATTACCTGTTCTGTTCATTCCCTCTGGGGCACCTGGCACTAGCCACTGTCGGAAGACAGGATACTGGGCTAGATGGACCTTTGGTCAAAGACTCATAGAATATCAGGGTTGGAAGGGACCTCAGGAGGTCATCTAGTCCAACCCCCTGCTCAAAGCAGGACCAATCCCCAACTAAATCATCCCAGCCAGGGCTTTGTCAAGCCTTACCTTAAAAACCTCTAAGGAAGGAGATTCCACCACCTCCCTAGGTAACCCATTCCAGTGCTTTGCCACCTTCCTAGTGAAAAAGTTTTTCCTAATATCCAACCTAAAACCTCCCCCACTGCAACTTGAGACCATTACTTCTCATTCTGTCATCTGGTACCACTGAAAACAGTCTAGATCCATCCTCTTGGAACCCCCTTTCAGGTAGTTGAAAGCAGGTGTCAAATCCCCCCTTATTCTTCTCTTCCTCAGACTAAACAATCCCAGTTCCCTCAGCCTCTCCTCATAAGTTGTACTCCAGCCCCCAACCATTTTTGTTGCCCTCCGCTGGACTCTTTCCAATTTTTCTACATCTTTCCTGTAGTGTGGGGCCCAAAACTGGACACAGTACTCCAGATGAGGCCTCACCAATGCCGAATAGAGGGGAATGATCACATCCCTCAATCTGCTGGCAATGCTCCTAAATATACAGCCCCAAATGCTGTTAGCCTTTTTGGAACAAGGGCACACTGTTGACTCATATCCAGCTTCTCATCCACTGTAACCCCTGCAGAACTGCTGCCTAGCCACTCGGTCCCTAGTCTGTAGCAGTGCATGGGATTCTTCTGTCCTAAGTGCAGGACTCTGCACTTGTCCTTGTTGAATCTTATCAGATTTCTTTTGGTCTGACCCAGTAGGGCTGTTCTTATGTTCTTCTTCAATGCTTAGCTGGACAGTTGGCCATCGCAATCGTTCGCTATTTGGTCCATTCCTTTGCAGCCACAAGGGCTTGTCTAACATCAGAACAGACTTGATGAAACCATGTAATAGGGGGGCTGCCTTTGGGCCGCCTCCATCCTGTGATTGGTGTTATTTTTTCACAGATGTTACCAGACGCCCGGAGAATGGCGTTCACCGGAACATCTTGTGGCATCCTCGCGACGTGTTCGAAAAGCGTAAGACACCATCTGTGGACAATGGCCCCCGTAGTCTATAGACCGGAGTGACTGTAAACATCTGCATTACAAATGAAGTCATTCCACTTTATGCCCAATATACGTCACTGGCATTTTGTGTGGAAACCCTCCAGCTTTGCCCAGACTGAGTGGCACAGTGCCCAAGTTTCACAACCGTAAAACAGTGTGGAGAGGCTACAGCTGGCTGAATAATATTTGTTTGAATAACTTGTATCTGACAAACTTCACAATACTGTACTCTAGTCTAAGCATATAGATTATTTTAAAATCTCCTCCCAGCCCCGATCAGTAAGGTGGCTGCAATTTGATTTAAAAAATCCAGCATTAGTTCAAGGGCGTTGAGCAAAAGCAGTAGCTACGATGGGTCAGATTGCAATTCTCTTGCTTAAGTAGGTGGACAATTTGAGTGCAGGGGACTCCTCAGGCACGTAAGTGCTAACTGGCATGAGTAAGGGGTTCAGAGTCTGGATGCATGGAATATATGGATTTCCTGGAGCTGGGTGGCACCTTCTGTCTCAGATGTGCACAAAGGACTATGAAACAATACATGCCCCTATTTGGTTATTCAACCACGGGCAGTGAGAGAGAGAGAGACTATGTCGTGGATGCTGCTGCTTTGCTGGAGGGTCAGGCTGCCTCTCTGTGGACTGGAAAGCGGAGCAGTCCTATTTGGTAACCCTCTGAAGAGAGGCCATATGCTATCCCCTGAATTCCCTGGGAGGCATGAAGAGAAACTCCTTCCTTCTAGCTATCCAATGGTGAATATGATGTGGCTGCAGGCCCAGGAGTGGAGGAATGGGTTGGGCGGGCTTTCTGGGGGGTTCATGTTCTGAAAGAATAGGCGGGGCTGGTTCCTTGCTAGCTGGGTGGGGAAACCAACTGCTGCTTGGACTGTACAGCCGTGCAGACTGGGCAGGGCCAGTCTGGAAGCAGGGCTTGCAGCGGAGCCAGTCTCTGGGCAATGTAAGGAGCACAGCTGACCTGTTGTCAGCCACCTGGTTGGCTACACCGCCTAATTGGTTGGCAGAGTCAGCAGGCCAGCTCTTAAGCCCAACAGCAGCAGGTCACCCATGGCTTGTTCCCAGCCTTGCTCCAGCCTTGGACTCAGCCTTGCCCCTACCTTGCCTCTCTCCAGGTAACGGGGTGCTGACCCTCGGCTCTGATTCCTGACTTTGGCTCTGGTATCTGGTCTCTGACTCCGGGCTCTTGATTCCTGCTCCAACCAGTAGGCATGTCTGCCTGCGTCCCAGCCACTCACAGAGACACAGATTTCTCTCTGTATCCTTGGTTGTGCTGCTCTCCACTGTCTCAAGGCCTTGCTATATGATAGCACAAGACTTGACAGACTGCATGAGGTTGCTGAAGCTGATCAGCCTGGAAGAAGGCAAACCACTTTTCTCAGCTTTGCCAAGTCAGCCTCTCTTCTTCGGAAAGGCAGCCATGGTGGATGTTTCCGCTTTCCTCACTTGACGAAGGCCGTCAAATTTACAATCCTTTGGAATGCTGTATAGTAGTGTAATGCGACATCTCCTTTCGTGTAAGTACTGCATTCATTCATTCATTCATTCATTCATTCATTCATTCTCCACCCAAACAGAAACCTGGCAGTGACTTCCTCACTGCAGTATTTTTGGATCAGTTATTATATCTGCTGTCAGTCCAGGAAATGTCAGCTTACATCTGGCCTCACTTTTACATGTAACTTAAAAAAAAAAAAACAAAAAAAAAAACCCAGCAATTTTGTTTTGGTGTATTTAACAAATTGATATATCCTCTACTGATGTCAGTGATCACCAAGCCACCAGCTTCATCACCAGGCCCTCTCCTAGCTTTGACCACTGCTTTTGGCGCAGCAGATGCCATGTTAATTGCCAGCAAAGACATCCAGCAAGACATAGCTTGAAAAGGAAAGGGCCAGTGTCTGGATTTCTTGCTGTGTTCTTCATTCAACATTGATTCTGTGGCTTTCATTCTCCTACAGTCTCATTTCTATGCTAACATTGGTGGGCTTGTGTCTGGGAAATAAGAGTTAAGTGGGGTTGCTACTTATTTAAATTTTTCTTTTGTATTTAATGTTCTCTCTTAACCCAGGCTAGGGTGACCAGATGTCCTGATTTTACAGGGACATTCCCGGTTTTTGGGTCTTTTTCTTATATAGGCTCCTATTACCTCCCACACCTCCGTCCCGATTTTTCACATTTGCTTTGTGGTCACCTTAAGCCAGACTATACACAGGAACACAACAATTGCCATACTGGATCATAACCTAGCCTGGTATTTCATTTCTGACCATGGTTGGTACCTTAAGCTTCAGAGGAAAGTACAAGAAATCCTGAATGGACAATTAGGAATAATCTCTCCACAGGGGAAGAGTCTTTCTAACCCCCTATCAATTAGTAGATTGGTTTATTAAACTTGAGGATCTGTATCTCTGACATGCTTTTTTTTTTTAATCTTACCTAAAATGTCTCTGGAGGATGCTGTCATGCTCCTAATTTTCCCCCCATGAAACCTACTTCTCTTTTAGCCTTCACAGGATCTTGTGACAGGGAATCCCACAGAGTAAAAACAGTGGATCATTTAAAAACAGTATTTCTTGACTGGGTAGGAAAGGACTCATTGGTAGCAGCATCTTTCTGCAAAGTCTGATGTCTTAGGTAGCCAATAAAAATATAAAGACAGCATCAACCAATGCCTGAATTAGATTCAAAATATTAGCTGCTTAAAGGGAAGAGGCATTTTCTTTGCAGTCACCAATATTGAATTAATGCCAAATCCCCGAGTTATGCTGGTGGCTTTTCCATTTACTTGAAGTATGTACTTGGTCAAACCACTTGGTAAAATTCTCAAAAGTACTTTAGTGACTTAGGGGCTTACGTACTATTTGACTTTCAATAATTACGCCCAACAGTTTAAAATACAAACTAAAAGAGGCACGTCCGGGCAGAGAGAGAGACCGCTTCAGTTCACTTCTTCAGCCACAATAAATGTTAGGGCCCTTCCACAAACGCAAAACTTGCGTAGGAAAAAACACTCAATTGCCGGTAAAACTCAACCTACTTGGCCTAAAAGTAACTCTGTTTGGGTTTCTTCTCCTTTCAGGGCATAGGTTCCCCCTGTGCCCCCCTGAGACTCTGACAGATGAGAGCAGTTTTAGGTTCTGGCTGTGATTAGATAGAGTCCCATCCATGGAGGCTACTAAGGGAACACGTTGAATCTCCCGAACCACAAGCCCCTGTTAGCCTTGCCCACTTTCTAGGCTGCACCCACCAGCTAAGTCTTAGGCTCATCATCAGAACAGGGCTTCTGCCACTGTCCCCTGCCATTCGCCCCACCAGGGACCCAAGTCCCTGTGAGGCAGGCCCCCGTGTAGTCTTGACTTCAAGACACCACAATATTTTGCAGACTTTTATGTTAACAGGAACAGAGATTTCAATGTGTGTCTTTCTTCTCCTTGTGATTATTTATGCACTTCTGGTTTATTTTCAGCCTCTGTTTATATATTTCCAATTTTGTACTATTTTCATTATTGATGTGCTAAAAATAAGTATTTCCCAAAAGAACATTGTGGAAACATGCTTCTTCAGTTCAAATATCTTCCTCTACGTCTTCATCTGGTTGCTGATGACAAGACTAAGATGTTGAACAACTTGATGAGGCTTCCACAGATGCTTACACTGTCTTTTCCTTCATCTCAATGTAAATCTGGAGAATGGTGGGTTGCCTCTTACAAGAGGTATGAAAATCTTATTTATTTCATTACCCAACAGACAACCTTCAGAACTTTCTGCTCATAATAATCACTTTAAATACAAAAGAAAATTGGTGCAAGAGAAGAAATTCTAGCAAGTATTCTCTTGCCAAATACAATGCTATGCAAGTGTATTTCAGATATGGGGTACAGGTTGGTATACAAACAAAACATATGCTTACAAGATATTTCGGGCATAGCGCAATGTTGTTGTCATCCTAGAACCCAAAAACGGAGCATGTTTTCTACATCAGGTCTGGGCCCAGAATTGTCTTCTGATGACTATTGCTAAGACCACATGTCTCTAGCAGATGCCAGGCTGGTTAGATGGTGGTACCAGAGACGTGAGTCTGTTTTCTAGCTCTAAGAGAGCACTAGACCTTTGTTAGTGAACGCATGCCTAAAAGTGTTAATACTTAGCTACCCTTTCAGCTTTTTGAAACTCTCTGGTCTAACTTTGCACATTAACTTATTTGGAGCATTGGTTTAATAGCCTTTAGGAAATGGATTACAAGGACCTGATCCTACTTATGCACATGCTTAATCGCATCTGTGCAAGCAATCCCGTCCTCCCAATGATACTACTCACTTGTGCAAAGTTAGTCATTTGCAAGACGGGGGCCCAAGTTCTGAAGAAGCTTCCCATTGGAAACAGTAATCCAATGGGCTGCAGGGATCTACCATTTGAGGTGATGCCTAATAACATGAGGACAGTGGTTATGATGATTCTCCATTAGTATGGATCTGTTGGAAAATATTTCATGTGACCTTAGGTCATACAAAAGATCAAATCAATGAGTACCGTTGTGGTTTTGGTATTTATTTTACCCATATTACTGTGGTATCTGAGCACTTCACAATCTTGAATATATTTATCTTGCCCTCACCCCTGTGAGGAATGGAGTTACTACTATCCCCATCTCACAGATGAAGAAATAGACGCATGGAGGCTGAAGGCCAGATTTTCAAAGTTATTTATGTGCTTAAAGACATAGCAAGGCGCCTAGTGGGATTTTCGCAAACACCTAAGTGCCTAATGAATTCCAATTGTCTCGAGTGGGAGTGAAGCACCCAGGCATTTTAAAAATCCCACTAGGTGACTATCTGTATCTTCAGGCACCAAAATACCATTGAAAATCTTTGCCTAGCTGACTTACCTAATGCTACACAGAGAGTCTGCAGCAGAGCAGGGAATATTTTTTTTTTTCTAAGTACCAAGCTCAGGCCCGAACCACCAGACCATCCTTCTTCAGTTGTGGATCTGGTAACAAATGGTAATATCTTAGCCATGGGCAGAATTATTTACTGAGGAAACTTTCAGACTGCTCTGTACCAGGAATCAAAAAGTAAGAAAAGAGAGGCCTGTTAAAATACTTGGTCCACCTCCCCTGCCAAAGCAGGATTATTCCTGAAAGCACTAACCAGTATGAAAACATTTGAAATGGAAGTGATAGATTCTCCCAGAACCTTCTCATTTGCAAATTAATATTTTTAAACACCAAATGTGAGTGTATTTACTTGTTTATCTTTCCAGGAAACCCTCCTCTATTCCTTCCAGGAACTCAGCTGTGACTATCTACTTAGTGAGATGAATTTTTTTTTTTTGCTAAAAACAGGAACTGATCTTTAAAACCTTTATTAATAAACAATTTATATTTTTTGCAGTGAAGTATTCATCCTAACCGACACATTACCATTCACTTCACTGAAGACACCATTTACCTCTGCAGCTGCTATCTCTGGTGGGACTGATTCAAAGCCAAGTGAAGTCAATAGGAGCCTTTCCATTACTTCAATGGCCTTTGGATTGATCCCAATATCTCTTTTTAGTGATAATCCATTGGTCAGTGTATGTTACAGATTCACAGACACACACACGCTGCGCCCGATGCACAGAGGATATGACTCTGTTGTAGCCCATGTTAGCAAGCTGTAGCCGCTCATTGTAGAACCAGTGCTCAATGTCAGGTTTCAGAGTAACAGCCGTGTTAGTCTGCCTTCGCAAAAAGAAAAGGAGTACTTGTGGCACCTTAGAGACTAACCAATTTATTTGAGCATAAGGTGCCACAAGTACTCCTTTTCTTAGTGCTCAATGTGTCAACCAAGATGGCGGCTTTGATGTTTGCTCATATGTGAAGTGAGTCCAGATTCCAGCAACCAGGAGCCTTATTCATCACTGTCCTGAAGCCCCTTTGAAATCACAAGGGGGTCACAGGGCAGATACATGGGCCCTGTGGTGGGAAGTTTACCCCACATCCGCCCCTGAAGCTGTTAAGGTGGCTAGGTGGGCCAATTAACCTAAGCTGCACCTGGAGAAGGAGCCAGGGAGCAATGAGGACTAATTAAAGGATGACACTTACCTGGACAGAAACAGGCAGAGCTTCTAAAAGCCAGGTAGTTGGGGGCAGAAAGGGGCTGAAGGAAGGAGGTTGGCAGTCACTCTCTCTGAGGCTAGGGAATACCCAGAGGAGGATGGAGAAGGAGCCTGACAGGAAATGTAGGAAGCAGTCCAGGGAAACAGCAGCAAGAGGTGGGACAGTGTCGACATTGGCTGCTGGTTGTAGGGTCTCTGGGCTGGATACTGGAGAAGAAGACAGGTCCAGGTTCCCTTACCAGCCATTGGGGAAGTAGCAACCTTGAGGGGAAGTGAATTAAAAGGCTGTCCAGAACAGTTGGTCTAGAGAGACTTTGGTACATGCCACCCTGGAAGGGGAAAACTATAGTGACCTGGCCGGAGGGTCAAGCCACAAAGAGGGAACAGTCAAGTCCTCAGAGAGAGATGGAGTGAGCACCTGCAGGAAGGAGTGTCAGACTGGCAGAGCGAAACTCCAGCTGTGGCCACAAGGAGGTGTTCCAGCAGTGAGTAGAGCACCCTGTGCTGGGCCCCCATAGGGAATAACCCTGCTTCAGGGAGCTTCTGCACTGCCTCGGCAGCAGCCCTAGGTGCAAAGGGGGTTTTGGAGTGGAGAGGGTTTTTGGAAGGGACACATGTCTAGACAGTGTCCAGCCCTGCAGCAGCAGTAGGAGATATGACAAGGAAAAATCAAACCAATCTGAGCAAAGTTAAAATGGAGGCTGAACATTGGCAAATATTTCCTAGCGGTGAGATTACGAGGCTGGGGTGTATCCTGTCCAGGGGAGTGCTGGAAGGCCCATCACCTGAGTCATTTGCAATTAGATTGGACAAAACACTCCAGGATACATTCAAGGCAATAATCCCACACTGGAAGGGCAAGGGCTGGATGACTTCACAGATGCTTCCTATCTCTGGGTTCTGTGCTAGCTGTACCATGAAACACAGAAACGTTTGATTTTCCCTTACTCTCTTGTCTGTTCTGTCATCATCCAGCCTCCTGCTTGCTTCTGTTCTCTCTTCTGTTTCTGTGCCCTCCCACTGTTTGAATACTTCCTTGCTTCTCTTCTCTCACTGGGAAGGGAAGTTTCCCTTTAGGAAGGGGCACAGAAGTTCCTGTCTTCTGGACTAGGCTGCTTCTGTTACTATTAATGTTGCACTATATTATCTAATCGCTACTGCTCAGATTTCTGCCTCATGGCTGAGGGTGCAGAGCGAGCTGTCCTTAAAATATCCTCCTAATCCTTGATCAGCAGCTTTCCCTATATTGCATGGGAGGCTTTATGGAGAACTTCAAGGGGCAGCTCGTGGGTTATTTCTATATCAGCAGACAATAGCCGAGAACTAGCATTCTTTATGCTAATCCCTGTACTCTGATTGGTTTGCCAATTTCACTGTATTTGGATATTATTTTCAATAGGCTGCCGTGCAGAAAACAGTCTCCAGAGCATTTTGGCTCACGCGAGACATTGCTCCCTGCAGGCCTGGTCCTCCAAGGAGCTGTGCCAGGGCCCTCAGATGCCACGGACATGCCTAGTGATTGAGCATGTTTTCCAGGAGATGCAGAGCACTCAGCACAATCAGGCCCCAGCTGTGAAAAGCAAACAAGCGACACGGTGCCAGAATAAACCACGATTGTCTTTTTAGGGCTGTTGGGAGAGGTAAAGACCCCTCCCCATAACAGTGCTGGACTTCCCCTCTAGAGCCACCCAGTGCTGGTCTGCCACCTCACTGACTGGTGAGAGTGATGCAAGGCAATCTCTGTGCACCCGCTGGGACTCAGTTTACCTCTGTAGCATAGCAGCCACCCACTCCACGATACTTTAATCCATGCCAGGATTGAGGGAGACACTGTATTTTGACAATAGACAGCACAGGCCATTTTAGAGAGCTAGAGTGAGGAGGAGAAAGTCTCTCTCTCTCTCTCTCTCTAGGTAGTAGCCTTGATGAAGAATCTGATTTAGATTCATGACAACTGAATTCTCCAGCCCCAGAGTGAGTGACCCAGCTTGTATTCCCTGGCGTTGGCAGGGTTGGCCCCAGACATGTTTTACTCTTTTTTACAACTATGGAGTGAATGTGGGACATCCTGGTAATGAGTATTCAAGATACCACTGCTCTGAGGGGCTCTGACGGTCCATTTCCATAGGGATAACCCGCACTGCATTCCCAGGTTCTCATTCACTGGCCAGCGAAGAGGGCCGGAAGTACTATCTCCAGCGGGAAGGAGAGTAATTTGGGGATGGAGTTAACCTCCTCCTATCGTGATTCACACGCTTGAGAGTCAGCATGGACTGGGCGTCAGGAGTTTTGGGTTCCAGTCCTGACTCCCCCACTGAGCTGCTGTGCGACTTTGGCACAATCACTTCCCTTCTCTGGGCCTGTTTCCCCTCCCACCCTTTATCGGTCTTGTCAGTCTCTTAAGGAGAGGGACTGTCTCTTACTAGCCATTTGTGCCAGGGGATCGGAGTTCTCCGGTCACCCCCGCTGGACTGGAGGACAAATAGTACTATAGCGACTGGACTATAAATACAACTTCCACGGTACCAAACAGATGAGACAGCAGGGGCACAGTATCATTAGCCTGAGAAAAAAGATAAAGGCAACCCAGAATGACAGATGAGGTAAAACTCACCCCTTCTTAAAAGTGACCTGCAAAAAAGGGGGGGGGGGGGAGGTGAATTCTCTGTCTTGATGTTCCAAAAAACACGAGCACCATTTTTTTTCTTTCTTTGCAGGTTACCTTTATTGCCAGACACTCTCAAATAACCCTATGGCACATGTGGAGCGATTAGGGTGAGGGTGAGAAGAGCCTGTGAGGTTTGTTGATCTGAGGGAAACTCAGGCGGATGTTCAGCTAATGTAGAATGGGACTGGTAGTATGTGAAACCAAGCCAGAACTCAGGTGTGCTCTCCTCTTATGCCACACAGAATGGACGGAAGAATCCCAGGGGCACCGCTACTGGCTGGGGACCGACTGGCTAGGCAGCAGTTCTGCAGAAGGGGACCTGGGGATTACAGTGGATGAGAAGCTGGATACGAGTCAGCAGTGTGCCCTTGTTGCCAAGAAGACCAACAGCATACTGGGCTGCATTAGGAGGAGCATAGCCAGCAGATCGAGGGAAATGATTATTCCCCTCTATTCAGCACTGGTGAGGCCACATCTGGAGTATTGTGTCCAGTTTTGGGCCCCGCACTACAGAAAGGATGTGGACAAATTGGAGAAAGTGCAGCGGAGGGCAACAAAAATGATCGGGTGGGGGCACATGACTTACGAGGAGAGGCTGAGGGAACTGGGGTTATTTAGTCTGCAGAAGAGAAGAGTGAGGGGGGATTTGATAGCAGCCTTCAACTACCTGAAGGGGGGTTCCAAAGAGGAAGGAGCTCAGCTGTTCTCAGTGGTGGCAGATGACAGAACAAGGAGCAATGGTCTCAAGTTGCAGTGGGGGAGGTCTCGGTTGGATATTAGGAAACACTATTTCACTAGGAGGGTGGTGAAACTCTGGAATGCGTTACCTAGGGAGGTGGTGGAATCTCCGTCTTTAGAGTTTTTTAAGGCCCAGCTTGACAAAGCCCTGGCAGGGATGATTTAGTTGGTGTTGGTCCTGCTTTGAGCAGGGGTTTGGACTAAATGACCTCTTCTAACCCTAATCTTCTATGATTCTATGATCTGAAATGCAACAGGAATCTAAATAAAATATGGTGTGTATGTGGAATGGGGGTAGGATGGGCAGGCTGATTAGCAGTAGAACAGGGATGAATTTAAGGCATAAATAACAGAACTGTTTGAAAAACCAGTAAAAATGAAAATTTTTGAAAATGTTTCCTGACTTTTGAATTTTGAAAAATTTCAACTAGCTCTACAATATTTGAGTAAAACGTTCAATTTCGTTGCTGAAATTCAAATTTTTGAAGAAAAAGCTAATAGACCAATCAAAATCTGAAAAAATTTCTACCAGCTCTGGCAATATTCTAGAGCTGACCACGGATTTCCTCATAGGAGAAATGTAATTTAAATGTCACATGATGGTGAAAAAATCTAGTGTTGCCAGATTTTATTTGGGGGCAGGGGAGGAGGTACAGATTGAAGAAAGGCCATGGCTAGTTTTCCTTGTGATGCCTCTCTTAAAACAACACAAACCCTCAATCCGATGTCGATGCAATGTTAAGGTTATCAACTGAAAGACAAAAGTCAGGAAATGAGAAAGGCTAAGGTTCTCTTAAGAAAATGAATTTACTCAGTTGGGTATATTTTTGATCGCACATTAGAGTGTTTAAAGGAGGTCTGAAGGATGTGCAATGTGAAAGTTAACATTACTGTGAGAATCTAAACCCTTTTCATTTGATGAGTCTCTCTCTACCTTGTATTATTTTTAACGTTAGTGTTGCACTTTAACCTAGATTTTTAAAAAGAAGTTAATTCATTCTTTAAAAGGCATCTAAAAACAAGACAATAGTGTTAACTTGGGATTGGGGGAAAGGGACAACCTTAGCTCTATGTAGCTATATAGCTCCCTATGTCATATAGAACCTGCTAGCTAGAACACCAGCCCCAGTGTTCCCCATTGTCATGATTTTTTTGCAAGTTCCATTATATTTCCAGGTTTTTTTAAAGCCCCAGCTCTTGGAGTCATGTGACTGTATGATTCACAAATTCTAAGGCCAGATGGGACCTTAGATCATCTACTCTGCCCTCCTGTATAACACAGACCATAGAAATCCCCCAAAATAATTCCTAGAGCAGATCTTTTAGAAAAACATTCAATCTTGATTTAAAATAGTCAAACATGGACAATCTACCATGACCCTTAGTGAATTGTTTCAATGGTTAATTAATCTCCCTGTTAAAAATATATCCCATATTTCCAGTCCGAATTTGTCTAGCTTCAACTTGCAGCCATTGGATCACGCGTAAGGCAAAGATTTAGTCATGGGTATTTTTAGTAAAAGTCATGGACAGGTCATGGGCAATAAACAAAAATTCACGGCCTGTGACCTGTCCATGACTTTTACTATATAAATACCCCTGACTAAAACTTAGCAGCGCCTGGGGCCCCACGAGCTGCTGCTGTGGGGACCCGGGGGCTAATGGCTAGTCCCTGCACTGACCATGGTGGCTGACTGCCCCCCGTCACCCCTGCTCCAAGGCCCTGGGGACCGCTGCTCAGGCTCTTCCTGGGGCCAGGCACTCCAGGACCACAGCTTGGGTGCTTTCCCTGTGCCAGCCACCCGAGCATCGGCCACTACAGCTGGCCCCGGGGCAGCACCCTGAACGGCTGCTCAGGTGCTCCCTGGAGCTGCCCCTGGGACCACCATTCAGGCACTCCCTGGGGCCATCCACCCCAGGACCACCTGACCAGTGTCCGGTGCGGCTTGCCCCGGGGCCACTCTAGCAGCTCCTGGTGTGACTGGCCCCAGGACCAGCTGCTCTGGCGGCCCTGGGGTCAGCCGCACCAGCCACTGCAGCTGCAAAAGTCACGGAGGTTGCGGAAAGTCACAGAGTCTGTGACTTCCATGACCTCAGTGACAGAATCGCAGCCTTAATTAGGCACTACCCTTCTTTGCTAGATTGAAGAGCCCATTATTAAATATTTGTTCCCCAGGTAGGTACTTATTGACTGTAATCAAGTTGCCCCTTAACTAGCTCTTGAAGCTAAATCAATTAATCTCCTTAAGTCTATCCCTGTAAGGAATGCTTTTTTAACCTTTTAAACATGGTCATGGCTCCTCTCTGAACCCTCTCCAATGTATCAAAAATCCTTCTTGACTTGTGGACAACAGCACTGGTTGCAACAGTGCCATATACAGAGGTAAAATAACCTGTCTACTCCTACTCGAGATTCCCCTATTTATGCTTCCCAGGATTGCATTAACTTTTTTGGCCACAGAGTCACACTGGGAGATCATGTTCAGCTGATTATCCACTACAACCCCCAAATCTTTTTCAGAGTCATTGCTCCTCAGGCTAGGCCCCCATCCAGTAAGTATGGCCTACATTCTTTATGCCTAAATGTATGCAATTACATTTCACCGTGTTAAAAAGCCTATTGTTTGCTTGCGCCCAGTTAATGAAGCAATCCAGATTGCTCTGAATCGGTGACCCATCATCTTCATTCTTTACCACTTTCCCAATTTGTGTCATCTGCAAACTTTATCAGTGATTTTATGGTTTCTTCCAGCCAGGTCATACGAGAATCTCAGCCTGCATTTTGTTAGAGAAGTTTCTGGTCCTCACAATTATGAAAAGCTTGAATCCATGAACCCTAAAGACTCAAAATCCCAAAGGCAAATGAAAAGAATCCAACATTATTTTGTAAATCACATGATTTTAATGGCACTGTCTTGGTTTCTGGGGGGCTAACTCATGAACACTTGGAGTTGGCGATGCTGCATCCTTGATTCCCCTTCCATGGTCCTGTCTGGCTCTGGTGACATCATGGGACTACAAGTGTGAGAGAGGATTAGTCGCGAATCTTTGTAGGACTGGCTTCTAAAATGGCAATTGCAGCTGGTGAGTTCAGACACAGAATGGCCCCAATTCAGCAAAGAGCTTAACCGGTGATTGCAACGGAACCTCAGCAGATGCAAGTTCTTCGCTGAATCTTGTATTTGGATTTTACTCTTTTATAACACAAGGCCTGCTGGTGTGTAACAAAGCAAACCTAAACACCATGCACACAGAGGCAGCAAAACTTAGAGGGGGGAAAAAAAAAAGAAAATCCCCTGCTTCTACTGTTCATGCTGTTCTTCTAAACTATTTATAGATAGGTCTACTGTAGCCAGTGTTTGCGTTTGGACTGCTTCTCTGTTCCAGTTCTCAAGGCTTCTCTAAGAGCTGAAAGTACAAGTCAGCTTGACTCCCCCCAGTTTTGAACTAAGGAAGGGGAGGGAACCTGCAATCACCAACCAATTAAAATAGAACTCCTGCAAATGAATAGATGTTCACAAGCTACGCATGATGCCAATTGGGTCCCCCTAATAAATTGCAACTGGGGCAGGAAACTGAGCCCTCTCTCTGGCCTGCCTCTCAATCCTCTTCTCTTCTCATTTTTATTAACTCGACAACAGCCCTAATTTCCTGTGTCCTTTTAAAAGATCACTGTCTGTGCACATCATTTGGGATTTGTGCAGTACTGTGGCCTGTTAAACAATGCAAACCAAACACTTTGTCCCTACGCTTGCCAAGGACCGCTTGGATTGGTTTTTGAGCTGATCTCATGATTATGCTCCCTACAGTCTACATCCAAATAATACATGGCTCCATTTTTCCTCTAGTAAATCCATTACAGAAAGTAACAACCTAGTCAGTGAAGGGTTTTTTTCTGATTAATAGATATTCAGATATCAGAATGGTTGACTTCATCAAAACTTAAAATGTTTTTGACATTTTTTTAAATTCTAGAAAATATTCCCTCTCCTGCCTTTGAATTAATGTTTCAATAGCCTTCTTTTGGCCAAGAGTGCAATCAAATATAGGTAATTAGTATCTACAGCCATGCGGGGGGTGGGGGTGGAGGGGGAATAGTTTAAAAATCATATTAATAAACATTTTAAACCCTCTTAATGGGATTCTGCAGTCTTTAATCACACAGAGAAACATGAGTAGACCAATTTAAGCAGTCTTTGAGTGTGATGTCATTCTGCCTCTGCATGGGGCAAATGAGCCTCAGATAAACACTTTCCAAAAGCCTTTAGGCAAAAGGAGATAATCCTTCATGTACACATGCATGGTTCTTAGTGTCAAAACTTCTTCCTGGAGTTTGCATAGGAGGGCTGGTCAAATCTATCAAGCAGAGAATTTCTGAAAGGTTTGAAACAGACAACCGGGAAAGTGTGGTTTTAAGTCAGGATGAGCAGAACTTAAACGGTCAAACCCAAAAACTGATTTGTATTGATTAGTACTGTCTGAAACTCCTGAATGCACAGACCTGGGCTGGAAACGTTTATTTAAAATAGTGTCATGAAAAAGAATGTTTCCACTTCTATCACTAACACTACTCAGTAATGATAATACGAATACTAGCTCTTGTATGTCGCTTTTCATCAATAGATCTCAAAGCACTTAACAGAGGATGTCAGTATTAAGACCGGTTTCAGACCGCAAGGATTTTAAAGATCAAGGCACTGATTCTCTGGTCCAGTTGAACTATACTTGAGGACCAAGGTGGTCTTAAGTTCCTTAATGACAGGTTTCAGAGTAGCAGCCGTGTTAGTCTGTATCCGCAAAAAGAAAAGGTGGACTTGTGGCACCTTAGAGACTAAATAATTTATGGGAGCATAAGCTTTCGTGAGCTACAGCTCACTTCATCGGATGCAAATAAATCTTAGTTGCCAATGCCTTTTTGATCACATGGCCACTTACCCTTCATTTCAGTTCCTTCTGTGAAGACCTGTTCAGTTGCAGAGCTGGGGCATATTTTTGCTGATCCTGGTGTGTTTAATTATCAGTGTGTGTTACTTTTGTCTGCACTAAAAGCATTCTGGATGCCCTCAAGAAATGGATTTGCTTAGATGCCTTTAGTTCCTTGTGTGGTACTGCCCCTCAGGGATGGTTATGTCATAGAATCATAGATGACCTCGAGAGGTCATCTAGGCCAGTCCCCTGCACTCATGGCAGGACTAAGTATTATCTTCCAGACCATCCCTGACATGTGTCTATTTAACCTGCTCTTAAAAGTCTCCAGTGATGGAGATTCCACAACCTCCCTAGGCAATTTATTCCAGTGCTTAACCACCCTGACCGTTAGGAAGTTTTTCCTAAAGTCCAACCTAAACCTCCCTTGCTGCAATTTAAGCCCATTGCTCATACACCATAGCTGTTACGTTGGCAAACTACCATCCAAGCTCTGCTTGAAATCTAACTTTATCTTTGCAACTTGCCAAGGCAGTAACTATATGGCATTCTTGCTATAGCATCTCTCTCCTAGTTTTTGTGCATTTACCTTCCTTCCATTTAGCTCTTATGACCACTTGTGGGACAATTGCCTTAGACGCAACAATCTTATTAGAGATTCACAGTTAGATTATTATTGTTCTGCCTGTAATTCTCCAAACTGGTGAGCCCAATAAAATATTGTGAGGTGTGTTGTGGTAGTCAAACAATCCTAAGTACAGGTCCTTCAAATCCATCAGGTCTTCTGCTGTTTGCATCAACTTCTGCTAACTTATTTGACTATGCATGGGATGGGTTTGATGTAGTGCACTTAAAATGATGTATCAAGGAGAGTTGCCAAAATGAGTTACTTGTGAACTGGGGATCATTTCTATGTTGACAACACATCTGGAACCCCATAACAAACAAACCGCAATTTACTATGTTTTTTTTCCCCATTGTTACTCAAAGAGTTGTGTGACTGCTCAATTTCTAAAAGTGGTGAGTAGTGTCGTTCAGTCTCACTAGTTATAATTCGATGAGTATAAAAGATGCAAACATTAAAGGGCAGCAGTATGCTCAAGAAAAGTACCCATAACAATGTTTGAATACAACTATTTTGTAGTGTGCTTTTTAATTTTGAGAAAAGCAATATATTATTTTAAAGCACTGGGATTTTAAAAATAAACTTTCTACCAATGTGCTTATTATAGAGCCTAACCATAAACATACTCCTAACATCATGAAAGGATTAATTTGCTTTCATATTTCATCTATTTAGATGGATTAAAAGTATGTTTAAATATCACGTTTTAAACAAGTGATCACTAGTGATTTTTTTGTTAGCTTTCCTTCCTTAAACCAATTTTAGACTGAAGTCATTGTTAATCTATGCCCTTGATGTTTTGTCTCCAGGACTGAATTATATCAGTATTTTGGAAGAAGGAATAAATAAGTGAATTTCTCTGGTACTTTTGCCTGTATGGGCTGCTAAAACTGTAGGGTATTTTTAGAGGGTTTTTTTTTTAATAAGCTCATAATTCCAAAATACCTCCTCAGTGGTTCTACTAGAATTCTGCAATAAAGAAACAAGAGAGAGGTCCAATTGGCACAAATGTGGGAAGTGGTGGAAAAGAGTAAGCACCCACCTTTTCAGGAGCATTAGGAGGCATGTCAGTTGGGTCCCATGTCAGCAAGAATGAGTCAGGGATGTATTTCAGACTGTACAGTGTGCATGTGAATTAGATGGCTTCGAACTATTCCTTACACCTTCCCAAGGAAGGGAAAGCCTTTGAGAACATCTTCCATGCATCAAGGCTGCTGAACTAAAGGATTCAGAGTAGCAGCCGTATTAGTCTGTATCCGCAAAAAGAAAAGGGGTACTTGTGGCACCTTAGAGACTAACCAATTTATTTGAGCATGAGCTTTCGTGAGCTACACGGATCCGACGCAGTGAGCTGTAGCTCATGAAAGCTTATGCTCAAACAAATTGGTTAGTTTCTAAGGTGCCACAAGTCCTCCTTTTCTTTTTGTGAACTACAGGATGTGGGAGAACCAATTCCAGCACCATTTATGGTATTGCTAGGTCTTAAACACCGCATGCATTTCTTGCTCTTGTTCCCTTTCAAAACAAGCTGTAGATTCTCTTTCGACTGGTCTCTGAAGCTGACATTTTATTCAGTTATCCAGTTATATGAACTGGTCGACTCCAACAGCCAGATTTTCCAAAGAATTCCAGCCGCCATTCCAGCCAGAATTTCAAGAACTCATCAGGCGCCAAAAGAAGTGGTCAGATTCTCCAAAAGAGCTCAGCATATGACAGATCTATGGGAGTCCGGAACAATCTGGTTCATGGCTGTATTGTGGGGAAGATAAAATCGTTGCTGTGCTGAGTCAGTGGGCCAAAGTCTCTTCCTGAGAGGCCCCTATCCACAGTTTGGGCATGCAGAATTGGCTTGGCAGGGGATTGATGTACTCAAAGACATTGACAACGCTTCTGCAGAATGTCCATGTGCCAGCTCTGAAAGCATGCGAAGAGCTCGTGTGGTGACATTAAGTGCCACGGGCTGTTCGCCAGTGTGGGAGTCAAGGCCTGATCCAAAGATCACTGAAAAGCAACAGAAGGACTCAGTGGGCTTTGAATCAAGCCCATAGAGAGCTAAGAGTTTCCATGCCTGAAGAACTACTGAGATCTCAGACTGAGCATAGCAGGCTAAGGAGAGATTACTTTTTGATTCACTACAATGGTGTCCTAACGTACTGCAAAAAAAAAAAAAAATGAAAAGGAGGACTTGGGGCACCTTAGAGACTAACCAATTTATCTGAGCGTGAGCTTTCGTGAGCTACAGCTCGCTTCATCGGAAACTGTGCAGTTTCCATGGTATGCATCCGATGAAGTGAGCTGTAGCTCACGAAAGCTCATGCTCAGATAAATTGGTTAGTCTCTAAGGTGCCCCAAGTCCTCCTTTTCTTTTTGCGGATACAGACTAACACGGCTGCTACTCTGAAACCTGTCAAAAAAAATGACACCTTTTTACTATACTTCTCAACATATGCTTAAGAATATACATTTGCTACCCATCTTTCTCTGCTTCCCTCTACACTGAACCCTTTGTCTGTGTGGACGGCTTCAGTAACGGAAATTTAAACCTTCTGTTTACATCTATAAACAAGATAAGGTACAAATTGCTGCAATACAAACTTCCTCCCACTGGCCTTCCACTGACCTCAGCCATAAACCAAAGGGAACCTCTTTTTTTTTTTTTCATATAACTGAAGTAGACTCCAGTCTCCATCCCTAAACAGCAGCTGCCAAATAAGCTTGCTGAATTGTGTGTGGCTGTTTTGTCGCTGCTGTCCCCAAGCACAGGACCTGGGACCACCAGATGCATTGCACTTAGCATAGCAAGAGGCCCCTGCGTTAATAAATGGCAGTGGTAGCCCGACCCGCGTGGTCCTGAAGACACTTTACACTGTAAAGTGAGGCTGATTAAGGACACTCGCCTCAGATGAAAATTTAGTATTTCATGTAACTAGTCAAAAAGCATTTCTACCTTACCGCTGAAAAGGAAAATTAGGTACTTTTAAAGTATTTGTGCAACAAATGATGATGGGTAACTAATGACAGGATTGTGATATGCCTTCTGTTTTTTATATGCATGTTTTTCCCCCTCTCTGAAGATCATTTTTGTCAGATCAGGTGTACTGGCTGCAAACTACATGTTTTTAGCAGGCTGTAAAATAAGCAGAAGTACAATTGGATCAAAGAGAGATCCATGTACTTTACATGGTTTTTAATAGAAGCAGAAGGAAATGTTTACTCTGATCTATGAAAGCGACAGCGTAGGTCCCCCTAGAGCAGAGGTGGGCAAACTACGGCCTGGGGGCCACATCCAGCCCACGGGACCCTCCAGCCCGGCCCTTGAGCTCCTGGGCAGGGAGGCTAGTTTTTCTAAAGGAACATCTGGGTAGAAGGTACAGGAAACAAGGTGTCGGAGAATGAAGTGAGGATGGTGTCAGTGACAAAAATTCCAGAAGCTCTGTCCTTCACAGCCTTTGCTGTAGTGATAGCTGTTTGCAACCCGGGCTCTCACCGGGTATCATCTGCTACAAGACAATCAACCTGATAATTCTGCTCCATGAACAGTGATCTGGAGACAGACGATCACTACGACTCAATCCGGAGCATGGCTTTTGATTTGTCAAATGGTCCTTCTAACACCAGCTGTCAATGGCACATATCTGGGATCGCAACGGGGAAGACTTGTGCAAATACAGGAATCATCTACGCCTTGGTGTAACTTCCGACTGGACAGTCCACTCTGCCTCTTGGAGCTCCCTGTGCACCATAAAGAGGAGCTAATAGGCAACCCTTTCTTCCTGAAAAAAATCCTAGTAGATCATTCAATGCTTCCCTTAATAGCTTGATACCGCCCACTGTGTTGCAAATGATAACGCCTCAGCTTTTTTTAATGGCTCGGCGATGTTTAGAAAGGGTGAATAATCCAGAATAAACAATGGCTAATGGTCTCACGCAGCAGAGTCCATCCCGAGGGCCAAACGTCTTTTCAAAGGTCAAGGGGTTGCAATCAATACCTTAACTATTTCTCTAAGCTCAGGCAGAGCCAGTCGAGTTCCAGTGTTGGTCTCCCTGGAGCTCCCACAGCCCGGCAGGGAAGCAAGGGAGGAAAGAGCCAGAGCTCCTCTCCCTTGCTGTCCTCAGTGATGCACCAGGTGGCCTTCAGGTGAGTTGCTGGAACAGAGAAGGGAAAGTAGTTGTTTGGAGGGCCCGGCTGCAGTGGGAGGCAGGTGGGGAAGCAGCGACCCCTGTAGCAATGAGGCTGATTCAAACACTTCCCCTTTTTTTAATCCTGCTCCCGGAGCCCATTTTTCAGTCATCTCATGTAAACATTCGTAACACAGTTGCCCTTGAGGGCCACGGGTTGGACACTGCTGTTCTAAACTGCAGGTATGGTAGTGGGTTGTTTAAAATTATATTCTTATGGCCTTCTAGGTGATCAGAATACTTCACAAAATGGAATGAGGTATTTAAATAAAAAAAAGATGACCAGGATCCTTATTAGAGAGCGATCCCAATGTCACCTTTTCTCTTGCTGAACTCTGTTCGGCATTGAGCTGTTGGCTATTTAATCTCTGCTTCTTTATGAAGTTACTCGCATTGCAGTTGTGCCTAGGAGCCCTGGACCTGTACCCCACTGTGCTTGGCATTGTACAAACACCGAGCATGTTCTGAGGTAACCTCCTAAGGGAGAGGTGAGCTGATCCCAGTAGCTGGCCACAACTCTTCAACCTGTGTGAAGCAGCTGCCAGAGTTGTGCATGGTTGGGGGATGTGGCTACATGGACCAAGGTCAGCCTTCTCCAGTTGGGAGTTTGGATTGCAGAGGGGACCGTGGGCTGGGAGCTGCTTCTTACAACAGGCCCTCATTGCTGTGTTATGAAATGTCTTAGATAGAAATAATGTAGTAATTAAATACAAGCTCTCTGTGCCTTGATAAGTGCAATGCATGACCATCTGGTTAGTTCTAAGTAACCCTTCATCAGATGACAGCATACCCGTTCCGCAGGGAATATAGAATAGTGCTACATGATAGCTGTTTGGGACAGAGACTTTTTCCTGGGTTTGTACAGCATCTATCATGATGGTCCTGGCCCACAACTGGGGTTCCCAGTGATACTGCACTAAAATAATTAATAACAACACTATATCAGCCTTGTCCAGTAAGTCAACTGATCTATTAACTTCAGAGTAATTTACAAGAGTTATGGTATCTTCACTCCGGCATCTTCTGGATTATTCTTTTTTTAATTTTTCAAAAGCAAAGATCATTGCTTCCTTTGCCTTCACTTCACCATGGCCAACTCTTGGGACTTTGTCGTGAATCTCAGCATGTTGAGGTGTTGTTTTTTGTTTGTTTGTTTTTAAGTAAAGTCCCAGTTACTGGATTAAAGTGATTATAAGCAGCTCTTTATTGCCCCGAGCCCCCGCCTGCATCCAAACTCCCTCCCAGAGCCCACACCCCCTCTCGCGCCCCAACCCCATACCCTGCACCCCCTCCCATACCCCAGCCCCCTGCCAGCCCTGCGCCAACCGGACTATAAACCGGAATTTCAATGAAGATCAGAAATGCCGGATTATAGAGCTTTCCGGCTGGTGAAGTGCCGAATAAAACAGCTTTTACTGGACTACTTTATGCAATGAATAATTCATCTGTGGAACAAACTGCTTCCTGAACAGACTCCTGCAGCAAACTGTCATGTTAGGCTTCATGTATCAGTATGTAATTATAAAACTGTAGGAGGAATATCATGCTAGCCATTCTCTCTTAGGAGAAGGGAAGGAAAAACTCCTCTTTGGCCATTTATTTTTAGAAAACCACCTGAAGGTGTGTGTTTACTTGCTAGCTCTCATGTTTAGGTTAATCAGAACTGACGATACTGATAAATTTTTGCCTCAGAAGAAATAGACCATTATAAATATAAACTCCCTAGGTCCTTTTAATCATGGCAACTGAATGGTCTTCTGTTAAATATTCTTCCAAAGCCATCTGGTACCCTATTTTCATGGCCAAGTATTTGGTAACTTTATTGCTCTAAAAGAAGATTATGCTTTCAATATTTGACCCTGGTTCTCTGGGCTACTCACTCAGACAGACAGACTGACATGTCTCAGCAAACTCCACCTGAGACTGTGGGCTAGTGAAGTGAGTCTGTGTAAGTGCTTCTCCACCACTTTCAACCCAGACCCCAAAATGCCAGTTGGGGTTCCTTGCTGATCTCAGTCCCACAGGCTTTACAGGGGGGCTGCAGCCAGAAGTTACGGCTGGTTTAGGATGGGGGTGTTGTCCATTTCTATCTCCACCCCTCTCTGCTCCACAGGGAGGTGCTGGTTCAAGCTTCAGTGCCCCGGCTGCTTCCCCAGGAGCAGTGTGCGCATAGGAGACATGAGAAGAAGGAGGGAACAGAAGTAGCTGGAGAGGGAGAGAGAAAACTTCCATTGCACCTGTGCAATTTTCCTGGTTTTGTTTTTCTTAACTGAGACAGTCCTGCCCTCATCACTCACCTGCCAGTTGCATCCCGCCATCTGAGGAACACTGGCCCGTTGCTACTGGGGATGAGGGAGGTGTCCAGCTGTAGCTCCTCATACTTAGTTTGAGGAGCAAATCTTAGGAGAATTATTGCTGGTCGGCGCTGCTGTCAGAGGAAGTGTGTGAACCACTGAGGCTGTACCAGCTCACTCCGTTTCACTGTCCCACCAGAAGGCTCCAATTCCCAGGAGGTTCCAGCTACTCTCACCTCTTCTTCCTAGCTTAAACCCTGCTTCAAGCAAGTGTACCTCTTAGGCAAAGCACTTACATAACTGCTTAAGTCCCACTGAAGCCAACGGGATGAAAGCTTACAGTGCCTTGCTGAACAGGGTGGGACTTAAGCGCGTGCATAAATGTTTTCCTGAACCAGGACCTTACAGAGGAAATGTACTTTACTGCCACTGCTTTGGCCACCAAGAAGATGCTCCAGGCTGCAGGTGCCACGTGCTTCTGCAAGGTTGCCCTGTGCCAGAAACTGGCTTTGATGCAGATACATTCAGGCCATGGTAGTTATGCAGTTCCGGTAGGTCTTAGACATGGTGGAGCTCGTGTTCGAATTTTCCCCTCAAAGTCCTTAGCTACTTGGCCTGCCTTTTTAAACATGCGGCTGGATTGTGATGAACTCTAGAGGATGCAACCATCCTGGAGAGAGATGGTTCTTTCAAGCCACTGACCACGTTGGATTTCATTACCCAGGTTCTATTCGCTTGTCTAGGGGAATATTAATAAAACTCCCATGACGCCGTAAAATATCAACAGGAAGGCACGCAAAGGGCTCGATCCCACTGCTACTGATTTTCCAGTGGAAACTGGATTGAGCCTAAAGCATTTACCCTTATTTAGCCATTAGTTGTTTTCTGATCATTTTATAATCAGTGCAGATTTAATAACACTCTGTATGCAGTACAACATGGCAGAAAATTTCCTGAAGGAAGATTTTAACACAATTGAGTAAAATGTGACCCCCTTCTTCAAGTCATGTATGGCATACAAAGAGGCTAGATTGTGGAAGAAGAGTTTTTTGCATGCGTGCTGTATCTTGGTTTTGATTTACAAATAAAACAAAACCCGACTAGCTGTTTCCATTTTATAATCATTGGGGAAGGCCTAGTATTCAGGAAAAGCCTGAAAATGTCACTCAAATAAAAATGTAATGGTTTCATCATACTTGCCACTGACATTGCTTTGTATGTTCAAAGCTACATATGGATGTGAATGTGGGGTGCTGTATTCCAGTAGAATGATCACAGGACTGGGTTATGGCACCATTTTATTGCATGGCCTTGGGCAAGTCAATTGACTGACTTAATTTCCCCATCTGTAAGGCGATGATAATACATGTAATATCTGCCTCACAGGACTGTTGTGAGAATTAGTTTATTTGAACATCAGTTAAGTAATACTGTAAAAGCACATGGCTCTAGGGCAGTGGTTTTCAACCTTTTTTCCATTTCCGGACTCCTAAAAAATTTCAAATGGAGGTTCAGATCCCGTTGGAAATCTTAGACATAGTCTGTGGACCACCCCCCTCCCGGGATCTGCAGACTACATGTTGAAAACCACTGCTCTGGGGTGGAAACACTCTGTACTGGGGCAGTTTCAGCATGCATAAGTTGCCTTCTGGTGTGGAAATAAGGAACATCTGCTATATTTACTCTTAATTTGACGGTATTTTTTGCAAAGGCACCTGGAATGCAGATCAGTGCATAATATCAAAAATCGATAGAAATGTGTTCAGATTCTGCTCAATTTACAGCATGTTAAATACACACTATAAATTAATGCAATGTTTAGTTTGAGGTTTTAATTGCCCAAGAGTCAGGAAATGCAGCATTAAGTGTCCCACGGCAACCTTAATTCTGTCCCATTTCATGGCTGCATTAAAATAGAGTCTGTATGTGCTTTCCACTCCTGAGCTCTGTAGTGTAATGGCAAGATACAGCAGCTATGTCAAACTAAGTACAAACTTTCTGGGAACACAACTAAAGGAGGCATAAGCAAAATAATTAAAATACTGAAAATGTACCTGAAAGCTAACCTTCAAAAGTGAGGGATGGGCCAGCACTGGACCTGCAAAATTAATGATGTTAAGGGCCTGAAGAGAATTCAGAGCAGAATTCAGGCCAGAGAACCTCACCCAATTTCTGCATCAAGCTTATAACGGTTGATCCCGCCTGTCCCACTCTCACCCCCAGCTTATTAGTATCAAGCGATCCTTTAGGCTCCATGAGATAAACAAGCTTCTGCTGAGGGAAAACCTGGAGGTATTAAACACGGTGGCACAGATTGTTCCTGATTGTTTGCAAGGGGGAGGGTGTCGGAGGAACTTCCTTTCTGATCCCTCATGTTCCAGGAAAAGCAGGGACTGCTCCCTCCATGTCCCCTGGGGTGGTGGTGGTGGTGTAAAATAGCCTCTACTAGGAGAAGGACAGAACCAACCTATCACCCTCTTTCATCAGCCCATGCAGCTATCTCATTGTGTAGGTTGCATCATCCTTCTTTACTCGGGGTGTGTGCTTCTGCTACCAGAGGCACAATTCTTGCTGCTAAGAAGAATGGTCTGGACAGAGACTAAAGCTCTGGACTAGTGTTCAGGAGACATGGGTTTGATTTCCAGCTCAGCTACAGCCTTCCTGTGTGACCTTGGGCAAGTCATTTAACCTTTCTGTGTCTCGGTTCCCCATCTGTAAAATGAGTTTAATACTTCCCAGCCTCAGGCAGGTATTGAGGATAAAATCCATTAATGACTGAGCTGCTCAGAAACTACAGTGATTTGAGCCATCTAAGTGCCTAGATTGATAGCCCTTCTTGAGCCAGCATGGCAGCGCACCACACCGGGCACAGGTTAGTCCATTATGTGAGCGAAAGTTTGGAGAACAGTGAATTGAATGGAGAAAGCAGAGGCTGGAATGGCTCCTGCAGAGGAGTTAGACCACAAATTGAAATCCTTTAACCAGTGCACCATCAAAAGCTTTTGCTTGGCAGAGAAATGAAGAGAAGCTTGAAAATTAAGTGCATGCCAAGAACCTGCAGGTGTTCAGCTTCCTGGCCAGGTTGGAAAGGCTCAGATGCTGTAGGATTTTAAATAAAGGCTCTGGCACAATGACTGAAAATACTCTTTGGAGGGATAACCATTTTTGGAGGGAGAAGTTACTGAATTCAGAGAAAAGGGAGAACAGGGGCAATATCTTTGCTAAGACTTTGGAGGACAGATGCGATAGAGAGAATTTAAGATCTGCTATGAAACAAGTAAGCTGGTTAAGGGGAATGAGAGCCTTCCATTCCTGGATTTAAATCTGGCCCCGAGAGGAAGGGAAAAACCTGGCTGCTGCCATTGGTTATCTTGTGGCACCAAGGATCTACCATCAAAGGAAAACATTTTACCTTGTGGGATAAGAGTTTGGGCAAGCAAACTGTTGAGGCAGATAAAAGAAGACAGTGCTGATACAGACAACCAGGACAGCAAAGAACAGAGAGATTAAAGTGATTTAGGATCACAGTCACCCCAACATAGAAAGATAAGACCCAGGAAAGATAGTGAAAATAGAGTTATAAAGCTAGAGGCAAGTTTGGTATCCCCAAGAGTATTGTACTTAAACATACCTTTGTTCCTTGAGATACTGTATTGTCTGTGTGTTGTGATTAAGTGCTCTTTCACTCCCTAAATCAAGCAATTACAGTTTGATTTTTTTGGGCCATCTTTATGTAGGCAAAATTCCCACTGTCACTTTGACAGGAGTTTTGCTTGTGTAGGTTTGGGCCTTTAGTTATTCCTTTGGGTGTCGAGACTTTGCACGCTGTAAGTAGTAACAGATCCTCCCTGATAGGAAAGTGTTTTGCTGAGTTTGTATTGATGGCTTAGTTCCTTCAGATGTTGCATATCTATTCACTTATACTAAGATTTTCCTGCTGTATTTCCCAGTCACCAGCAGAAACTATTCAGAATGATGAACCATATATGACTTATTTGTACATTATCCAAAATGCCAATAAAAATACATTTTAAATAGGCAAATACCACATCTCTCAGAATGAGAGATGAACTTTAATACCATTCTGCATCTGATTGTATAAGGGCTTAAGCACAGAACACAGATCATCATGGGATGATTAACATGTATTGTTTGAACTTTAGTGTTAAATTATTTTGCTTTTTCAAATAACATTGAAATTTAATTCAAAATAATTTATCATCATGGGAGGCATTTCTTGCCTTGAACAGGAAGGGGACTGGAATGGATTAGAACAGCAGTAATGCAAGACTCTGATTTTTAATACTGTTGCTAGAATGTGTGTTAAAATTTTGTCCCTTTGAAATTGTATCCTACAATTTCTAATACTGAAAGTATAAAATAAAGGATTATAAAATTCTCCAAGGGAGCAAATAATTTGCTTTAGTAATGTATGATACAATATTGATTTTTAGCTCCTTTTTTCAGGTCCCTTATTTATTCCTCTTTCCAGTTTTCCTGTCTCCTGCTCAGGTTCTGCAGGAAGTGGGGGCTTATTAATATCTGTTTCAGGAGTGGTTGGCTGAGGTTCTTTGGCCTGCAATGTGCAGGAGGTCAGAGTTGATGATCATGATGGTCCCTTCTGGCCTGAAAAGTCTATGGATCTGTTTATATATGTGTCATAAATATAAAGGGAAGGGTAACCACCTTTCTGTATACAGTGCTATAAAATCCCTCCTGGCCAGAGGCAAAACCCTTTCACCTGTAAAGGGTTAAGAATCTAAGGTAACCTTGCTGGCACCTGACCCAAAATGACCAATGCGGGGACAAGATACTTTCAAATCTGGGGTGGGGGAGACAAAGGGTTCTGTCTGTCTGTGTGATACTTTTGCCGGAAACAGATCAGGAATGCAGCCTTACAACTCCTGTAAAGTTAGTAAGTAATCTAGCTAGAAAATGCGTTAGATTTTTTTTTGTTTGCTTAATGGCTGGTAAAATAAATTGTGCTGGAGGGAATGTATATTCCTGTTTTTGTGTCTTTTTGTAACTTAAGGTTTTGCCTAGAGGGATTCTCTGTTTTGAATCTAATTACCCTGTAAGGTATTTACCATCCTGCTTTTACAGAGGTGATTATTTTACCTTTTCTTTAATTAAAATTCTTCTTTTAAGAACCTGATTGATTTTTCATTGTTCTTAAGATCCAAGGGTTTGGGTCTGTGTTCACCTCTACCAACTGGTGAGGATACTTATCAAGCCTTCCCCAGGAAAGGGGGTGTAGGGTTTGGGGGGATATTTTGGGGAAAGACGTCTCCAAGTGGTCTCTTTCCCTGTTCTTTGTTTAAAACGCTTGGTGGCGGCAGCATACCGTTCAAGGACAAGGCAAAGTTTGTACCTTGGGGAAGTTTTTAACCTCAGGTGGTAAAAATAAGCTTAGGGGGTCTTTCATGCAGGTCCCCACATCTGTACCCTAGAGTTCAGAGTGGGGAAAGAACCCTGACAATATGACTTCACCTTTTCCTCTTAATTTCCAAAGCCTAGATCCTACCATCTCTGCTTCTGTCCCTCCTATAGGTTAAGGCTGAGAGGATGGATGGTTGTGTTGTTAAATAATCTGGACCGGGACTTAGGAAATGTGAGTTCTATTCCCAGCTCTCTGCCATGGATGGCATGACTTGGGCCAAATCATTAAGGGCTTGTCTGCGTGGCGACTTAACACACAGCAACCTATAGTGTGAATCTACAGCCGCTAGTTTGTCATGCTCTAACTGGCTGAGTGGACCCTGCTAGTTCTGCAGTAGGGTTTGACGTACTATTGACAGTAATACAGAAAGTTTAGTGCATGGTAGCAGGGTCCACACAGCCAGTTAGTGCCCTGGAGATTCACATGCTGGCTTGCCGTGCACTGAGTTTCTGTATAGACAAACCCTAGGGGGCCTCCATGCCCCAGTTTCCCACATGCACCCCTGTGTCTTGTTTATGTAGACTGTAAACTCTGAGCTAGGGACTCTCTCTTACTGCGTGTTGTATAGCAGTGTTACTCAACAACTGGTCCAGGGACTGACGCCAGTCCCTGAGATCTCCCTGACAGAGTTTAGGAAAACAGCAAGCCGGTCTCTGGTATCAAAAAGATTGAGAAACAGTGTTTTATAGCACCTAGCCCCAAGGGGTCTTGAACCACTGCTGTAATACAAATAATTCTAGCTACCGACGCAATCTCTGATTAAAGCACTAACAGAACCGTACTCAGCAGGGCACTGCTATGGTCTCTCCCCTTTCGAGCTACACCAAGCACCTCTTCTATTTCACCAACAGCAGCTGGTCCAGTGAGAGTGATTACCTCGCCCACCTTGTCTCTCTCACATCCTACCACCAACTGGGCTATCAGCCTACATCCTCACGGCAACATGGGCAGGTTTCTAGCCAAGTGAAAGCAACGCCCAGGTTTCAGCCTGTAGCCCCAACTGGGCCAGCTAACTTGGGATGAAAGCACCAATAAACTCAGGGCCTAGGGTGACCAGACAGCAAGTGTGAAAAATCAGGACAGGGGATGGGGGGTAATAGGAGCATATATAAGACAAAGCCCCCAAAATCAGGACTGTCTCTATGAAATCGGGACATCTGGTCACCCTATCAGGGCAGGTGTGAGAGCCAAGGGCAATATCCAGTGAAGATATATCCTTTGTTACCTGCCCAGGTAGCACTTCCCTTTGTCCCAAGCTGCTGGCCAAGAGTATTTCTCTCAGCCTGACACAATACCAAGAAAATATATTGTCACTCACCGGCATGGCAGTTTCCTGCAATCACAGGGGGAATTCAGGAAACTCACATGGTGACTGTAACAGGCTGGCCGTGTTTTCCTGACACACCCCACTGGGTTAGCTGTGAAAGGGTTAAGCAGGTTTTGCTGACTCACTGATTGAGCGGACAGGGAAGCCTCAGACAGGGACTCCAGGTAGCGCTGTTTCAGATTCCCTTTTGGTCATAGCCCAGCCCCAGGCGGGGTGACTTTTCAGGCCTCCACAAGTGCGTGGTCCAGTGTGGGGACTCCGCCCCCTTGCAGTGACCCACTTTTGCTAAAAGCCAGGCGAGAACACGCACAAACCGTGGGTTTGCATGGAATGCCAAGTGGGCCCAGCAACTTGAAGTTATTTCAGAATGGTCTGATCTCTTTCCTATTCTGAGGGTTTATTTTAACTTGTTTGTACATGCACAATCAATTAACTGTGGGTACATCCAGATGCATGTTGTATAGGCAATTTACAGAAAGAGGAGCAAATGAGGCAAGGATGCAAGACTGAGGCAATTCAATTCATGAAGAAAACACTCCTGTGACGCTGTTCTGACAAAGGTCTGCATTCTGCTCGTCTGCTATGCCATCAACAATGAAACAAACTGCAGAAAGAATCGCTGTCTTCTAACACCGAACAAGGAACTTTATTAGAACAACAACATTATCCCTAAAAAGAAAAGGAGTAGAAGTGGCACCTTAGAGACTACAGCTCACTTCATCGGATGCATTCAGTGGATTTTTTTTTTCCACTGAATGCATCTGATGAAGTGAGCTGTAGCTCACGAAAGCTCATGCTCAAATAAATTGGTTAGTCTCTAAGGTGCCACAAGTCCTCCTTTTCTTTTTGCGAATACAGACTAACACGGCTGCTACTCTGAAACTTGTCATTATCCTTAAAACCATTCTTCACTGTAGACCTGCCTAGAACATTTCCCAGCCCCAGCTGGACTGGGTGACAGATTTAGAGACACAGCATGCATATCCTTGCAAGGGACAATTTGTTGGTCTTCACATTCATGATGTAAAGTCTGGTGACTTTTGCTCCAAGTTCACAGAGAGTAAAGTAGTTTAAAAGTGCTAGAGAGATCATAAGTAACTTGCCTTTCATTTGATTAGGAGCCTTTAAATCTGACAGTATCTTTCCCCTTCCTGAAATCAGGGGAAAAAAATTAAAGGGACCACCTTAATTTAAATTTGGAGCTCAATTTAAACTAGATTTTTATATAAGGGTATAGATTTTTAAGACCAATGGAAATATTTTGAATTTAAAAAAGAGTCACTGTAATATTTGGCACTGCTGGAAATTAAATGGACTATACACAAACCTGGGGCACATCACTGATTTCAATTATCCTAACTCTGAGAAATGTACAAGAAAACAAACAGCATCAAAAGTGGTAAGTTAATTGAATTTTTAACATTCTTGTGCTTTCAATAAACAAAAGTAAAGCAATGAGTTTGTTTACAAGGACTAGTCGTTGACACTTTCATTTTGCTGTTTTTATTTCTTTTAAAGGGAGAGGTGCTTATTCTCACTCCTTCAAATGCAGTTAATACAGGGTTTCTTTTTCAGATGAACTATTAATCCATGGAGGGATGAACTGATACAAGCCTATCAGAGCTGCAACTATTTTTCAGAAATCTAAAGTAACTAGGTGTAGAAGAACAAATAAGATTTAAGGAATCATTAGATTCTCCTGATCAGCTTTAAGTTGAGAAGGGGGGGGGGGAGTGCACAACAGGGAACAAAGTACAGTGGTAGAGTTTAGTTCACAGTGTGATTCTTGCTGCAGCGTTGAGTTTATTGTAAATCTCTCTCCCTCCTCCCAGGGCAAGGAGTCCTGGCCTAGGTACTGAATCGGACAGGGGTCTTTTCTCCTGGGACACCAGAATCAAAAGCTTCCTTGGAAGGGAAGAAAGTGACATGGGAAGAAAGCAGGGAGGAGCCCTCCTTTCACAGGGGCGGGCTCTGGGCATTTGCTTTGCCGGAGACCGCCCCCCTCCGGTCTGCTGAGCTGGTTCCCAAGAACTCCGAGGGCACCGGCTAGAAAGGGGGGGGGGAGAGGAAAAAGCAGCCCACCAAAAGTGCAGCAGGCTCTTCCCTGTTCCTTCCCGAGCCCCTCTCGCTGCACTATGCTGGTGTGTCCGATCCCCCGTGCGCGATTATTCCTCCTCCTGCTGCTGCTGCTGATCTTCTCTCCGCTGGCCGTTGTGGTCACAGCAGAGCCCAGGGTGAACAAATCGGATGCGAGCGGTTCCCACTTCTAATAAAGTGAAGTTGGGGGGGTGGGGGGGGTGGGGAGCGCTCGGAAGTTTTTCTTCCTCCGAGAAGGAGCCGGGGCGGGGGTGGGGGGTGGAATTAAAAGGGGGGGGGAGGGGGAAGGCTGCTCTCTGCTAAGGCACCACCATGCAGCTAGTGCTGTGGGCGCTGGGATTAGGAACACTCTTTCTGCAGGACCCCTTCAAAGGAGCCACCACAGCACCGAGGAAGCAGAAGCTGCATCCAAGACAAGGTAAGAAAGATGCTTTGGGCGCCCCGAGCTCATTCAGGGGAAGTTTCCAGTTCGTTGGGCTGTTTCTTAGATCTCATTTTAATGGGGGGGGGGGGGGGTTCTACGACCCTGCAGTATCGCTTTCATTGATTTTCTCTTTGCTTGTCGTCAGTTACAAGAACTTTACAAAGTTGTGTGCCTTTCTCAGGCTGTGAAAACACGGTGCACTGGGGCGGGGGGGGCGGGGAAGGTGCCGAAGCAGCTGGACATGGTCTTGTTCTTTTTCCTGAAGCCTTTCTGAAGCTCCTAATAGCCTGAAGTTAGAAGCCCATTTTAAGCGGAGGAAGGGTGCAGGGTTTGGGCAATTGGCACTGGCAGACCCTGGTGGGTTTATAGAAGAGGATTCTTTCTGATGCTGCTGGAGGCAGGGACTGTCCTGTTTTTTGGTGTGTGTTTGTACAGCACCTACCTCCGTGGGGGTCCTGGTCTAGGATTGGGCTCTAGGTGCTCCTGCCATGCATTGATTGGGTTTGTAAGTATGGCTACCTATATCCCTCCCCCCCCCGAAAGTCAGGCCTTGTTGCTTTCATCCAGGATAAGTGTGTGTGAAAAAGCCATGCCCTGCCTGACCTGACAGAGAGCGAGTCTTTACAGGGCATGTGCCTGTGTTACTCTTTGCAGCTCAACTGTTGGAGAAACTACGCGAGTTCGAGATCGTCACTCCCACCCGTGTGAACGAATTCGGAGCCCCCTTTCCCACGCACGTACACTTCAAAAGAAAGAGACGAAGTATTAACTCTGACCCTTGGGCCACCGACGCCCTCTCCTCCTCGGCACACTACAGGCTTTCCGCCTTTGGGGAGCAGTTTCTACTCAACCTCACGGCCCATTCTGGATTTATTGCGCCACTTTTCACGGTCAGCCTCCTCGGAGAACCGGGGGTTAACCAGACCAAGTTTTACACCCAGGAGGCCAGCGACGTTAAGCACTGTTTTTATAGAGGACATGTGAATACCCAGCCCCAGCACACTGCAGTCATCAGCCTGTGTTCAGGGATGGTGAGTGACTTCCCCTCCACCTTCCTTCCTCGCTGCGTCTAGGGATTTTCCAGGTCCGAGCTTGGCCTCTTAAATCCTTATCTCCCAGGTGTTTGTGTTTACACGAAACACCTTGATGCGGAGTCCTCTGCGCCTTTAAAAACTTGCCATGGTTTACCTCCTGTTGCCACACAGCTTCTCTGGCTTAAAGAGGAGTAAAACTCCGCTCCATAGGGAAAGTTTTTTTTGGGGGGGTGTCCAGGAGCTCACTGATTGTCACGTGCCCCGGTCCCCTCTGCTTTCTAAGCCGGGACGATCTTGCCAGGGGCTCTCCCCTGCCAGGGGCTGGGTCTCCGGTTGCAAAGGAGCCAGGGCAGTAACTGAAAGCCCCCGAGTGACAGCGGGATGCGAACCCGGAGCCTCTCCTGGGGCTTCGGGGAGGGGCTGCCCTGCTTTCTGTGAAGGTCACCGGGGGCAGGGACTTTTTCACACGCCGGTGGCCAGGAGCGGAAGCAAGGAGGTGGGGTCACCCCGGGGGCTGCTCACAACACGAGCCGGTGCCTCCTGACCGGACGCCAGCAGCATTTAAGGTGGAGCAAGCCACCCGGGGTCTGGGGGGGGGAGACCCCCGTTCTGCCCCCCCCCCCCGCAATCACACCTCGAGTGAAACCCCCGCAACCCAGGCCTCTCTAGCCCGGTCACCCGACGGGCGAGCGGGCCTGGCTCGCAGGAGTCGCAAAGGTCTGGCCGTCCGCTCTGCCCGCGAGGAGTAGAGCTGGGGGGGGCTCGCAGCCAGGGGCAATTAAGCCGCGTCTGCCCCCGACCTGGAGGGAAGGGCTGCGGGCGCTGGATCCCTGGTGCGGCACCCCCCAAAACCCCGGCAAAGCTTGCAGGTGTTGGGGGGGGGGGTGTCTCCAAACTTCCACTGCTTTCTACACCTGACTCCTTCAGTCCCCGGTCCTGGCAAAACTGCCACCCAGTGCGGGAGGGGGCTTCGGGGGCCAGTCCGCCAAGCTCTGCCACCCCCCCCCCCAATTCAGTGGGAAAGAAGAGAAACCCCAAACCTCCGCAGCAGGCAGCCGGGATCCAGAATACTCACCGGGGCGGCCGAGCTGCGCTGCCCGCTGCTGCCGGGGAGCCCCATTGCAGCCCCCCCCCCCACTTCTGCACTTTCCCAGGGGCTGTGCGCTCCCGGCAGCGTCCCCTGGTTGTTGCCGTGCGGAGTTTGGTGGGCGGAGGCGAAGGAGCCGGGGCGGGAGCTGCAAGGAAGCCCAGCAGCAGTCAGTGCCCTGCCTGCAGCACGGGGCCTGGGGGTGTTTGCACCCTCCCCCCGGCACGCCTGTGAGCCGCTCCCCAGATTGAGATGGGGGGGGATTCAATTCCCCTAAACCCCACCAGCCAAGCGGGCCGCCTCACGCGCTCGCTCTCCCTCCCGTCCCGGGGACGACCTTAAGGAGGTGCAAGGCACTTGGCCAGTCCCGAGCCAGGTCTGCTGGGGATTTAAGGAGGCCGGAGGAGATGGCAAGACGCCTTCTCCATCCTCCCGGCTCCAGCCTGGGGAAGGCGCTGTGGGAGGGAGAAGGCGCCAACACAAACAGCTGTGCAGGAAGCTTGCAAGGGAGGAGGGCTTGTCTGGCTGCTTTCCCCTGAGCTGGGGCTCATTCCCTGGGAGCTGGGCTAAGCCAGGGATGGAGGCGGCTCCAGGAGCATAGGGCAGGAGCCCTGTGGGCATTCTGGGTGCCCTCAGCTTGCCTGGGGGGGAGCTTAGCCATGAGTAGGGAGCCCTGTCCAAGGATGATCCTGATCCGTCTTTGCTGGGGGGGCGGGGGTGACCCGTGGGAGACTGGCCAGGGCGGGAGTTAGTCCAGAGCCCTTGGGCACTGTGTTGATACCTTCCATCTCCTGGGCAGCCTCCACCAACAGCCTTCTCGGTTAAAGGGGTTGCCCAGGGAGAATGGGGTGCAGCTGCTGCCTGCCCCCTTTTGGTCCCGGACCGGCTGCCGCTAGCATACCTGTCCCGGGAGAGGTAGGTGGATGCGCTTTGCGGAAGGCCAGGGTGCATGTGTCTTGCGTGGCCGGCAGCTGATGCTCAGACCTGGGATTGTGCTCAGTTCGCTTGAAGTACCTGCCTCTTGGCAGGAGGTCAGACTAGCTGACCCTTGTGGTCCCTTCTAGCCTTATGGTTCTACGGTTCTACCTTTTTGTCCGATGGTGTACTTTTGCCTGGGAGTGGCATTCCCCATGGCCTGCTCCACAGTCATGTGGGCTAGAAGCTTTGATATCCTCTCATGGGCAGTATCTTCACCAGGTGAGTTCCTCCAAGCTACTGGATGCCACGCTCAGCTTGTCTCTGCTCAGAGTTGTTCTTGGCATATTTTATGTATGAGAAACAGAGAGGGCAGAACATAATAGGGCCCACCTCTGCCCGAAGATGCACTCCAGCATCTCCCATTGAGATCAGGAGTAATTTTGCAAACATCTCTCAAGGAAGAACTGGATCTAATATGTGTCCTCTCTTCACACAGGGCTGAATTCTACTCCTGGTGGGTATTCGTGGTGTAAGTTACTAATCTCCCAAGTTTTAATGGGAATAAAGTGTACAGAGTAAAGTGCTACTCAATGGAGCAGAATTGGGCCCATAGCTTTCAGCCACCGCAGGTGTAGGGGTTGCTTGCCAATCTGAACATGGTTAGAAAGTGTAAATGCCCTAGAAACTTCTGCATGTTACCATGTCCGTTTTATATGGTAATTATGTAGGCCTAGTCTCTAGCATGCTCCCACTGGAAGCTGACCACCTGTCTCTCTCTTCGCTCCCAGCTAGGCACATTCAGGTCTCACGATGGGGACTATTTTGTAGAGCCGCTGCTGTCACCTGATGGACAAGAGTATGAAGAAGAGCACAATAAGCCACATGTGGTCTACAGACACACTGCACCTCAAAAAGACTCACCAGGGGAAAGGCACACTTGTGATACTTCAGGTATTCCTTTGACTACTCCCCATACAGTCACTTCCATGATTCTGCATTGCTGAATTATAAACCATTTACTGTGATATGGGAAAGGACGTTGGCACTGTTTGGGCTAGAAGTAATTGTGGACGTGCAGCGAAGGGGCTGTTGTGAATATCTAGGTGTGGTGCTCTTTGCTTTGGGGATCATTTGCTGCTATTGTTCAGGTGAGGTACATCTTGTCTTTGACTTCTAACTTCAGAAGGTCAACCTTAAGGCCAAATTCTACCACTTCCATTGCCACCGTTGATCCCAATCGTGCCTACTGTGAGGTAAAGTAGTCATCTCTGAGCTCTTGTGCCTTAAACAGCTTCTGTGTCTGTACCACCATACTTTTCTTCCCTCCTAACCATAAGCTCCAAAATACACAATTTTTCCTGCACTTCAGCTGAAACTCATTTGTGCTTTCAACTTGCGTCATCTTGCTTGCAAAAATTCCTTCCATCATGGTCTTTCTAGGCCCCATCTCTCCTTACCTGAATTGGTCCAAAATGCAGTGACTAGTCTCTTCTCCCAACCATTCCTCTTCCTTGGCAGAGGTTACTTAATGTTTTCACTAATTAATTTCTTCTTGGGTCTCCTGTTTTCTCCCCATGTTCGGGCGCCACTCCTTGGCGTACTAAATCTACAGATGCCTCTTGTGTGGTATATTGCAACCTAAACACTGTGGGCATGAATCTGCCAACCATTCTCAGGCTGAGTGGTATGGTTACTCTTCAAGTAGGTGGGGTTACTCATGGAGTAAAGGTATGATTTGATGTGAGTAAAAGCCGCAGAATCTGGCCGCTTGTATGTGTTAGCATGTACACAGTGAAAATCTGCTTTGGACTGTTTTGTGATGCGTTTGTATTGTATTAGTGCTCTACAGAATTACACTGTGTTTTACACTTGTGGCTCATTGAGGGAGGGAGGATGTAGGCAGTGGTTTTGCAATTCAAATGTAAGTCGATATAGTTAGACCTGGTATGTGACACAGTGATTCAAGGAGATGTCCCAAGGCACTGATCAAAGACCAAGATAGATTTCATGGTAATGGAAGCATGGTGGTACACACACGTGTACACACGTTGGGGGGGATAATGGTACATCTCACAAGGCTTTTATTGTTTGTTCTTCCAAGGGTTGCTGCTGGACTATGCCACTCTGGTTTCTCTCTTCCAGCTGTTTCTGCTCCCTTCTTTGAGATCAGATGCAGGAGACTCAGAACAGTTGGAAAGAAACATGGAATCTGGCACAATTCACCAGTAACCCTTGGAGGAACGGACCAGCAGATCATGGAACCCATTGAATCAAAGGTAGACGGAAAGGCCCTGAAAACAATTTAGGGTCTTTCCCTTTGTGCAGTGATCATAAATAGTTCAACCTTCTGACGCATCTAATAGTTTCAGGCCAGGTGTTCGTGCTACACTAGCTTTCTCAAGAAATCAAGCTGTATTATTCTGCTTAATTATCCAGGTCTTTTTCTGTCCTCTGCTAATCTGCTGTGCTTCCCCTTTTCCTTTGCTGCTTGTTCTTTATTGCTCCACACGGTCTGGAAAAAGAGAAGCCCAATAAGTTAAAGCTCTGTCCAAATAATAAGGTTCAAAGGACCCAAAATCGGCAGCATGTTTCTGCCCGTCCCCCATTTCTGGTTCAACAATTTTTAAGTGAATCTTGTGCTGGTGACAGGTGCTGTGTTGTTAACTCTGGACATTGAAATAGCAGCGAAAGCACAGGGTGTATGCACTTCCTTCCACTGGCTCACCCATATTCTTCCACCGCCATCACCTCTAGAGGCAAGAGAGTAGCTCAGATGGCTTCAGGGAGAATGTGAAGCCCAGCAACATTTCTCAAGTTTATCTTTAGGAGTCAGTTTGGAGCCACCTTTGGGCAAACTGCCGCGTTCACATAAGCCGGGGGAAAAGGAAATGATCTCATTAGAATTTATGAGCTCAGTTGCATTGTACCTGAGATCTGTAGATGACATTAAATTTATACTGTGGCTGCAGCCAACATGTGAAAAGTCCATTTGTGCTGCAAGTTAATGGGGAAACCGGAAATCCGCCCAAAGCGGAAATTCAACCCCAGGAAAGACGTAGACCCCAAACCTACAATGAGCGTTGCGTGGGCAGACCCCTTTGCAGGACTGTGGCTTTGTTAAATCTCTCTCTTTTAGAGGCTCTTGCGCCCAGAAACAATTTCCGCATGACAGGCAAGCTGAGGGCACTGTACCCAGCCCCTGCACACTGCACAGCCCCTGCCGTATGCTCCCGGAGCCGCCTCCATCTCTGGCTTAGCCCAGCTCCAAGAGTGTTCTTAGCATAATGAAGTAGTTGTAGACATCTGTCAGCGTCTGCGAAAAGTTTTTCCCCCTGAGGTATGATTGATGGATAAAGTAGGGGCTTTCATTTCCAGCGATCTCCATGAAGCATTTATCATTACTCTTATTAGTTTTCACTTGATCAGGTCAGCTAGGGAATGCAGGCATATTTGTCTTTTGGTTCTGCTACATTTTAATTAGCAGTTTCTTATACAGTAGCTGCGTTTTATGCTTTTTAGATAAATGCAGTATAGGCTCTTGTGACCACGACACAGCTTTTCTGCCATACAGGTTACTGGACTAATGATGTGTGTTATAATAAACTATTGCCCAGGCTTTGCTGTTGTTCAGTGTAGCGAGCTGTTGTAGTTATGCTGAGGTCCTGGGTTATGATGCTGTTAATAGCAGCTTCTCCTTGTTCTTTCACTGTTGGCCTGTCCCATATCCTTCTCTCTGTGTCTTGCTTCCTGCCAGAGTAGATCGGGAGTTAAGAGGGGGACTTTGTACCCTCACTAACCCTTCCCTTCCTTCGGCCATCACAATAGAGTCCCAGAGTTTAAGGTGATCTAGTCTGACCTCCTGTATATCACAGGCCAGCAACACCTCCCAGCACATGCACACTAAACCCCAAAGCCAGAGTGAGACCGAAGTATCACAGCTTTCAGGAGACTAGACTTTTCTGTGCCAGAGAATAGGAGGCACCAGTGTCCAACGCACCCACAATATCAGGGAAATGGTTAAATGAGATCTACCCAGATAATCCTGGCGAGTGACCTACACCAACACGCTGCAGGGGAAGGTGAGAAACCCCCAAAGTCACTGCCAAGTTGACCTGGGGAAAAATGCCTTCCTGACCCACATTTGTTGATCAGTTAGACTCTTGAGCGTCTGAGCAAGGACCAACCAGCCAAGCCCCTGAGAGAGAGAATGCTTGGTGCCAGCTCAGAGCCCATCCCACCCAATGTGTCATCTCCCTCTGAGGCCATTCCTGATGCTTGAGAGGAAGGAGTTAAAAACCCGTACACTAGGGGAAAACATCCCTTCCTGACCCCTGCAGGTGACTGGCTGAAACCCTGAAGCATGAGCTTTCAGAACATAAGACATAAACTGCAAGTGAGCCCCAGGGCTGCCTCCTACCATCCTCCTGTCTTACAGTCGCACTCATATATTTTTGTCCAGCTCTCTATTAAAACTAATAAAGTTGGTTGCCCCCAAAACTCCTATTGGGAGGCTGGTCCAGAACCTCGCTCCTCTGATGGTTAGAAACCTTCTTCTGATTTCCGCCCTGAATTTGTTCATGGCCCACTTATATCCATTTTTTCTTGTGCCAAGCTGTCCTTTAGCTTAAGTAGCCCTTCACCCTCCCTGGTATTTACCCTCTTCCCTCCCCCCACTCCCATGTATTTATAGAGAGCAATTCTATCCTCTCTGATATTTATTTATTTATTTTATTTTGCTAAACAAGCCAAGTTCTTCCACTTTCCTCTCCTAAGATTAGGCCCACCATTCCCCTGATCATTCTATAGGCTGTTTGCTGTGCCTGTTCCAGTTTAAATTCATCTTTCTTGAACATGGGGTGACCTGCTGAGGTTAATTCCTCCACTGATTTATACCCCCCTAGGCTCTGGCACAATAACTAACTAGCTAGACTTGCTTGAACAGCATTTAAAAAATGAAGACTGGCCAGGGTGGATTTTAAATACCACTAGGGGGCGCTGCTTAGACATGCTACCCGTAGTAGCCCTGCTCGCTCTCCCTGCTTCATGCCAGCAGAGTGTTCCCACAAAACTCTCCCCTAGGTCCCGATTAGCGAGGTGGAGATTGAGAGTTTAAAAAAAGGTCATTTTAATTCAAAAAAGGAGACTGCCCACTGAAGGCGGAGAGCTGAGCTTCCTGAGTTCAATGGAGGGAGGGTCTGCCGCTGCTGTCGAAAGGAATGAGAATCAGTATTATAATCACTTGAGAGATCACCCAATGGACTTGATGATAACTGTACGCTCACCAGTGTACACTCGCAGGTCCTAAGGCAAAGAAGTTCTGTAGATTCATAGATTTCGTGGTCAGCGGGGAGCACACTACGACTATCTAGTCATGACACAGGCCGGGAAATCTTACCCATAATTTCTGCATCAAGTGCACAACTTCTGATTGAACAAGAGCATATTGTTTAGAAAAACATCCAGTCTTGATTTAGTCCAGCTATGGGTATTACTTCACGGTCACTATATAAATAAACCAGTTTGGTTCATCTCTCATTCCATTCCCAGAGGGGGTTGGATGAACGTGACTTCTAACATATTCATTTTTTTCCAAACACACCTGTATGCTTGTACACATCACACAAACTAATTAGTTGTGCTTATATCTGTGGCTTTCCCCTTCCAGCCTACTGCCTCTATTGAAATTTTTAATTTCATAGAATATCAGGCTTGGAAGGGACCTCAGGAGGCCATCTAGTCCAACCCCCTGACCAATCCCCAATTTTTTGCCCCAGGTCCCTAAATGGCCCCCTCAAGGATTGAGCTCACAACCCTGGGTTTAGCAGGCCAATGCTCAAACAACCCATATGATTTGTTGCTTTCAGAAAGTGAGGGATAGGAAGCCAACCCCTTCTGTGCTGTAGGGTTCCTTATTTCTCTCCGGTGTTTTCTTTTCATCTTTATCTGTTTTTTGCTGCTTACCTTTCTTTCCTTCTCTCTCTTATATCTCTCCTGAGGTGTGTTTTTGGTCAGTTTTGGTTAATTTATTTCTGATCTTTTGCTAGTATTATCCATTCATGCTTTACAGATTGTCTGAAGCTTTCTGTTATAATTCTACCTATCTGCTATGTTTTGTTTTCTCCATATTGTTCTTGCTTATTATTTAGTCCCGATTTGTCCATTTCTTACAGCTTTTACTACAAACCCCTTGCAACAGTTATATTTTGAATTAGCTGTTTCTGTTCTTTCCTCCTTCGCATCCCAATTGTGTTCTGATATCTATCCTCTTACCACGTGACCTTTCATTATGCTTTTTCTGTTTTCTTTCCAGCTTCACATTTAAAAAAACCCAAAAAATCTTTAGCACAGACTCTCCCAGCTACACCTCGTTTTTCCTTCAATTTGGCATAACAGACTCAGGCTGTGGCTGAAATAGATAAGAAGCTTTTTCTCATTTGTAGGAACAAGGATCAAATGTGAGCACTGGCTGCTGACCCCACTTTCATTGCTAGGATAATAGGCCCCTCCCACTCATTTGCCTGGGGATTGGGAAATAGCTGCACTGGGTTTTGGATGGCAGTCACAAGTCATGTTGAGGGCTAGCTCTGTAATGACATTTGTTAAAGCAGAAGCATCCACCAGGGCAAAACTCTCCGATGAAACAGCGACACTCACCTCATTGGTGTGACACTGATAAGAAGATGATCAGAGTCCTCCCCATCTTGAAAGAGAGCCAGGAAAAGGCCGTCCTGCTATTTGTATTATGGTGGTAAGAAATGAGAGCAGTTCTCAGGTTAGTGCAGGACAGAGGAGCCCTGGGCTGTGGGAGAACAGGCAGAACTTGCTCCAGCAGAGCCCCCTGCAGACACGGACTGATAAGAGGAGGAGAGGAAATACTGTTATGTTGCAACCTTTTCTGCTCAGTTTCCACAACCCTACAAGTCCCCAAGCTTTACTTGCACCAACGCTCCTTAGGAGCCGCTCTCGAGCGTAGAATATTCTAGCACCTCCTGAAAGCGAACGCAAAAGTGTCACAAATGCGAAGTCCCAAATTCTGACCTGCGTATTTCGACTTAACCTTCTAAATTCCTGCTTGGCTGTTTAGCTACAGTGATTCAGCAAACAGAAACGTCACCACTCGACTTGGATAGCTAACTCCCAGAGCACCAAAAAACAAACAAGAACGTTCCGAAGACATTCGCTAGCTCTAGCATCTGAGAACTTCTCATTTGAAAAAGGTGAAATGCAAAGTAACTGTGAATTATTTGCTCATCTCTTCAATAGAGAGGCAGCTTTTGCTGCAGTCATGCTGAGTGTCGTCCTTATCTCATAGGACACTGACGCTTCCCAGACTTCTGGCCCGATGAATGCCTGCAGTTCCCAAAGGTGAAGGCTGTTGAATGTACGGTTATCACATTGATATCGCATAGCTCTATTGGATTCAATCAGTTTATATCATAAGTGGTTCTATACCCTAGTCCACAGAAGTAACCTATTACTGTGTAGACCGAATATTATGTGGATTCTTTTTTTTCCTTGAAAAATGTGTCCTTTTTTGATGATGCCACAAGAGTCATGGTGCAAAATATGACTCGCTGTGCAGCTGACGCACATGACACTGAAATAATCAGTAACATGTCACCGATTCTCAGATACATTCATGAGTAATTTGTAATACATTACACTTTCAAAGTAGCTTTTAACGGTCTGTCCTGCTGAACATAACACTGGAGAGTCACGTAGCGTCCTGGGGCCATTTGTACTCTGGCCTCCACTACCAGATCGCTGTACAATTAAGCCTGGGTTAATTTTGGACCTGATCCTAGATGATGCCAAGCACCTGTAATGTGCCGAGCACCCTCCATTCCCATCATCCATTCTGTTGTAATCTCTCTCCCTGAGATTACTGGTGGCGCTCCCTTGATATGGGCAGGAGTAGCTACAGTCAGGCCATTCCCATGGGCCTGTGACTGCCCCTCCTGAGTCTGCTGGAGCCTGGATTTCTAAAGTTTATGGGCCTGCTGCAAAGCCCATATTTCCTCACAAGCTTATAGGGAGGCTGGGGTTCCACAGGTGAGAGGCTCAGACTGAGGGATGACTAGGTGGGGGCCTTGTCATAGGAGAGGGTAGAGGATCTTCCGTTTCCTTTGTACAGGAGAGACTGTAAACCGGTGTTTGTGCGATGGGAAACTGGGGTCACAATATTTGATTGTAAGATTTTTATGATGGGGTGTGTTCAACTTTAGGATGTGCCTCAGGCTGCGGCTAGCCACCCGATACACACAAAAGGTGTGTGTGTGAAAGAGAAAATTAGTCTCGTATGCCAATGAAAGATCTTTAAATGGACACCTGATTCAGGGTAATGAGATTATATGTGACTTGTTAGAGTCCAAATCTCCCCTTTCCTGGCATCCCCTACCCCTGCCTCCATATCTCAGGATTGTGTCTCTTCCCACAGGATCTTTCCTCATCCCAACCTTACTCATCCCTCTCAATCCCACTCATCCCTGAGGAATCATTCCCATCTCTGCTTCTGTGTTTCTAGCTTGCAGTATTGTTGTGAGTCTCACAATATTGGCTGTGTGTTTTAAAGCCCCAGCTCCTGGAGTCCTGTGACTAGGTGGCAATCTCAGCTTTCCTTTCTTACAGAAGTAAGCTTCTGGCCCTTGTGGCTGTGAAGAAAAGCCTGACGTGAACCCAGAAGGCAAATAAAAACATACCTCCCAATGGTTCTAGTGGCTAAAGCAGGGCGCAGTGTCATTCAAATTTGGCCCAGCTGCCTCTCCGCAGGCAGAAAAAGAGGGGCAGCTGAACCAAACCTGAGTGGTGCCATGACCCTATGCACCAGGTTGCAATACCACTGGGTTTGGGAGCCCTCTCAAATGGGGGTCAGGCCCAACCTGCCCCCTTTTCACAATGCCCCCGCCCAGGTGGCCTGAATGCCGGAAACATTCCCAGCTTCAACTGTGACAAGGGCCACATGGGGGTAAAAGAGGGACAGTCCCGAGAAACTCGGGACTATTGGGAGGTCTATAAAAAGACTCCAACCTTTATTATTTTTAAGCCAACCCCATGACTGTGTAGGGCCTGACTCATGAGTTTTGGCAGGAGTGCCCCAATAATCCCAGACGCTCTCCATTCCCCTGCTGCCTGCTGATTGCAACCTCCTGCTGCCCCGCACTCAGACAGACGCTGGGCCCCTGGGAGCCTAGATTGCTGGAGCCCCGTTACTACTGCAAGCAGCCCTCTGTGTCCCCGAGCAGGCATATGGCTTCTTCTCTGCTCAGCCCACCCACCGCTGCCTCCTTGTGGCTCGAGATTGGAATGACAGCTCAGCAGAGCAAGACCCGGACGGGCAGCCCGGCAGAACTTGAACCCGGCAGGAAGGGCAGGAAAAGGTGCCTGTATCAGGGCAGAGGCATCAGGAAGAGGAGAAATTCGGGGAGGATGGGCCCTTCCTCACGCTCCCAGTGGAAATGCAAAGGAACCAGTTGGTTAATAGCAGGCCCAAGTGAGGGGGAACGAAGGGGGGGGGGGTCGTGGAATAGTAGAATGGCACCTGCGCAGCTTAATTTTACTGGGCAGGTGGAGACAGTTTCTGAAGGGGAGGGAAGCAGCTGAGGGAACAGCCAGAGGCTGCATCAGAGTGCAGCTCAGCAATTGCGTCTCTGCTGGTGGGTCGGGTTGGGCTGGGAGGAGGCAGCTGGGCCCACTGGGCACTGCTCTGTCCCCCGGCTGGGCGGGCACCAGGCTGCTTTCAGGAGCCAGCTGGGCTGAGCTCCCTCCTTTGCCTGCCCACTGGCTCTGAGTGCTGAGCCGGCCCAGGCGAGGGGCCTGAGCTGACTCCCCAGGAAAGATTGAGCCCAGTCCACCTCCCCCTCCCATGAACGAGGTTCCAGTAGGAGAGAGGAGAAGTGGGGGAGGTGACTCAGACCTGGGGGTCTGGTGAGGAGAGGAGGGGGGCACAGCTTGGAGAGGAGGGGAGCTGATGGGGATAGAGGCACAAGGGTCTTTGGAAGGGATGTGGGCGTTCGGGAGCCTTGGGGAGGGGCTTGAGAGAAGATACAAGACATTTGGAAAGGGGAATGATAGAGGGGAGGGATGTGGTATAGACCCTTTTTGTTGGGGAGAGGGATGTCAGCAAATTTGCCCTGTCTGGGGTGGAAGGGGTGGGGGGGACTTGTGGTAATTGTGAAGGTCTATATGCCCCCCCCACACCTCCCGTTTAGCTGGCAGTTAGCCCACTGCCTGCAGGAATCCGCTTGAGTGCGTAAGAATTCATAGCACGGGAATCAAGCATCGTAGACGGGAAGGTGTAACGTTTGCAGGAGCGATATTAAATGTTGTTGTGCTTTGAGCTGTTAACATGCTTGATATGTTTCAAGAAGAAAACCCAGGATTCAGGACCAGCAGGGCAACTGTCCTCAGAGGCAGATGCTTCTGGGTTGGATGTTTCTGATGGTCAGAATATAGTACTGCTTGGTCTTGCCACCCAGCAAAATACCCAGGTGCAGAGACTGAAAAGATCTGAGTGGGACAAAATTAGCCACGCCCATTAACAAGGAGATGAACTTGGGCCGTGAGGTCTTAGTCCTGTACCCAGACATCTCAAGAAACGGCACAGTTCGATATTTCAGTCTGAAACGACTTTTTGTTTCAAAATCCTTGCGCGTGTTATAAAAAAGGTGAAATCGAAACAAAGTTTTTTTTTCAGAATTTTTGCTTTTGTGGAGAATTTAGAAAGTTTCTGGTTTTGTTCCTAATCGGAATAAAGACAAATGTTGAAATCTCCAAATCCTTTGTGAAATGGGATTTCCGTCCTCCGCCCGGCTTTAACATGCCTGTGAATGGTGTGCTGTATTATATGGTTTTGCTGTATGACACTTCTGTCTGCACATACGCTATAAGTTAAATCTGTACATTTTTAGTGAATCCTTTTGCCGTTAAAGACTTTAGATCTAATTTAGCTCTATACACTGCTAAGCAAGCTCAGACTGACTTGTATTTGAACTTTCTTTGGTTTGCTGTGCCAGTAGTAATCAGACAATTATCATTTTTGTCTCGTATGTATGAACGAACGTAGAATGTTATTTTTCACTGGATTCTTATTTGGGTTTGATCATTCATTTCCCGTTTCATTTTTGTTCTTCACTCCCACCCCCCAGTCTATAAATGCTGTTTTCTATATCCTACTGTAGCAATTTACAATTCTCTGGGTCCATAGTCATGGAAGTGGAGTTAACATCCTGTGGAGTTAACATTAATTCTGCCTTTAGGCTTGATTGTCAGAATATGCTACCAAGCAAGCCCCTCACCTCCCCCCTCATTTCACTCCTCCATCTCCAGCTGTCATCCTAGCAGCATAACAAACTTCCATCACCAAAACTAAATTCTGCTCTTGGTTACATTGGTGTAAATCTGGAATAAATCCATTGACTACAGTAACTCCAGATTTACACTGCGGTGTAACAGAGAATTTGCCTTGATGTTATTAAAAGGGAAAGATCTGAGTTTGTCTTCTATGACAGTTCAGTGAATGCCCATCATTTGAATAAGGTAGGATTTTTTGGTTTGCTTAATCCGAATACAGAACACACTGTATTTTCTAGACTGGGACTATAAATACAGCTACTATCCTGTCACCATGCATGTGATTTCTCAGTGGGCTGCGGGAGATCCAAAGGGAAATCTTCAAAAATTACAGTAAAAAAAGTGTGCATGTTTCTTGAAATCTGGGGTGGATGGACGGATGGATGGATCAGGGGGTTAGTAATGGAGTATAGCCTCTTCCATCTATAGGTGGCTGGTTTAGATGCCTCCTAAGATGGCAGTGGCCGATGCTTGTGTTTGTGAAATGAAAGTCCGGGTCTCCCTCTAATTCTGGTATCCACATCACAGAAACCGCAATCAAAAATTCACCCCCTGTTAGCAGCCTCAGAGAGGCAGAGGACTCTGCTGGCATGGAATCTGAACTGTTCCTCTCACTCCAAGCAGTGGCCCCATGAGGTCAGGGTTGAGACACATTTGCAATATTAAAGGAGTACTTGTGGCACCTTAGAGACTAACCAATTTATTTGAGCATGAGCTTTCGTGAGCTACAGCTCACTTCATCGGGTGCATACTGTGGAAACTGCAGAAGACATTATATATATATATATATATTGGTGTGTGTATATGTGTGTATATATATATATATATATATATATATATATATATATATATATAAATGTCTTCTGCAGTTTCCACAGTATGCACCCGATGAAGTGAGCTGTAGCTCACGAAAGCTCATGCTCAAATAAATGGGTTAGTCTCTAAGGTGCCACAAGTCCTCCTTTTCTTTTTGCGAATACAGACTAACACGGCTGTTACTCTGAAACCTGTCATTTGCAATATTGCAAAGCTTGTGCTACTGCTCCCCACCTGTGTACTGTACCTGTGTACTGAGCAGAGAGAGGAGTTTTGTTTTCCTTGTGTTCTCATTAGTACCTTTCATGAACTTCAGTGAAAAGACTCTCTGAAATAATTAGATGGTTTTAAAGGGAGGTAAATAAAAAGAGGATCTAAGGGCTGTTTAAAACACTGCTGTGTTGTTTTGAAGTTCACTGTAAGGGTCTATTCTCCTTTTGTTGCATAATTGTCACTGGTAGCAATTGGATTTAGAACTCCTATTGAGAGTTAGAACAACAGGGTTGGATTCTATAGCCTGTACTCCTAGGTGTGTTTCCAGTGATTTCACTGGGACTTCATGTGAGTGTGGGTAGCATGATCAGCCCTGTATATTGAAACCAAACCACATATACAAAGCCATTCTGCAAGGGTGAATTGACTGTAGCTCTCCCTAACAACCTCAGTTCCAGGGAGTCAGGTCACAAGGTGTTTAACCGCCTTGAGAGAACTCAGTTAAATTTTGCTCAGCTTTATGAAAGTGTGCAATAATTAACTTCCTAACTTTAGCTTTAGCATCTGCTTCGCTGGGTCAGAGCAGTTATAGAGACTTTATAGACTAACTACCAAATAGCAAGTCTTAAGTACTAAAACACCTGGTTTATGTATTCAAATTGCATTTGATAATAAGTTAGTTTAAAAGTACTTTTTTTTTTTTTAAACCTGGGAGGGAATTTTAATACTGTTAGCTAAGAAGCTGCTTCCCTTCCCCCTTCCCGCCCCAGCTTTCATGAACTTGAACTGGAATTGCTTTCATTGTCACATGCCTTATTTAATTGTGCAAAATGCTTTCTAGTCCCAAGGGCAAGTTAATGTGGAAGTGGAAAGGATTAGAGCCATTAGGGACAAGTGATCACTCTTTTAATTTTTGATTTTAGCATAACAATAGTTACTACTTCAAAAGCAATCCCAGGGTCTACTCCTGTCATCCTTACTAATGCAATCAGTCACAGTACTCCTATAGGGCCTGATTCTCCATTGCCTTTGGGACTGGTCCAAAGTCCATTAAGTTCAATGGAAAGAGTCCCATTGACTTAATTTCAATGGTCTTTGAATCATCCTTTGGCCAAACTGAGTGCAAAGTAAATCTAAAATGCTACCAGACCAGGATGGTAGCATTTTACTTCCAATTTGCACCACTGTAAATGACTGCACAATGTACAAGGCCCATGTCGTTTGCTTGTGTGAATGAAATTTACAGGATTGGGTCTTTATATCCTTCTGTTGGCTTCATTTCTTCCTTCCTGTTGCAAGTGAAAATTAATTGTTAGAGTTTAGATCCATCAAGTACTGTACTGGGTGGTTGCTAAACTAAAGCAATCATTAAAAACGGAAAAGGAGGACTTGTGGCACCTAAGGGACTAACAAATTTATTTGAGCATAAGCTTTCGTGAGGTACAGCTCACTTCATCGGATGCATTCAGTGGAAAATACAGTGGGGAGATTTATATCAGAAACAGACATGGTTTAAAGAGCCAGTGTTAGGAAATTGTTAGACTAGTTCTTTGACCACGTTTAAATGAATATCAACTGTTGAAGCTGTACAAAGGATAGCTTCATTCATTCTTGAATTATTAATCTAGTGGTGGCTTGGCTTTAAATGCCAGGCACTTGAAAATCCATCACATCATTGGGACTTGGATTTTATTGTGAATAAGCCAATGTCTTGTTTCTTAAACCCATCTAATTACTGTCATGTGTAGGTAAGTGCTTTCCAGTTATTGCAAGGAATTGAGAGATTGCCAAACAAATATTTTGCTTCCTGTTCTCTGTTGATATATCAACTGTGGTAGACAAATGCAAAACATCACACTCTTCCTATAGCTCAAAATGTAAGAGTTTTTCATTGCTCTCCATGTTATCAGAGTAAGCTTGCCATTGTTAAGTTACGTTTTACAGAGTTGGTTCCAGGGTATTAGAGAGACAAGATAGGTAAGGTAATATCCTTTATTGTACCCACACTGTTAATTTATGACAGGTTTCAGAGTAGCAACCGTGTTAGTCTGTATTCGCAAAAAGAAAATGAGTATTTGTGGCACCTTAGAGACTAACCAATTTATTTGAGCATAAGCTTTCGTGAGCTACAGCTCACTTCATCGGAATGCATCCGATGAAGTGAGCTGCAGCTCACGAAAGCTTATGCTCAAATAAATTGGTTAGTCTCTAAGGTGCCACAAGTCCTCCTTTTCTTTTTGTTAATTTATGGTGTTCTGGGTGATGTCTGAGTGTTTCACTTCTGCTCAATTAGCCTGCTGTATGTAGATCTATTCAAGAGGTATGCAACATTTCTATCCTTTGGTGGTCATCTTAATGGTGACAAGTTAGATATTAACAGCTTTAGGCCCATATGGCATTCTCAATCTGCATGCACAATTGCTGTTGGGAGTTTTATGCGTGGCTTGAGAGCAGTATATTGCAGTTAGTGTTTCACTTTTTTTTTTTTTTTTTTACAAAGTGTCCCATTTCTGGCTGGGTTAAGATAACAGCTCATTGTTGTCAAAGTACATGAGTGGTTTTAAATCAGTCGCTGTCTTGCCAGACTGTGCTTAGTTTGTTGGGCCAGGTACTATACTATAAACATATGTCAGTATAATTATGTTGCTCAGGGGTAGTTCACTGACCTTTGAGTAAGGGGTAGTTACACCAACCTTCTGATTAAGAAAAAGCAGAAAGCCGACAAGGAGTGGAAGATGGGAGGGATCAGCAAGGAAAGCTACCTTGTAAATTGGAGTAATAGTAATAGGATGAAATTTAATAGTGAAAAGTGCAAGGTCAGAACATGTAGGGATAAAGTGAGAAAGGCCAAAAGCCATGTAGAGTTGGACCTTGCAAAGAGAATTAAAACCAATAGTAAAAGGTTTTATAGCCATATAAATAAGAAGAAAATGAAGAAAGAAGAAGTGGGACTGCTAAACACTGAGGATGGAGTGGAGGTTAAGGATAATCTAGGCATGGCCCAATATCTAAATAAATACTTTGCCTCAGTCTTTAATGAGGAGCTTAGGGATAATGGTAGGATGACAAATGGGAATGAGGATATGGAGGTAGATATTACCACATCTGAGGTAGAAGCCAAACTCAAACAGCTTAATGGGACTAAACTGGGGGCCCAGATAATCTTCACCCAAGAATATTAAAGGAATTGGCACATGAAATTGCAAGCCCATTAGCAAGAATTTTTAATGAATCTGTAAACTCAGGGGTTGTACTGTATGACTGGAGAATTGCTAACATAGTTCCTATTTTTAAGAAAGGAAAAAAAAGTGAGCCGGGTAACTACAGGCCTGTTAGTTTGACATCTCTAGTATGTAAGGTCTTGGAAAAATTTTTGAAGGAGAAAGTAGTTTGGGACATTGAGGTCAATGGTAATTGGGACAAAATACAACATGGTTTTACAAAAGGTAGATCATGCCAAACCAACCTGATCTCCTTCTTTGAGAAGGTAACAGATTTTTTTAGACAAAGGAAATGCAGTGTATCTAATTTACCTCGATTTCAGTAAGGCATTTGATACAGTTCCACATGAGGAATTATTAGCTCATAATAATTATGAGCCGCCAATGTGATATGGCCATGAAAAAAGCTAATGCGGTCTTGGGATGCATCAGGAGAGGTATTTCCAGCAGAGATAAGGAGGTTTTAGTACCGTTATACGAGGCACTGGTGAGACCTCACCTGGAATACTGTGTGCAGTTCTGGTCTCCCATGTTTAAGAAGGATGAATTCAAACTGGAACAGGTACAGAGAAGGGCTACTAGGATGATCCGAGGAATGGAAAACCTGTCTTATGAAAGGAGACTCATAGAGCTTGGCTTGTTTAGCCTAACCAAAAGAAGGCTGAGGGGAGATATGGTTGCTCTGTGTAAATATATCAGAGGGATAAATACCGGAGAGGGAGAGGAATTATTTAAGCTCTGTACCAATGTGGACACAAGAACAAATGGACATAAACTGGCCATCGGGAAGTTTAGACTTGAAATTACACAAAGGTTTCTAACCATTAGAGGAGTGAAGTTCTGGAGCAGCCTTCCAAGGGGAGCAGTGGGGCAAAAGACATATCTGGCTTCAGGACTAAGTTTGATAAATTTAGGGAGGGGATGGTATGATGGGATAGCCTAATTTTGGCAATTAATTGATCTTTGACTATAAGCGGTAAATATGCCCGATGGCCTGTGATGTGATATTAGATGGGTGGGATCTGAGTTACTACAGAGAATTCTTTCCTTGGTGTCTGGCTGGTGAATCTTGCCCATATGCTCAGGGTTTAGCTGATCGCCATATTTGGGGTCGGGAAGGAATTTTCCTCCAGGGCAGATTGGCAGAGGCCCTGGAGGTTTTTCACCTTTCTCTGTAGCATGGGGCACGGGTCACTTGCTGGAGGATTCTCTGCTCCTTGAAGTCTTTAAACCATGATTTGAGGACTTCAGTAGTTCAGACATAGGTCAGGGGTTTGTTACAGGAGCGGGTGAGTGAGATTCTGTGGCCTGCATTGTGCAGGAGGTCAGACTAGACGATCATAATGGTCCCTTCTGACCTTAAAGTCTAGGATTCTATGAACCTCCCAATGCAGACAGCACTATGTCGATGGAAGGACTTCTCCAATCAACATAGCTAACGCCTCTTGGGTAGGTGGATTAGCGATGCTGACGGGAGAAACTCTCTTGTTGGCATAGTAACATCTTCACTAAGCTCCAGTTGTGCAGTTGAAGCACTGTGTGTGAAGACAAGTCCTCAGTAACGAGATTGGAATACCCAGTGTGTAAATATGACTGACTGGTGCTTTTCTGGTGCGCCTATAGAGAGAGACATGGAAGAATCAGCCATAAATGTCAGTAAACAACAATTTCACCAAACACACACACATCAGTGACAAAATGTTCCCACCGATGATAGAAATTTACAGATCGGTAAAAATGCTGCTTGAGAAAGTATGAGAGATTGATTTTAAGGCTATTTACTGTGTATATTTGACAATTTGTGTTTGAACAGATATAAAGCTTGAACTTTTTGAATCTCAACCTCCTCTATCATTAAATAATTGTCTGACCCCCTTGTCCCATAAGCTTCTGCAACTGTGAATGCTTAAAATAGATAAAAATAAAACAAATCCTTACAACCCATAATTTTGTACAATTGTGAACATTTAAATTGATACAAATAAAAAAGCTTTAAAATCAGTATTGATATTTTCCATCTAAATTCTAAAAATGAAGTCCTCCAACCCTCCCCTGCCCTCTATATAGTCTCACAAATACAACTGCCCTACTCACTTACTTCTAAGCTTGCATCTTCTAATAACAAGAATAAGGCAGCAAGTACCAAACTTCCCTATCCCCTGAACTGTAACTCATTGTTATATTAAAAAAAATTACTTAACACAAGAACATAAAAATGGCCCTACCGGGTCAGACCAAGGGTCCATCTAGTCCAGTATCCTGTCTTCCGCCAGTGCCAGGTGCCCCAGAGGGAATGAACAGAACATGAAATCATCAAGTGATCCATCCCCTGTTGCTTCTTCTCCTTCTTGGATCTAAGGACTTTGCAGAACCTTAACACAGAAATGCTGCAGACCAATAAGGTTCAGCTAACCTGTAAAACCACAGGAAACCATATTGTGAACCAATCCACACATGCAGTCTGGGTTACACCTGTCAGTGCTGTCTTCTCCCTGCAGGGCTGGGCAAACTTTTTGGCCCGAGGGCCACATCTGGGAATAGAATTGTACGGCGGGCCATGAATGCTCACAAAATTGGGGTTGGGGTGTGGGAGGGGGTGCAGGCTCTGATTGGGGGTGCGGGCTCTGGGGTAGAGCCAGAAAGGAGGAGTTCAGGTTGCAGGAGGGGGCTGCGGGGTGGGGTAGGGTGCAGCGGCGGGGGGTGAGGGCTCCAGCTGGGGATGAGAAGTTTGGGGTCTAGGAGGGTGTTTTGGGCTGGGACCGAGGGGTTCAGAGAGCAGGAGGGGGCTCATGGCTGGGGCAGGGGGTTGGGGCACGGGGTGAGGCTCAGGGGTGCAGCTCTGGGAGGTGTTTACCTCAAGCAGCTCCAAGAAGCAGCGGCATGTCCCTTCTCCGGCTCCTGCGCGGCCAGGCAGCTCTGCACGCTGCTCAGTCCACAGGCACCGCCCCTGCAGCTCCCATTGGCCATGGTTTCTGGCCAATGGGAGGTGGGGGGTGCTTGGGGCAGGGACCATGTGCAGAGGGGAGCGCCCTGGCTGCCTGTACATGTAGGAGTCGGAGGGGGGCCATGCCACTGCTTCCGGGAGCCACGTGAAGCCACCCCTGACTCAGCTCCCCAGCTGGAGCACTGGAGCAGGGCAAGCCCCAGACCGTGCTCCGCAGAGGGAAATCGAGGGCCTGATTAAAATGGCTGGTGGGCCAGATCTGGCCCACGGGCTGTAGTTTGCCCACCCCTGATCCAACTGCTGCTCAACTTGGCTGCTAGTTTTGTAACCCTGGCAAGAAAATTCACTGCTGATTAGTCAAGAGCTTCCAACTCCTAACTCAGGGGTATGTGTGTACCTGCAGGAATGTCTGTCCTTAATGCGAGCTTCCAAACTGGCTTCAGAACAGCTGGAGAGCATGGTTAACAGCTTCCTGCACTCCCTCTAGGATGCTCAAATAGCAATTGTTCGTTTGCAGTCAGTCAAGCCTGTATACTGCCCCCTAGGCTGGGAATGTTTCCATATCGACTCACAGCAAGTAGAAACAGCTGCTGCAATTACAGCTGTAAGGTTTTTGGCTGAAACCTAGAAAAGAAAAGGGGATTACGTATAGGTATAGTTGGCCATTCTTAGCAGATGAGGGTGGCATGTGACCAGGATTCATCACCGCATTTGGTATGCTAGTTGGATCATTCGCTTCCCTGGCCCGGGCCAAGTATTGACGGGCAGTGCGACATGACCGCTGATCCATCTCCCCCGCTTCTGCACTGATTTAGACTGGTGTAAATCAGGGGTGTGCCAATGCTGCCTGTGAAGTTACTTTAGCATGAGAGCAGAATCATGCCCAGTTTAACAGCACTGCTTAGTGCAGGATAAGTAGAGTAACCCAGTTATATATGAATGCCATGGGTTTTTTCAGGCTTCTTAATCAAATAGCTGTTATGTGCGGATTGTTAGCTGTCGTAAGGTAGTCCACACCAAACATAAGGAAACATGGTTGGAGTTCATATGAGTTATGTGTTGTTTGCTGTACGGTAGCATTTAATTTTAGAATGTTGTATTTTGACATGGAGGAGGCAAATTAACAGTTCTCAGTTGAACAGTCATTGGGCCATACACTCAGCTGGCTGCTGCTATTTATTAACATTTTAAAATCAGTGCTTTGGAAATTATTACTAAAACATCTGAAAAGGAAACTGCACATGTCAAATAGCCAAGAAGTTCCCTATCGTTGAAATCTTGTTTGCACTCTGAGCGTTCCTTTGTTCCCTAATATTCTGCTTCCTGTACCCTTCTCAGTGGGTCAGATAAGGAAATTGGATATTTTTCACCAGCATGATGAAATTAAAGGAAAGCTACAAAGACTAAGAGGTCTGTAGGCCGTTTGATGAACAGTGCTGATTTGGCTTTATGTTACTTAGCAGGTCTGAGCTGTTTCTCTTGGATGAATCACATTCAATTAGCTACTTCCTCTGATGAGCTGATTAAAACTTAAGTGGCATCAAATACCAGTGATTTTGCTCTTATGCTTAAATAATGCTATAATTACGTACTAATCAGATGGTGAATCTTAATTGTACATGTTCCATATGTGTTTTTTGCCCATGCACCCGCCTCACTCTGTCATCTTCGTATCAGCTTTTAACATACTTTCCAGGTCCTTTTTATGTTTTGCCTAATTGAATATCAAAAGCAGTATATGTGAAACTTCCTGTGTTCTATTCTTTAGTCAGTGGCAGCTGTGTTATTAGATGACCTTTACCATTTTGGTGGCACAGAATAATAAGAGGGGGAAAAATATTTGAAGCACAGCCATGCTATTGTTACAGGCACAAATGAATCATATGTAATTGCTTCACTCATTGGGGCCCAAATCTGGCAGTCCTTATTCCATCCTTCAACTGTGCCTGAGTAAGAGAGGCAGGATTTAGCCCTTAATCTCTTATGTGGGTTAATAGCCACATTGGACACACTTGGAATCTATACGCAGACAGAACAGTTAAAATTCCTGGATACAAATAGAACAAAATTTGCTGATTTTTTAATTCTTCCTACATACAGGATTGCTCTGGTCCTGGTCCAGCAATGCATTTAAAGACATCTGACTTTTAGCGTCATTGACTTCAATGGGACTACTCATGTCTTTAAAGTTAAGAACATGTTTAAGTGCTTTGCTAAACTGTGGCTTTCCCGTGCAATCCTTGTTTTGCATAGCTACTTAGAACAAATCTGAATGAGTGTAGGAGACAGGCTACTAGCTGTTGTATGAACTGAAGTGTGTTCCTAACATGAAAAACATGTGGTTTTGAATTTATTCAATCAGGAATCCATCTTTTTTTAAACCACAGGGCATGAAAATAGTCACAAAAAGAGCAAGAGGAAAAACAGGAGAAGACAATGGCAAGAAAGTAGTCTGTTATCGGACGTGGCAGTATTAAAACATAGCATAGCAGGAAATCAACTTTCTACATATAACAACAAGACTGAGAACACAAGTGATGACAAGACACACCGAAGAGCAAAGCGATTCCTCTCCTACCCTCGATTTGTGGAAGTCATGGTGGTGGCAGACAGTAGAATGGTTGCCTACCATGGAGTTAATCTGCAACACTATATCTTAACATTAATGTCAATAGTAAGTATCAAAATAGAGGAAGACTTTCCCCCTTGGATTTTACTCGCCCCATCCCAAGATGGTGCGATACACATAGCTTGTGTACATCAAGTACTGTACTAAAGTCAGGATTAGGTAAAGATGGAATGTGGCTCAGATGGACAAAACTTCAGTCTTGTCTCGAAAATGTCGGAACCCACAAGAGACTCTTCCTGTCCCGTTGGAGGGGTTCTTCCATCCCTGGCTCCACCATATAAATTAACTATTCCTGGGGATCACTCCTTCAGTTCCCCAAGTCTCCAGCCGTGGGGTTACCACAGGCTAATGCTACTGTCCTTGGGATCTAGTCTCCTTCCCACTCAGGCCCGTGTGACGTACAAGCTGAATGGGAATCTTGCCACATGTGGCTTCCCAGCATACGCAGTGAGGAGTGTGGATCCCCTCCCCCTTTCTACATGCTGAGATTTAGAGGTTGAGTTGTTACCCAATTTTCTTTGCTACTTAAAGCTCGTGAAGAGTAATAGTATCAGTTGACTTTCCATTATGGTGGTCGGAGTCCCAGTGGCAAGTCTTGCCTTGTGTGCAGCGGTAGGGTGGTTTTGCTGGCATCTTCCTTAGCTTTCTCACCCCCTTCAAGGGCAAGTGTAATGCTGACAGACCCCGGTCATCGGTGGGCGGGATCGAACCTGGGACCTGGAGTTTAGTGCGTGAGCCTCTTTCACGTAAGCTAAAAGCCAACTGTCTGTTAGCTAAGGCTGCAGAGCAGACTCATTAATCTCTCTCTCTAAGTGATCTCAGTGCCACTAGATGGGGCAGAACACCACACCCAGAAGGTGTGTGGGTTACACAGGCTCAATGGTTCCAAATGCCACTGGATCTTTGTGCTGAGCTCACTGATCAGCTATGAGCTTTCTGTTCCTGCCAAGCGCCAATCTCTACCCTCAGCACTGAAGCAGAGAGCCATGTGAGCTGATGCTATGGGTAGCAGATTCCGGATTACAGAACTCCACGTTCCCTAAATCAGATGCATGCTCTGAACTCAGAGTCCAGATCCTGGGGCTCAAAAGACACTACCGCTATCTGTCAGTAGAGGAGATTGATAGTAAGAGCATGTTTAGGGTCAGTGTTTACTTAGTGCCCTTGTTTCTCAGAACAAAGGTTTTTTTTCAACATAGCAACAGGTTTCCTCTTGCTGCTTAATGTTCAGTGACTCTCTTCTTTGGTGCATGGGACATTGAACAGCATGGAAATGCATTTGATATTCCCTTGGGTAATTTATGCTGTGCTTTCCAGAGATGAGCTTTCAAAAAAAAAAATAAATCATCAATTTAAGTTCCCCCAAAGACTTACAGACAGCGATATAGAAAATAGAATGTTGTTAGAAAGGTCCCTTGAGAAGGGTGATATGAGTCTCTAGATGACTATGCCAAAAGCTGCAGTTATTTTGGATACAGACTCCCATTTATTTGAAAGTAAATATCCGATGGGAAACATTCCTGGACCAGCCCTCAGCAGCCACTAGATCCATTTGGATTTTTCCATCTCTGATTTCTGTGGGTCAAATTCTATTCTCATTACCTCCCATCAAACCCTCCCCCTCCAATGTTATCCATGGAAAAGTAGAATATAATATAGATAAAAACACACTTAAGTGTAAGGCTTAGCAAAAAATGTACAAAGGTTATCTGGTGAAAATTTCTGCACACCCTCCCGGTCTCCCCCCAAAATGTACAAACTTCATAAAGTATTATTTACAGGAAGAGAATGGCCAAGATCATCAAGTGTGACTAGTGATTTTGGGTGTCCAATGTGAGACTTATTTAGAAGGGCTGGATTTTCAGAGGGCAGGCACTTAACGTTTAAGTCATCTTGAGTTGGGCATCCCAGAAATTGAAGCATTTGAAATCACTAGTCGCTTTTGAAAATCTTAGCTAGCAATAGTTGCAGATGTGTATCTGAGGACAGAATGTGGCCCTGTAATTCGGTGATGATATATGTGTGCAGAACTGAAGATTGGGTCCAGAAGAAAGTTTTGGGATTCTGGCACACAAGGTTTTCCTTTTCATTTTAAAACAATGCTCAAGGTGTTGCTAAATCTCTCAAGGCTTTGCACTGAGATGATGATCATGATCAGATCATTAGATAAAATTCTACAACAAAACCTAGTGAGAGAGTGAAGAGCTGCCACGCTCCCCTCGGTCAGAGAACAGAAGACAAATTTGTGTTGCTTTAATTCTTTGTTTGAAGCCAGCATTAACTCTGAACATTTCTCTTTGATGCAGGTAGCCTCTATCTATAAAGACCCAAGTATTGGAAATTTAATTAATATTGTTATTGTGAAATTAGTCGTGATACATAATGAACAGGTAATGAAAGTATTTTTTCCTCTTTGCATTTGCCACAGGGAGTGAGCACTGAGATAAATAACTAAAATACACATTTTTGTATATATATTTTTTATGGCTAGGATGGTCCTTCAATATCTTATAATGCCCAGACAACATTAAAAAACTTTTGCCAATGGCAGCATTCCCAGAACCACCCTGAAGAAAACAATCTACCCAAACATGATACCGCTGTACTTGTTACCAGGTATATTCAGTTTTCTCATTAATAATGTAGCCATTTGAGTATCACAGTTGGAAGCGATTAATTTATAATGCATGTGATAGTCAGAAATAATTGATTTGGGGAAGCGCAGTAATGGCAATAAGTGTTTGGATTGCAACTGTGGAACTAGTGTAGCAATGGAAAGCCGTATGGTAAATACTTATCCCTCTGTTAAATGCAACTTAGAATTGTTGTAGTATCCAGGACCTGATCTTAATGCCATTGAAGGAAATTGGTTAAACTCTATTTGACTTAAATAGGCAATTGAATCAGACCTCTTTGTTCAGTTCACTGACAGCTTGTGTGACAAAACCAGCTTGAGAATGTCAGCTGGAGAACCAAGAATTGCTTTTGAATTTTTTTTTTTTATTTTTGCATTTGTACTGTAACTTGCGTGTACATGAAAATTAAAAGCGTCAAGTCTGTTCTGCTTTCAGACAGGATATTTGTAGAGCTCACGACAAATGTGATACATTAGGTAAGCTTAATCTATTTTTTTTTTTTTTGTTTTACTCCTTTGAGGTCACAATGTTAATATGTGCTTAACTCTGAGCAATGTTTCTTTTTTTATAATACACCATTTTGTTCTGCCCTTGCCTTTCTAGGTCTGGCTGAACTGGGCACTGTTTGTGATCCATACAGAAGCTGCTCAATTAGCGAAGATAACGGACTAAGTACTGCTTTTACGATCGCGCATGAACTTGGCCATGTGTATGTTTTTATGTAGATAAGTTTACATTTAAATAGCCAAAGATGTATGCTAAGTGGAACTGATGCATAGCTGAGCCTAAGAAATGAGTAGGTAGGAGATGCAAGGACAAGGAGGTGAAACAGCTGGCAGCATCTGGAAGGCGGCTGAAGATGCTCCATAGCACCCAGTGGTAGCGGCATGGAGTGGCAAAGGGAAGGCCCAGCCCAGGGGGAGCACAGAATGGGTGGGATGGTGTGTCCGAGAAAGCCCCCAGCTGTGGGCGGCGATTGAGTAGGGGAGAAAAGAATGCTGCCCTTCTCATCCCCCTGCCCAAATCAAATGAACACATATCGCCTCTCAGGCCTAGCTCACCTCTAAATGCCGAGGGTGGGAGTCAGCAGCAGGGCGTCTCCAAGCAGATCCAAGGTCTCGATGGCCTATGGAGCTGGCCCATTTTATGTCCTAGTGCGAGCTCCGCTCACCTTGCACGCACTCACACTCGTCACGAGGCTGCGATGGTGTGTGGTGGAAGAGCTAAGAGTAAACATGGGCAAACCTCTCCCCTTCTGCCACCTAGCCTCAGGGCTCCTGCCACTGCGTGTTGCTCAGCCTGTCGACCCTACCCTGGTGGGTAACTTTACTGAAGTTAATGGAGTAGTTACGCCAGAGCATGAATTTAGCTTAGTGTGTTTGGCATTCGACTGAGACAGCTTCCACCAAGGCAGTGCTCATGTGGATGAGCATGGCCAGCTATGAAGCTAGGATTCCCAATGCCCCCACATCCTGCTGAGCCCCCAATTAATCGTTGAAGGTAAGGACGAAAAAGAAGTGCTTTGTCTTGCAAGTGCTGGTTGTGTCATCTATCCGATGGCTACATCACCAATTAAAATAACACACTGTGTTTTAGAATAGAGGCTTCAGAGGTGGGATTAGTGAGTTCTAATAAACAGGCTTAAAGCGTTTTTCATTTGGGCAGTGTATATTTAAGGGCAGTTGTATTTTTTTTAATTTGATATCCTGATGGAAATCCCCAAGGTTTGGCCTTCCCCACCCCTAACTTGCAGCAGCTTACTTCACGAGCTTCATCCAAAGGAGGTGGTCCTGAAACGGAGTGCCTCTGTGTGGGAGGCAGGGGGAAGAGTTGGCTCACTGGACGAAATCTTAATGGAAATAGAAACTCGTCAGCCTTCACATTTGGATCACATCAAGTCATTTCCCCTCTTCCACTTCAAATAGCAAAGCAGCTTAAGATGTTTTGTCTCTGTTACATTTTTGCAGCATTGTTCAATCGGTGTGTGCTGCAAATCTCACATGGGTTTATGCTGATATTGATTCTTGATGGCATTCTGTAAACCTACCAGATAAAATATAAGTTTATCCCTGGTGTGACTCCACGTAGGCAACGACATCAGTGGCAAACTTGGCCCTAGATGTCTAAAACCACAGTTCAGTTTCATTAGAAACTTTCCGCTACTAGGCTATTGAATTCTCAGGGCTAAACTATACTAGGGACTTCAGCCATCCGTGGCTTGCAGACCCCTAGAGTAGACACACAACAATGCTGTAAAACACAATTTGCATCAGTGCTGTTTACTGTGCTTGGAACTGGGGTATTCTGCACTGATGCAGATTGCAATTTGTGTTAGCTGGATCTCTCTGCACTAGGGGTGTTCACTGGTGCAGCCCTGCTGGTAACTGGGTGCCAATAGCCATTCCCAGTACAGACAGTGCCTCAGTTTCAAACTCTGTAAGTCCAAAACAATGCCATATTTCATAACTTCACCACAGCTTGTGGAAAGCTGGGATTTACAAAGGAGAGAGTTACGAAGAGAGTTAGGTGGCAAATTCTTATCGACTCTCAAATTCCCAGCCAAAGTCTTTGACTGTTTAGATTGGCTGGGGAAAATTTGTCACTGGCATAACATTGGGCCCAATCCCTGTGAGGTCCAGAATGCCTGCAGGATCACGGCTACAGGTAGCAACACAGAAAACTGCATCTGAAATTTACCCAAAGTGTCTGGCTTCAGAACACCTCGAGTTCACACGTTGCCACTTAGAGTTCTGATGTTGAAAGGTTTTGTGTACTCTGGCTATTATACACCCTATTTCTGCTGTAGTACGAGATACTGGGTCTTTAATGTGCGCTTCATTAGACTTGTTTTGCTTTTTGCAGATTTAACATGCCACATGATGACAATAATAAGTGCAAAGAAGATGGAGGGAAAAATCAACAACATGTCATGGCGCCAACGCTCAACTTCTACACCAACCCCTGGATGTGGTCAAAATGTAGTAGGAAATACATTACTGAGTTTCTAGAGTAAGACATTATATATGGGGTGGTGGTGGTATACAGACCGCCTCCCTCATTTGTTACACTGAAAACGAAGGGTGCATCATTTGGAAAGGAGTTGAAGTGGGGTGTGTGTGTGTGTGTGTGTCGTTTACATAGTGTAGAAATACAACTTCTGAGATTCAGTCCCTGCCAGTTCGGTCTCATGATTAACTGGCAAGGAATTGCTTCTCTATGGGGAAGGCTAAGTCTTAGCCCCCATGGAAATCACTTTTAAGGAACTCATCTCCGCTCACCTGAGCAGCGAGTTTCCTAAGCTTTGTGACCCAGATACTGAGTTGTGTCTTAGGAGCACTTGGTACAGCTAGGAAGGCCGTTGCTAAAGTCCATGAAATCCACCTCTGCAGGCCTTGGAGCTGACCTGGAGCTGACCTGGACCCTGGAATAAATTAGAGAGGCTGTCAGGTTGCTCTGGCTTACACTGACTGCTCGTTCTGGCATCAGAAAATGACCAGGATGAAGGGGGAAAGGGGAGCTTGGCCATGCATCCTTTCCTCTGGCCATACTCCCTATGTGGGCAGCTGGGACGGGGTTAGTATATCAGCTGCTACACCTCTTTAGGATCCCCCTATGCAAAAGGAGCTTTCTGATAGCTTACTCAGGCAGCGTCAACCTGTCGGAATGGCACAAGGTTGCCCTACCGTGGCCCAGGATCTGTGCCCGTGATATCAGTCCAAAGTGCAGAGTTCTTCTGAAGTACAATGAAAAGTTTTGTATGAACGTGTCCTAGGCCTGCCCTCTTCTCCCATTGTTTTTGATGGGAGCAGGTGAAGGCCCAATGTTGTGTATAGTCAGATCTGAGAGCTTATATCCCTCAAGTGGGCTCTTACACTGTTTGTGTAGCGGGACTATTCAATATTGCCTCTCAGTTTGCACTCACTCTTGGTACCCAAAGCATTGTGCTGTATTTCTCAGCAGCTGAAGTAGTGTATGTTAAACATGACAACACAATAACAAGGGAGAAAGCATGATCTTGTGGGTTAAGGCCCAGGCTGGGAGGAAGGCAATCTGGGTTCTTTTCACAGGTCTGTTTATAAACAGGGACCTGGCGCATACCATGTAAGCAGGGTATGCCCCTGAGCAGCCCCGTGTGTAAAATGGATGACAGTCAAATTTTGCTACTGTGTAGGAGTCTTTGGGGACTAATTTGTTAACTTTTGTGTGGCACACAGATACTGCATTGATACATACATTAAAAAGAAATGGGCTCTGGCCCGACAAATCCCTATTTAACCCTGTTGTTGTTCTGTTTTATTGAAGCACTGGTTATGGGGAGTGTTTACTAGACGAGCCTGTATCAAGGACTTACACTTTGCCTCAACAACTCCCAGGAGTAATTTATGATGTTAATAAACAATGCGAGTTAATTTTTGGACCAGGCTCTCAAGTCTGCCCATACATGGTAAGTGCTCTTCCACTTCTTTGTTTTGCTTGCAACATGCAAGAGGAATAAAGCTTTGCTGGGTTAGTCCCCTTACAATATATTTTGGTATCCAGGTTGTTAATTTTTGTCAGTGGCAAAAGGTGTTGCCATAACAACCATTATCCTAGGCCATCGGCAGGGTTTGACTCCAAGGCCTGTGAAGCACAAATCTCTACCACTTTCGCTGAAGGACTGCACCCAGGATCTTCAGGAGTGACTAGCGATTTTGAAAGCCTCAGTCTGGAGGGGTCCCACTTGAGACACTTGAAAGAGGCTTGATTTTCAGAGGGTGGGTGCTCATCACTTCCAAGGTATATCAAGTTGGGCACCTAGCCATGGAGACACCCCAAAATAATTAGTCCCTTTGGAAAATCCAGGCCCCAGATGATTACCTGGGAGCTATAACGTACAGCTGTCCTCTGTGGACCAGCCACAGAGGGGCTATTTAACATATGACTGCCCCGGAGAGAAAAGCCCTCTGTCCACCGAACAGAAGCATATCACAATAGTCCTCACTCTGCCCTGCAGCATGCCTCGCTCCTGTTCTACCTTTAAAAGGCAAATTGTTCACTGCTGTTTGCTGAGACTCCCCATCCGGGTACCAGTTAGCACCAATTCCAGTGGCTATTTTTGTGTTCCATTTCGCACAGCCGACTGAAATGCTATCAGAGGGGAACAGCTTATGATCACCACTAACTTAGGTTTGACTGGAACTGGTAGCAGGAGACGGGGGGGATTTTTCATGATCGTGGTCATGATTTTGGTTCCAATACGCACATGCGCAGCCCATGTTTTGTTAAAATCACCTGTTGACAGAAATTTTCCAATCAGCTCTGCTGGTAACTTGATTTCAGGTGGGCTCCACTCATCCAGGTTCAGGGCTGATTTATCTTTGCGCTGAAAGGCACCCTGAGCTATTCAGTACTTCCCCTCCCAGCCCTGTTTTATATTGCACACATTCATTGTGTAAATGATGGCAGTTCTAGTGTGAAATGTCATGTGGTCAACCGTGTGCGTCACCCTTGAGCCGGGCATTACTTAATACTATGATCATTTAAATAAATGAAGCAGATGCAGTGCCGAAGACTCTGGTGCATTAACGTTGATGGAGCTCACAAAGGATGTCGTACTCAACACACACCTTGGGCTGATGGGACAGAGTGTGAACCCGGAAAGGTCTGTAATACCTGATGTTTCATCCCCTTGTAGACAAAAATGGTGTTAAAAGGCTCATAGTGTATATATCAATTAAAAGTCTTTTCCCCCCCTGAAGTTCAGTTGTATGGAGTGCAATTTACAACTGAAATTCACCCCAGGCTAATTCTATATAGCTTTGATGGAGGCAGAGCTTAATCGTGCTGGCTTGTGATATAGGAGGTAATGTTTTCTGTTCCTTGTCAGTGCTGGTGGTGTATGATGTCAAAACGATAGTGTCTCTCTAACTTGGAATTAATGTAGTAATGTGTCATCTGCAAATGCCTCTAAATTGTTCCTTATATAATGTGATTAAAATCTCCTGTTTGCCTTTATTGTGTTTTATGAAATGCATTTTGCTTTTCGAAAAGCTAATTGTACTTTATGAAATTACTTGAGCAAACTCTGAGACGTTTTCCTGTCCTATTCATTGGAAGTTTAATATGTGCAGTTGGTAATTAGTATGTTTTAAAATTGGCTCCTTGCTTGGACAACTTCAGAGTAGAATACAAAGCTGGTCAAAATGTTTCATTTGAAACTTTCTTTAACAATTTTTTCACCAGAAATGGAAATGTCTGTGGGTAATGTATGATTTCAACAAAATGTTTCAGTTTGTGGTCTACATTTTTCAGTGTTCATGTGCCAAAACCTGGGGTGGGGGTAGTTTATGGGATTTTAGTTTTTTCAGGAGAACCCAACCATTTTGAAGAAAAATTTCAACCAAGACTTTTTAGCTTTTATCAGAATTTTTTGTAAGAACAAAAAACATTTCCCGAGCAGCTGTATGCTTGATGGTTTTCAAGGACTTGCGTCTTAAAAATTCACGTTTGTAACACTCTGGGTAACAATTAATGGTTATAGTTAGGGTGACCAGATGTCCCGTTTTTAAAGGGACAGTTCCGTTTTTGGGACTTTTTCTTATATTACCCCCCACCCCCTGTCCTGTTTTTTCACAGTTGCTATCTGGTCACCCTAGTTATAGTTGTCATTGCCTTGGAAGACTTGCTGTCTCTAATACTGTCTAATACAGGGATCAGCAACCTTTGGCATGCGGCCCATCAGGGAAATCCGCTGGTGGGCCGGGCTGGTTTGTTTACCTGCTGCTTTCACAGGTTCGGCCATTGTAGCTCCCACTGGCCGCGGTTCGAGGCCAATGGGGGCTGCGGGAAGTGGCGTGGGCCGAGGGATGTGCAGGCCACCACTTCCTGCAGTCCACAATGGCCTGGAATGGCAAGCTGCGAGCAGCCGAACCTGCAGATGCTGCGGGTAAACAAATCGTCCCTGCCCGCCAGCGGATTTCCCTGATGGGCCGTGTGTCAAAGGTTGCTGATTCCTGGTCTGATACATACATTCTTTTAAATGCATTTTAATTCAAATGTATTTAGGCCATATTTGACCCATATACTTTCATAAAAGAAATAGATTATTAAATTTTCTGCATTTCTGAAACCTTTCTGGTCAACATGTTTTGCTAAGGGATGATTCAAGGCAATGGGCATAACGTATCATTGTACTTTTCTTTCTGATGGAAGAGCACAGGCACAGAAATTGTACGTCTTCTCATGCATCCATGCAGGGGACGGTGTCATGGGAATATCCTTGATATTCCCATTTTTATACTGCTCTTTGGAGCTGTGTGAGACTGGGCTCAGTCTACCGTTCTAACCGATTTTAATCACTTTTCCATGAGGGTTCCCCCTTGTTCAGAGAGTCGACCTAAGGCCTGTGCGTCATGGCGATCAATTTGAACCCGATTCCGATGACGTAAGTGGAACTTCAGTGGTGTGTAGACCTTGTGGTAGCCCACTGCATCAGGGTGAATTTCACCCTTTAACAGGCATCCGGGCCTGATCTTGAAAAAACTACCATGTGTAGCTCCTACCCCAGTGAGTTGCATTTCAGCGACTTCATTCATTACTGCTCACAATACAAGCCTAATAGATAATGCCTTACTACTCTGTGTGCATATAAGATGTGCTACTGGGTCTGTATTGCACTGTAGTAAATAAAGAAGCTGTATTGCACTGAGACAGGGTAAGAATTAATGACAGGAAAATTAAAGTTAATATCTCCCATGGACTTCAGTGGGACTGCTCAAAGTCGCGGGGGAGGGGGAGCACTAATCCCAATAGTAACTATTTTCATGGTCAGTCCTGGTAAAAATCATGAGAAATCACAAGTCCCATAATGCAGAATCTGGAAGTAGCCCAGTCACACACAAGGTGAGCAGGGAGAAAGGCATCTAAGTACCTTTGTAGATCTGGGCCTAAATCCCACTTTTAGGCCCCGCTGTGAGCCACAAAACTCGCACTCAGCTGCCGTGCACTCCTGTAGGCGCCTCGACTTACTTGCACCCAAGTTTTCAGGGTAGAACTTCCCTGGGCCCTGAGGTTTCTGCCTCTGGTCATGCACGTGGCTGCTTCTCGCCAGGTGCCTGGATGGATGCCTATTTTCCGCCCAAGTCCCAGCGCAATCCACAAAGCAGGATGCAGTAGGCAGAGGACTACCTAGCTCACCCGTGAGGCCCAGTCCTGTAGGGCTCCCTGCTCAGAGTTAACCTACTGGATTGGGTCCCATTCAAAATCGAGGTGGTAATGACGGTGATAGTGCTTCATCTGATATTTTTTTAGCCTAGTGGTTAGAGCACTTACCTGGGTTGTGAGAGACCTGAGTTCAATTCCCCCCTCAGGCAGAGGGGAAGAAAAGATTTGAACAGGGGTCTCCCAGCTCTCGGGAACACGCTCTAACCACTGAGCTATGGGATAGTCTGATGTGGGGCTCTCTCATCAAGTTGTGGCACTGTATATAAACACTGGAGACTGGACTGTGGGTCCAGCTTACTGCTTTCCAGCTGGGTGCCCAAACCCCGTGGCTTTAGAATCATCCTGTCTCTTTGTGTATTGGGATTAAAAAATTCAAAACAAAATCCAGAAATTATAGTCGCATTCCTAATGAATCACAGATGCAAAAAGAGGCCATCCAAACCTCCTCAGCCCAAAATATGTGCCTGAAAATGAAGTCAGGCCAGTGTCCCCCGCGGCCCATGCCATCCCCCGTTCCTCCAATCACAATTCTTTTTTGTTTTCCTCCGCCCTAGCCAGCTACTGAATAGCTGCGCAAATTGTGGGAATCAGCCTTTCAGGTGTGATGTTGCAGGCCCGAAGACAGGCCAAACAGCCACTCTGCCACAGTGGTATAAAACCACTGCATTCACAACTCCCGTACACAGCAAATGCCCATTCTTCCTCATGGAGGCAGATGCCGAGGCCTCTGGTGTCTGAAAAAAGTCTAACGGCAATTGTCCATAAGTCTGGCCATGCATTGGGGGAGACCCTCTGTTCTGAAGCCAGGAAATCTCTACTGGGCATATTCTGCCTGTCTGCCTCTCCCTCCCTCCCAGTGACTCTTTCACTATTTAGCCACAGTGGAACAGCTTGAACAGGAGAGACTGAGGGAGTCCCTCCCCCCATTTGACTATCTCATAGCACTCTCCTGGGAGACCCCTATTCAAATCCTTTCTCCTCCTCTGCCTGAGGGGGGAATTGAACCTGGGTTTTCCGCATCCTAGGTGAGTGCTCTAACCAGTGGGCATTACCACCGCTGCTTTGTATACAGCGAGGCACCTAACTCATTCTTGCAAGGAACGACACTGGCGGCTAAGTGTCCAGGAGAGGGGTTCCTGGCTGTGGATCACTATCATTGATAGGCTCAGACCAGACTTAGGGGCCTATCCCCATAAGGCAGTGGAGTTTGGGATACACCCCTCTCCTCAGCATCTCCCATTGGTGGGTCCTTACCTAGCATGCTGGCTTTTTGCAGATCACACTCTAAGGCACCTATCTCTCCCCATTCATAGAATAGGGAGTCTGGCTATGTGGGTCGCATTGTTGTTCCTGTGATTTTTCTAACCACCTAAAAATTAGGTGTCATAACTCTGAGCATCACAATGCCTTAGTCACTTTGTGGATCTGGGCCAAAGGGCCTTATAGAAAAGGGGGAGGAGGGAGCATCTCTGAATTTTGGTCCGATTTACCCTTCCAAAGTTTGGATCAGCATAAAAATCCTCCCTTGTATTTTGCTGCATCTTGCAAAACACTGATGTACAAAATCTGGAGTTAATTTCTTTGGAATGAGTAGCTATTTTTGTACTAAGCTATGATGTGGCCAGCAGCCTTGTATGTTCAGTAATGCTTGGCCTCAAGTCGCCTTGTTTAAAGTCTGTTATATATGGGTTGGCAGAGAAAATAAAGTGCCATTTTTTTAAGGGAAATATCTTTGGAAACCAAAGAGCTTGCCTGTCCAAACAGAGATAAAACAACTCGGATATCTCATCCCCCACCTTAAATCTTATTCCTAAATCAAAGCTCTGTATGTAACAGAGGAGTATTAACTTATACATATTTTGAATATGAGAGCACTGAAGTTGACACCAAATTAAATCAAGTAATAATCCAACTTCAGTTTTTGGCCTTTGCTAGGTGAATACTTGTGATGATCATTTACTTTTGTTTCACAGCATTGCTGCTTCACCGATTTTTAAAATAAGCGATTGTGTTCCCAATGCAAAAAAAGAGGCTTATAAACTTAGATCCATATCTCTTGCGGTTTTAGAGTCTATTTCAAAAATTGCAAAAAGCATAGAATTACAGCTGTGGTTGCTTTTTTTTGCAACCAGAAGAGGCATAATCATGATTTTTGGTTTCTTATTTAGGACAGTAGGTAGTCATATAGGCTATGCATGCGTGAAGTCTTGGAACACTTGTCTGGCCCCTGCCTATCTAGTCAGTAGCAAGTCACCTGATGCATAGATTGGGTGAATTATCTAGGAGTCTCTTGGAGAGACAAAGGAAAGAGGACTCTGTTATAATGCCTCCCTCCACCATCACGACCTCCCTTTGTGAAATTATGTCTGCGTAAATTATTTCAAAGTTGGTCTAGACATTAATTAGTGGATTAACAACAGCACTTCCACTCATTCCATAAGGCATGGAAATAGGCCCCTAGGAAAGAAAGCTCTGGCAGACACTGTATGTTCTTCTGTTTTAATTCATGTGTTTCCAAAACACAAAAATAATATTTAAAGATCGATGTAAAACAAACAAAAAAAGACATGAAAGTTACACAACTTGAATATTCACAGTATGTTTCCAAGAAACACAACTCTATTTCCTTAATTTAATCTTGCTGTTTATTAAAGTGGAACATCCTTCTCTTTCTTTCCTTAATGATGTGCTATTTATGACCACAAATCCTGAAATTCTGAACATAATCAATAGTGTAATTTCCTGGCAGAGTTCTGTGTCCTTAGCCATCAGATGGGAAGCTTGTAAGTCATGTCAAGCTCTGTTAGTTGCCTACATTCATAAGTTATTCAGTCTGCTTCACTGGGTCATTGGTGCCAAGCCTGTGTGTGGCAGGATATTTCACGGCCGAAGTCAACATTTCTGCAGGAAGTCTCTCCTCTGGGACAGTGCTGCCATCTTGATGCCACATGTCTCTTTACTTTGATAACAGCTGCTGACCCTTTGTGCCTCTGAAAACAACCCAAGATAGGACCCCATCCCGCAGTGCTTAGACCCTGGAAACTTCAGTGGCGGCGATGTATGAATCAGACGGCAGGGTTGGGCCGACAATGGAGAAACAGACGTCGTAGGACTTTTTAATAAAACAGGCTGTACTGCGGCAGGCTCTTATTAAACAATATGGCCCTTGGTAACCAAGCCTGCACAGGAAGGCAAACCCAGGGCATGCTGTAGACTAGAGGACAAGCTCGCCTTCAAATGAATCCAGCAAATAGACCCCATCCTAAATAGTAAGCAGCTAGCCAAACACACCTAGGACCAACTTGCTTCATTAGCAAGTGGCAGGCAGGCAGAGCTGCAGGGAAGAGATCTCTGTTAAATGTGCTGAGGGGCCAGTGTTTATATAAGCCTAGTATGGTAGCAGCTGGCCCTGACTTGTGTTTCTGAGCCCCTGGTGCCATACTAAACTAGCTCCCTCCTGAAACTTGACTATATTTCTCCAAAAAGAAAAGGAGTACTTGTGGCACCTTAGAGACTAACCAATTTATTTGAGCATAAGCTTTCGTGAGCTACAGCTCACTTCATCGGATGCATATTTCTCCAGTTCCACTCCTTATCCCGCACAGCAAGCCAGTGTGTGTGTGCAATGTTCTTGCTAACGGAGAAAGATTTGGTCATGCGCTTTTGCAGCGCATGGTGTGGGATGTGTATGTGCAGGTGAGAGAGAAGATCATACTGTGATTCATCCGATTCCTATTTATTGTCCTCCCATGGACGGAAGTAGATTGACATGCCTGGGCGGTACAGTGGGGACCCTGAGCCTGCAGACACCTGCTGGCCATTGGAACGAGACCTTAATAGTTTGTTTTCCTGGCCAGTGTAACCTGGCGCAGCGCGATCAGCAGGATTTGAACCCAGGAACTCTCCTGCTTTAAAAGCATGAATCTCTCCTATTTAAACTCAAGGTGTAGGAGCCTAAGTATGCTTGCCTCTGATATTCTGTAGCAGAGAGAACTCCTGCTGGCATTCCTGTTCCATCAGAGGAGGGAAACTGATTGCAGGGGGGATGGAGGAGTTGAGAGGATGAAGTTTGCTCTCTCTAATTCAATGATACTTCCCCATTGGGGTGGTTTTTTTTGTTTTTTTGTTTTTTTTGGTTCTGACACGGTGTCGTTCAGGATGAGTAAAAACTAGCCGGGGCAGAGAGAGGGGAAACCTCTTTTCAGATTTTTTTCTCGAGATTGCACAGAGCTTTACCATGGAGTTTTGACTGGATAATTCTGCAGAAATTGTTGAAACTCCCCACGGGTTCTCTGTGGCCGTAGTGATCAGTCACAAATTAAATATGAAACGAACAGAGGCCAGTGTGCTAGAGAAACCGGGGTACATCAACAAATTCTGACTCCCATTACCATGGAGACCATTCCATTTCGGTTTCTTTTCGTGCCAGTCCAGCCTCAGCGGCAATCTAGCAATGTTTGTTGACACAGCATTCATTTGATGAATGGTTTGTGATTTGTCTAAATATTTGAGCAGTGCTACTTTAGTTACGGGCGTGGCAGCATTTTCACTGCAAGGTCTGTTTTATGATAGGCTTACGACTCCCCGGTTTAAAGGCCCAATCCAACCACCACTGATTTTTAATGGGAGTTGAACTGGGCCCTACATTTTCTTTAGGTTTAACATTGGATTTTGCAGATGGCCAGAGCACAGAACAGGGAGGTGAGAATTTCTGGGCTCTGTAACCAGTTCTGTGGGCTTGTGCAAAGAGCTTTCTGTGCCTCGCTTTCCTCATCCACAAGCTAACTGGATTGAGGTGGGATGTTCTAGGTGAATTTGCTGGCCAGCGTTAGCCAGGAGGTTGGATTAAACGGTCACAACAGTCTGAGAAAAGGGAGTGGTCACATTGCTTTCGCTACCTCATGGGGCTGTTTATGAAGAATCATGAGTTACTGTTTGCAAAATATTTTTGTAAACTATTCGTTTTTCTGTCATTAAACGCTCAATCCAGGTATGATCATTTTTGTTATACAGCTACAGTCTTTATTCCTGCATAATTATTACCTCACAGCCCTAGTCATGGATTGTGCTAAGCACTGCACTGACAGCGAACAAACAACAGTGATTTCAATAGGTTTTTGCTTCAGTAAAGGGCTCAGATTGTGCCTGAAATGTGATATAAAACTAATCAGCTATTTTTAAAGGGCAACAAAAATTGCATCGTAGTGATTTTGAAGGTGCCACCCACCATTCCTTGCTGTCTGATTTATGCAGAGTGCTTTACACACAAGCATTCATGGAAAACAGGAGCCATCTTGTTAGGATGAAACCTCTTGCTGATCTCTTTATAAATGCCCAGAAACAGGGACTGTCACTTTCTGAGAAGAATTTTGTGCAAAATCCTTGAGTTTCAAGAAGCTGTCGCAATGTTGGAGGAATAGCCGTACGCGTTGCAGTGGCGCTGAAAAATCCATGGATCTCGAACGAAGTTGATAGAGGGTGTTTGATTTATTTTTAGCCCCAAAGCAAGTAAGCACCTGCAGGAATCCCATTGATTTCCCATGAATAGGGACTGACTGCTGAACCAGAATCACATTTAACACTACTGCCAATAAAGTGGAATTTTTTTTTTAAACATTCAAATACTTTACAGGTTTCAGAGTAGCAGCCGTGTTAGTCTGTATTCTCAAAAAGAACAGGAGGACTTGTGGCACCTTAGAGACTAACCAATTTATTTGAGCATAAGCTTTCGTGAGCTACAGCTCACTTCATCTTTTCAAATACTTTAAGCACTCCCGATTAAGAAATGCATTGATCAGGCTATTAGCTTGCAATCCTTCAAACACTTATGAATGTGAATTGTTTTACACAAGTAACTGGGGGCTTGTCTACACTTACCAGGGGTTTGACACGCGGCGATCGATGCATCGGCGGTCAATTTAGTGGGTCTATTGAAGACCTGCTAAATCGACCGCCGATCGCTCTCCCGTTGACTCGTAGACTCCACCTGAACAAGATGTGCAAGGGAGCGTCTCCAGTCGGCATCACGTAGTGTGGCGCCCGCAGTAAGTAGATCTAAGTACGTCAACTTCAGCTGCATTGTTCACGTAGCTGAAGTTGCAGATCGATCTCCCCCCATAGTGTAGACAAGCCTGGGACTACTTGGTTGCATAAAGCTACTCACACATAGAAGTGTTTTCAGGATCAGGGCCCTATGTCATCCCACTCTTCTTATGTGTTGGAACCTAGGTGATATGCATCCGTTTTTCAAAAACCCCTTCAGTACTGCAAGGCAACAGGATGTGTTGCAAAAAAACTGGTAGCCTTAGCTTTGGCTTCCTTTCCCATCCCCCACACTCTAGGCTCTGGAGTATTGGTTTTAATGTGAAAATAGGACATAGCAAATAGCCACGTTTATAGATTTTAAGTCCAGAAGGGATCATTAGGGTCACTGTGTCTCTCCCCCCGCCCCGCATAGCACGGGCTGTAGAATTTGATCCAGTAGTTTCTGTGCAGGAGCATTTATTGAGCCCAATAACTTGTGGTGGGATTAGACAGAGCGTGTCTTTTGGAAAGACATCCAGTCTCCAATGAACAGCACCAATTGTGAGAGGAACTGATCACTTCCCTGGGCGAGTTATGTCAGTGGTTAATTACCCTCCATGTTAAAAAGTACAAAAGGGTCCTGGTCCCCGAGCAGGGCTTCTAGGGGCTATGGGAACACAAAATTCACGAGGGGTGAAATCCTGGCCCCCTGGAAGTTTCACCATAGAATTCAGGGGATTTGATTCTCAGGCTTTGTCCACACTAGAGAGGGTTTGCCATGCCTCTATAGCTCTACCAGCGAGCCCTCCTAATGGAGGCATGGCTTAGAGCGGCAAAAGATGCGCGCCCACAAAAGACTTTTTTTTGCCAGTGTAACTGCACCTGCTCTAGGGCTTTTGCTGGCACAGCTGCAAGGGCTGGGGGGAGTAATTTTGTTTTTCACACTCGGACCCGATGTAGCTATGCCAACAAAACTTTTACATGGAGATCAGGCCTGGGGAAGTAAAGTGATGTGGAAAAAGTGTTCTGGGGGTGGAGAAACCCCACTTGTTTTTATTTACCATTTTTATTGGCCTACTTTTCTTATGTTTTCCCTTCCCTTTATTCTGGCAGTTTCTAGAGTTCAGGGAACTTTTCTTTCTTTATATTCCTGCTCTTCTGTCTCTTTTTACTGACCCATTGTGGCTCTTATCTGATTTTCTGGCTACAGGCTAAGTAGCTTTTTTTCAAAAGCCGTCACTCCTAGTGTTGCTTTACAGTTCAGGATCAGTAAACAGGGGGTATTTTGCGGCTGGGGTAGCTGTTATCTGTTTCTCTATAAATCACTCTTCTGGCCTCTGCAATCTGTCTGGTCTTCACCTTTTAAGGATGCAAAAGTTTTGAACCTGCTGCTTCACCTTAATCTCATGCAGAGCAGTATAATGCCATGTGACCTGCTCTTATTGTTACTGAAGTCAGAAAAGCCCGTAAGCATGTGTCCTAAGGTTACAGCTAAGCATGTAGTGGTTTCCTGAGTTGGGACGTGTGAGTTTCATCCTTGATTTCAATGAGGGCAGGTTCAGACACCGGGGATTTTAAGCACTCTAGCATTTAAAAATGTTTTCCCAAGTTTTTGAGCCGGTGTGATGAACAGTAAGTGAAGGCTTCTTTTGCAAAATGTTCCTCTTCTTGTGAATGTAGCTGTTGAGAAAAGGCAGGCAAATGAACATGGGCTGAAGACTGAGGGGGAAATTGGATTGCTAACTTCTAAAATGTCAATATTCTGTAATGGAAAAGAGTCGTTCTGTGATGCTCTCTCTTGCGTACAGCACTGCAAGTATGGTGTATGTGTCCCCAAGGAGCGAGAGGCGCCGGTAACAGATGGAGCGTGGGGATCGTGGAGTCCCTTTGGAAGCTGTTCAAGAACCTGCGGAGGTGGCATAAAAACTGCAGTTCGAGAATGCAACAGGCCTGAGTGAGTACAATAGCACTGAAAAACCTACTGGTTTGACCGCTCGAGCGGTGACACTGACGCTGGATTGGGGGCCCAAACTGACCAAAATATTGACTGGGCCACCCAGATCTAAATATTTTAAGAGAGGTGGTGGGTTGCTCGAAAGCATTGGCCTGACTCTGCTCCAGATGACTCAGAGTTTTAAGATACCAACCAAATGTCCACCTAGCGCTACTGTATGAATCAAGTTCCTTCCACAAACACTTCATTAAGCCCTTTTATGCTTTTACATGTGAGCTGGCACAGATTAGACAAGCTCTGTGGAAATCTGGACCCTGTTTGTTTTTTTTGTTTTTTTTAAAAAAAGCATTTAAAGATGTTTATCATAAACGTGTCAAGCAAATTCATATGCCCTTTGAAATCACAGGGAATTTTGCCATTGACTTCAATAGGATCAATACCTGACCTGTAGAATGTTAGCAGCTGGTTTGAAAACAATCCGTTTAACGCAGTGACTGGGCTGATTTCTGCCTTACTGCCTGCACTCAGTCATTGTGAGTGATGAGGAGAGGAAGGGATCATCTGGGGCTCTGATTTGGGGTGGGCAGGAGAGTGTTTTCTGCTGAGTTGGCTGAAAACAGGAATTTGAAAAGGCAAAGTAAGAGTCGAGTGAGCACTTCAAGGCAGAAATCGTTCTACTTTCTTGCCGGTAGTGTCAGAAAGGTTATTGCCAAGGAAATTGGCATTAGCAGTGGGTCCGTGTCAGGTTTTGCATCAGCTCTTTGAAGTCTGTGGTAGATGAGTGTTAATTGAGGAAGGGAGGTTTAGACCAGGGACACTGGCATTAGAATGATACCTGGAGATTGCTCCGTTTGCGTGAGCAAATGTCACAGTAAAGGAAAGGCTGAGGGCAAGGGAATTGGACGTCGACAAGCTCGTTAAAATAATGCTGAGCACAATGCCAGAAACACAAACATCAGAGCGTCCTCACTCCTGACGGCCTCCGCCAGTTTTGCAACAACTGAGCAATGCAGAAACTGGGTGGCTCTTCACAGGTAAAATATAATTCCATGTGTGCAAAGGATGCTCAAAGCAGCCATCCAGTCAAACACTCAGACCTTTCTGATGAACGACATTCCTGGTGGGATGGAGCACTAGGAAGCTGGATGGATAGTTTCTCTGGTAAGAAGTCTCCTGGACCTCAAAGCCTAGCCTCTTCAACACTACCTCCTTCTGCAATTCAGAAGTTAAATTGTGTGTATTTGCAAACATAGTTGTAGGCTGGCATTTTCAAAAGTACCAAAGTGAGTTAGGCCAGTGGTTCTCAAAGCCAGTCTGCCACTTGTTAAGGGAAAGCCCCTGGCACGCCGGACAGGTTTGTTTACCTGCTGCGTCCGCAGGTTCGGCTGATCGCAGCTCCCTCTGGCCGCGGTTCGGCGCTCCAGGCCAATGGGGGCTGTGGGAAGTGGCGCAGGCCAAGGGACATGCTGGCTGCCCTTCCTGCAGCCCCCATTGGTCTGGAGTGGCGAACTGTGGTCAGTGGGAGCCGCGATTGGCTGAACCTCTGAACACGGCAGGTAAACAAACCCATCCGGCGTGCCAGGGGCTTTCCCTGAACAAGCGGCGGACTGGCTTTGAGAACCACTGAATTAGGCGACAGCGCCCATTGAAAACCAGTGGGAGCTGGGTGCTTAACAATCTAATGCACTTTTAAAAACACCACCCATAGTGCAGGCAGTTGTGCTTATTTTCCTGGATTTCTTTCGAGAGCATTGTAACTCCCATTGTCCTCCCCTTGAACCCACCATGAAGTCTCCACAGAGGTTTTTTTTTTTTTTTTTTGTCTTAGGCTGGCCCACGGAGGTTTTACGGTGACTTTGTTTTGCCATTTAAATTTGATATCATGATGGATGTGGGCTGCAAGGACCTACGTTCTCCTCATGAGATTTTTGTGATGTGCAAGTGAGTGAGACAAGTGAATAAGGTTAGAAAGAAAGAAAGAGAAAGAAAGAAAGAAAACCTCTGCATAGCCTCTCACCCTCATTTTAAAACTCACATTCTTCCCCCCTTTTCAAAATGTTCTTTTCTAAAATATCGACTGGCACTAGTCTAGCTGAAAAGCAGTTTTATTCCTAACTGTTTTGACTGTGTTCTGACACCCTATAAAAACAATAACAGACAACCCAAGTTTCTGAAGTCGGATCCAAATGACTTTTTATTTGCCCTTGTATATTAAAAAAAGACTTCACATTTGTAAACAGATTGTTTTTTTTATATGAGCATGCAGGTTGGCGCCTTGAATGCCAATGAAATGGTCTGTTATACTGACTGTGTGAAGAGCCTCTCAAATCCAACATTTAAAATGGAAAAAGCCCAGTAACTCTTAGTTGGAGTCCTGCTCCTGCCTCTGTCTATAATATGTTCTGACACCTACATGGTCGAGCACTTTGTAGAACAGTAGGAAGCTTTAAGCCTACGACAGGCAAGCAGACTGTGCTTTGACATGCACTCAGAGGAATGTATTAGCTGCCCAGACCAGCCCCTTCACCTGGGCAATCCAAGCTGGATGGTAACGCTAAAGCCAACTGCTGCAGCATATCACAGACGGTATCTGTATTGATGGCACAGTGTGTCAAAGAAAGGCACGGTTGCAGTAACAGCAGAAGGAAGCATAGCTCTTAGGACATCAGCACAGGGGGCCCCATTTGCAGGAAAGGCTGTTTGGATCTCAGCATCATCCCTGTCTGTGGTTTTAGCCAGATCTGCATTTCTGGTATGTCACGGGAGTAGCTACGTGTGTTGAAAGCTGGCTGAGTTTGACATGTAAGCATATCTACAAATAAATGTGCCGAGCCGCTTAACTGCTGAGCTGCTGGCAATACGGTTAGCTCGTAATAGAGCTACAGATTAAAACGCTTCTGAGCTTTCCCCGTTGAAATGTGTTCAGTCTTTTTTTTGGGAAAGGGGTGGTCAGATCAGGTTTTCAAAAGGTGGCCTCTGTTGGCGTGCATGCCATCTCTTTCCAAATTTCTGTGTAGTCTCACTTGAGTACAAAAGCTCCACTCCACACACCCGCACAAAGCCCATCATTTGCCTGCACAAGTGATTGGGTGCACAGAGTTTTGTGCATTGAACTGCATGCAGGTGGAGACCGGGTTCATACCCATTGGGAAGACCCGGCCCTCGTGGGTCAGGTTTTGATGCATGTAAAATGGAAGTCTAGCCCTATCGTGAAATATTTGGTCAGGAAGATGGCATGCTGGCAACATTTTAGCTTGAAACATGCAATGCTAAAAAGATCAGTCCCGTTAGTGGAAAACATTGTGGGTGTTTCTGTATATTGCCTCTGTGTGCCTGTTTGCAAATGCAATGACCTTTGATGCATATCATAGAGTTTGCACGCTCAGAACCCCTTTTGTGTATGCCCCGTCACGTGTTGCACATGTAAATTATGTCACTTGTGCCCACAAAGGTGTTGCACATGCATAAGTGCACTTCGTATAATAACTCGGGACAGTGGGGTTGTGTCCAGCTCTCCTGAAGCAGAACGTAATCACGCTGATGCCTTGAGAGGTAAGTGTGAAAAATAATAAAGCTTAGCATTTACATAGGGTGTATTATATAGTCAAAACAAGTCAGTGTGGGAGCACAGAGGAGAACCCAGGTCTGTCTCCTAGTGTGATTTGTTAGGCCACGTACTGAAATGGAAGGATCTTTGAATCTCTAGCAGGGATTTAGCTGGGTGTGGGTGGGTGTGTGGAGCAGAGTTGGGAAGGGAATATTGCTAGACTGGAGAAACAGTCCACAACAGAAGTTACCTGCTAGTACAGATGCTTCAGAAATGGTAGGGTTACGCATAGAATGAGCAGGTTTGTATGCATGAATTACTTCATTTTCCATCATCTGCCACTTGTTGATGGCTGTCCATAAAAAAGTATTCCACCGTGCTGGTTGAGAATGGCTAATGCGCCAGTATTTCTTCATGGCATTAAAAATGTCACATGTTATTGGTGAAAATCCATGTCTGAAAATATTTTATATGAAACTGATTTCCTGGTCAGGGTCAGCCATCTCAGTTTTACCAGGCTCTGTTAAAGTTTTTCAAGTGTGTCTCAAAAATTATCAGAGTGGTTTGGGGCTAGTTTGAAAAAAAAATCAATGTAAGCGTGTTTAAGCCTCCAATACTAGCAGAAGGGAAATTTAATAGCAAAGTTACGAAGCTGACAGATCATGGCAAGTTTTAGCATTCTTTGCTTTATGGTAGGTTCTTGTATGCAGTATATTATCTCTAATCTCAAATATCATGTCTAAAAATTTTAATTGCTTAAAGGTCTAATTGTAGGGGGGGGGAGTGTTGAAGTGGTTAGTATTACATATGACAAGAATCCTGCATATTCTTGTTTACTACCTTAATATGAAAAAACACATCTTCTGTTCATGATATCTGTTTATAATGGGAGCATTATGCTTTAAAGAGTCATAGCTGCAATGTATTTCTCTCTTTAAAACATACACGGGCAGAGGGTTTGCATAATTTAAGGCCATCATGAAATTGTAGTACTGCCTTTGCAATGTAAATGGAAAATAGTTTCAAACTGAAACTAATTCTTGTGTCATAAGAACCCTGTGGGTATGTCTACACTACGAAATTAGGTCGAATTTATAGAAGTCGGTTTTTTTGAAATCGGTTTTATATATTCGAGTGTGTGTGTCCCCACAGAAAATGCTCTAAGTGCATTAAGTGCATTAACTCGGCGGAGCGCTTCCACAGTACCGAGGCAAGCGTCGACTTCCGGAGCGTTGCACTGTGGGTAGCTATCCCACAGTTCCCGCAGTCTCCGCTGCCCATTGGAATTCTGGGTTGATATCCCAATGCCTGATGGGGCTAAAACATTGTCGCGGGTGGTTCTGGGTACATATCGTCAGGACCCCGTTCCCACCCTCCCACCCCCCGTGAAAGCAAGGGCAGACAATCATTTCGCGCCTTTTTTGTCTGCTGCCAGCCAAAGATGTAAATGATAGATGGAGTGGGTCAGAACAAGAAATAGACCAGATTTGTTTTGTACTCATTTTCCTCCTCCCCTGTCTAGATCACACTGCAGTCAGTCACAGAGAAGGCACAGCGAGGTTAATCTAGCCATGTATCAATCAGAGGCCAGGCTAACCTCCTTGTTCCAATAACAACGATAACTTTGGTGCACCATTTCTTATTGGAACCCTCCATGCAGTCCTGCCTGAAATACTCCTTGATGTACAGGCACACCCTTTGTTGATTTTAGCTCCCTGAAGCCAACCCTGTAAGCGGTGTCGTCAGTCGCCCCTCCCTCCATCAGAGCAACGGCAGACAATCGTTCCGCGCCTTTTTTCTGTGCGGACGCCATACCAAGGCAAGCATGGAGGCCGCTGAGCTCATTTTGGCAATTAGGAGCACATCAACCACCACACGCATTATCCAGCAGTATATGCAGCACCAGAACATGGCAACGCGATACCGGGCGAGGAGGCGACGTCAGCGCGGTCCCGTGAGTGATCAGGACATGGACACAGATTTCTCTGAAAGCATGGGCCCTGCCAATGCATGCATCATGGTGCTAATGGGGCAGGTTCATGCTGTGGAACGCCGATTCTGGGCTCGGGAAACAAGCACAGACTGGTGGGACCGCATAGTGTTGCAGGTCTGGGACGATTCCCAGTGGCTGCGAAACTTTCGCATGCGTAAGGGCACTTTCATGGAACTTTGTGACTTGCTTTCCCCTGCCCTGAAGCGCATGAATACCAGGATGAGAGCAGCCCTCACAGTTGAGAAGCGAGTGGCGATAGCCCTGTGGAAGCTTGCAACGCCAGACAGCTACCGGTCAGTTGGGAATCAATTTGGAGTGGGCAAATCTACTGTGGGGGCTGCTGTGATGCAAGTAGCTCACGCAATCAAAGATCTGCTGATATCAAGGGTAGTGACCCTGGGAAATGTGCAGGTCATAGTGGATGGCTTTGCTGCAATGGGATTCCCTAACTGTGGTGGGGCTATAGACGGAACCCATATCCCTATCTTGGCACCAGAGCACCAAGCCGGCGAGTACATAAACCGCAAGGGGTACTTTTCAATAGTGCTGCAAGCTCTGGTGGATCACAAGGGACGTTTCACCAACATCAACGTGGGATGGCCGGGAAAGGTGCATGATGCTCGCATCTTCAGGAACTCTGGTCTGTTTCAAAAGCTGCAGGAAGGGACTTTCTTCCCAGACCAGAAAATAACTGTTGGGGATGTTGAAATGCCTATATGTATCCTTGGGGACCCAGCCTACCCCTTAATGCCATGGCTCATGAAGCCGTACACAGGCAGCCTGGACAGTGGTCAGGAGCTGTTTAACTACAGGCTGAGCAAGTGCAGAATGGTGGTAGAATGTGCATTTGGACGTTTAAAGGCGCGCTGGCGCAGTTTACTGACTCGCTTAGACCTCAGCGAAACCAATATTCCCACTGTTATTACTGCTTGCTGTGTGCTCCACAATATCTGTGAGAGTAAGGGGGAGACGTTTATGGCGGGGTGGGAGGCTGAGGCAAATCGCCTAGCTGCTGGTTACGCGCAGCCAGACACCAGGGCGGTTAGAAGAGCTCAGGAGGGCGCGGTACGCATCAGAGAAGCTTTGAAAACCAGTTTCATGACTGGCCAGGCTACAGTGTGAAAGTTCTGTTTGTTTCTCCTTGATGAAACCCCCCGCCCCTTGGTTCACTCTACTTCCCTGTAAGCTAACCACCCTCCCCTCCTCCCTTTAATCACCGCTTGCAGAGGCAATAAAGTCATTGCTGCTTCACAGTCATGCATTCGTTATTCATTCATCACACAAATAGGGAGATGACTACCAAGGTATCCCAGGAGGGGTGGTGGAGGAGGGAAGGAAAATGCCACACAGCACTTTAAGCACAGCACTTTAAAAGTTTACAACTTTAAAATTTATTGAATGACAGCCTTCTTTTTTTTGGGCAATCCTCTGTTGTGGAGTGGCTGGTTGGCCGGAGGCCCCCCCACCGCGTTCTTGGGCGTCTGGGTGTGGAGGCTATGGAACTTGGGGAGGAGGGCGGTTGGTTACAGAGGGGCAGCAGTGGCAGTCTGTGCTCCAGCTGCCTTTGCTGCAGCTCAACCATACACTGGAGCATTCTGGTTTGGTCCTGCAGCAGCCTCAGCATTGAATCCTGCCTTCTCTCATCACGCTGCCGCGACATTTGAGCTTCAGCCCTGTCTTCTGCCCGCCACTTACTCTCTTCAGCCCGCCACTTACTCTCTTCAGCCCTCCACCTCTCCTCCCGGTCATTTTGTGCTTTCCTGCACTCTGACATTATTTGCCTCCACGCATTCGTCTGTGCTCTGTCAGTGTGGGAGGACAGCATTAGCTCGGAGAACATTTCATCTCGAGTGCGTTTTTTTTTCTTTCTAAGCTTCACTAGCCTCTGGGAAGGAGAAGATCCTGTGATCATTGAAACACATCCAGCTGGTGGAGAAAAAAAAAGGGACAGCGGTATTTAAAAACACACATTTTATAAAACAGTGGCTACACTCTTTCAGGGTAAACCTTGCTGTTAACATTACATACATAGCACATGTGCTTTCGTTACAAGGTCGCATTTTGCCTCCTCCCACCGCGTGACTACCCCCTCAACCCTCCCCCCTCCCCGTGGCTAACAGCGGGGAACATTTCTGTTCAGCCACAGGCAAACAGCCCAGCAGGAATATGTCCCTGAAGAAAAGCACCCTATTTCAACCAGGTGACCATGAATTATATCTCACTCTCCTGAGGATAACACAGAGAGAGAAAGAACGGATTTTGGTTGAATGCCAGCAAACATACACTGCAATGCTTTGTTCTACAGTGATTCCCGAGTATGTGTTACTGGCCTGGAGTGATAAAAGTGTCCTACCATGAAGGACGAAATAAGGCTGCCCTCCCCAGAAACCTTTTGCAAAGGCTTTAGGACTACATCTAGGAGAACCGCAAATGCCAGGGCAAAGTAATCCTTTCACATGCTTGCTTTTAAACCATGTATAGCATTTTAAAAGGTACACTCACCAGAGGTCCCTTCTCCGCCTGCTGGGTCCAGGAGGCAGCCTTGGGTGGGTTCGGGGGGTACTGGCTCCAGGTCTAGGGTGAGAAACAGTTCCTGGCTGTCGGGAAAACCGGTTTCTCCGCTTGCTTGCTGTGAGCCATCTACAACCTCCTCCTCCTCCTCCTCATCTTCTTCGTCCCCAAAACCTGCTTCCGTATTGCCTCCATCTCCATTGAAGGAGTCAAACAACACGGCTGGGGTAGTGGTGGCTGAACCCCCTAAAATGGCATGCAGCTCATCATAGAAGCGGCATGTTTGGGGCTCTGACCCAGAGCGGCTGTTCGCCTCTCTGGTTTTCTGGTAGGCTTGCCTCAGCTCCTTCAGTTTCACACGGCACTGCTTTGGGTCCCTGTTATGGCCTCTGTCCTTCATGCCCTGGGAGATTTTCACAAAGGTTTTGGCATTTCGAAAACTGGAACGGAGTTCTGATAGCATGGATTCCTCTCCCCAAACAGCGATCAGATCCCGTACCTCCCGTTCGGTCCATGCTGGAGCTCTTTTGCGATTCTGGGACTCCATCATGGTCACCTGTGCTGATGAGCTCTGCATGGTCACCTGCAGCTTGCCACGCTGGCCAAACAGGAAATGAGATTCAAAAGTTCGCGGTTCTTTTCCTGTCTACCTGGCCAGTGCATCTGAGTTGAGAGTGCTGTCCAGAGCGGTCAGAATGGAGCACTCTGGGATAGCTCCCGGAGGCCAATACCATCGAATTGTGTCCACAGTACCCCAAATTCGAGCTGGGAACGTCGATTTAAGCGCTAATCCACTTGTCAGGGGTGGAGTAAGGAAATCGATTTTAAGAGCCCTTTAAGTCGAATTAAAGGGCTTCACTGTGTGGACGGGTGCAGGTTTAAATCGATTTAACGCTGCTAAATTCGACCTAAAGTCCTAGTGTAGACCAGGGCTGTGAACCCTAACCTGGGTTATTTTTGGTTTCAGAAGATCTGTAATGTTCACCTAAGAATGAAAACTCTCCGCCCTAATAATTAAACTATTATTCTGATCTATGTTCTCCTGCAACCTCAAGTGTTACTGATTTGAAGGTTGGAAGCAAATTTGATATGCTGCTGGGATCAGCACAAAAAAGTTTATATTTGGTATGCTTGTAAAACCAGGACTGTCCAAGCGGAGATTCCTGACAGTTTTTTTAAATTAAAATAATAATTTTGACTATAAATGACATCAAAAATTTGTAATTCAGAAAATGTTGACCTGTTCTAGTTCAAATTCATGTTCCCAGATGACATTCAGTGGTGTCAAGTCATGTTGCCTGGGTTTGTGTTGGAGTTTGCTGTAGCATGTTGGATTACTCAGATGCCCAAATGCCTCTTGTGCATGGCAGGTACTTGTTTACAAGAACTAGAGCTCTGCTTTTATTTCCTGGTTTAAGATCAATGTGTCCAATTCTATATGAGTCTAAATTGTGGTAACTCCATTGATGTCAATTACATAAGTACAAGTTTCAGAGTGACAGCCGTGTTAGTCTGTATTCGCAAAAAGAAAAGGAGTACTTGTGGCACCTTAGAGACTAACCAATTTATTTGAGCATGAGCTTTCGTGAGCTACAGCTCACTTCATCGGATGCATACGTAGAGGATCTGTCCCAGTTCTGAGTACTCCCTATTTCTCTTTCCAAAAAATTATGCTGTAAGAGGATCAATGTGGCCCTGTCTCACTGCCTGCATTGAGGGCTAGGTTCTGCCCACCACTCTCTGGCCAATTAGCTGAGCCAGCGTGGGAGTGGGAAGTGAGAAAATGTCACTGGTGCTCGTAGCCAGCAGTAGATGACAACTCCTTGGAAACAGGGCAGAGAGGATACTTCCGCAGAAATGTGTTTCCAGGCTTGTCTATGTGTACTGCTTTAGCTAAAGGGTTGATTTTAAATTGATTTACGTATCCCAGTGCAAAAGGCTGGGTGAACACTATATCACATTGACGTAAAGTGAAGTACTGTTGATTGAGCTTCAGGTGATTAGGAACAGGGTTAAGCCAAACCAAAATAAGCCGACTTTAACCTGAACTAAGAGCGTCCGCACTGCGTTTTTCACTGGTTTAAATAAATGGCCAAGTAGCCAAGGCCACAGAGTCATAAGACTGCTCTTGGTGTGAGTAGAGCTTATGTGTCACCCTTTGCAGAGAACTGTGCTGAAAGCCAGAATCTCGTTTTCTCTGTCTAGAGAAGAATTAAGCAATCCACAGTACAGACACCTTCATTTCATTGAGGAGAGGCAATCACTGACAGGCAAAGTGGTGTCTTTTTAGCTACCGATGCATTGTATTTCTTTTGTGGTCGTTGGCTGAGATGAAATGTCTGCCTGCCCGATCTATCTACAAATACGCCATACGTGTGTTAACAATGGTAGGTAGAGCTGGGTAGAACGACCATAATCTCTTCTCCAGTGACCCAGGGTAGGGAATGGCTTATCTGATGCGTAGGAGTCTTTTCACTGGAGAGTGAGTCAGTGGGTGAGCCCAATCTGCAGAGCTCCTATTTTTCTCCTGGAATCATTAGGCTGCTGGAGTGCTGCGACCACTGCTTGTCCTGCTGATCAATGTTGTCTCATTGTTGCCTTATATTTCCCTGTCAGCCTGTCTGTAGCCATGTGTGTGTTGTCTCTCCTCTAATCCTTAGATTGGGGTGGGCACCGTCTTTGTTCTTTTGTGTGTGTACAGCACCAAGGACAGTAGAGTCCTGATCCATGCCTCGGGCTCCTAGGCACTCCAGTAATACAAATAAATAATAATAATGCTCTGGTATTGACTCATCTTAAAAGGGAGCATGCAAGTGAGTAATCTGTACTAGCGAGGCAGTGTTGACTGGGAAGCACAGGATTTGGAGGCAGGCCACCTGGTTTCCATTTCTGCTTTGCCAGTGTCCTGTTAAGAGAGTGCATTTGCCTTTACATGCCTCAGTTTCCCTATCTGTATAATAGATATTACTGGGGCTGCCTCCGCCGATGAAGTATTTTGAGATCTACAGAAGGAAAACACTATATATGAGCTAAATATTATTGCTATAAATGTGGGAAGATGTATTTTTGGTGGTAGGCTGCATGTTGTCATGCTAGTCATTGAAGATCGTCTGACATTTGCACAATTTATATTTGTTTCACTTTCTTGTATTATGGCTCATTAGGGAAATCTCAGAATGTATTTGAATTTGGAAAGTTTCCCTTGCAATTTGTTTTGTTCAGAGGCATACTGAATGGGAAGCAGATGCTACTGTCATTTTAGGGGGAGGTTTTTTTGAGGTAGAAATGGAAGTTAGGCACCAAACTCCAGCCCACAGTCAATCTCCCATTTATATTTTTACGGATCTCCCCCGGAGATTGTGTAACACTGCCTTCTACAGGACAGAACATTTCAGCCCCATCCACTATTTATCTATTTGGAATGTTCTTGCCCTCTTATGGGCTGGTCTAAAAAGAGTGTATTAAATGCAAAGAGTTGGGTTAATGGAGACTCGTGATTGATATTTTCCATGCCCAAAAGTTATGAGGAAAGTTAACTCGGCCCCTGTGTGCGCATGTACTGTTCTGTACAACTTTTGGCTTATGGATACTATTTTTTCAGGAGTCACCTAAATTGGCTCCTCCCAGATTTAATTTAAAGTGTCATATCTTTGCTTCTGTAACACCACAAAATAAAGGAGAGCTGCAGTTACATTTGATTGTGTTATCAAACAAATAAACCCACCTTTTGAATGTATGATCTAGCAGTTCTGCTCTTAAATCTAATGTTTCACCTTTTGGAGCTTTAATTTTAAATTGGTTGTAGATGGTGGCTAGAACAAACTGCTGGTGGATTAGACACTGGGCCAACGGGGCCCGTGCCTCAGGGCCCCAAAAACTGGGCACCCCCACGGCTGACCTGCTTTGCCCGTGGCACTCCTCCCGTGGTCCAGCTCCACCCACCCGGCGCTCCTGCCAGGGAGTGGGGGAAGTCCCCGCGCTCCAACCTTGCTCCCCGGTAGGAGTGCGGGAGGAGGCAGAGCGGGGACTGCAGATGGAAGGCGTGTGGAGGGGCCCCCACTTGCTCTGGCCCAGGGTCCCACAGAAGCTTAGTCTGCCAATGGGCTCTTTCCAAGGTCATGTTATTTTGTTGCTGTTTATTTGTATCATCCTGGTGCCTAGGAGTCCCACTCATCTAACAGGACCCCGTTGTGCTAGGCACTGTGCAAACACAGAGCAAGATGGTCCCTACTCCAAAGAGCTGACAATTTTAAATGTAAGATAAGTGACAACAAGTGGGTAGAGTGGACAGACTGGGAGCACAAGGAGATGACACGAAATACTGGTCAGCATTGTTCTGGTTAAAAGATTGTAATTGGTTAAAACTGGATTGGTAACTGGTTAAAAGATAGGAAACAAAAGATAGGAATAAATGAGCAGTTTACAGAATGGAGAGAGGTAAATAGTGGTGTCCCCCAGGGATCTGTATTGGGACCAATGTCGTTCAACATATTCATAAGTGATCTGGAAAAAGGGGTAAACAGTGAGGTGGCAAAATTTGCAGATGATACAAAACTACTCAAGACTACTCAAAGCAGACTGCAAAGAGCTACAAAAGGATCTCTCAAAACTGGGTGACTGGGCAACAAAATGGCAGATGAAATTCCGTGTTTGCAAATGCAAAGTAATGCATGTTGGAAAACATAATCCCAACTATACATATAAAATGATGGGGTCTATATTAGCTGTTACCACTCAATAAAGAGATCTTGGAGTCATTGTGGATAGTTCTCTGAAAACATCCACTCAATGTGCAGCAACAGTCAAAAAAGCCAACAGAATGTTGGTTCTCATTAGGAACAGGATAGATAATAAGTCAGAAAATATCATATTGCCTTTATATAAGCCCCTGGTATGCCCACATCTTGAATACTGTGTGCAGATTTGGTCGCCCCATCTCAAAAAAGATATACTGGAGTTGGAAAAGGCACAGAAAAGGGCAAGAAAAATTATCAGGAGTATGGAACAGCTTCTGTGTGAAGAGAGATTAATTAAGGGACTTTTCAGCTTGGAAAAGAGATGACTGTCGGGGAGGGTTATGATGGAGATCTGTAAAATCACTGGTGTGGAGAAAGTAAATAAGGAAGTGTTATTTACTCCTCATAACACAAGAACTAGAGATCGCCAAATTAATCAGCAACAGGTTTAAAACAAACAAAAAGAATTATTTCTTCACACAATGCACAGTCAACCTGTGGAACTCTTTGCCAGAGGATGTTGTGAAGGCCAAGACTATAACAGGGTTCAAAAAAGAACTAGATAAGTTCCTGGAGGATAGGTCTACTGGCTATTACCCAGGATGGGCAGGGACGGTGTCCCTAGCCTCTGATTGCTGGAAGCTGGGAATGGGCGACAGGGGATGGATCACTGGATGATTACCTGTTCTGTTCATTTCCTCTGGGGCACCTGGCATTGGCCACTGTCGGCAGACAGGATACTGGGCTAGCTGGACCTTTGGTCTGACCCAGTATGGCTGTTCTTATGTCCTATCCATTGTCAAGTTTTCTGTAGGCATCACAGCAAAAGAGTTTTAAGCGGGATTTGAGGAAGAACACTGCAGATATCTATAGAGATGTGAGGGGCCAGCATAAAAGAAAACATGAAGATGGTTGCTTGAAAATTTAACAAGCAGGTGATCAGGGCCAGTTCTAGGAGTGGACAAGCAGGATGATTGCTCTGGGGGCCAGCTTCCAGAGGGCGCTGTACGGTTGTGCCACTGACCCTTTTTCCCTTCGGGGAGGGAGTGCTAAAAACATGCTCTGTCCTGACCAGCCGGTCTCCTGCCGGTGATGAAGGGTGACAGTTGTAACAATTTTTTTTTTAAACTGGACGATGTCATGGTCTGGAAGGCATGCTGCATCCTTTCCCATGCTCAATCCTCAAAAGTGGCCAGATGGAATTTTACCAGAATTTCTGGAACAATTATCCTTTGAGCTGACAATAAGCACCATACTTTTCATCACAAAAGGTACTTCCTAGGTCCGAAAATGAGTTCCTGTCCTGAAAATGCTTTCTGATCAGTACCTCTAATGTCATAGTGGGATCGCTCATTCTCTCATTACTGCTGACAGCTACTGGCAGGTCTCCTTTGGCTCATGTAGAAGAGACAGGTGGTTTTGGGGTGGCAGGTTGTGAGTAGAGCTGGTCAAAAGCGGTTTGCCGGAATGATTTCCTGATGGTAAGTGCCCTTTCTGTGGGGAAAATTTCAGTTTCCCCATCAGGAAAGTCAAAATGACAGCTGCCCACCTGGAAGGCTCTTGTCAATTTCACTTTCTGCAATTGAAATTGACAAGAGGAGCCTAGACTTTCACCCATGTGAAGAAGCTGTTACTTGGCTGTGCAAGAAAAATGGTGATGGTGGTGTTTTAGTTCCTCGCTATCAGAATCAACAAGGGCTCCTAGGCTCTACAGTAATACAAACAATAAACAATAATTGTCACAGCAAGGTGCTCTAGACCATCAATGGTCATGAAGCTCTTACGGTGATGAGGTCCGGGTACATCTTTCTAGGGATCGTCCCATCTTTATTTGTAGATTCTCACAACATAAAATTTAAAATTACTACAGCAGAGGGGGAATTTATTCCTCTGGGGAATCTTTCTCTCTGCCCACTCTCTCCATCATAATCTGTGTTCCTCAGAAGAGGGTGGAGTCTGCCATGCCAATGAGGCAATTCCCTTAAAGATATACAAAAACTGGATTCATTAGCTAGTCTGCTTGCAGTAGCATGATAAAAATAGCAGTATGGCCGTGACTGCATGCGTGGTGGCTCGGGCTAGCTGCCCAAGTACAATCTCTCCTGACCCCCTGAGCTGCCATCCATGCAGTCTTCTGCCAAGCGCCGTCCCAACTGCTGTACAGAAACAAACTGACCCTGGACTTTGCTTAGTTGTTTTTTTGGATCTCTGAGGATTGTTAAGCATCCCGCCCTGACTCCCTTGCCTATTGATTTTTTTATTTTTTTTTGCACCTCTGCAATTCCCAGCTTTCATTTGTAACCGGAAGTAGGTGAATGGAAATCTCACAAGAGAGCATCGTTTCACTGGATTTTCAGTCCAAAGTAGTTCCGAACTTGTTTGAGGTTTCCCCTTTGCAGCTCCATATTCAGGCCTGCATTCCAGCCCACTTTGAGCTGTGTCCTATTGTGGATCTGGATCTATCTGCCTTTCAGGTATCCCACTAGTCGGTTGAGCAGTGGCAAATTATCAGGGCTTTGTGATGAGCTGTAGGGTGTAGCTCACTCTACCTCACTCCTTCTCCCCCCGGCCCCATCTTTATTTTCCTTTGTCTTTGTTCTTATTTCTTAACCCCTTCCACTTACTGCTTGCAGTAGTTAGCTGTCACTTTGAGATCTTTCTTAAAGAAATGCATGAACAAAATATAGGCTCTACATCACCAGTGACAGAAAAGAAGTGTTGTAAATAATAAATGTCTTGAACTAGTTAGAGGAATGTGATTGTGGGACCGGTCGCTGGTAGCATAGCACTTGATCCAAGGCTCATTAAAGTCAGTGGAGAAACTCCTGTTTGCATCAGTAGGCTTTGAATCAGGCCCATCATGAGCAAGCATGGGAGCGATCCAAAGGAGTTTAAGCTTCTTCCTTTACCCCGTGCGTGCAGAGCAGCCATCGTTGTGTAATGAGGTGGAGGGTGGCAGCAGAGACCAAAGTCATCTTTCCTTTTGGAAGGCTGGGGAAGGCTTGTGGGTGGCTGCAGGCTCTGGTTGCTGTGTTATGGAATCTCTGAATAAAGGAATAATGTAATGTTAAATACAGGCTCTCCACATCGTAATAAGAACACTGAACCTGGTACCCGGCCTGGGGCTCAAACCCAGGAAGAGTAACATACATGCTCATGTGCAATTGAGGCAGCATACACAGTCCCTGGGAAAAGAAAATGGGTAGCATTCTAACCACTTTCCTGGCTGCTGCAGGAATGAGCTTGATGGGTTTCATAGCCCCCAGTCTCATTTGGAAGAGCGTCTTTCATGAGATGGGAGAGTGAGGTTGAGAGGCTCAAAGGATGAAAAGTACCAAAACTTAATATATTAGGGAGAGAGAAAGAGAGAACTCAAAAAGAGGCTCTGTTGATACACTGCATCTTAAGCTTGTGGTTGATCATTGCATCTTAGAACTAAAGTGATTTTTTTTTTCCAGGCCCAAGAATGGTGGGAAATATTGCGTGGGTCGTCGAATGAAGTTTAAATCCTGCAACACTGAACCATGCTCTAAACTAAAGAAAGACTTCCGAGATGAGCAGTGTGCTGACTTTGATGGGAAGCATTTTAACATTAACGGTCTACCTCCTAATGTGCGTTGGGTTCCTAAATACAGTGGAAGTGAGTATGTCAGGAAATTAATGTCAGCCTCCTTGAAATGGCTGCATAAGGGAATAGAATTAAAATAACGTTACCTTTTGCTTTTCCAGTTTTGATGAAAGATCGGTGCAAGTTGTTCTGTAGGGTAGCAGGAAACACAGCCTACTATCAGCTCAGGGACCGAGTTGTTGATGGCACCCCTTGTGGCCCAGACACAAATGACATCTGTGTGCAAGGACTTTGTCGGGTAAATATTTCCTTCTGCTGTTTAACTAGGTTGTTTTCTTGTTTCTATTGAAAAGATCCGTTCTCGATCCCACTTCCGCATTCTGGGCTTCACTGGTGCTAGTGTGGATTCTTCCTGAGGCAAATCAAAGAAGTCCTGCTGTCATGGTCATGTGCCCTGTGACTGGAATTTTCAGAGAGCTTAGTGCGCACACCTGGGCCTGGATTTTCCAGAGACCTCAGCAACTATTTTGGCACCTTAAGAAGTGACCAGTTTTTCAAAAGAGCTCAGCACTGCGCTTTTTGAAAATCTGTCCAGAAGTGTTGCGGTTTCTGGGTGCTGAGCACTCTTGAAATCTGAGCCCAATTTCGGGCAGGGAGCCCATGAAAAATCTAGCCCTGTGCTCTTTTGAAAGTCTGACCCTGCCGGAATTTATTTTCCCCCTTCGCAATTATTTTAATGCTATTCTCCTCTATCTGAGAACAGCCTATTCCAGAGTGACTTCCCAAACTGAGGTTCCCTTGTACACACGGCAATCTCTAAACTGGATAACATTGCCGTCTTTTTCTTCTTCTCCCAGCGGTACAATCCCAGGCACAAGTACACAATCCCTTGATGTTAAGCCTTGTTTGGGAGTGAGGGGCACTAGCATGCATGGGAACCCACTGTTAATTGTAATGAAGTAGGATACAATAAACTGTCTGTTATGGAAAGAGATCCCAAATTGTCGTAATGTTACAGTGTGCAAATTCCACGTTTGATTATAACGAGTCCTTGCTTTTTGGAGACCCTCTGCTTAGAAACAGCTTCAGTGTAAGATGGTTACAATGTAAATTAACTAAGCATGTGGAAAAGGGGGGAAAAAATTAGTTTGGCGGTGGTCTTTGTACACAGATGATTAATATCATTTAATTAGGAGATTTGTAAGTTCTGTCCTATTTAATATTTGTTCAGTCTAGTTTTTAACTTTTTCTCTTAAAGCAAGCTGGCTGTGATCATGTGCTAAATTCCAAGGCAAGAAGAGACAAATGTGGCATTTGTGGCGGTGATAATTCTTCATGCAAAACAGTCGCGGGCACATTTAATACAGTGCATTATGGTAAGACTCCGTCACCAAAAAACTTTATAGAGAAAAATGCAAGCCTATGAAAGCATTAACCACATACAGTCGAGAAAAACACTCATGTAAACTGCAGAATCCCTCTAGCTGTGGTATATTCTGTTCTGTAACTATGTATGCTACCCTCAAATGAAACGTTTGGTTTGTGAAATGCCTGATCGTTTAACATTTTTGAAGATTTTTCCCTCCTCCCATAAAAAAAGACCCAGTAAATGGGATGGCTGAGGAATAGTCTTGACCTTTTGCTCCATCTTCTAGGCTATAACACCGTGGTGCATATACCTGCTGGTGCTACAAATATCGATGTGCGGCAGCACAGTTACTCAGGGAAGCCAGAAGATGATAACTACCTTGGTAAGTTTAATGCAGAGAGACGTGCTATTTATACCGCCCTTTCTCAGCTAAGGAATAGTTAGATTTCAAAAATATGCACAGTATATCTGCCAAACAGACTAGCCTTAATTTTGCTTCATCTGTCTAGGTGTGTCTGGCTACTTATAAGGTCCTTGTTGCTGTCGTACATGAAAGGCTAACGCATTTTAATGGCTTCATCCTTACAATGCCCCTCTGGGATCTGGCAGTAGTAGTATTCCCATTCCACAGGTAGGAAGTAAGGGAGATTAAGTAATTCGCCCAGGGTCACTCAGGAAGTCTGTGACCCCGCTTGGAAATGAGCTCTGATTTCCCAAGTCCCAGAGCCGGTACGCAGATCCCTTCATAAGCTATGTTTGCTGGAGTATAAAGACAGACGTTTACAAGACAAGACGTTTTAATGGGAATTCTATACATATTTTTAGGTAATGTAACCAAAATATATATTATTCCACTGTAAGATAACAGGCCTGATCCTCATTTACACAACTTCCCCTTTACCCCTGCCAGAGCAGTGTAAACGAGAATCAGGTCCCAAGCATCTCTGTTTTATTTAAACCGATATATCATAATGGTAACTCAACCTTTAGCTATTGCACACACACGACAGCAAGATTCTGACCCCCTAGTTCACGCTGAGCAGTAACTTGCTCCTGAAATAGTACGGCTTGAGTGAGGATGGCAAGGATGGCAGAATCCAGCGCTACAGAAATTCACCTATGGGTGAATTTGATACCAAGACAGACGCCCAGTGAGGTTTGTCTTCCACTTCGGTCCTGCTGTCTCCCCCCCAAGTAAGGTTCATGCTGGCCCTTTGCACAGCCGTGAATTTCATCCTGAGAGGGGTGAAATCCTGGCCACATTGAAGTCCAGGAAGTTTTGCCCCTGATTTGCAAAGTGCTCATACTGTGACTCTGTTTCTCTTCCTTTGCACACATCCTTTGTTTGGGTTGGTCAGCAGCATTGTGGTTCGTTCGCATTTATCTAGATCTCTGTTTGGAGAATAGGTGTCATCTTGTTTTCCAAAGGTGGAATAATCAGCTTGTCAAAACAGGCTGGTTTTGCTGTTAGGTTGTTTTTTATTTTAATAGATTTTTAAAAATAACTGAATGAGTGTGTGTGTATTGGCTTTAATGATTAGGGTTATTTTAAATGTTGTCTTCACTTGGGGTGAAATTCATCCCTGTGCAGAGGGCCAGCATGTAACCCGTGCAGCATTTATGTTCCACTTAAGCCCTCAAAGTAGGACATAAATGATGGACGGGCCTTGTGTATAGGAGTTCATTTCACCCATGGATTTTTTTGTAGTATCACTACTTAGGCCTCGATTTACTATGGGAGAGATTGTCCCTTATCCTAACACAGATGCTCAAGGGAAGAATGGGGTGGCTTGTCCATTATTAATGCATGTTTATAAGTGTCTAATTAAGCAAAACTGGATTAATATGCAAGCTTTGTTACCAAGAGAACCGTAAAACTTTCCAAACACTTTGTCTTTCTCCAGAGGGAGAGATTCCTCCCTATTCTTCTCTTTCCTAGAAAAATAATCTTCCATGTATATAGTTCCCTGCTGCGTATTTAGAACAGTCTACCCCGGCCAGGCCCCTGCGCCCAGAATAACCTCTCAGCTCTTTCTGGAGAGCTTTAATCTTCTTGAAAAGCATGAAGTCAAATCTTCTTTAATGTTACAGCATAGAGTATAGGGTCTAGGCCAGTTGTGATTTCTTTAACTGAATATTGCTGGGAAAGCATCTCTTCCTATTAGGCCTGAATAAAAGCAAGTCAAAAGTGTGCATGTGTACATTCATTTCACAGTTCACTGAGTGTGAAATCTTAGGCCCTGAATATTGTGAACCTTGTAGTAGTTACATAACAATCTAGGAGGAATTTGATGTCATCAAGTCTGGGATGTCTAAACGGTCTCCCCTATTGTTGTAGGAAGGTGCAATAAATGGAATGGATTCCTTTAATGTGTTTTAGTGCTGGTTAATAGTATTAAGTCACAGTATGAAGAATTTGGTTGGGGCTGAATCCTGCAGTTTGAGGTTTTCCTTTGGCCATGAACGTGTTAGCTGCTGAGCAATCTTTTGCTTTATTCTCTCTCCTAGTTATGTTTCAACCACACCTTCCACGTTTTGATGGTAGCTTTAGGTTTTACAGTAGAGAGCCTTTGTAGTAATGTAGCTGTGATGGGTGAAATGGTGGGGAAACTAACTTAGGAAATTAGCTACATAATCGCATTAGTGTGAAGTTGTTCAACAGACTGCTGTTTGCAGGAAACTGTTCCTTTTAGAAAACAGTTAGGTTTTAAGCCGTCAGTGCTTTTGCATACCTCAAGATCTGGAATAAAACAAAAAAGGATGATGCTGGCTGAACTCCATTGGAAGGTGAAATCCAGGCAGCTCAGTTTGATGGCGTGTACCCTAACCCTATGCCCCTGAATGCAGGATGAAAAGGGTCTACAGCCTGACAACCTTTCCAGCGAACAGCCTTGCCCAGCCCATCTTTATCTGTGTAATTCTGGTGTTGCAATATTTGGGGGGCAGTTTACATGTTCTATTTAAAGAGCACGCTGGCACATCTTTGCCACCCCGCCTGTGCCCTGTATTGAGGAGCAACCCCCAGCAGTCGGCCTTTCTTCTAATAAGGCCTGGGGCCAGCTTAGGATCTGCCGACGCTGCAGCTGGCAGATGTGACTTCCAGCGCAGCCAGGCATCCCCATGCTAGCTCTGCCTGCGCTCGCGTTCTGACCCTCACAGTCTCGCCATGGCAGCAGGAAGGGCTGCTTGCCCTGCGTACGTACCTAGGGCCTCTGATGGGACTGCACTCAGCATGGCTAGCCCCTCTCGTTGCTCACGCCTCTTGCTCGGAGCGAGGATGGGTTTGTCCACTCGAGCTGGAAATTCCACCTTCCCTGAAGGGTTTGTCTACACTGCACGCCACTGGCAGTGGCCTGTCGGGTCCGTGTAGCTACGAGGCACAGGGAAAAGCCTCCTCCCTGTGGTGTGGAGCGACCCGCGACAGCGAAGGGCTCTGGCATGGGGGAGGCCATAGGGATAAGGCTCGGGTCGCTCGCTGCGGCTTCCCACTGCCAGAGCTGTTCCCCAACTGCTGGAGCCTTTCCCCCACCACGGGGAGCTGCCGGAGCCTTTCCCCGCTGCCTCCCCCCGGCGGAGTCTTTCCCTGTGGTGGGGAAAGTTACCAGCAGTTCCGTATGCCTAGGAAAAGCTCTGCTACAAGTAGCAGTGTAGATGGGGAAGGCCCTGTGTGGGCGTGTAGAGACCCGGGCAGGGTAGGTCCCTGAGGGGTCTCTGTTCACGCTCGGGGGTCGTGCGGTGTCTCTGTTCTGCACGCCGCCATAAGGGGTGTGCAGTGTACACGGCCCCATGGTCTCCCAGGGCGGAGCTATGGCACACCACGATAAGCAGGAGTGCTCCTCAGCTGCGGGCACAGCAGTTGTATTGTCACTGCCCCGGTCCTCGAGCCCCTCTTCCTTGAGAGAACCAACGGGTTTTACTGGAAGAGGATCTACCACAGGGGTGGGCAAACTATGGCCCGGGGGCCACATCCGGCCCTTCAGACCTTTTAATCCAGCCTTCAAGCTCCCGCTGGGGAGTGGGGTCAGGGGCTTGCCCCACTCCACGCATGCCATGGCTCTGTGCGGCTCCCGGAAGCAGCTCCGTACCCCCGTCCGAGTCCTATGCGTAGGGGCAGCCAGGGGACTCTGTGCGCTGCTCCTGTCCCAAACACCGCCCCCGCAGCTCCCATTGGCCAGGAACCGCGGCCAGAGGGGGGACATGCCACTGCTTCCAGGAGCTGCTTAAGGTAAGCACTCACCAGAGCCTCCACCCCTGACCCCCTCCCATGCGCCAACCCCCTGCCCTAGCACTGATTCCCCCTCCTGCTCCCTGAGCCCCTTGGTCCCAGCCCAGAACACCCCCCCTGCACCCGCAACCCCTCATCCCCAGCCCCACCCCAGAGCCTGCACCCCCCAGCTGGAGCCCTCACACACACCCCGTGCCCCAATCCCCTGTCCTAGTCCAGAGCCCCCTCCCACAACCTGAACTCCTCATTTCTGGCCCCACCCCAGAGCTCTCACCCCCTCCCACACCTCAGCACCCAATTTTATGAGCATTCATGGCCCGCCATACAATTTCCATACCCAGATGTGGCCCTCGGACCAAAAAGTTTACCCACCCCGATCTACAAGATCACCTTTAAATAATTCATAGGTTCCAAGTCCAGCAGGGACCATTGTGATTGAGTCTGACCTCCTGTGTAACACAGGCCAGAGAACTGCCCCCAAATAATTCCTAGCGCAGACGTTTCAGAAAAGCATCTGTGATGGGTTGTCACCCACAGGGGTGCAGACAGGTTGTCACCCTCAGGAGGACCGCCTCACCCCTCTACCCGCCCAGATTATCTGGCCCTTTTCTCACACTGCTTTGCTGGGGAGACACAGGCAGCCTCACCAGGCCCTGTTATCGCCCAACGGGACAGCAGATGGCACCCCACACCCAAACTGAGCTATGTCAGTGCTGCACTAACCCACTCAGACAGACGGACAATTTCCCAGCTTCCCAGGTTCGCACCCCCCTCCGTGGAGTATAAACCCAAAATTAGACCGTCTTGCACTGCACAGGGATCTGTACAATGTAAGCTCATTAATAACGTTTGCCTTACCCTCGATGTGGTAAAGATATGCAACAGCCTTTGCTCGCAGAGCAGGGCTTTTTCCCCAGACACTTCACTCAAAGGCACACTGGTTTAGACAAAGAGAAACAATGTATTAACTACAAAAGATAGATTTTAAGTGATAGGAAACAGATCAAAGCAGCTTGCCTTCATCTCTTAACGGATCTTGTGGTCATTGGGTGGTTTGCTCGAGGTCTGCTGTGCCAGCTGTCTGTGCAGGGTTGGAGCTGCGGCGCGCAGAGGGAACACACACATGTGCTGCCAAATATCTATCAACATCTAATCATACATCCAATCTTGATTTAAAATCAGAGACACCATCGTGGGATAGAGTGTTCCCGAGCCTGAGATCCTCTCAATGCAGGAGGCTGTCAGGAAGCAGTAGCTGTTCCCCCAGCCCCTCCGTAAGTTAGGACAACCGAGGGCTCTTCTCACAGAGGGAGGCTCCTTTTGTCAGTCCCAGCCTGGGACCAGAAAAGACCTGTCCTGCTGATTGCTCCCCATCCCCTCTTTGGAAACTACAGCAACTCCCCACCTCCAAAAACTACTTATTTTTCAGGGTTCAAAATAAAGATTTTTAACCCAAAAAAAGGCTCAAAGTTACAAAATTGTATCACTGCCTCGACTTGCCTGACCCTGCTACCTGGCTGCTGGGCTCCACAGTGGGGCAATGTCTCCAGCCTAGGGGCCTGATCCCGTCATATGTGGAGTCTCCCTCTGCTTCCACTGACATCAAGCATGGCGTTTCCAAAACTGTATGGGCAAGCTTCTCAACCTCTGGAAATCAGGGAGTGAAATCACTGAAGCCAATGCTACTACACCAGTTTACACCAGCGAAGGGTCTGGCCCCATAGTGTTAAAATGTGTATATATGGGACCTCAAATAAAGTGCATGAGTTACTTATGTGAGTGTGGGGTTGATTTGTTTTTACCTCTTTTGCGCAGCATTATCAAACAGCCATGGAGTCTTCATCTTAAATGGGGACTTTGTCGTCAGCATGTTTAAAAGGGAAATCAAAGTTGGGAATGCTGTGATCGAATACAGTGGCTCAGACAATACAATTGAAAGGATTAATTCTACGGAGCGCATTGAGCAAGAAATCGTTGTTCAGGTAAAGTGTACTTTCTTCACGCAAACGCACCTCCGCTGGGTTTTATTTGAGTGAAAATAGCGCAAATATTGACTGTTCTTAGTTTATCCGTATGTGTCTTTGTTTTCCCCAGATTCTATCAGTGGGTAATTTATATAACCCTGATGTTCGATATACATTCAATATCCCCATTGAAGACAAACCTCAGCAGTATTACTGGAACATCTATGGCCCGTGGCAAGCCTGCAGTAAACTTTGCCAAGGTATGTGCTTTGGAATATTTTAAATCAGTCACAGCATTTTCGGGATTTTGGTGGTGGTAACAAATGCATTTACACTTGCTTTCTCTGAACTTATTATCTCATATGAGTTTGATCATTTCCGTGAACTGTAGTAGTGGAATGATCTATGCTGCCTTATGCCAGCTGATAATGTTTAGCACTTTTCTGGTGCTTCTCGTCTTCAAAGTGCTTCACAAACAGTCACTCACTGAGCCTCGCAACAACCTTATGAGGTAGGGAAGTGTTGCAATGGGGAAACTGAGGCACAGAGAGTTCCTTCTCGTTCCCAGAGCTGCAACGGGAGTCAATGTCAGAGCTGGGGTTAGCATTCAGGAGCATCTGTCTCTGTACCTCTATATACCTCAAGGTGGGTGACAGGGAATGGATCACTTGATGATTACCTGTTCTGTTCATTCCCTCTGGGGCATCTGGCATTGGCCACTGTCAGAAGACAGGATACTGGGCTAGATGGACATTTGGTCTGACCCAGTATGGCCGTTCTTATGTTGTGATACACTACCTCTCTCTCATTCACCAGTAGTACTAACGTCCATCTAAATAAGGTGATCCTTTTTTGAGTTCATGATGCAGATTTCACCTCTGTACTAGATTCCCTAGATCAAATAGATTTGCAGAGCACAATTTGAATTTTTTTAAGAAGCTATTTTGAAAACAGAAAGAGAGAGAATAGATTGGATCACTTTCCTGTATGTGTTTAAAAATTTATTTTTTCCTATTTAGGGGAACGAAAAAGGAAACCCATTTGTGCCAGAGAATCTGATCAACTCATGGTGTCAGATCAAAGATGTGATCGAATTCCCCAACCTGATCCAGTAACTGAGCCTTGTAGCACAGAATGTGAATTAAGGTGCACTCTACTCAGTCATGTATATACATTACATCATATATTTATTGCCTAGTCGTCTTTCCTTTCACTGCCTTTTGTGGTTCCTTATTTCTCAGTGACCTACACTAGCTGAAGCAGACAATAACATTGCTTTCGTAGACTTCTGCAGAGTAGAATTCTGCCACTGTCAGCCAAGAGTTAATGGTGCCCACAGTCTTCCTTGTAGCAGGGACACGTTTTGCTCTCTTCACTTCAGCTTGCCTTTCTATGGTGAAAGCAGCACTAACTGTAAGGGACACATCCTTTATTTGATGCTGAGAAATGTAGAAACATGAAACAAATGCCTGTGATTCCTATCCTGACGTGATCGACAAGGCTGGGAACTGCATGGCGGTCTTGTCTGTCCAGGAGAAGCCGTCTGCAAACTTTAAAAAACAAACAAAAGTAGGCCCAAATCCAGCAAAGCAACTTAAGCAAGTGCTTAACTTTAAGCATGTGAGTCATCCTACTGGAGTCAGCAGGAGTACTCGTGAGCTGTACCTTAGCATGTGCTGAAGTGTTTTGCTGGATGAGGTCCTTAGCCAAACAGCGGCCTGTGACGATTACAGTATGGCGAAAGATTTTGGGGGGGAAGACTGTTTTTAAAAGAACAATTATTTCTAGACCTGTTTAACTTTTCACAGAATTATAGAATATCAGGGTTGGAAGGGACTTCAGGAGGTCATCTCGTCCAACCCCCTGCTCAAAGCAGGGCCAACCCCAACTAAATCATCCCAGCCAGGGCTTTGTCAAGCCGGGCCTTAAAAACCTCTATGGATGGAGGTTCTACCACTAAATTGTGAACTTTTGAACTAAAGTGTGGGCCGAGGGGGGGGTTAAGTGGCTGCTGCTGAGCCAGGTTAGTTTTTATCTAGATTCCATCTAAGAATGTGATGGTCCTCTCAGATGGTCACTGTAACAGCTGAAAGGCTACTCAGGTGCCATTGTGCAGCTTGGAAGCTCCAGAGGCGGGAACTGTAAAAGTTAGGAACTCAATAACAGATCTGAGACTGACCTGTAAATCAGGAGCTACTGGTTCCAGATCTTTATTTTATTTTCCTAGCTACTATCCTGGAGTTTGGCCTTGTGGCCAAGTTGAGGAGCTCTACATTTTCTATACAGGAGTCTCTAATCTGGGCTCTGATCCGATGCCTGTTGAAGTCAATGGGTCTCATTCCATTAACTTCAGTGGACATTAGTTAGTTCCCTAATTAGGGACTTCATTCTGCAAGGTGCTTGGGTGAGGTGCTGAGTGCCCTCAAGTTCCAAGTGGGCTCTCAGGACCTCATGTAATCAAGCCCCATTCACAGTGTCAGTGTCATCCTGCCAGTCTGCAATTGTAATGAAGTAACCACAAGCACTTCCTCCAGGGATGGGGACAACCGGTGAAGAGGCAGTGATACAGGCAGACCAGTCTAGCAGTCCTCGCCTGGAAAAATGGTGTCTGCATTGGAGGATCTTTAGGGTGGGGACTTGGATAAAACCCAGAAGAGTGTGTGTATGTGTAGAGGATGGGAGTGTGGATTGGGGGTGTTTAAGAGGAACCCTCAAAAGAGTATGAAAGGCCAACTTCTGCTCCCGGATATGCAGGTGTATCTCTGCAAAGGCAGGGTTCTACCCAACAGCTATGAAAAATGTTCCATGCCTTGGGGCCTGGTGCCTCTCTGACGCATGGGCAATATGCCTGTGTAGATCGCATTAATGGCAATTACTTGCATGTATCCTCAGTCCATTGATGGGAGAATAAACACAACTGCTCGTGACCAAGTATGATAGTAAGCCTTTAGGACTAAACATGCAGTTAATTATTATTGGGCTGGGGCCCATTGTGCTAGGATCTGTATAATGGCACATTAAGAGACTAACCTTGCCCCCAAAGAGTTTGCAAGATAAATACAAAGGCAACATGAAGGCTGGGAAACAAAGGTGAAGGGTTTCCCCAGGGTCACCTAGCAGATCAGTGGCAGATCCAAGAATAGAACGCAGGGCTCCAATTTCCCAGTCCAGTGGCCTGTCGACGGGACCGTGCTTTTTCTGCCACCTGTCCAGCACCCTGTGATATAATTTAAGATTTATATCAAGTCCTAATATTGGAAAACATGTTAGTCCCAGATTCTGGAGAGAGGAATCCCAATAGTGTGAATTAAATTCGCCCGTCACCTGCACAGATCTATTCTATGAGGCGGGTATGGAAACATTGGAAAGCACATCTGGACCACTGAGCACCCACAGCTCCAGCTAAAGTCCATGGGAACTGTGAAAATCAGGCCTCTGGTGCCTGATGAAAACTGCACCATGTATGTGGACTTAAATTTAATGCAACCACATGGGAAAAGTCCAGGGTCAGCAGCAGCCACATCTCTCCAGCTTGGGGACTGCATGGAAGTGATTCTGGACTATTCTGGAGAGAATGCCACACACATTGCATGCTTGCCTTCTTGCCATTTCAGTCTTAAAGGAGGATGTCTAATCTCCTAGCTTCAGGGTAGGAAAGGTGACTAAAGCACAAGGAGGTGGCTGTAGATAGGAAAGTGTGTTCAAGAACTGAAAGGTGGACGAAATCCCTGAGGTTCTCAGTTGAATGGCCTTCGTTTTTGCATCGCTGCCTGCGGGCAATAGAAGCCCCCCGGCAAACGCCAGGACCAGAGTCCCACCCACTGAGAGCAAGTGCTTTTTAATCCCTGATAGAACTCTTTCTTTGTATCATCTATCTTGTACCGGTGCACAAATCACTCAGTTCCACTTCAGAGGACTGAAAGTTTTGCTAAAGCATTCTGCTTCATGGAATTACATTTGACGTATGCTTCATGCCCATACAATTTAATACATTTGATGCCAAGTTTTTTTTAAAGCTTTTGGTTTTCTGAGGGTGAGGCATAGTCTAGGGGTCTGAACACAGGCCTAGAAGCCAGGAACCCCTGAATTCTAATGCTTGCTCTGCCACTGGCTCTCTGTGACCTTGGGTAGGTCACTTAAACTCATTGCCTTGGTTTCCCCATCCATAAAAAGGGGCCAATACTGCATATGTACATCCCAAGAGTGATGCAAGGAGTAATTAGCTAATGTTTTAGACAGCACTTTGAAGATGCAAAGCTTTGGGTGGTGTTGTAATGAGTTACAAATCTGCATAGTTAAAGTATGTATATTCCTTATTTATGTAACATGATACTAACTGCATTATACACATAGGATACTAAAAAGCAGTAACCCTTTCTGCTTCCGCTTTTCCTCTCAAAACCACGTGCGTTCCCGTGCTCTTCCAGACTTTCTGCTTTAGATAGTGTAATACTGGCAGAGTTACTGATGGTGGTTTTTGGGGGGCTTTTTTTTTTTGTGTGCCCAGGTGGCATATTGCTAGAAAGAGCGAGTGCAATGCGCAGTGTGGTCTGGGATACCGAACACTAGAGGTCTACTGCACAAAGTACAGTAGGTCGGAAGGGAAGACGGAGAAAGTCGACGATCGATTCTGCAGTGGCCAAACCAAGCCAAATACTAGGGAAAAATGCTTTGGAGACTGTAACGTAGGAGGATGGCGGTATTCAGCCTGGTCAGATGTAAGTATGTCACCTGAGTGGTGACATTTGCCTTATTTCAGGTGCAAATCTACAGCCTGTGTATTCTTGGCAGCTCTCAGTCAAGGGGGGGCAGGCACTTGGTCAGCCTAACCTAGTAATAAAAGTTGATTTGGAAAGTGTCCTGCTTTTGCGGCGGAGCCATTCAACTGTGCGCTGCTGTTGCTTTGAAGCCGCCTGCTGGAATAGTGCATGGGATGGACTCTGCCGGCGGTCAGTCCTGCATGGATCCGTCATCAGGAGGCGCTCGTCTGTGAAACTGGTAGCTATGCATAGCACGTGGAATTGGGAAACGGTTTTCAGCATGTTCTCTGGGTCCAAAGCTGCCCAGTAACCCATCCGCCATTGCTTTCTGCATTCCTCCGATGTCCGTAAGGCCGATCTTGACCGTTCTCTGCACGCACGACTGCTAGCACCATCATCAGTAAGAGTTTGTGTGTGGCCTGAGCATGCAGACTGAACTAAAGACAGGGTTTTGTTTCATGACTGCAATATAAATAGCTTTACTTTTTAAAATACTATGCAGCCTCATTTTCATTTACACTGAGGCCCCTTTACACCGTTTTGGCATTGACACATCTTGAGGCCACGTAAAGTGCCCGAGTGGTGTAATGGCACCTTGGTATAAATGGTAGAGGATGTAAAACAATGATTGGTATTAAGAAGTTAAATCAGGCCACTGCTATTTACCGTTTCTCATAATACAAGTATAAAGAGACACCAGTTGAATGAAATCGAAAGGCCACAAATTTAAAACTAATAACGGAATTCTTTTTTTGGCACAACCCATGATGAAACCTGTGGAACTCATTGCCACAAGATATTATTGTGCTTGGTAAGATTTAATATATATATATATAAGGGATACAAACCTTTGTACTTCTGGTCAAAACCAGCCATCAGCTGCCTAGGATTAGGAAGAAATTTACCCCATGGGGGCGCTTTTGTACAGTTGTTCTTTATGGGGTTTCTTGCATCTCTCGTCCAGGTTACAGGACTAGGTAGACTATTGGCCTGGCCCCGAGTACAATTCCCAGGTGTGTTTACTGAGTTTCTCTTTCAGTGCTCTAAAAGTTGCGGTGGTGGCACAAGGAGACGACGAGCCATCTGCGTTAACACCCTCAATGATGTTCTGGATGACAGTAAATGCAGTCGGCAGGAGAAGCTCGTTGTACAGCGCTGTAGTGACTTCTTGTGTCCACAGTGGAGAACAGGGGATTGGTCAGAAGTAAGTGTCCACTGTTTTAAAACCAAAAAGCTGGTCTCTTTCACCCACAGGTGTTGGGCCAATAAAAGATATGACCTCACCCACCTTGTGTGTCATATCCTAGGACCGACCCGGCTACAGCAACACTGCACTTAGTAGTCAGCCTGCGCTGATGCGCCTGTCTGTACCGATGACTAATGAATGGCTACGAAAGACCAGATTCTTTCCCTTAGAGGGGGCACATTGGAGCCCCTGGGGTTCTGCTGTGAGAAAGGAGTGAAAGATGTCACACAGAGGCCTATGCCCCGTGGGCGTAGCAGCATTCTGCTCTGTGGGGGCTCTCTTCACCCCCGCACACAAGAAAAGTTGGGAGTCAGGATAGAGGGAGGAGTGGGGAAGCAGCGTCCTTGGTCCTAAGCCTCCAGATCCACTGACCGTTTTTCTCTCTGGAAAGCATGTGCCTTCGATAGGGAAATGAGGCATTACTTCAACTCCAGGGGTGCTCTGTAGCCTTTGACAGGGGGCTCATGGAGAAGGAAATTCCTGCCCCCTAGCTCCACAAGCGGAAACCTCAGCAGCTCATCGAAACAAGGCTCACTTCTCCAGGGGTCGTGTTCTTTCCAGAGTCAAAGAAATGAGATGATGGAGGAAAATTCCCTCAATGAGTGGACTCTGATCCAGCTCTGGTTCCTAAGAACATGAGCCATGTAACGGGAAGAGAGAGCGTCAGCCTCTGGAGTTGTGATGCCTTTGGAAAGCTTGGGCTGGCGGGAACATGGAAAGAGGAGCACTTTGCTACATCTTAGCAGAGATGTTGCCAGCAGTCCTGTCACCTAGTGCTTGGGTGTGGCCTTCCAGGCTCCTTGGTCCCTGGAAACAAATCATGGCTGCCTTCTGCACTGGATTGGTTTGGAGGCAAGGGCTTCTGCACCCCTTCTCCCCGGCACACCTCCCATTTTGGCCCTCATGCTACAGCATCCATAATTTGCTCCTTTGATTTCTGGCACTTCTTCAGAAGTTCTAGGGAGCCAACATCACGAATAACAAGGATGTTAGCAATACGCAGGGAAAGTTACACCACCGTAAAGCTGAGCAAGTCCCATGGAAGTTAGTGGAGTTACACCAGGTTTACACCAGAATCCAGCCCATTGAATCCTGTATGAGTTGCACTGTACATTACATTGATTTTCCCAAAAAGGGTGATTAATAATAATCCTGATTTTTCTCCACGTTCTTTGACTTGATGTTATTTTCAACCCTCACTGTATGTTTGTTTTGACCCTCATAGGTGTCTCTAAGCTCCAGTCGGTGCCATGAACCAACTCCTCTTAGTTAAAGACAAACCTCTAAGCAAACAATTGTTTGGTGGCGGTTTCTGGTCTGATTTTAATATCACGGGCAGATTCTCAACTGGTGTCCATCACCATAGTTCCATTGACACCAGCGAAGGATCTGACCTCGAGTTTGTGATTTGCTCCTTGCAGTGCTTGGTAACCTGTGGGAAAGGGCACAAACATCGCCAGACTTGGTGCCAGTTTGGAGAAGATCGATTAAATGACAGGTTTTGTGATCCGGAGAGTAAGCCCGATTCTGTGCAGACCTGTCAGCAGCAGGAATGTGCGGCGTGGCAAGTAGGACCCTGGGGACAGGTAATGTAAGAGACTCTGTTTCCTTCTGCTCCTGGTATAAATGGTCTGTTGTTGTAAAGCTGGCAGCAGTAGCAGGACCATGCTAAATTTCATTTGTGTTTATAACAGATTGGCAAAGATTTTCAAAAATGGGTTTCCAAGCTTAGACTACGAAGTCCATATTTAGGCACCTAAATAATAGCAATACCCACTCTGATGCAGTGCTTGGCATCTCAAAGCACTTCACAAAGGAGATTAGTATCATTACCCTCATTTTACAGATGGAGAAACCGAGGCACAGAGGGGTGACGTGACTTGCCCAAGGTCATCCAACAGCTAAGCTGGAACTGGTGCCCAGATTCCCAGGCCAGTGCTTTATCCACTAGGCAATATTACCTCCTTTTAATAATAAGTGACCTGATTTTCCTAAGTGCAGCACCCATTGACTTTCCGCAGCCCTTTTTCAAAATCTTGCCTTCATTTTTGTTGTCTGTTTCATATTAATTTTCACAAAGGGAAAATAAGCAATCTGTGCTAATTTCTTCCAGAGGATTCTGCCTTCTTGATTTCCACCACAGCTGTAACTTTTATGATTTAGTTATTAAAAAATAATAATAATTAGCCGGACCACACAAATTACTGATTGGCACAATGCCTTTCATTCATGATCATGGTATGTTACTGGAAGCTTGCACAGCCTGCATGCAAAGCAATGTGACAGGGATTACACTAAATTCATATCCCACAGAATGGGAAATCATTTAAACACTCATACATCCATATTTGAAGATGATAAATGAAGCATGCAGGATTCCGACAGAAGCAGTGAATTAAGTTTGACCTCCTTTTAAGCTGAAATGACCGAAGTAGAAGAAAATGGCTTTTTTACTTTTGGTGGATGTTATGAAAGAAATGATGCGCTTCAAATACACTACCCCTGCTTAATACTTTCCAGGTCAAATCTTTATTCAGTCACGTGCACGTCTGTCTTGTTTTTTTCCCCCCTCCCAGTGCACAGTGACATGTGGGCAGGGCTACCAAATGAGAGCAGTGAAATGTGTTGTCGGTGCGTATGTATCAGTAGTGGATGACAATGAGTGTAACGCTGCTACTCGACCGACGGACACACAGGTAAATGTTACACTTCTCTTCATCTCTTGTTCCCGTCCAGACATTGCCTCTTGCGGGAGTGATAAAATAAGCATGCCTTTCCTCTCTATTAATTGTTCCTGGCTTAGTAAATCAATACCAAGATCTGCTCTTTTGAAGATCTCTGGGCCAGGTCCTCAGCTGCTGCAAATCAATATAGCTTTACTGACTTTCAGTGGAACCATGCTAATTTATACCAGCTGAGGGCATAAGGTCTACTCTGCAATTAGACACCTGCGGCTGGCCTGTGCCAGCTGACATGGCTCACAGGGCTCGGGCCGTGGGGCTCTTTAATTGAGGTGTAGACGTTTGGGGACCCTTCCGTCTCGCAGGGTCCTAGAGCCCAGGCTCCAGCTTGAGCCCGAATGTCTACACCACAGTTCAACAGCCCTGTGAGCCTGAGTCAGCTGGCATGGACTAGTCCCGGGGTTTTAATTGCAGTGGAGATGGACCCTCGGTGGCCAACTTGAGTGTTTTTGGCAGATCTCAGACAAGAGCAGCAGAGCTTGTAGATCATGGCCTCTCTGTTAGCAAACCTGGCAGCGGGCAGGGTGCTCCAGTGTGCATTTTTGCCAGATCTGGTGAGGATTTAACGTGTACATATGCCGTGAAATGGATCTGTACAGCCTTGTTGTAGTTGTCACGTGCTCTGTTTTTGATGTCGAAGCCATAGTGGGCTTCCTATTGTCAGTTCTATACCATGGAGCATGCCTAGGGTGACCAGACGTCCCGTTTTTAAGCCCTCCTGCAGCTATACTGGCTTTTTCTTGAAAATGGGCAAATTGTCCCATATTTTCTGTCTCCCGCACATCCGTACTGGCAGGTCCTGCTGCTGGCCGGATCCTTTCTCGCCAGCCGCCCACCAGTGGTGAGTGCGGGCTGAGGGTGGGGTCCAGTGGCCAACAATAGGGATGGGTGTGCAAGGCTGATGATGAGGCAATTTTGCATTGCCGTCAGCACAGCCCCCCACTGCGTGCTGGCTCTTGGCCAGCAGTGCCCTGTCCCCAGTCCCCAGCTGCGGTGGCTGGTGAGTGTGGGCAGGCTACGTGTCGCCCTAGGCACAATAACTCGACGAAGAAGGAGCAGTTACTTATCTGTAAGGAACAGGAGGGTTTTTTTGAGATGTTTTGTCCCTGTGCTCCACTCCCCACCCTCCTTCTCTTCTGCTCTGCTGTCCTTGCATCTGGGCTCCATGAATAGAAAACGGAGCAGTGGAGGGTCTTCTCCTCCCTGCATAACCTCCTACCAGACCATAAGGATGCACAGGGCATTGCTGACAAAAACCCTCTCCAATCAAGAGCATGCAGATGCACACACATCCTGACATGGAGCTCCCACAGGACAAAACATCTTGAAGAACTTCAGTTACTGTATACATAAATAATCTGCCCATGCTTTACGAACAGCATCACAGAGTAGAGTCACGCTACCTATAAATGAAGGAATTTTCGATCTGGCAAAGGATCTCTGGGTTACTCCTGTCTCAGTTGCCACTACTTCACAGTGTGCTGATCATAGATATCCAGTACTGTCCAAGGGTTTAGAGTATCTTTATACTCCTCCGACTCTATCTTCACTTGTCACTGCTGAAAATGCAAAATCAAAACAAATAGGAAAGTCAACACCCAAAGAAAGAGAATCAAGGAGACTAGACCTCTTTGGATGGAAAAATGATTCCTCGCTGTTTACAAGTTAGGATAGCTAATAATCAAGCCATGCTGTCTAAATAAGATATTCTTCAATGGGATATTCGGTCTGATTTTAAGAACAAGATACCTGTAGAAATTACAAATGAATTCAGATCGATCTGTGAAGAAGGTCACTCAGTTGCGAAAACCGCACTGCAGGTTGCATTGGACGCTGCTGATACTGGTGTCCGTTCAATGGCTATGAAATGTGTATCACAGTTGTCTGCATCAGGCTTGCCTAAGGAAGTACAGGCAACCATTGAAGATTTGCCATTCAATGGACAGTTTTTTAGTACTATAATGGATGAGTGTCTTCACTCATTGAAAGGCTCAAGATCCACTATTAGATCACTGAGTTTATACACATTAGTATTTAGAAGGAAGCAATTTTGTCTTCACCCTTCTTCCTCGAGATATTGGAACACTACACCTTTCTGAAACTTTTATCAACAGAGATCGTCTCACCAATCCTAGATGAGATTGAGATATCAAAAGAAGAGAGCTGGTCCATCATCCTCTTTGCTAACATCACAATCAGGAAAGATGCAAAAGCATCAGATTTGATGCCACAGTCAATGATCTTGGACTAATCTACAAGGATCTATACCTTTTCCTCCCTCGCTTCGTTCCTATCTGTCTTTTTTGTCCCAGGAGGGTTGGATTACAGTGGATTCTTCATGTCTTGAGGATGGTTACACCATTCAGTTTCCATCTGTGCCTCCCATCCTTATAGTTCCTTTTTAGTAACTAGTTTCATGAGAGCACTATGCATCAAGAGGGAGATGACGTAATCAATCTCGGAGCGACGGAATGGGTACCTCAAAAATTTGTGGGAAAGGGCTTATATCCCCCTTATTTCCTCATACCAAAAAAGAAAAGAGGTTGTCATCTGATCCTGGATCTCGGAAATTATTACAAATACATTAGATGCACCAAATTTGGTATGGTAACTCTTGCTTCAATTATTCCCACTTTATATCCTATGCATTGGTTCATGACCCTGACCTTATAGGAAGCTTACTTCCATGTGTAGATAAATCCTGCACAGAAGAAACATCTACAATTTGTAGTTTTAGGTGTAGGCTTTCCTTCCTTTTCCATTAATTCCAAAGATGTTAAGGAAGGTAAGACAAGAAGCAGCTCAGATTATACTGATGGCCCCTGCCTGACCTCATCAGTTCTGGCTCTCAGAACTCCTGATACTGTCCACTCATCAGTTTATCATGCTTCCGGTTGAGAAGGATAGAATAACATCTAGTCCTACATCCAAATTCAGCTTCTCTGTGTATCACAGTGTGGATGGTATCTGGATGCAATTAGATAGGGAAAGTTCTGCAGAGGTACAGAATACAGTATCTTACTTCAGAGGCGGAAAGTATGTGCTAAAATTACGTAATTTGCAAAACAGAAGCATTTTTCATCATGGGAAATATGTACAGTCACATTCCATCTCCTTGTTCTGTTCCAATTATTTTGGATTATTTATTACATTTAATACACTCGAGAGACTCTGTTTCAGTCAAGGTACGTTTGGCAGAGATTTCAGCATTTCATTCACCAGTAGAAGGGGGTTGAGTTTTCAGTCATTGATCAGTGAATAGATTTCTAGATCACAGTTGGGGAAACTGAGGCATAGGGAGGTGAAGTGACTTGCCCAAGGTCACCCAGCAGGCCAGTGGGAGATGCAGGGATTGAACCCAGGACTCCTGAGTACCAGTTCAGTGCTCTGTCTTCTTGGCCACACTGCTTTGTGAAAGCCTCATTGAAAGAGGCATAAGACATTGACCAGACAGTTCCCTATTTGGAACGTACTTGAGGAAAGTTAAATTTTCGTCTCATTCTTTCCAAAACCAGCGTGACTTATGTTAAATACATTTGCTCCAGGTCCAGTTTTTTTCCTGTGATTTAAAAACTTAGTTTGGCTGGTATTTTTCAGTAGTGCTTAAGGGTGTTAGGAGCCCAACTGCCATTGAAAATTGTTAGGGGCTGGAATGCCTATTGCCCTCTTGGTGACAATCTCTACTCTTGTCCCCCAAACTCCTTTCTTTGGAAGTTCATCATCATAAATGCAGATGACATATGATTGTGAGGATACTGGCAAATCAAAAGCTAAGTGCAATTCTGCTGTCAGTTCCCCTCTTTTCCCCGCCCCCCACAATGTATTGATTTCAAATTTTGCAGAGCTGTCATGAGGACTTGAGAGCAGAACCTGCCTCTATTAAAGTGAAGAGTCTGTAAATAGCGGATTGTAGGGCAAAGTATATTTTTCCTTCTTTCTTAACCACATTGTGGAGATTACTTACCTGGAGCATATTTTTCATTTTCTCTCATACGTTTGTTTGGTAGGACTGTGAAATAGCAGCATGTCCTCTCCGTCCAGCTGCTCCAGAAACGAAAAGATCTATGCCCAGTGTTCACAGGACACAATGGAGATTTGGATCTTGGACACCCGTAAGTGTGTGGTCACTGGCTACATTTTATAAGATGACACGTTTTTTGTTATCGATTATTATTATATTATTTGATTTTTATCCCAAAATCTGTGCCTTTGAACGACAGGAGATGACTTCTCACTAAACTACTTGTTGATCTTTCCTAGTGCTCGATGACATGTGGGAAAGGTACCAGGATGAGATATGTCAGCTGTCGTGATGATCAGGGATCAGTGGCTGATGAAGCTGCCTGTTTTCATCTCCCTAAGCCTTCAGCGACAGAAGTGTGCTCCGTAATGCCATGTGGACAATGGAAAGCCCTGGAGTGGAGTTCTGTAAGCAAATCCAGTTCTTACCACAGTATAATCTATATGGCCTGTTCCTGCAATTTATGTCATATATTTCCAATGTACTCTGTCATCCAGTGCTCTTCTGAGGTAAAAGGCAAGGAAGTTGAGATGTTTCAACTTCTTTTTATTAGCAAGTGGTTTCATTTTAAAAAACATCTATCCAGGCTGGAAATGAAAGTGTCTTCTTTTCCACTTGTCAATGCAGTGTTCAGTGACGTGCGGCCAAGGTAAGGCAACGCGGCAGGTGGTCTGCTTGAATTACAGCGATCAGGTGGTCGATAGAAGTGAATGCGATCCAGATGATCTCCCGGCAACGGACCAGGATTGCTCTGTGTCTTCCTGTCAGAACATCCATGACTACGGCAGGCCAATCCACCCTTTCCCATACCCGGAGCATCAGCCGAAATCCCACCCGGGGGGAAACCCAAACCAGAATACTGGCCCCGCGCACATACCAGGAGACAACCAATGGAGAATTGGCCCATGGGGTGCTGTAAGTGTCAATTTATTCACTTCAGGTCAAACTATGACCCTTGTGTTCCTTTTCCCCCTGCACAGATGTGCAACAAGGTACCACTTTACTCCCCTGCACTCACTACCCATATGACTCAAGCCTCTGTGTATTCCTCTGCCCGTGTATTAGCTCTGCTCCTCCAAAGCACCAGAAGGCATGGCAGAGTAAGTAATCTGTGCTGGGCATAGGGCTGGCAGCATTACTTCCCTTGAGACAAAGGACTTACTAGAGACCAGATGGTGCCTTTGAGTCATCGTATGGTTCCTGGTCTTCTCCTGGGGCAGCTCAGCTCTGCTTCTTGCTCAGGGCTAGCGACCAACCACAATTGAGACTTTCTTATTTTTTTCTAAAAAAACTTGTGAACGCAGAGTTGAAACAGTGCATTGCTAAGGTCCCACTTTAGCAAGGTGATGGGAGGAATTTTAAATATCTGAGTGAAGTCACTGGAATTGCTCAGGCGCTTAAAGTTATGCCCATGCAGAATTCCTTTGCTGAGCTGGGGCCTAAAGCGTCACGGGGGATTTAATGTTTGTAAAAACAGGCTTTTCTGCTTGATTCACGTAGACTGCAAAGCTTAGGTGCCAGCTTCCTCATTTCACGGGGGGTGCTCAACCCCTGCTCTACCCCAGGCCCTGCCCCCACTCCAAGCTGTCCCCCAAGGTCCTGCCCCACCTCTTCCCGCCCCGCCCCCGAGTGTGCCTGTCCTCGCTCTACCCCTTCTCCCCCCCAGTGCCTCCTGCACGCCACTGAACAATTGATTCGTGGCAGGCGGGAGGCGCTGGGAGGGAGGGGGAGTAGCTGATCGGCGGGGCTGCAGCCCTGGAGCACCCACGGAGTCGGCGCCTATGCTGCAAAGGTAAAAGGATGTTAGTTAGGCTAATGCCAGAGACCTGACATTTGTCTATTAACTCTAGCTCCTTTGGCGAGAGGTGGGGGTTTTGCTTCCTGTTGCGCGAGCTCACTCCCATAGCTGAGTGTTCTGATGGTCCTTCGGGAGAGCCAGTGAAAGCTAAGCACAAACTGGACTTGATGGCATCGTGGGTGATTGTGTGTTGCAGTGCTCTAGTACGTGTGCTGGGGGATTCCAGCGGCGGGTTGTGGTGTGCCAGGATGAAAACGGATACACTGCGAGTAACTGTGATGAGAAAGCAAAACCTGTTGAGCAGAGATCGTGTGAATCTGGCCCTTGTCCGCAGTGGGCTTATGGCAGCTGGGGAGAGGTGAGAACCAAGTTAAACTTTTCCTGTCTCTAAAAAGACATACGCCAAGGTTTTCAGTTGGGGGGCGGGGTGGGGAGTTGAAAATTGGAAATAAAAAATACTGCCAATGGTTAACAAAATGTTTCGTTTACTGAAAAGCGAGTTCTTGGGAACTGAAACAGTTCTGTAAAGAATCTGGTAATGTTTTCAATTAAGCACATCGCAGAAACATTTCCGGACAATGACAGATTTTGAAAACTCTATTTAAAAGGGCCATTTTTTGAGAGAAAAGCTACTCATCTGAATTATGTCAACTTGCTGTAGTGAGTTTAGTGTCCAGCTTCAGACATCTTCAAAAGCACTTGGCTGATGTTTAGCGCTTTCTAAAAGTTGGTCTCATTTAATGTGTCTTATTTTGAGTACCCAAAAATAGCGGCCCCCAAAACCTCTGGTCCCTTCTGAAATTTAAAAAAATACCAACACCCTCTTCTGGGGCCTGTCTCGCCCCACCCTGAAGTCAGTGGAAAGACTCTCGTTGATTTCAATGGAGGTTGGGGCAGACAATGCTCAATATGTAAATTACTAATATTATAACTACTCTGTTGATTTCCTTTCTCTAGTGCACAAAGGCATGTGGTGCGGGAACAAGAACAAGGCTTGTGGTGTGTCAGCGCCCTAATGGTGAACGGTTTCCAGATCTGAGCTGTGAAATTCTCGACAAACCACCAGACCGTGAGCGGTGCAATATGCAGGACTGTCCTAGAGATGCTGCCTGGAATTCTGGTCCTTGGAGCTTGGTATGACCATCACATATTTATCTTTGTGACTCTTTTTATAGATGTTCCATAACAACAAATCTAATACGCTTAAAGCCCAGGTGTTAATATTTTGTGTCATAAAACTGCACTTAAAGAAGATTATTTACAGTAGACTCAGAGTGACGCATTCAGGAAGGGCTTACATTAGCGAAGTAAACTCCTTTAATTTAAAAGGCACTTTCTGCTAGATAACCAACTTTGTACATTTTATTACATTGCAAGCACCATGCATTACGAGTCTTGGTTATGACTGAGTTCTTTGCATGCAAATTAAAACCTGGCATTTTAAGCAGTATATTTAAATTTAAACGAAAGTTTTGATTATATTTAATATTTTATTGTGCACTTATTATTGCCCATGTTGCATTTTCTCTGCAAAAAAAATTATAGTTATGGGAGGATTTTGGTGCTAAGTTGCCCTCATTCGCAAGTATATGTCTTTATAAGTGTGTATGTATTAGTTTATAAATATATACACACCCATACAGAAAACACAGGCACGTTCCTACTTTAGTATAATGCATATATACATGTATATGTATTTCTATATATATACATGTATGTTTATATATATAATGTCCTTTATTCTCAGCTGTGGATCATATAGTGCAACTGATGAGGGGCCAGGCTTAAAGTGGTTTTAAGCTACCCTTGCATATTTCTCTGATCCTTGGTCCGATCCCCAGCCACTGCTCTAAATTACACTAGCTGCCCGTGTGGGACTATTATGGCAGCCGGGGATCAACAGGAAGTAGGGAAGCCCCCTTTCTTTAGGTCACCTTTCCTCTCCAACCTCTGGGAGGGGAGTGGAATGGGAGTGGTGATGCTGGCTCTGTGCCACTGGGATGATTCTCCTGCACTGCGGTATTCCGTCCACGGCTCCAGCTGCGCAAAGTGGCTCTAATGCAGGGGATGATCGGGACCATTATATAGTGTCCTGTACTTTAAAACTCTACCCTGCCCAGCCTGGGATCTGTCTGCTCTGCAAGGTGAACTCCACAGAATAATACTGACTTCCTGTATAAAAGGCCCTCTCCACCTGAGGACAAGTGGAATTCTAGTGCTCCTGGCTGGTTGCTAACAGGTGCTCTTACACCAAAGTGAGTGTGGGACTTGGGACACTGGCTAGATAAAATGAAAACCGTTGATGTGACCATTTTAAAATGACACGCAAACACGTGTCAAAATGTATTGTATATTTTGTTAAACATAGCTGAAGGTTTTTTAAAGGTGATTTGACTTGAAAGCACTTTATAAAAAAATGAGGCCTTTTTGTAATATATTGACTTCCTTAAACACTATGGTTTTAACATCACATTGCTGGAGTTTAATATCATTGTAGTTTCTGTGGATGCTTTTGGTAACATTTCTGTTTTTTTCATACCTCAGTGAATTATGTGATAGCCATAACATTGCTGACTAGTATTTATACGGTGCTTCATCATTACAAGGGACAGTGATTAATTTGAGGTGCTAATGTATCACTTTTATACGGATAGTTGGTGCTGACTGAACGAGCTGAGCACTACTCAGTCCCCGAGGCAGTTGTTTTCTCCCACAACTACGTCCTGAAAATTGCTGCTAACTTCTGTTTCATGTGCTTGAATGTTTGCAAGACCCAAGCAAGATGGCTAGCCTCTTCTGTTGGGTTTTGGTGTCCTCCAGCATTTGGCATTATCACCATGTCTTTTCTGGAACAGATCATAGGGCTGTACACAGCTCTATCATAACTATCGATTTCAGTGGGGTTGTGCCCGCTTCCACCACAGCTGAATCTGCCCCCCCCAGTGTTTGATAGACAGGGCTCCATCCTGCATTCCTTCCCCAGCCAAACCTCCCATTGATGCCAGGTGTCGATGAGCTGGGTCAGATGTGCAGAATCAGTCTTGCAGCACTGGGGTGCATGCAGTCCTAAACTGTGTTCTTAGTCTTGTGTTAATTAAAGTTTGCTCTAACTCGTCAGTGGAGAATCTTGCGACCAAAGTATTCAGTAGCAGCGTCACCCGCTCCTACTGTCCCTTCTCTTGCAACGTTCCCGCTGGAGAAAGATTTTCAGAGCTGAGCCACTATTATTGCCGTATAGGGTCTTGCTTTTTCATGTGAAGTATCTTATCTGTTGTTTGCCCGAGCTCTGCCATAAGTGACTCTAGAGCTGTATTTGAGGACCTGTGGGCTCAACAAGGAACCAAAGTTTTGTCTCTCCTGAAAAATATAATAAATTTCTACGTATCCCTCGTTTTCATATTACCATGGGCTACTACAGTAGGTCGTAGGGGAGAGTCCAACTTTCTTTTATTGTATCACCTCACTTGCTTCTAGTTCTGACATTGATTGCAGACGTCATTCTGTAGCCGTTCAGACTTCATCTGTTCAGGTGGAGTGTCACTACCATATTTTTGGTCACTTTTGAAACAAGAGTATAGTATTAGCTGAAACTTTTCAGCAGTATGGATTTATGTATTTATGTAATAAAGTGTATTTATTTTTCCAGTATTGTTATTTAATTTTATATAAATATTGCATACATTTACAATGTTTAATGTTAACATCAAACAGTGAAAATTAAAGACAAGTAGAAAGTAATCAGAAATGAATTTGTATAATGATTTCTTGAGTCGTATGCTAAACTGCAACAATACACTTAATGCTATAAGATGGCAAGCCTTTCTGAATTGGCAATGTAAGATTATCTTCCGTCAATGGTTATTTAAAAATCATTATTATTTATTTAGTGCTACTCTAAGGAAATTAGTCGTCCATACTAAGTAATATAAGCTATATTTAGAAAGAGATACATTTAGTTACTTTTGAAATAACGCTAGTGCTCTAAAACCTCTCACTGTGACTGTGAAGTACAGATGAGTCCTTTCATGCAAGTATTTAACTGGGTAGTGTTCTTGCATGATTGACTGAAATGTATTATATAAAACATCAGAACTTAGACTGCTCATTTTATTAATAGTTAGTCCTGCAGCCCTTACTCAGGCAAATTCTGTAGTGACCTTTTATGAAATCAAAGTGGGGGAGGTTTATCTCACCTAAACATTTCAGGGTTTAGCCCAGAGATTTTTTTATTTTTTTGTAAAGCTGTGTGTGAAATCATACCATTATCATATGACATGGCTGGTGTAAATGCACCCAGCATTACCTTTGTGATGGACATTCCCGGGGAAGAAAAGAATCACAGAACCATGTGGTACCTTTCAAACTCCTTGTTTATTCAAGAACATTTAGTGTTCAAGCCCTGGGGGAATCATAATCCATCTGATAGACCTGCTTTTAGGACACTTACATATAAAGACTGTTACTGGAGAGAACTAATACTTTCGTAAAATTCACGTGCATAATTAAGTTGGGTGACAAAGAACAACTTTTTATGTACATGCAAATGGTGAAAGGGAACATTCACACACTTTTAAAAACTAGGTTGCCAAGAATCAGTACACTCAGAACCTTGAATCCATTTATCCAAAAGCTGTCTGGGTGAAATCCTGATCCAATTGAAGTCCATGGGAGTTTCTCCTTTGACTTTAATGGGATCAGAATTTCATCCTCCTGAGTATAGAATCCCCACTGAAGCTGATGCGAGTTTCTTACACAGAGGTCTTGGCAAATTGGGCACTAGAGTTGTGAAAGCCAGTTCTTTGAAAGAGTAAACAAATCATAGGGTACCTACTAGTAATATCTCTGTAGTTATTGAGGTGGGTCTCTTATACCCTCACTGCATGAGTATTGTACTCAGTGATTTTAATGGGGGTTATGTCAAATACTTGCAGGAGAGACAGTGGCCCTCATTCTGCCATTGGATCCACATGGGCAGATCAGTCTGGGCCTTGAGTCCTATAACTGCATTTGCAGAACAACATCTGAAAGGCTGTGTACAGTTTATCAAAAGCCTTCCAATAATCTAGACTTTGGTTTGCTAAATAAGGGGGCTACAACAACACTGCAAACAATCCTGTTAAAACTGAGCACTTCCAACTACTGGCATACAGTGATTAGAGGGTAAATAATCAGGGTATATGTTTTCTCAAGAAAATAAATGATTGCATTACAGTGTACCCTAATAGATAGCACAGCTGTACATTGATATGATATCTGTATAATGAAGAAATTACTTATCACAGGCTTCACAACCTGTTCCCTTCTCTTCTGATTAGAAAACACAAAGGGTCAAATGAAGCAGTTATTTTACCCAATGCCATCCCCTTGGTTTCAGTTGCGACATCCCTCTGCCAGGCAGCTCCGTGACTATAAGTCAGTGTTGAATTTGGCTCATGAACTGTATTTGAGAGAACTCTAGAACCGTGTTATCATTTTCAACATGATCTACTGTGTGATTTTGGCAAGCAGGCCTCCTTGTTTATCAATCATTATTATCACAAGACTTTAGCTAACGGAAATGTTCAAAAGGGATTTAGGGCCAGATTCTAAAAAGTGTTTAGGCGCCTCGTGGGATTTTCTAAAAAGCCTCTAGGCACCTAAAACTCATTGATTTCAACTGATGATAGGTGGCGAGATGTCTTTGGGCAACCAAATAGATGCCCTAATTTTGAAAATGAGACTTGGGTACTGCAATGCTGAGTGCAGCAACACCTAAATACCTTCAAAAATCTGGGCTTATGGGCATGTCTACGCTACACCATAAGCTGATCTCTGGTACTACGGTAGCTGATGTCCACACTACCCTCCTCCTGTTGGTGGTGTGCATCCTCACCAGGAGCGCTTCCACCAACTGAAGAGCGGCAGTGGGGGGCCGGGGGGTGCTGAGAACCCTCCGCACAGCTCCCTTCCAGGATCCCAGCTTTCCCTCCTTCCCCGCCCTGCCGCCGGCTCTCAGTTCCCTGTTCCCAGCTGGGAGGCGGGGGACAGCCACCTGAGCTCCTTAGCTCCTTGAGTGGGGAGTCTCCGGGCAGCAGCCTGGCTGGGAGTGGGGAGACGGGGGCAGCCAGGCTCTAACTGTTTGGCTTTTTTATCAATGTCATGACTCCAGCAAGGGACCATGAAATTGACAAGCCAGCCAACAGTTGATGCAAGTAACACAGTGTCTACACAGACACTGCTGGCCCTAACTACACCCACATAAGCCCTACGCCACTCCTGGAAGTGGAGTTGTTATGACGGTGTAGTAGGGCAGTTACATTGGCAGGACGAGGCTGTAGTGTGTACGCTGACATAATTAGGTTGCCTTATCTCAACCTCACTGTGTAGTGTAGACCAACCCTGTGTAACATTTCTGTTCCCTATCGAATATTTTTTCTGGGCTTCCATTGTGCCTGGACACAGCCACTCCCAATCTTCTTCGACTGTTGTCTTTTCTGTTGTTTCCTCCTGAACAAATCTCAACAGAAGATTCCTTGCTATCTTCTAACCTCATACTTAATATCATCCTCCCCTACAAGTTTCCATTTTTTGGAGCTGACTTGTGTCTTCTGCTTCCTTACCTAGTGTCTTCTGCCATGATTCACCATCTAGGTCAGCCCCCGCATCTGTCAGCACATTGCTCTATATGTATGATGACTGGAAGATCAAGAAGCACAAATCCAACCTTTACAAAAAGCATAGAAACCCAAGCATTTTGCAGCTACAGGTTAGGGTCGTTTATGGATTCAGTGAGATTTATGGTAGGGATTAGGTAGGTTGTTTTGTGTCCTACAAGAGTGTGTCCCAGAGAAAGTTGCCTGATCACAAAAATATTAAATGTTTTCATATTCCAGTAAGACCACCTCAGAGTACTCTCTGGGTTTCTCTAGCATTTCATTTCAAGATCAAATTGGAGCAACTTAAATAGACAGAACATACAGGGGTTTCCTCCAGATGTGGTCAGCTTGGTGCTGCTTAAGGAATAGTCCTATATGCAGGGGTGAACATAAGTCTAGAGACTTACCGGTACGGGGCTGGGCTGGGGCCGGCTCTGGCCCCCAGAAGGGGCAGGGCCTCAGGCGGAAGGGGCAAGGCTGTGGGAGGTCAGAGCCAGTCCCGGCCTACCCTTTACCGGCAAGTGCCTCCTTCCCCCTCCCTGGGTTAACAGCGGCAGCCGGGGGCTTTGGCAGCAGTTTAAAGGGCCCTGGGCGGTAGCGGCGGATGGAGCCCTGGGCCCTTGAAATCATCCCCGGAGCCCTGCCACCGCTTCCCCAGGGCTCCGGCCGCCACTACCACCCCGGGCTCTTTAAATCGTCCCCGGAGCCTGCCGGAGCCCTGGGGAAGCGGAGGCGGGGCTCCAGGGATGATTTAACGGGCCCAGGGCTTGGTGCCGCTACCACCCAGGGCCCTTTAAATCGCCACCCCAGCCCCACCACTGCTACCCCAGGGCTCTGGCAGCAGGGCTCTGGCAGCAATTTAAAGGGCCGGGGCTCCAGCCACTTCTGGGAGTCGCAGGCCCTTTAAATTGCGTCTGGGGAAGCCAATCCACCCCGGTACGGCGCACCGGCTCTGGCCACTATGCCGTACCGGGGCCTACCGGCTTACTTTCACCTCTGCCTATATGACAATGGCTATTAGCTAGGATGGGCAGGGATGGTGTCCCTAGCCTTTGTTTGCCAGAAGCTGGGAATGAGCGACAGGGGATGGATCACGTGACGATGACCTGTTCTGTTCATTCCCTCTGAGACCCCTGGCGTTGACTGTTGTCAGAAGACAGGACACTGGGCTAGATAGACCTTTGGTCTGACCCAGTATGGCCATTCTTATGTTATGTTATTTGTACTGTGATAGGGCCCAAAGGTTCCAACCTGGGTTTGGGCCTACTTGTGCTAGGTGCTGTACACACATCTAAGGTCTGATCCAAATTTCACTGAAGTCAGTGGAAGCCTTTCCACGGATAACAGCAGCCTTTGAATCAGGCCTGTACGAAGGGACAGTCCTTGCCCAGAGGAACCATCTCGTTCAGAATATGTTAGGCCCATTCACCTCCTTTTTGTTGCTGCTCCCATAAAGACCATGAGAGAGCACAGTTGCTTTCAGATTGTTATGCCTATTTTTGCTTCTTTGTGTAGCGCGGTCCCTGAATGTCAGTTGACCGCACTGCAGACTAGAAGATCTTTAAGTAGCCTCAATTAAACACGACAACTTAAAATAAAAAAAGCTGTTGTACTGGCTTGGCACAGCTGGATGGTTTGATGTCTGTAGGGATTGGGGGAAGAGATGGCTTTATTTTAATGCAGGCATTTAAGAAAAACAATTCCCCTTATTCTTCTCCATAGACAGGGTGCTTTGTGCCTCCAGAGCTGCGGGTGCTTAGCCCTCCCCAACGGGGATGAGGCACCGTTATGCCATGAGCGCAACACCCCGTCAAGTCTGGTCACTTACACGCTGCGGTGCTGGGTATAATAGTCATGATGATTATGATAAAAGGTGTGTTGCCGCTGAGAGAGCTTGAGCAAAAGCCGCTGGTTCTGGTGTGGAGCCGCTGGTTCTGGCATGGAGACTGAGGCTCTGAAATGGTCACTTGCTGTAATCTGGAGATAGTTCTTCATGGCCTATGGGCAAGTTTGTGATTTGCTCTGCAGTGCCGCACAGGGGAAAGCATCCCTTCATATCCCACACATCACCGCTCTCCGCCTGGAAGAGAGGGAGAAAGCATGTTCAGCAGGCTACAGAGTCCCTGTGCCCCGTGTTAAAGCAGGTGGGGAGAGGCACAGAGGGAGCAGCGCCTCTCATACTCCTGCAAAGTGTGAGGCTCTGACAGTCTGCACATTTGCACCAGCACAGCGGGGGAAGTAATTTGTTACAGTCCCCCACCAGCAGCAAAGTACTGTCTTGGCTTCTTGGAGCAAGGGGGGAAGGTAGGTGGGAAATGTGACTCTAAGTCACAAGTCCATCCCTGAGCTGCTCCTGGGGCCAGGCAGGTGCTTGCCACTCGGAGTAAAGTCATGTAACCGCAGCCCTGGGGTGGGGCTCAAGCCTTCTCCCTGTTGCTTAGGGCAGCTTCTCCCTTCTTCCCTTAGGGGCATGCGTTCTTTATTTTGGTGCCTGGTGCCTCCACCCAAGGTGACTCTTCTCTGTGCCAGGGACACAGCAGGTGCTGTCCCTTGGGAAAACATTTAACACCATGTACTATACTAGGCATGTAGGGATAAAACAACACAACAATAAGGGGACTTTATGAGGCCCAGGGCACAGAAGATAAGGGGTAAGGAAAGAATAGGAGTAACTAGAATAATAAAATAGCAACAATATCTGAAACCCTCCACCTGCCAGCACTTCCTATGCGCCCAATCCCTCCTAGCACCTGCCTGGGCAGCATGTGAGTGGAGAATCAGTTCTTTACTGAGCGATGCAGCACTATAATTGTTGGCCAGCTTAAAACTCATATGCGAAATAAACAGACATGGGATTTCTTATAAGACCTTCGCCCCTAAAAGGGTAGGATTGTCCTGAGGCTCCCTAGTCTGGAGTCCCAGGGAAAATGAAGCTGGCTCTTGGTAGCCTAATCTGGAATTGCTCCTCATCCTCCTGGGTTGCTGGTCTCTTCTGGGCTGTCACCTATCGGTGACCCAGTAACCACCACCAGAGTTCAACATTTCCCTCTGGGTAGGAACGAGAAGTTTCCTGGGGACCTCCCAGGCTGTGATACTTGTTCTGTCTCTGCTTCACTCCAACAACAACCCAACACTTTGTATCTGAGCTCTGGCTAATGTTGATTCTGGTAGTGGCTTCAAGCTTGTTTTGTCACCAGCCTGTACTCTAGGTAGTCTCGGAAATGGAGTCCTGAATCTCTGTGGCCATTGCTGCTATAGTCCAAGTGCGATTCCCTTAGAGGCTTAGAGTAATATGTCAGGAACAACTAATTCCAGAGGGGGTTGCAGTCACAATATGGCCCTATACAAACTAAGCATTAGTTATTATATTGTTTAGCATCTCACAGACATGTACAGTTCAGGCCCCCAGTTCAGGAAAACAGTTAATGCACGTGCTTAACTTTACGCATGTGCTTAAGGGTCCATTGACTTCATTAGAAGTTAGGCACATGCTTAATTGCTGACCTGACTAAGGGTTGAATTTTGCAATGAAAAATCCAAAAGTAGGAAGTGGTAGCTGGACCAGGATTACCTTGATGCTCTGTTATAGGGATTAGTTTACCTTTCAATTTGTGAAGTTTTGTGGACATATGTGTTTTTGGAGGCACTATTTTCATGTTCTTTTCCACTGTATATTTTCTAGATTTAAACAAATAAACTTGGAAAATTCCCAGAAGGAAAAAACGTCTGGAACTGAAAGTTAAAGTGGTTCCAATAAAGCTAACTCTTAGACACAAACTGGTTTAATGCATAATAAATGACCATTGTTTTTCATCCCAAAATGATGATACAGTTTGATTTTATCTGGAATGGAGAATATGAGCAGTTGAAAGTACTTAGACTGTTGAAGAAGTTAATTGCATACCATTATTTGAATATGGATAAAATTACTCATTTTATCACTAGTTCACTTACTAACTCTTCTTTAATATCCCCTCTTCCCATGAGCTGGACGTTTGCTGGTCTCTGCAGCACATTGGCATGAACTTGATCAAAAGGATATTTAGCAGTTGTGTTGACAAATGCTGATGGTTCATTAAGTGATTTCAGAGGGCGAGATACTCACTTCAGCATATTTGTTGTACTGGTGGGCTCACCTGTAGGTAAATAAAATACTGACATCATAAAGAGCTAATCCTCATTCCACCCGGCGGGAGGAAACAAACCAGTAATGGTTGCCATTTATCTGCAAGGTTACATTTGTCTCCCAAAGCACTGAATTCCCGTACAGTGTGTGTCCGATGTGTGCCCGATGGCAGGAAACAGTGAAGGGCAGTAACACGGCAATGGAATGTGCATGGATGAGAGGAAGAATGCTAGCTGGATCCCCGGGCTATGATTTGAAGCCTGCACATATTTTTTTCCCACGTTGCAAATTTATACGTAAATATCCTAGGCTACAATAGTAGTTGTTTCCTCATTGCTGAAGTATTAGAAATAGTAATAGATTTGTTCTTTAGAAAGAAGAATATGCGATTATCATGGACTCTGAGCATGCAGGCCTTTACCGTAAATATAACACACATCGTGACTGTTCGGTTGTTAAGGACATAGTGTTGTAAACCTAGTTGCAAAGACACTTAAGGAACTCTATTCATGTTTTTTATTTTTTGTACTATCTCATCGGTAAGGCAGGTGGGTGTGCTGCATGCATGGTTTCCTTGATACTAAGCTCCACACTTTAGCCTTTGGACGGTACATGATGGATGATGTATTTGAATACAGAATCATAACAAGATATTTTCTGTTTTAAGGGAGCCCTGCTACCAAATCCCTGTAGCAAGTCATTTTGTCTGTCTTGCCTATTTAGATTGTCAGTTCTTCCAGACGGGGCTGTCTCTTACTATGTGCTTGTACAGCACGTATCATAACAAAACCATATTCTTAGTTGGGACCTTTTAGGCACTACCATTATACAAGTACTTAATCATTATAAAAGCGTGATGTCAGTTAAATTAGGCCACCCTCTGCTTTAATTGATCACATCTTAGTTCCTTAGCATGTCAATCACGCTTCCCTGGACACACAGACTCCTTTACACTTTCATACACCAACTTGCTCATGTAACCTAGATGTCACTTTGTCCTGGAGGATGAAGAAGGAAGGAAAACATGCATGCCTCGTGTTGGTGGAAAATACATCAGTAGCAAATGCACTGGGGAAATGGTTCTGGTAATGCTGCCTGCATCAGTGCGACCCAAGGTCCTTACGAGGTATTATTTTTTGAAATTAAGTAGCTTGGACCATGGGTCACATGGGAAAATTCTGCATGTAGTGATACATATGTAGCAGTGTGGTCTTCAGGAGCTGGCAGATCACTACACAGAATATAATGACGGTGCAGAACAGAGAGGCCAGGACAACCATGGAAGGAAATATGGGCCGTTACAAACACGACCTGGATGCTGCAGGGAGAAAGATGGGTACGTGACTTTTTCCTGTCTTGTGGTGTTACTCAGAGCCCCCTGTTGCCCACAGATGCGTACAACTGGGGCCTGATCCAAAGTGTGAAGGAGTCACTGGGAATCTTTCCACTGAACTCAGTGGGCTTTGGCTCAGGTCTTTGAAGAGTTAGCGCAACCTTCCTGCCAAAGAGTTGCTTGACCAAGGGCCATCTCTCCGGGTAGGACTACACTGGGCACTAAGGGTCCGTCTACACTGCAAAATAAAAACCCCGCATCCGCGAGTCTCAGACCACGGATCAATGCCCTTGGCTGGGTTTCAGAATGCAGGCTCCAGCCTGAGCTGGAACATCTACCCTGCTATTTTTAACCCCATAGTGTGAGCCCAAGTCTATGGGATCCGGGCTCGTGGACTCAATGTTTCCAGCCCTGCACTTGAGCATCCACAGTGCATTATAAACCTGGGTTTATGGCTACTGGATCTAGTGTCAGAGCTATGCCAACGTGTCCATACACAGACCTTCTCACTCGCATCTGCGGTTTGAGCTGTGTCCACACTGCAAAGTGGCAGGGCTTGGCTGGCTCTGACCAAGTCCCCTGAGTGTTTGACCCAAGGCAGATTGATTTGTGTATGGACAGAAGGGGAGCTTGGGTTCAAACCTGAGTCAGAGCCCGGGCTTAGTGTGCAGTGTAGACATACCCTGGAGGGCCAGTGAAATGGGCTACATACACGTCCACCCCTGTTGTGCAAATTACATAGTATTCACTTAAGACTTCCTCGAGCAGAGCTAGCATGCGTACGTCTACCCACGCTGGAAATAGCCAGATACCGCAACTGGAGATGTGTCCCGCTGCGGCGTAGATGTGTGCAAAGGCCCTGATTTTCAGCGATTCTGAGAACCCACTGCTCCATTTGAAGTCAATGAATTTTTTTTTCAGGAGGAATTATCACTAGGGTTTTGTCAAAAAAAATTGAGGAGGAGGAGAACAGGGGTGCTGGAACAATTTTTGAAGTGGGGGTGCTGAGAGCCACTGAACCAAACTATAACCTTTGTATATAATGGAAACCACTTCAAGCCAGCATGTACGGGAACACCCACAACACTCATCATTCCAGCACCTATGGAGGAGGAGGGGAAATTGTGAAAATCCCATCCCTTTTTTGGCCATGGTTTTGTCATTGAAATTAAAAACTGATTCAAAAATTCAAATGCCAGAAAATGTCAACCTGCTCTACTGATCATACTTCTGACCCATAGATTGGATGGCAGAAGTCCAAAGAAGCCAAATAATCCATTGTAAAACCACCTTTCATGTGGCCGAAAACCCAAACATGATACAACACTATTGTGTCCGTGACGATAACTTTCCTTATGGAAACAAAGGTAAGTTCTGCCCGGTTCACCAACAAGGAAACCCAGTGACTTCAGTGGAGGTAGAATTTCGTCCAAAGTGTTCTCTAGCACATGTCTACAAACTATTAGTTTTAAAAAATTTGTTCTTCTGTAGCAGGCATGTGCATTTTCTTTCACAAATATATTAATTTTATCCAATTAAAAAAAAAATCCCAGTGTCCATTTACTTTTCACTTCCCTCCTTTCTCTTACAGTGTCTGTGGAAAGGAAAGTATTACCGTGCATATCGCTGGGAGTAGGGTGACCAGACAGCAAGTGTAAAAAATCAGGACAGGGTGGGGGGTAATAGGTGCCTATATAAGAAAAAGCCCCCAAAATCAGGACTGTCCCTATAAAATCGGGACATCTGGTCACCCTAGCTGGGGGAGGATTTGGTGGACTCTGGTGCCATGGAGTGATTTTTGTTTGCCCTGCTTCAGTAGCTCTGTCTCTTCAGTATAAAGATCACTCTCCCCATTTTACTTGTAAATAGCTGACGTGGCTTTTGGCCTGTTCCCAGAGATGGACCAGTAGAGATGCACCACCAGTAGAGATGCACGAGTAGCATTGCACCATGAGTTCCACAAATGTGGCGAAGTCGTTCTGTATGAAAACGAGGGCCCTAATTAAGCAGGGGACTAGACCCACTGATGTCAATGGGAATACTCATGTATTTAAAGTTAGGCAGGCGCTTACATGTCTTGCTGAATCAGGGCCTATGAAATGAGCAAGTCCTTGTCCAGCTGCCGCTTTTGGAGGATGTTTCCGTGTTGCTGAAAGCCATGTAAAGACTTCAATATGTTTTTTAAAATCCATGTAGCCCAATAAACAGCCAGCTGGCCAGAATTTATCCATGCTAATCTTGCTGATGTATATGCATAAGTCTTAACATATCTTCCCGTACCATGCTGAAAATGGGAATGGCGCGGTGTGCTTCACAGGGCCACATTTGCAGAGCACCCGCAGTACCTGTGAGTGGATCTGTCTGCGTGCACCAATGCAGAAGTGAAGTGCAGTAGCTACTTGATTGCCATGATCTGGTTACAGCTGCATTTAAGGAGACCCACTGAATTTCAATAGCTTAGTGTCTAATGTAAAATGAGACTAAGTTGTGTGAAGGGGAAACGTTAACCTCCTTATTTTTTCTTTTTTGTTTCATCTATCATTTGTTTCAGCTAAGCTTTTTGGATAGGATGAATGAGTGTTTACTTTTAGTATGATCCTAAAAGTGTGGAAATGTAAACCTTCAGGAATGGGTTTTAATTGCCTTTGAAAAGTTGCCCATTGCAAAATCTGATAAAAATGTGTTTAGCGTGATTTTTCCCTCCCTTCTTCAAGTAACTGATTATAATTATCTTTAGGAAGCCTTTTTGTTGCAGCTTGCATTTAATACTTCCCAAATTGTAAGGCTGCTGCACAGTATCTGTAAAAACGGCCTTGACAGCACTCTATACAATTTTGTTACTCTGAAGAATTAACCATATTCTTGGTGGGAGTTAGCAGTTCTGCCCTGTAGTTACAGCCAGTTGTCCATTTTCAAAATACAGATAGCGTAAAGTACGCACATTATAAGGGTCAGTTCTTGTGCTGGTATCATTCACATGTATCCAGTTGCAGAGGTTGGTCCTAACTGATCATAATTTGTGTAAATCTTTTATAACCTAAGTGGTCTTTGTGGGTATATATTCCGTTCTTTTCAGGCACTAAGCCAGTCAGAAATCTTGGAATCTATTGCAGACTTTCCATTTTGTAAGAGCCTTAATGAAGAAGGTGGCATCTTATCTTCCAAATTTTATACATAGGAAATGCAGTGAGGAATAAGCTGATGCAATTCACACATACTTGGTAACAATAAAATAATCTTCATAATTCTTGAAGTTTGAAATAGAAAGCAAATTTCTGTGAAAATGAAAATGCCAGCACCTGGACAATGGAACAGAACATTGCATCTCAGGAAATGTTTTGCTTCACATTCGGAGTTGCAGCTTCACTGACCTTGGCGGGAACAACTAATAAGGATATTTATTTAATTTAAGTAGTACATTTTAGGTTTGTTATTTTTAAATAGACACCTTTCCAAGACTCTAGGTGCCTTCCTCTAATTAATCACACAAAAAATATAAGTAAATTAAAACTATGCAACCAGGACATTGATTCTAAGTTTTTCTGGGAAAAGATTGTTTATTCTCTGTGTAAAGCAGAAGGCATGATTATAATGCTGTGCACATGTTAAAGAATAATGATAACAATAAACAATAGAAGTGTTTCACTGTACCCTTAGTGTAGTGGACACAGTTTATTTTTAAAGTAATAACAGTTTTCTACATTTATTTTCTCAACCGCAGCATTGCAGCAACCTGCTTAAGTATGAGAAGCAGAAGGCTGAAACTGACAGCTAACAAAAATGAAATTGACTAGAAATCAGCCTAGGCATGCTTTGCCAGATAACACCACACTTTCATCAGTTTGTGCTGATAAGATCCAAGTTACATTCCCTAGCTGGCAGTGCATTAAGCCTGTTGGGAGCGGATTGGGACTTTGTTGCTATTCTGAAGCACCTCTCTAGCTCAGGCTAGAGCATGTAGGTGCGAGACGGAGGATCTTTGCCGCATGGGGCTTTGGAGGGTGGTAGGGAGTAAAGGTTTGGGGCAGTTCTAAAAGACCCAAGAAAAGTTTCACTTGAACTTCTAAGTTCTCTGTCCATATACGTCTAAAACTTTCATATAGCTACCAAAGGGCCCAACCTCGTCAGGTGCTGAGTGCCCGCTACTTCAAGGGAGTGACTCCATTTTATGCTGGTGCAACCTAGAGCCCAGTTTGGCTTGTAGGGCCTTCTGCAGTCCTCAGTCAGTGTCTAATATCAGTGGCAGTTGCCTATGCAGACTAATTGCAGTAGCTCAGATTGACTTTCTGGGCTATTCTTTCTCTCAGACAAACGGGAATTCCCCATCTAATGTGAGCTCCAAAGTGCATGGAAAAACCCCATGGTATCAACTTCCTAGAGTCTTTCTACTCTCTTAATCCCAGCCAGAGCTAATGGAAGTTTTGCATGTGTCTAGACTGCAAGATCCCTGTTGGATTTTGTTGTTGTTTCCTTTGTTATGCCAGGCATTCTGCCTGGTTTGTAAGGTGTTAGGGTAGAATTTTCAAAAGCACTTCAGTGGGAACAGAGTTAGACTAACTGAGCATGTCTGAGAGTACAACCCCTAAGTCCAGAAACCCAATTAGCAAAAGACCAATACCTCTGCTACAGATTTAGGGCCAGATCCAAAGGCAATTTTGGTTAGTAGCAATCTCTTTATTGACTTAAATGAGCTTTGGATTAGGCTGTTATCCTATAAAAAGAAAGTCTCAATTCCTCCCTTTCCCCATTACTTTGAAGTACTTTCTACAAACAAAACCAAGAAAAGAGGAAGTGTTTTCATCTGTACACTTCACAGGCTTTAAAGAAGGCAAGGTCAAAGCTTACCTCACCATGGAGCTGTTACTGACATAAATTGTAAGCAGACCGTGTTGTTTCCAGCTATAAAAGAATTCTAAATTCTGTTAATGACGTGCAAAGTTCTTCCAGTGTTAGAAAGAAAAGATGAGTCAGGGTGCACCACACTTCCATAAATCACATACAGTAGAAGTGAAGCACATCCTTAAGCCTTTTTTTTCTGCGTCACGTATGCTTAAAAATAGTGCCCCCCAATAACACTGGAAATACCTGAAAAGAATTTTTAAAACATCACAATGTGTGCTCTTGGCAAAGGGATTTTCAGTCCTCAGAGTCTTAGTTGCGTTTGATTGTTCATCCTACTATCATTCCTTTAAGAGTAAAAGAGTTTACAATGAAAGCAAATACGGCTGAGACAGAAAAATGTTTATGCACCGCTGTCTTATGTTCTTGAAAGGGAGAACAGAAGAATGTTGGGTACCAGACAACATCATCTTGAGAATATCGCAACTATATTCAAGCATTAGCAAAATTAGTTAAATGTACATAGACTCATAGACTTTAAGGTCAGAATGCAACTATGTGCATGTAAATGTGTGTGAAACTCGCCTAGCGACATCAAGTTTAAGGCCAGAAGGGGCCATCAGATCATATCACGTATATCACAAGCCACCCATGCACTAAACCCAATAACCAAAATGAGACCAAAGTATTACAGCCCGCAGGAGACTGAACTGTTGTGCTACAGACAGAGAAATTGCAGCAAAGGAGGTTTAGGTTGGAAACTTCCTAACTGTCAGGGTGGTGAAGCACTGGAATAAATTGCCCAGGGAGGTTGTAGACGCTCCATCATTGGGGATTTTTAAGAGCAGGATAGACAAACACCTATCAGGAGTGGTCTAGATAATACTTAGTCCTGCCATGAGTTCAGGGGACTGGACTAGATGACCTTCCAAGGTCCCTTCCAGTCCTATGATTCTAACTCTTTCCCCATGTACAGCATAGGTCTCAGAGTCACATTTTCTGGATATTCTTCCTGGTACTGTGAATGAATTGCATATGTGACCCCAACTGACGTGGGATTTCATCCTGTAAGGTGTTGACCTACTATGAGAGCACTCAGCATCTCACAGGATTGGACCCTGAATCTCTCTGTACCTCAATCTGTAAAATGAGGATAAAAATACTTACCACTGGCACCGTTCCTAGCAGTACCACAGTTCTTGTAAGACAGAATATTTGTCAAATACTTTCAGCTCCCTAGAAAGGTGCTATGCATGAGCATTGTTATTAGTGTCTCTATGTAATAAATGGGAGGAAAATATATAGATTAAAGATGTACATCTCTCCGTTGACTGGGGAAAAGTACTAATCAAGTCTAGGGATTTATTTGATTTTTCACTGTTATGTTTAAGAGCCATGTCTGCCACCATTCCAGATGCAGAATGTGTAATGAAGATAGTGGAAATTTGTATTAAATAATCAATGGCAGGATTTAGTCCAAAGACTGTAACCAAATGAAAATGTTAGACGGTATTTGGTTGTAACAATATTTGAGACTGTTCTTAATCTTTGCTGCCCAGACATGATTTATTTTTTAATTACATTTGCTTTGGAGTTAAGCTGTTTGAACATTTTTCACAAAAACCACTGAGTTTCCAATGAAAAAAACACCATGGGATTTTTTTAACCAGCTCTGGCAAAAAAGCAAGACAAAATTTTGGAAAAAATTCTGACCTTATTTTTTTTTTTTCTGCTGACGTCTGAAATTTTGTCAAAATTGTGAATTTCCATAATTTTAAGCCATCCCTGTGTTGGAGGAAGGAGCTGTGTTTTCTCTCCGTTTTTTAAATGTGAGGCTGAGCTATTTTTTGGCCACCTGGAAACCACAATACACTTCCACAAAACTCTTAAGAAAATTTAAGGGCCCTCCCCTAACTGAAAATACATGTGGTTTTCTCCTGGGTGGCACAGTGGATTGACTCATCCACAGGAAAGTTCAGCCTACTCAGATCCCTCCGCTGTAGCAAAGCATGGCTGAGGTGCTAGGGGTGGGATGAGGTAGCCTAACTATGGTCACTGTGTAGGCACCACTACATCCTATGCTGGTTCATCTTCTCTGCTCTTTGGGGGTCCATAGTAGACTGTATAACTTTACAGTAGACATGGTGCTTGGCTCCCCCTTTCCCAGTCACGCACAAGGGCTTCCTCCCACTCTGATTGCTCAAATACATGAACATTTGAATACCTGACCTCGTAGGTTCAGTTCCCAGTTATTTGGGTTACTTCGTTATTTAGCTTTCCAAGGGAGGTTGTTCACCATGCCATTTTTGATATAGAGGTGGTGGGAGGGTGTCTTCTAGGGGAGATGCTAAATACCAAGGTGCTGGACATCTGCTCTGTGTTAACAATAAATATCCCATGGCTCCTTTTCTATGAGTAAGGATTAAAGCTAATAACTTTGGCCAAATTTTCCATTCCCCCATTTCAAATCTGCTGTGCACTGTCCATTTGATTTCAAGGGGAGTACCAGTTTCTGCAATTTTTCGCGTGTTGAGTAACACTCAGCTGAAGTCAATGAGATGAGCATCGGTAACTACTACATAATGTGTGTGAGTATTTCAAAAATCCGCTCCGTGGATTGCACAGCAGTTTGGGATCCTTTGAGACGAAAGGAACTATAGATCAGACATAAGGAATAAGAAGTGAACAGCCAGCTGGCCATCCTAACAAATAATTTACAAAGTAATGGGCGGCGCCTGAGACACAAAGTTCAAATATGGATCTCAACTCCTTCAAAACCAGGGTGTTTAGCTTCAGGGTTTTGACATAACACGTTACAGTGACTGGGGCCAGGCACGTGGTTTGGTTCTGGACTTCCCCATACTCTGCATCTGCATGATCTACTGGTTAAGAATTAGATAAGTTCATGGAGGTTAGGTCCATTGATGGCTATTAGCCAAGTTGATCAGGAATGCAACCCCACGCTCTGGGTGTCCCTAAGCCTCTAACTGCCTGAAGCTGGGAGTGGATGATGGGAGATGGATCACTTGGCTCTGTTCTGTTCATTCCTTCTGAAGCATCTGGCATTGGCCACTGTCAGGAGACAGGATATTGGGCTAGATGGACCATTGGACTGACCCAATATGGCCAGTTCCTAGCTCCTGTGTGTCTTTTGGCAAGTCATTTAGGCTCTGCTTCAGGGAACAATCCCTATCCAGGGCAGCACTTAAACATGTGCTTAAGGGCTTTCCTGATTCGGGACCTAAAATATCTCCTTGTCTTGGTTTTTACTTTTTGCTTATGTGCTGTCTCCCCTGCTCCCCACTTTTGTCTGGTGTATTTAGTTTGTAAGCCTTTCAGAGCAGGAACTCTCTCTGATGGCAAGTCAGCACAGTGTCCTACACAATTGAGCCCTACTGCTGTAATTAAAATAATAATAGATGGGGTTGGCTCTGGCCAATTTCTAGACCTAATGTAACCTCCAAGCTCCTACATGTACAATCCTTGTGTTTTTATTTACCAACTGCGGGTGAGGGGAAACTTTTGGCTTGGTTTATTTCTTAGTAAAAGCACTGATAAGAGTCCTCAAAAGGAAGGAAGAATCCTAAGGTCTATTTGACATTATTTATCTCCATCTTCCTGCATTCATTCCGTTCTAAAACGAAAACAGGAGAACAGTTATACTGAGAGATTGCAGAAACTCTGTGTTTGTATTGAAGGACTAAATCCGTATGTTTGTGATATAACATGCAATGACTTGCCTAACGTGTAATGAAGAAATTGAAATTGAATCTCTCAGTGCATCATGCTGAGTAGGAGGTTTGTTCTACAAGAAACTGTCATATTAAATTTTTGTCGTGATTCCAGACCTCTTTTGAGTCCTAAATCTTTTGGAGGAGACTAATCTGAAATCAAAGCGAAGTTGCTTAGGGTTGGCATGCCAGAAGTGGTCACATCTGAAAAAGTTCAATGAACCTGCAGAGAGAGGTTGAAATTAGTTGCTTCACTACAAAGCGTACAGCTCACCTACCTGCTGATTTGCTTTTTGCTTTGATTCTTTATGTTCTGTCTTCTCGGCTTCTTCTGAGTCAGTTTCAAACTGTATACATCTGAAGTGGGAGCTTGTCCTGATTTCAGTATTTATTTAATAAAAAAAAAATCCGTCTACACTGTTTAGTACAACATTAAAACAAACATAGCTTTAGAAACGTGGCATTCAGAAGGTTATGGATTTGTTTCTCCACTGCCTCGCTCCTTGTGGAGTCATTTTAATGTGTGCAAAGTGGGCGTAATATGTTGCTCTTCTGATTTCTCCGCCTTTTACTCTCGCTTGGCACATGAGTCAATGGCTACCCAAAAGGGACTCTGTCCCTTTAATTTTTTTAGTGGTAGAATGTACCACTCTAAAGGCCAGATTCTCGGCTGCTGAAAATTGACTTTGGTCCTTTGAAGTCACTGGAGTCATGCTGACTTATATCAGCCAAGAATCTAGCCTGCTGAATGCCACTTTCTATCCCATTCCTTTAAGTTGTTGTTGGTATTTTCTGCTTAGAAAGGCTTTTACAAGCAAGAATAAGATGCAATACATGATACAAATGAGGACATTTCTCATGGGCTAAATTCTGTCCTCTGTTACGACCCCTCATTATTAATGGCTACCATCATGAGACGGAGGGCATAATTTTTGGCCTGTTACATTGAGAATAAATACCCTATTTAGTTATTGGATGTATGTAATAATGTAGCCCTAACTGCATTAAAACTGTCTCCTTGCTTTCCATTTTCAGTGTTCTGCTTCTTGTGGACGGGGACATAAACACCGAAATGTGTACTGCCTGTCAAAGGAAGGAAACCGCTTAGAGAATGATTATTGCAAGCACCTTGCTAAACCGAACGTGCAAAGGAGGTGCAGAGGGGGCAGATGTCCGAAGTGGAAAACAGGAGACTGGGGACAGGTGAGCTGCAACATTTTACCTCTTGCACCATTAGGTAGTCCTTATCTGTTGCATTGTTTGCAAGCGTCATTTCAATCCTTTTGCAATAAAAGTATAAATGTTCTGGGTGACGTGCTCAGCTCGGGTAGCTCGGCATTGCTCCAGATAAGCCTCTGGAGCTGCACTATCGACATCAGCTGAAGTCCTAGCACTGTTTTAGATACAAAAGGGGGTGGTCAACTGCTAACAAAGAAGCACCCGTTGTAAATTTCTTCAACTGCTGCTAGAAAAGGCATTGCTGTGTATGAGTAACCAGACTCTCTTCTCCTCCTTCTTCTTCTTTATTATTGCAATACTTTGGATCCTGAGTGCAATTGTGATTAATTTGGAGGCGTATGAAATTTAAATGATTTTTTGTTAATCATTTTCCTATTCAAGTTGAGAAAATATATAGGAGCTATTAATTTTAAAACGTACTTTTCACTCAGTTTTGTGTTTTTCCAAATGCATTACACGGGAACAAAAGCAGTCTACCTCTGTGTCATTACAAAATCAGGTGCTTCGTGCATAGGCTGGAGGAAAGTAGGAAAGTCTGGATTTTTCAAGGATGCTGTTTGCTGAGAGCATAACTTTCAGACATTTTGGTTCTTTAGTTACATTGCTTTCCCCATATTAAACTCTTGAGAAATATTTCAGGCATGAAAAATATCAGTTTGCTTTTCTCATCCTTTTCTCTCTAACACTGAGAGTGGAGTTTGGTTTTTGAAACTAAAATTTAATATTTTCCATCACACCAAATTGCACCTTTAACCTATTTCATCAGATTTATATTTACCTCTGAATCTCCATTTCACATGGACCTGAATGATGTGCTAATCAGTCAAATTATTGAAGATCCATAAGTAAATGAATTTTTAACTTGGGACATTTTTAACTTGGACATTCACAATCTTTCTTTGCTTTCTATATGAAACCCTAAGATTCTTGCTATATGCATCCTTTCCTAAAAGATAAAACATAAAAATGTATGTACTAATATTAATATTTGTCTACACAGATGCATGTACAGATGTGTTCATCAAATGTCAAATATTAAATTTAAAAAGCATTAAATCCATCATTATTTTCAGACTTGGATTTTTTATTCTCCTCTTAGAATAAATAGAATATGTGCTGTACAATATTTGTATTTCTTTCTTGAAGAATAGGGTAATCATATATTCATCATACACGTTTAGTTGTTTAGGCCCTGATCCTCCAAAAAAAATACACAAGTAGTTAATGTTAAGCATCTGAGCAGCCCTATTGAACTCAATGGGTCTCCTCCCAGATTTAAAGTTAAGCAAAGTGCCTTATTGTTTGCGGTACTGTGGCCTTAATTTTGTCCAAGAACCTACAAGAATAAAGACTCACATGACCATTAAAATGTCTCATCATATCAGATCTGCACTTTATTTAAAGTGACTGCTCCTGAAAGCAATTTTTGCAGCTAATAAAAGTCAACATACCAACACAATGGTCGGTTGATTGCTTAAAAACATGCTAATTTTAATTGATAAAGATAAATGTTTTAAAATTCAAAACATTCTACTGCATGATAGGATTCAGTTTCATACAATTTGAGAAAGAAGCTCAGCTTAATGAGACTATGAGGTGATTTATGGCCTAAAGTAATCTGTTATGACGAGGCAATTAAAGAATATTTGTATTCTTTATATACTAGAGAGCATTGCCAGCGTGACCAGCTGAGGATCTGGCCCTAAAAATTAGCTATGAAAGCAAAGATGAAAATGCATCCTATAACAGCAAAATAGATCATTTAAAAATAACAACGTTATGATACTGTTTCCTTATATTCTGTGTGTAACACAGAGCCAGTCATCAAGTAGTAAATTGGAGGAGTTTGTCTACGTTTGATGTAATAAAACTGGAACAGGTAGAAGTCTTGAATAATGTCATGCCATAATGGCATGCATGCCACACTTCTAGAAGTGCCTTTTATGCTAAATACTTTTGGAAGTATACACGTGATTTGTTTATAAACTGCTGAACAACAGCGATTAAAATGCTTTCTCTGTATGATAAATCCTGAAGCCTGCTAAATAACAAATAAAAGCATAACTGGTCAACTGAAGTCAGCTTGGCCAGATCCCACACTGGTGTAAATCAGTGTAGCTTCATTGATGCCTGTGCAGCTGTAATGATTTACACCAACTGAAGCCCGGGGCCAGAGTTTTTGAAACATCAGCTCTCTATTTGGGCTCCAAGATGTCACTAGAATGGTTAGAATGAGTTAGGAAATTGATTTCTGAACTAGACAGCAAAAAGTAAAGCTGTGCGCTCTGTAACACTTAACACAATTCTAATGTGTCTGGATTCTAAAACAGAAGAAATTAACAATCACATTCTGGATCCAGTGCCTACTGAGGTCAGTTCAGTTGTTGATTTCAATGGGTTTTGGAGCAGGACCTTAGAGATACAGGATACAGCCCCAGGCACGGTGGCAGGAAAGTATCTGGAGTGCATATGCAGATGGCTCACTGGCTTCACTGGGTTTGACAACCAGGGGGAGTTTGGCCTCACTTAGAACTGCAGGATAAGGTCCTCAATTAATACAAATACGGGCAAAACTACAGCCAGCTATATACGCCTTTTTCAAGGAGAGTGACATTTAGTAGCAGGCCAGTTCAAGGCCTGGGCACCATTCCCACTCCATGTTAAAGTGAGAGGAGAGAGCTGGTGCGATCCTTCCACACCATGGGTGAAATGGGCTATGTGCTGTTTGAAATCTTAGCTATGAACAGTTTGGATACCACCAAAGAAGCATTGAGTTGTTTCGTAGATCTTAACAACTGTAAAAATAAGAACGGTGCTACATTACCATGAAATTGTCTCTTTCCGTAGCGGGTAAACCAGCAATAGACTGTGTGAGATGTAAGACAGAGTTTTAAAATACACATACATTTTCTTTGTCACCACACGCCCACAGTGTGTTGTGTTGTGTTTGTGTTGTGTGTGCCCGTGGCTGTTTCCTTTTCCTTTTAGGAACAGTACGTGAATGATTAATAATGAATACTAGCCAGCACAAAGTGCAAGAGAGTACTCCAGTCCTGTATGTTTTCTATTATCTGGACTGGCTTGTATTTAATTTCTGGGCAATTCTTTTCTAGATAATTATAAATCCTCCTTCCTAGAGCAAAACATTTTTTAATTTATGCATTCATATGAAAAGGTTTGTCTCTTCAAGTAATGAATGGACTTGTGTTTTTAACTGAGAAAATGCCGTGAGACGTGGGGGAGGGATAGCTCAGTGGTTTGAGCATTCGCCTGCTAAACCCAGGGTTGTGAGTTCAATCCTTGAGGGGGCCATTTAGGGATCTGGGCCAAAAATTGGGGATTGGTCCTGCTTTGAGCAGGGGGTTGGACTAGATGACCTCCTGAGGTCCCTTCCAGCCCTGATATTCTATGATTCTATGACAGCTTATGCCAGATATGTCTATGGCTTATGTCTCCTAAGTGTAAATCAGCACCATTATCTTTTAAGCAGTAAAAATAACAATACTTATTCTGTAGTCTGAAAATTGTCTATTTAGGTAGATTTCAGGTTGAAACCTGGCCCTATATTTTTCTCGGTGACAAACTTGTAACATGAGTTAATATGTTCCATTTTTACTGTTGTGTTTCTCTGTAGACAGTGGAGAATTTGTGCTAAACTACATCGTGTCTATGGTGAAAAAAGTGGCAGGTTTGTTCTGTCCCACATAGATGATAAATATATGAGTATAGTAACAGTCCGCCCTGATCCTTACATGAACAGGGGGAGGACTGTAGTATCAGGTTTATTATGCTTTTAGGGCCAGATATCCAGGAGGTGTAAATCAGAGTTGCTCTTCTCAGATCAACAGAGGTGAGTCAATTGGTTTGATAAAGTAAAACAGTGATCACTGTTAAAAAATATACTGTAGGGCAGTCTCTGTCTAAATGGGCATTTATAATAGTGTCTAATTCTATTATTAGGAATCCAGCTGTAAAATCCTACCTGTACTCTGACAAATATGTAAACGTTATAAACAGAGAGTGAGAAGGCTGCATACTGATTAGGGGCTTGATCCAAAGCAGACTGAAATCAGTGGAATGACTCCTATTGACTTCAATCACCTTTGGATCCGGATGCTAGGTGTGGTAACGCTTTTGAAAGAATTCTTGGCCATAAACTGGCAACTTCCTTGTTTTCAGAACCTCATAGATGACACCGCTCTGATTTGTAAGAAAAATTGTGTCCATCCAATATTCATGTTCTAACAGCGGCAGTAGTTACTCCTCTGTTATCAATTAAGCCAAAGTGGTAGTTTTGGAGCCTCGTGTTTTTTGGCTGTGTTCTGGATAAACATGTACAGTACAGCAGGGATCTCAGGAGCGAAATCCTGCCCCCCTTCAAGTTGATGAAAAAATTCCTCGCCAAATGATTTTTCCTGACTTAAGCTCACAAATGGGGTGAGATCCTGGCTCCACTGAATTAAGCAGGAGTTTTTCCTCTTGACTTCAATTGAGCCAGGATTTCATTCCAGGTGAGCCCCTAAATTAGCCAAAATCTTTTCCTGGGGTCTGGTGTCCACGGCTTAAAAGCCCCTGTCTGGTCCTTGGGAGTGTTATAGGTTTACATACAGTAAACTGGAATACAGTTATTACAGCTTTACATACAATAAATTCCATTACTAAAATAAGACATCACTGTCCTTTTTAGCTCACTATGTTGTATAACAATTTCCTGTTCAATTCAGTATCAAATGCATGATTAGCCCCTTCTAGGACAGAGCTGCAACTTTAACCCCTTCTGTCAATATCACAACATTCTTGCAAATGTGTGTTTTGTAGGTGATAAACTTGGGCAAAAGTTATTTAAAAATGTACTAAGCATCCGGGTGGATGTGTTTCTCCGACTGTGTTTCCACTATTCAGCTCACTCTCTCTTGTGGAATGTTTAAGATAAACCGTGTTATTAATCACAATAGAACCACTACAGCATATGGGATGTATTTGCATCACCAATCATAGGAATCTAACTGCATTGTGCTACTTTTCCAAGTTACACAAACCAGCCTTTCATAAATATTTATAACCAGGAGAATGTTCACAGTCGGGGCGGGGGGAATTTGGTCTCCTTTGCTTTATGATGTGTTCAGATACTAAAGGAAATGCTGCATTACAGAAGAATACTTTTTAAAATTTTGGAAGAGGATTCCTTGCACATTATAAATTGTTTAATTCCATTACATAATAAGGCTTACTTTCGTGGTATTATAAACTTGTTTTCTCAGTAGCTCATATATTAATTAGGTCTTTTCTACTAATTTTTAATTCAACAAAACATTAATCATAATATCTACATTTCAACCATTTCTCTTATACACACTTCTGTCTAATCTTTACTAATCTTGTCCCACATTTACAAACTATATATTAGGACCTAACAATAAAGAATCCATACAGCAGTGAAGTTAAGTATCAGTTCATCATCATATATTGTGGGATGTTAGCAGAAAGTATTTTTGTATGGGAAAAAAATTAAGCTATTGAAAACAGTGAGCTGTAGACATCAATATTCAAAAATCGGAAACAATGTATTTTGCTCATTATTAAAATCAGGCTTATAGTATATGACTAGAAGTGGATAAAAACGTGCTCATGCCATAATGAAGCTAACGTGTGAAAGTAAAGCAACTAATTTACAAAAATAGTTCTGTTTGTGGGGATATGCGGTATGTAGTCATTTGCTATGGTGAATATGTAAATTAAAAGCAATTCCAGAAGTCGAGTACCTACAAATCTTCATTGCTTCAGTTCTTATGCTATATTATTCGCGCTTCCTTTACATTACAGGCTGATCAGTCTCCTGAACGATGTTTCTGGAAAGTGTGATTTATTTATTTAAACTATTGAACTGAGTGTGCAAGGAGTAACATACAATTCCTGCTGACTCTAGCATCTTGTGATTTTTTTTTAACAATGCTGCTATCCTGAGAGATTTTTGCAGTATAAATCTTATAGGTGAAAACCAGACTCCGCTGAGGTTAATGGCAAAACTCCCATTGACTTCACTGGAGCCAGGACTTCACCCTATGTGTTCAGATTCTCTGTAAAATGTTTTCTTACATGGAGAAGAATTTTCTGCATCGAAAAGAATCAGAGTTTTAAATGTCTAGGTGCTATGGCTTGCTCACTCAGACGAGTGTTAAATGTGTTTGCAGAACTCAAAGCAGAGCTCCCTTCCTCATCTGAAATCAGAGAGGTTCACTACAGCAACAAAGAGTTTCACAAGGAAAATAAGGAAAGCTGCAACTTACTTCTTTTTTGTCCCTCTTTAGTGCTCTGTGTCCTGTGGACGAGGAGTTCAGCAGAGAAATGTATATTGCCACCTGGGCACTCAGAAACCAGCCAGGGAGACGGACTGTTACCAATTCACAAGACCAGTCTCTGAACAGGAATGCCACATTGCTGAATGTCCCAGTTACAGCTGGGAAATGGAGGAATGGCAAACTGTAAGTAGAAAGGGCCCGTAGCAGGCAGCTTCAGCGGTATTCAAAGCATACCAAAGTAAGACCTTCTTCCTGACGTTTACCAGGATCACATTACTCTTCTGTGAAGTGTGAACTACAGAGAGACTTAGGAGATGGCTGGCTTGTTCAAAAGATTGTTGTCAGATGGCCAGGGTTTACACTAAACAGGGTTGGAGCTTGCCTTGAGACAGACGGAGGGTGTATTTGTGTGTTTGCGTCTGTATGTATGTGCATGCATTTAAATTTAAAACTTTAGATTGCCAAAAAAAGAAAAGAAAAGAAAGTCTGGCATAAATTACATAGTGATGTATGCAGACTGGGCCAGTTTTTTAGAAAGTTCCAAAGAAAGCAGTGGAGCATAGGAAGATGCATAGTACAGGTTTATATTTGCATGCTGCAGAATGTTTTGGTAGGACCTGCACGAAGCCAGTATTTTTCACATTTTGCTGACGCAGCACCCGATTCCGCCCCACTTTTCCCATTCATTACTAGCTGCCTTTGGGCGCGAGTCTGCCATCCGTACACATGTAGGAGTAGTAACTTGGTAAGTACGTTTGAGCTAAATTTCGCTATTTGCAGAGCTGTAGGAAGCTGTGGAAGCTGTGCATTTAAAAAGTAACCTCCCACACTACATCATCATCTATGTGCCTTTGGGATACTTGTCCAAACTCCCTCCACCCCACCCCCCCCAACGTGATAACTCTCCCCATCCAACATGAGATTTCTCCTCCTTATTCCACCAGTCCAGCATCTTTGAAACACACCTAGGTTCAAGCTGCACTCAGATCTCTTGCACTGTGTTCTTGCACTTACTGTGACTGGTGCGCGTGTAACCCATACCCTCCTGGGTGTGGTGTTGTGTCCCATAGAGTGCCACCGAGACCACTTAGAGAGAGATTAATGAGTCTGCTCTACTGCCTTAGCTAAGAGGCTTATGGCTTTTAGCTCATGCAGTAGAGGCTCATGCACTAAGCTCCAGAGGTCCCAGGTTCTATCCGGCTCGCCGATGACCAGGGTTTGTTGGTGTTACACACGGTATCAGGCATCGTTAGAATTTCAGCGTTACTTGCGGTAAACCTACTAAACTGTGTCTAAGTGGGATGATGATAGTTATCACAGAGATTATGACATACCTGCTGGACCCCGTGAATATAGCAAGGGCAAACGAGGATGAAGCCAGAAGCCTGTTCAAGGCCAGCAGGGAAGCTATGGATTCTTACTGTCTACCAAAGCCTCCAAGTAGATGTAGGCTCCACTTTTCAGCTGTCTAAATCCTGCATTTGGATATTCAGGTTGCCCATTTGATTATCTAAATGCAGGATTTTTATGCCTCTTAGGCCATCCGCATTCAGAATTTAGACTTCTAATGAACCAAAATGAAGGACACAAAGACAATTAATGTAGGAAGCTTAATATGATGCCAGATTATTTTCTGAAGATAAATATGGTTGTCTATAAACCCCAGTTCACAAAAGTTACGCTAGAAATGAGAACACAGAGCCAATTTTGTTCTAAAATGGCCTATGTCTCAAGGCATAATCAATTGGTAATTGACTGGTCACATGGTACTAGCCCTTCCCCCTTATTTCCAGCTGCTACGTTACATTCTAACACAGTTAAAACACATAACTTGCTAACATTACTTTTCTGCTGTAGTTACCCCAAAGTAGTATAATGGTGAATGGGAGGGGAGAGGCCTGGCTCCCAAAAGAATCCTTGTATTACACAATAGACCAGGAGATGAAAAAGGGTGAGCGTAGGACTGTTTGAAATTTTTCAGCTGGATTGTCCAAAAAATCGTATTTTTGAAAAAAAATCTGACAACCTGCTGACTTGTTTGAAATGTTTCATTTATTGGAGACATTTTTGGTGATTTCTAGCAAAATGAAAATTGCAGGGCTGTTTCAAACACTGCACAATGGAAACAACTTTAAAATTTGTCAATATTTAATTATGGGTTTTTTTTAAATGCCATCCCCTACTCATTGAGAACCCTTGAGCTGGATATTTCACAGTAAGCAACAGCTGACAGAAATTTCTGAGCACAGAGAGGTTCAAGTTCAGGGTTGTATTCTGCTGCTTTTGTGAGGAAATTGCTTTGCATCCTCATGTGTAACAGACCTTTCATGAATCTCCTCTTCAGTCCAAATGGCAACCTGCTTAATGTGCCTTTTGCTCTGCCTCCTGCTGCAGGCACATAACACTTATTGATATCAGTGAGGGTTTGGGGCGCATTGAGGACCTATTGAAATCAATGGCAAAGCTCCCAATGACTTTAATGGTGCAGGATCAGAGTCTATGTACATTGTGGTTCGTAATGAAGGCTGCAATGGTGTGGATTCCATCCCATAAGGAGAGCAGAATAATCATTAAGTGATCTAGGGCCTGGTTTTAATTCACACTAAGGCCCCTTTACAGTGCTTTTGCAATGCAAAAGGGTCTTAAAGCAGGACTAAATTCTTTAAGGCCTGTTTACGCTGCCAGAGGGGGTCCTCAGTTTAAATGAGAAACTGGTCCCTTCTATTCAGAATGCAAAGGACAATCTAGCGCTGCCGGTTTACTATATTCACCTGCTCAGAATATTGGTGTGCTCAAAAACTCCCATTTTCTTTATTATTGTGCTGTGGTTATATACAAGAAATAAGAAAAAAAAAATTCACAGACGAAACGAAAAGCATTTCAGTCCTGCAAAGGCTGTGGAATGTTTCATCTGCAGCAAGAAGATGCAAGGTTAAAGCAGCAGCTCCATTCTGCCCTTTTATTTGTTCCTTAGCTACTAGCTCATCCTTGATTCAGTACAGTACAGTACACTCATTCATTGCCGCCAAGAGTATAACGGATTATTGTATATACCTCACAGCCCTGTGGTACTCGGCCTTATGGACTATGTTACAGGCAAATTTAACCAACTTTGTTCCATGAGCTGTGCCATAATCCTAATGTTTGAGAGCTGTAATGATGTTCTAGTCATATGTGGGGGCAGCTGAGGAACGATTCCAAGACTACTAGAAACGTTGGGGATCAGATCTGTAGCTGGTGTAAAGTGACATAAGTCCATTGACTTGAACGGAGCTACACCAATTTACAGCTGCTGAAGATCTGGCCCTGCGGTTACAAGGCTGAGGAGGTAAGGAACAGAGGCAGAACAGAATAGACTATGAGCTGTTTGCCTCAGACAGAAGTGCGTTAGCATGAAAGAAATTTGCAAAAGGCTAAGCTGCTGTCCCAAACAACACATTTTCTTCTACAGAGGACATTAAACCCATTCAGCTAATGAATATGCAAGCAGGAAGCAAAGTAGTTCACCGACCAGCATGCCGTTTTAGTACTTACCAAACAACATAATTAGCCCTTAAAGGAACTTCTCCAACCTGGCGTCCTCTCTCTCATTTTTGCAGCTGGAGAGAATGACCCGCTCCTCTTCCCACCACTTTTGTGGGAGGCGGATGTTCACACTGGTTTCTTAAAGGGCTCCCCACCGGACTGTGTGCACTCTGGAGATCTCAAGCATGTGACACATTGGATTCCAAGGAAGCTTTAGGGATAGAGGGGGGGAGAGAAAACCCTCCTTGCCCAAGAAGAATCACTAATTGAAACCCGCTGCGGATGTTGCCCATTTTGAATTTGTCACTGCTTCTCTTGAAGTAGTTTTCATTTTGTCAGATGTATGGTTAAAGCGAAATCACCTCCTTGCCAGCTATAAATACAGCAAGCACGTTATTCATAGGGTTGTGGCACAGATTGCTTTAATATGCTGTGAACAAGGAATGCAGTGAACCCAAATTAACACTTATGGCATGACCTAAAATAACGTTACAGCACCGTTCACTTTTTGATTTCATTTTTTAAAGGGGGTTTGTCAAGCATTGTTTAGTCTTCCTTTTTTTAAAAACACCACTCTAGTCTTGCCAATGAAAAGCCATAGGGAACATCCTGGAAACCATCTCTTGTTATAGTCATTAATTAACTCTTCTAGCTTCTTGCAGCACTGAGGATGCTGAGGTTGCTGGGTTGAGTGGGCAGGTGCTCTGTGGTGTTGGTGGCCTCTGATGTAGGGGAGACAGGCCTGCCGATGTGGGGGGGCAAAGGGGAAAATTGCGCAGGGGCCCGGGCGATTTAAAGGGGCCTGGGGGGCTGCTGCTGCAGTAGCGGTGGCCGGGAGCCTCAGGCCCTGTTAAATCACCCGGGTGGGCCACAGATTTCTGCAGAAACTCCCTAATTAGAATGGAGCACTTCGGTTAAGGTATATGCTGCATTGGAAAGGTGACAATTAATGCTTTCTGTTGACTGTGCTTAGAGAATCCCGTAACCCACTTTTAAATGTAATTTAAAGGAGTACTCTACTTATACCATGAGGCGATACCTGAGAAGGGCAAATATATAGCACATCTGGTTCGCTCTCCTGGGAAATCACAGTCAAGCAAATTATTCTGTCCCCCTTAGGAGTGCTACATTTCAGTTCAGACCTAGGGGAAATTTCCACTCTTGGGACCTAAAGAGAGTAAATAAGGTTGAAAAAGCACATGTAGCCAGTGGGGTCTTTTTGCCAGGCTGCAGAGTTTTTAATATTGACTCTTGCCTAAGAGCTGCTAAATTACTCCTCCAAAATAAATGCTGCTGAGCGGGGGTGTTTGCTGGTTTGCATGATTGCTATTTACTAACTATTGATGTTGAGCCTTAACTTGCATTTCCTGCAAGCCCTCTGCACCCAAAGGGCTATGCTGCTCCGAACCACAGCACTTCTACTTGTTGACGTTTTATTTCAGCCTTCTCAAGAAATCATTTGCAGTCTGGGTTCTGACAGCTAATTAAAAACACAAGGCTCTAGTAGTACTGCCTTTCACCTAGGGCAGTGGTTCTCAAACTAGGGTTGCCACTTGTGCAGGGAAAGCCCCTGGCAGGCCGGGCCGGTTTGTTTACCTGCCGCATCTGCAGGTTCGGCCGATCGTGGCTCCCACTGGCCACGGTTCGCGGCTCCAGGCCAATGGGGGCTGCGGGAAGGGCGGCCAGCATATCCCCCGGCCCGCGCCACTTCCCGCAGCCCCCATTGGCCTGGAGTGGCGAACCGCGGCCAGTGGGAGCCGCGATCGGCCGAACCTGCGGATGCGGCAGGTAAACAAACCGGCCCGGCCTGCCAGGGGCTTTCCTTGATCAAGCAGCGGCCCTAGTTTGAGAACCACTGCCCTAGGTGTACTCGGTAGAGCTCACTCGTCCTAGGAAAGCCGTGACTGGTTCAGAGAACTTGAAAATGATGTACAAATGATGAAGCTAACCGATGAAACCCGAGGTAACTTCACATGTAGATTTGTGTGTGCGCGCATGCGGGCAGTCTGATTGGATATTACGTCCTTTGCTTCGAGGAAGACAATTCCTGCACATTATATCCAATGATAATTTTCAAGAAATGGTCTGGTAATGACTCCAGGTAGCTGAAAGCTTTGCAGCGCCTGATAATTTTTTATTTTGACTTTTCTGTTGTCGATGACTCTGACCCTTCCGTGCTTTCGGTAGAATGCGCTTTGAGAAGAGAACCTATTTGTGTGAGTGCAGGAAGGAGCCATGCCCTAGTTTAGCACGGCCTTGTTAGCGCAGTGTTTCTCCACTAATAGAGGACAAGGAGACCAGTCCCGTTTGCCTCCTGTGGCTGCAGAAGGTTTAAAAAGCATTTGTTGGGCTTGGCTGAAGTATCCTGCTCTTAGTAATGTGCATTGTAGCAACGGTGGTTAAACCAGACTGAAGCGGTAGGGGGACCTCTCAAGGCAGCAGTCAAGGAGAGAGGGGAGCCTGCTTTACTCAAGTCAAGTTGAGCAGGGGAGCTCTCCTGCTTTCAGCATGGGCCGGGGAGCTGTGCTTTCCCCTTACTTTAACCTTTAAGCTGAGTTAGGTGCTTGATCTTCCAGTCCTTACTCACGGGAGTAGTGCCACAGAGAGGGCTGAATGATTGGGCCTTAACATGTCTGGAAAGGCCTTTTCAGGAGCAGTGGTGAACCTCTCCATCCGTTGGTCAAGGTATTTTCAGAGTCCAGCCAAAGGTGGGTAAAGCATGTACATAGGACCTGTTTGCCTAACGTGTTTTGGCTGATGAAGAGCTCCCGTTCTGCTCTCTGTCACCCTCCCACAATCCAAGCAGTCTCAGTACGGCTGCTTTTTCTTCACCAGTGCTTGGGAAATCAGGGGCGACCTTCCCTTTGAAATGCGGGCCTTGCTACAGTGATCCAGACCTGTGTCCCCTCGAGGCGAGATGGCTGCTGTGCACTCCCCAGGCGGGCAACCCCTCCATGTCTTTTGGAAACCTAAATTAGCGCAGAAGACTACTTGCTCCATCAGACAGTGAAAAGAAAAGGAGGACTTGTGGCACCTTAGAGACTAACCAATTTATTTGAGCATAAGCTTTCGTGAGCTACAGCTCACTTCATCGGATGCAGACAGTGAACGCTCTGTGCTGATGCTCCAAGGTCTGCACCGGCTTCCAGTCAGATTCTAAGTGGAGTCTAAAATGTTGGTTTTGACCCATGAAACTCTCTGTGGTTAGGGCCCAGGCTGTGGGAGAGAGAGCTGCTTCAGCTGACAGACCTCAGGTTTAAAAGAAAGGGGCCTACTGACAGGCTCCCTTCCCTCTGAATGTCTCACTTCCCCCTACTTTTTGCCCAACAAAGCCCAAGTCTGTTCAGCTTTGGGGTGTGTTGCAAAGGACATCTTGGGCCTTGCAGGAAGGGTTGAGTTGGCTGGTTGTAGGGTAGAAGAGGAAGGCTGGTCCAGAGGTTAGGGCTCTTGTCTAGTGGGAACCTGGGGTCAAGTCCTTGCTTTGCCACAGACTTTGAGCAAGTTGCATAGTCTATCTGTGCCTCAGTTCCCCTTCTGTAAAATGGGGGTGATAGCACTGCCCTGTCTCAGAAGGATGTGGGGAGGATAAATATATTCAAGATTGTGAAGCACTGAAATATTGTTGCAAAGGGTGCCAGATGTGTACCGTACGTAACTAGCTTATTGTTTGAAATGAGCGATCATTGGGGAACCTTTCTTCCAGAGTCCTTCTCTGGGCTCCTGTCTTTTGTGTAGGGGAGAAATTATTTTTTTATTTTTTAATATTGGTGATAGATGCTTTTAATAAATCTAAATACATAAATCCCACTTCACTTCAGTTCTCAACGTCTTTTCCCGTTTACATGGTGTCGGAGGTGCCCAGGATTCTTTGCCACTCCTTCTGGTTCATGGCACAGGTTACAGGCATACACATAGTTTGGGGAGGGCCATGGGGGAGCATTGCTCCCCCAAACTGCAAGTCTCAGGAAGGCGCAGAATTTGTCCCCCCACACACTGCCCCGTTGGCCTGGCTAGAATTGTCTCCCCAAATATAGAAGTCAATCTATCCCTATGGTTATAGGCCCTGGAGTTCAAGTCCTTTTCTCTTCCGTCTTCTCTTGGCAGAGTCTTTCCATTGTATCCTCTATCTTCCATTGCAGTCCCTTTCCTTTGCCGGTCATTCTTCTCCCATTCTTGTCACATGTCTAACTCTCCTCAAATGTGCATTCTCCAGCCAATCCATCAGCAAGAGTCCCAGGTTCATCTTCCCCCTAATTTTTCCGTGCACATTCTGTCTGCCTCCTCTTACCTTACCTTACCTGCCTCAGTATATTGTTGGCTAAATCTAAATACATAAACCCACACTGGAGTTAATTCTTTCTTCGGGGTTCCGCACGGTAGCCCAGGACAAATTGGATCCACCAGCATTTAAAAACTAATCAGTGCCGCCCTATTGACTCTTGCCAACTCTTGCTGCGAGCAGCCCCTGAACAATTCCTAGTCTCAAAATAAGGATGGCCAATAAGGAAGCAAAAACATATTTTACATTTATTTGTTATAAAATAGGCAGTTAGAAAGACAATAAAGGCAGGTAGGGTCCAGTGAGTGGGTAGGGCACTGGACTGGGAATCCAAAAACCTATATTATGTACCCAGCTCTTTCACTGACTAGCTGCGTGACCTTTTGAAAGTCATTCAACCTCTTTGTGCCTCTGTTTCCCCTTCTACCCTTTGTCTTGCCTATGTAGTAGGATTGCCAACCCTCCAGGATTGGCCTGGAGTATCTAGGAATTAAAGATGAATATTTAATTAAAAAGATGTCATGTGGTGAAATCTCCAGGAATATGTCCAACCAAAATTGGCAACCCAACTATGTAGCTGTTTGCTTGTCAAGACATGGGCTCTTTCTCTTTATGACTTTGTGCAGTGCCTAGCACAGTGGGGCCTTGACCTCAGCTGTGGCTGCTAGTCCCTACCTCTAATACAAGTAACTAATAATAGAAAGCAACAGCATTCGTAAGTACCATTAGTTTATCATTTGTACTGGGGAAATGTTTTTGCATCACTATGTGTATTAAAATGAAGTTCTGGGACACCTGTGCTGACCTCTCTCATTTATCGGCAGTGCATGAAAACGTGTGGGGAAGGGTCCCGGTACCGGAAAGTTGTGTGCGTGAATCAGAATAACCAGGAGGAGGACAGCGTGAATTGTGATGTCAGCAAGCGCCCCCCTGATAGGGAGAGCTGCAGTTTACCGCCTTGCGAGTACATCTGGATTACGGGGGAATGGTCCGAGGTAAGCACCGCAGGGACTCTACCGCAGCGCTCCGTGGCGACAGTCGTTCTGCTGATTGGGCTGTGAGCCTCAACATCGTTAGTCTGATCAGGGTCTGAATGTACCCTCTGAACAACAAGAGCCAAACCCTCAGCGGGAGCAAATCAATGGAGTTCCTTTGACTTGGCTGGAGCGATGCTGATTTGCACTAAGCTGAGGATGTGACCAAAAAGCTCAAGTCTTTCCACACAGGAGCACCATCCCCTTGCCCCCTCCCCACAAGAAAAGAAACGGGTTGATGGGCTGGAGCAGTAATTAGTGCCTGCAGCATGGTGCTGGATACTTTAATTATTAGTTTATTTGTTTCTATGTCATTTCTCTGTGGGAGAGAGGAACAAAAGAGAGGATATTAAAAAGTAAAGATCAGTCTCCAGTACAGTCCTGGTTGATAACTTGAAGCGTTTTTATTCCCACATGGATTCCACTTACCGTACAGTGTATATTAAATATGTTTTTATTCCCTTAGTACATATAACATAAGTGAACGCAGTCCAACCACAGCCTCCTGTTTGCACAATTCCACTAGAAATGGATCCTTAGCTGGTGGGAATCTCTCTAACTCCATTGAATTCAGTGGAGCTACACCGATTTCATCAGCCTAGAATCTGGCCTTTGAAGATCAGCTTAATTACTAGATCCTTCTCTTAATCTTAAAAAGAAAAGGAGTACTTGTGGCACCTTAGAGACTAACCAATTTATTAGAGCATAAGCTTTCGTGAGCTACAGCTCACTTCATCAGATGCATATCGTGGAAACTGCAGCAGACTTCATATATACACAGAGAATATGAAACAATACCTCCTCCCACCCCACTGTCCTGCTGGTAATAGCTTATCTAAAGTGATCATCAGGTGGGCCATTTCCAGCACAAATCCAGGTTTTCTCACCCTCCACCCCCCCACACAAATTCACTCTCCTGCTGGTGATAGCCCATCCAAAGTGACAACTCTTTACACAATGTGCATGACAATCAAGTTGGGCTATTTCCTGCACAAATCCAGGTTTTCTCACATCCCCCCCACCCCCATACACACACAAACTCACTCTCCTGCTGGTAATAGCTCATCCAAACTGACCACTCTTCAAGTTTAAATCCAAGTTAAACCAGAACATCTGGGGGGGGGGGGTAGGAAAAAACAAGAGGAAACAGGCTACCTTGCATAATGACTTAGCCACTCCCAGTCTCTATTTAAGCCTAAATTAATAGTATCCAATTTGCAAATGAATTCCAATTCAGCAGTTTCTCGCTGGAGTCTGGATTTGAAGTTTTTTTGTTTTAAGATAGCGACCTTTAAGATAGCGCTCCCCCCCCCAGATGTTCTGGTTTAACTTGGATTTAAACTTGAAGAGTGGTCAGTTTGGATGAGCTATTACCAGCAGGAGAGTGAGTTTGTGTGTGTATGGGGGTGGGGGGGATGTGAGAAAACCTGGATTTGTGCAGGAAATAGCCCAACTTGATTGTCATGCACATTGTGTAAAGAGTTGTCACTTTGGATGGGCTATCACCAGCAGGAGAGTGAATTTGTGTGGGGGGGTGGAGGGTGAGAAAACCTGGATTTGTGCTGGAAATGGCCCACCTGATGATCACTTTAGATAAGCTATTACCAGCAGGACAGTGGGGTGGGAGGAGGTATTGTTTCATATTCTCTGTGTATATATGAAGTCTGCTGCAGTTTCCACGATATGCATCTGATGAAGTGAGCTGTAGCTCACGAAAGCTTATGCTCTAATAAATTGGTTAGTCTCTAAGGTGCCACAAGTACTCCTTTTCTTTTTGTGAATACAGACTAACACGGCTGTTACTCTGAAACTTCTCTTAATCTTGCATATCGTAGCATTTGAGGGCCCAATCCTGCTCACTTTCCTGACCCTAGCAGTCTCACTGACACTCAAAGGGCTACTCATGTGAGGAAAGCGAGCAGGATTTGCCACCTAAAATGTGCAGGAGGCTACATGCCAAGGAAAATTGTCTACTTCCCTTTGGAGCCAGAGCTCACCGCAGAAGGAAATGGACTAATCGCAGATTGTTTCTTTCTGCGTCAAGTGAAGGAGTACTTTCCACTTGAAGAGCAACAGACGAACCTGACAAGGCTGCTGCTGACAGAGCAGAGATGAGAGAGAGAGAGAGAGGCAAAGAAAGAAAGAGAGACTAAAAGGTGGGGCGGGGAGGAGCCCACGAAAATACAGGGGAGAGAAATACAGAGAGAGAGAGAGATTTTTGGAAGGACCAGCCTATGACCCAGCATTCCTCAGTCGTCATATGTTTTTTCTGGAAAAATGTTCCTTCAAATATGAGAGGATCTACCAAAATATCTGCTTCAGTAACCTACTGTGGGTCCAATCCTGCGAACACTTATGCACATGCTTACATTTAGCCATTGCCGTGGGGCTACTCACATGCATAAAGTTGCGTGTGTGCAAGTTTGCAGAATCGAGGCCTATGCTCTCTCTCAGATCAACAATGTGTTCACCCCAGGTGCTGTTAAATTCATAGGCTATAAAGGGGAAGCTACTTATTTTTTTTAACTGCAGACAAAACATCGTCCCTCCTTCTGTAGCCTCCTAGCATATCTTCGTTCCAGTGGTGCAGGGCACGTGTTTACCTCCCCCCCCACCAGCCTTTTCTGAAAATCCTGTAGAAGAACACAGATTCACAGCAGTGTTTTACTGATCGCAGAGGACCACATGCTGCTGCCCTTACTCGTGAAGAGAAATACCGCATCGCACAAGGAGTCCCACCAACATCAGTGGACTCGTGCCTGCAGATTGATAGCAGCTGAGGATCTGTCCCAATGAGACTACTTGTGAACTGAGCTACCATTCAGGGAGAGTAAGGGGCAGGGTGGGGGTGGGGGGCAGAGTGTGACCCACGTCTAATTTTAGCACTTGGTTTTGTAGGTTGCGAATGACCACTACAATAATCAGCAGCCACTTAAGTACTGTACTTTAAAGCGTACCGGTCATTTATTGATCATTCTGAGCACAAGCATATAGAATCCCTCCTCCATAACTGGTGTAAGAATACAAGCTAGCCTTTCTTTTTCCCTGTTTGTCAAAGAGACACTGTGAGCGCCCATGCGCAATGTTAACCAAACTCCTTCATTTTCCCCAGTGCTCTGTGACCTGCGGCAAGGGCTATAAGCAAAGGTTGGTCTCATGCAGTGAAATTTACACCGAGAAGGACCATTACGAGTACGGTTACCAGAATATAGACAACTGTCCTGGCACCCAGCCACCAAATGTCCGCACATGCTACCTTGGGGAATGTCCAGTTTTGGCAACATGGCGAGTTGGCAACTGGGGAAGTGTAAGTTTAATGTTGAGTTGTGGTGCCTGGAGAGAGGCAGTATTACCAAGGGGCGAGAAAGGTTGAAGTTGAGCTGGTGGGTCAAACCATTGGCCCAAAATTGATGCATTGGGTAACACACATTCAGGCAATGGTAGCCTTAGCCTTTGAGATTGTTCCCAAGGGTCCCACACCCAGCAGTCAAACAGCTGACAGCTTCAATGATCACAGCACTGCTGCTGAAGCCAGGTGACTGATAACTCCAGTCACAGAACCGTCGTTGCTTCTCTGATCCCTATGTCCCTTCCTTTCCACTCTCCCCTTCTGTCTTAGCAAGACTGCATGACACAGATCTCTTCCTCCCAGCTCCCCTCCGTGCTCGGCTTGTCTTACTCATGCCTTCCCAGGTAGCTTGTACATCCCAGCAGCCTTTGCACAGGTGGCCAAAAAAGAGGAAGTGATCTTTTGCCTGGGATCTAGCAAAAGCGATGGTTGGCCGTGTGTTTTGGAATGAAATTCACTCACGTGGATGTTCAAGGCTTATTATGTGAATAATTGATATGCCAAAATTTGGCCAAATTTTGAGCATCAACACGTAAAGAATTACACTTTCCTTTCCCCCCTTACTTCAAGTGCTGTGACAGAGGAGTGAAAAGAAACTAGCCTTTCAGTGTAACATTATTATAGTGCCAAACCTATTCTGGATCCTAAACCACCTGCTCAGATTTTAGTTAAAAGATGACAATTCACTTTTTTGAAGACTTTTGCTATTCTTTGAAACGCTGTTTCCCCAGTGGCTTTGATTCATTAACACATCTCGGGCATTTAAGGATATGTATCAAATCTTTATGAGGATTGAGTCAAGCAAAACAGTGTGAAATTTGTCTGACTTAATAGCACTTCTTTTGGGAGTTGCACACACTTCAGAAAGTAAAAATTTGGCTGTTGGTTTGCCCTGTTGTCCTTACCAGACATTGTAAACCATCATGGCTTTGCCAGCCTTTGATTTTCAAAATAATTTAGTGTGGAAATAATTCTCAGCTTTGTTCAAATCCTGGGCCCTGTTCTGCTCCCATAGAAATGTTAGGTTCAGGGACTGATGCAGAGTGATCACTGTGACCCAGGGACAGGCATAAATGGATAATTTATGATTGTCTTTAATATGTGAAGAATGTCTTCGCCATCTTACTGTGCACTAGTTGGGAATAAATTTTCAACAGGAACTAGTGATTCTGGCTGCCCATCCTGAGACACCATAAATAGGCCTGATTTTTAGAACTTAATGGGAGTGCTGGTCCTTTTAAGGTGTCTCCGGTTGGGCACCCAAACATGGAGAGCATCCAGAATCACTCTTAGCTTTTGAAAATTCAGGCCTAGAGCTGCGCAAAATGGAATGGTTTCCGTTTGCAGGATCTGGTGTAAACACTCCCTTTGGTTTCAGTCCTTACCCCTAAAATTCCTTTTGAGTTTGGGTTTCAAAGAGAGCCCAGGTATAGCCACCATTTCACCTGCTCTCTTGCACGGTTTGGATATGAAATCATAAATGAACCCATGTTTGTTCAAAGGGGCCTTTCTGTGACCCGGAGCTGAGCTTCACATTCGTAAGCAAAGACTTGCTTGGATTCTGACTCCTTAATGAATGTTTCTCTGTCGCGCATCCCTGCTGGCGTGAAACAATGTCAATCCACTGGATTGGGCAAGTGGAACAAGCAGCCACTGGACTCTTTGCTTGAGCATATGGTTCACTTGAACCATTTCTGCCCCAATCCAGCAAAGCACTTTAAGGCTGGTGAGTAGTCCTGCTGAAAACTGTGGGACTCCTTGTGTGTCTAAAGTTCAATGTGTGCTCGCATGCTGTGCTGGTTTGGGGCCTTGGCAATTTGATTGTGACCAGCCGTCTGTGTTTTACCGGCCTAGCACCATAAGCTCCAGTCATGGCACAATACTTACCGTGCTTTATTTTATAGTGCTCGGCGACTTGTGGCATTGGAGTGATGCACCGGTCAGTGCAATGCTTGACCAATGATGACCAGGCGAGCGCTTTGTGCCATGCTGATTTAAAACCCGAAGAGAGGAGGACATGTCACAACATCTATGATTGTAAGTCTACAGATTGGTGCTTTGCACTTACGGTGGAGCCAGAGAGGCACCGAGCGCCTGCAGCTCCCATTGACTTCCGTGAGGGCCGCAGTCCTCGGCACTTCCCGCATCAGGCCCTTGATTCAGAAAAGCGCTGAACATGTGTGTGATTTCACTGGAACCACTCCCATGCTAAAAGTTAAGCATATGTTTAGATGCTTCACAGGCTCAGGGCCTAAGCGCTCCCAGAAGGAATGGTGATGTACAATGACAACTTGACTACAACTATTTCAGTGTCATTTCAGGTGAATTACCAAGCAGCTGCCAAGATGTTAAAAGACTCAAAGGTGTCATTGAAGATGGTGAATATTACCTGAAAGTGAAAGGAAGGATATTAAAGGTGTGTTTCTGCAATCTATTCTGCATTTCTTGAAGCTGCAAGATTATCTTCCACCATTGCGTTTCCCACCATGCTTTTTACAGTCAGTGTCTGACAAAATTATGATCTCTTTCACTCTCAGATATATTGTGCTGGGATGCAGACTGGCAGCCCAGAGGAGTATGTGACTCTTGTCAGTGGGTATGCGGAGAATTTCTCTGAAGTGTACGGCTACAGGTAAGCAATCTCTTGGTTCTGAGCTTCATGCCGCTTTGTTTTCCATGGCAATATTTTCCTGTCATGAGTAGAAAGGGTTTTCTTTTGATTTAGATTACATAACCCGACCGAATGTCCGTATAACGGGAGCAGACGAGAAGACTGCCAGTGTAGGAAAGATTACACAGCAGCTGGGTTTTCTGCCTTCAGCAAAGTCAGGCTGGACCTGAACACAATGCAGATAATAAGTGAGTAAAAAACAGGGTCTCTCTTAACCAAATGGAGCTGTAAGGACAGACAAAGAGAGGGAATTCAGTGTGCCATGTTCTTGGGCTGTCTTGTGAAAGACCTTCTTTCATTTTATACCTGATCACCCCAAATCATTCAAATGTAGAGCTCATCAGATCTTTCCCCTGAAAAGCAGTTTAGGTGCACTAGGAATGATTAAACTATATCACCTTAAGACAGGAAAAAATACAAAATAATGACTGTTTTCTCATTCCTTTGAATTATCTGTTACCATGCTGTGAACTCAGCCTGGTTTATGCATTGGTTTGTTGATATTTTTATATTAAATTGGAATCGAATTGCAAATATAACCCTGGAGAACCTGGCCCTGCATCTCTCTCTCACTCACACATGTCATTAGCTGCAATTGCAGGATAGGGCCCCAGGGATTCAGAGATGCTCATCCCTGCGTGGAGCACCCCGGTATATAACTCCCAGTGGTGCAACTAAAACTGAACTCTGCACTCTTTAAGGGCCTGATCCAATGGCCATTGAAGTCAATAGGAGGATTTCTCTTGACTTCCGTAGGCAATGAGCCAACCCTAGGGAACCAGTCTTACTCCTGTTGAAGGCGATGGGAGCTGTGCTACTGGCTTCGGTGGGAGGAGGATGAGACATATAAATCCTATGTCTGCCATGCCCATGGACGCTGGGGGTGTATGTCTGGTGGCCCACTGAGATTGACTCCAAGAGGAGCGCCACACACCTACGTCTAAGGGTAGAATTTGGCTGGGTATCACTTTTCAGTAAATATTTTAAAAATACACCATAGTATTAGTACTGGCATTGAGGGGGCAAAGATTGCAGATTTTTAAAACGGCCGGATAAACCAATCTCACATGATTGCTATCACTTCCTTTGCAAATTGCTAGGCACCCTGGCAATATCCCCACCATGTGAGCTATAGAATCTAGGAGGTTCCGATTTTCAAAGGAGCCTAAGGGGATGAGACACCCCAGTCCCATCGAAATACAAAAGGAAATGGCCATTTAATCTCCATAGACGCCTCTGAAAATCCCAGTCTGATTTGTCATACGTTATTTTAAATCAATCAGCTGGAATTTTTCACGAAGCCCTTCTAACTTTGAAACAATAGTTTTGTTCTGTTCCACTGCCTTGTTTTGTTTAAGGGAAAATATACACTTTGGATGTTCATATGTTTTGTGTTACTGGTGGGTTCAGATTACTGGGAAATTTTCTGCTGTGAGAATATAACCAAAACCATTATGTCCGTGTTAGTTGTTTTTTTCTACACAATCAAATTCATCAAGGTATTTGAAGACATGTGCAACTTTCAATATGTGAGGACCCCCATTTGGGTCAGTGCGTTACTCGTGTGCGGAATGTTACACGTGTTCTTAAGCAGCCTGCTGAACTGGGGTTTTACTGCTGCAAAGCCAAGAGACAAGATCTTGCTGAACTCCCTAGAAAAATGTATAAAAGCAAATTGCCCAGATGTCCTGGTTAGCAAATAACGTGTTCAAATTTCTCTCTCTCCCCATCTGCCCTCTCTGTGCTGCTCACCAAATAATTTTCTCAGCAACTGATTTACAGTTTGCACGGACACATGATGGTCGACCTGTTCCTTATGCCACTGCGGGGGACTGCTACAGTGCAGCCAAATGCCCACAGGTATTTGACAATAATATTTCTTAGGGACTGGCTCCATTTATTATGTTCAGACTTTATATTAATTACTCTTGATCACATCAGCCCAGCTCCAACAACTGTCACATTCTCATCTCAGCAGTCTGAAACTTTCTTTTGTCTGTACAAAGTGTACTTTCTGTTCTGCAAACAGCCATTGGGTTTATTGGGAGACAACCAGCGGGGTTCAAAAAGAGACATTCCATAAAGCCAGGCCTGATCCAACACGGGGAGGCAGAACTGACAATAAAGGGGAAACGAGAGTAAAAAAAAAAAAAATGATTGGGGAGGTTTTGCCTGATGCAGTTTGCACTGGTGGGATCTATCAATCTGGGATACTTACCTGGCCCCTGACAGTAGTATCTATGCATCTTGCTTTCTTTAATGCATTTATCCTCACAGCACCCCGGGAGATAGGGCAGTACTATTACCCCACTTTTCAGATGGGGCACAAAGAGACTAAGTGACTTGCCCAGGAAGTCTGTGGCGAACAAGGGAATTGAACCTGGATCTCCCAAATCCCTGGCTAGCACCTTAAGCTCTGAACCATTCTTCTGCTAGGTTGAGCTATTAGATCAGTGGTTGTCAACCTTTTTCATTTGCGGACCCCTAACACATTTTGGATGGAGGTGCGGACCCCTTTGGAAATTTTAGCCATAGTCTCCGGACCCCCAGGGGTGCGCAGACCACAGGTTGAAAACCTCCATTCTCTGCTAACAACAACCTTTTGCAGACCCATTAGACATAGTCTGTGGACCCCAGGGTTGAAAACCACTGTATGAGACAGTCAGAGGTGTGTGATGTAGCGGAATTGCAGGGGTGGGTCTGGGGTTGAGCAGCAGATCTGTGAATCATCAGCATAACAGTGATGCTTCACGCTATTCGAGTGGCTGAGGGCACACAGGCTGGCTGTACAAAGAAAAAAGGGGAGAGTCAAGCAGGGAACCTCAAGGGACTTCTGCACAAGAAGAACAAGAACAAGGATGGAGATCAAGATAGTACGGTCACAGGGTGCTAAGGCGTAGAGAGAGAGGACAACTTTACCAGCCAGGCCAAGAAGAATGCAACCAAAGAGGGGGTGTGGCTGGAAAGGGGACAGAGCCAAACAGTAGGCGATCAAGGAGAAGGAAGTCAAGTGAGCAGGAATAGGGATCATGCACTTGAGAAGCCAAGAGGCAAAATGGAGGATGGAGATGGGCTTGTCATGAGGCTTGCAGGAAGGTTTTTGGAGGCCGGAGGGAATGTGGCGTATCTGAAGGCTAAGGGGAGAGTGGTTAAAGAGGGTGGAGAGCGGGTGGAAGAAGAAGGTTGAGAGTTGGAAGGGAATGGGGCATTTAGGAGAGAGGAGCAAGAGAGACACCTCAAGTTGGAGATCAGGTTGAAGGAGACCGTGCTGGGAAAGGTGTGTGAAGAGAAAGATTGAGGCAAGTGAAAGGCAGTGGAGAGAGTCCTCCTCAGATAACACACGTGTTCCCACAGAAAATGCAAGCAAGAGGAAGTTGAGAGTCAGAAGCAGAAAGGGGCCAGCTGGGGGTGTGGGCACAGGTGCAGCCAGTGAGCAGCAGAGCAGTTTGGCAAGGAAGATGGTGGCGCTGAAGGCAGAATCCATCAGTCTACTGACGTCTGTGTGATCTCCTGGTCTCCGCGGCTGGGGAGCAGTGCGCTGGTGTTGGGGCACACACAGCAGAGGGAGAGGAGGGCAAAGGGGCCAAGTGTGGAGATGTTTTTGCAGCCTGCAGAGGAAAGAGAGGGAAGGACAGGCCCAGTGAGCTGGAGAAGTTTGGTTGTGACCAATATGCACATTTGGAAATGCTCTAGCATGCAGGGGGCGCTGGAATGGGAGGCCAGGGGGTCACGGCCCTCCCACTTTTTACCCATTGACGGGAAGGGGAGGGTGGAGAGGAGCGAGTGGGGGGCGGGATCTTAGGGGGAAGGGGTGGTGCAAGGATGGGGGAAGGGTCGGGGTGGGGATGGGGCCTCTGGAGGGCAGAGGCGGTGCGAGGGCAGAGCCTCCGTTCGGGCGCTGGTAGCCCCTCCCCCACTTTTAGGGACCTTCTGCCACTCCTGCTAGCATGTAGTAGCTTCACCCTGACGTATACAGTGGTGTACACTGTATTGAAATACAATGGGTCAGGAGAAGGCCTGTTTACATTATGTTACAGGTGCCTCATTTAGCCTTCTAGGTGTCATCAGCTTCCAGCACAACCAGCGTATAACACTGTTGAATTCTGGAATAAGAATAACGAGTGATCGGTTCTGAGAGTAAGAACTTGTTTCTCGACCTTCGTCATAGTCGGAGGGTCTGGGAGCGAGGTTTAGTGAATAAGGAGTCCAGGAAGCTGACGGAGGAAGAGAGGTCTCTCCATTTCCTTGCCTTCCAAGCTGATGTCTTTCTGTACAGCACCATGTCTCAGGGATTGACTTGTTACTTCAGGAACGTTCATGAATGTTGATTTCTCTCCACCTAAGTAGATATTTGGCATTTAATGTACTCGCTACCTCGGGAAATTCACATTCCCGAGGTAGTGAGTACATGGAGCACAGCTAGCCGCGATCTGCCTTTTCCTAGCAGAGCAGCCATCTTGGACTCCAGATCAGGCTGAGATAACAGCCAGCAGATTCACGGACTCTGTGTTAGGTGGAAAGGGGTATTTCAAAGCGCAAAGTCAAGTGGGTGTTTGCTAATGGGAGTTATGCATAGGCATCAAGTGTCGACTTACCCCTTCATTTTTTGAGCATTTTTTGCTTCTGGAAATAGAAGGCGAGTTAAGTTAAGGACATACCTAAAAACCAAACAAAACAGAGTTTTGATTTTGATTTAAGTTGGGGTGGGGGAGAAGATAGGACAAAATAAGGTCATGGATGCCCTCTGCGGGTGAGAAGGGAGGAAAAAAAGCTCTGAAGCGAGGCTGAGTTGAATGCAGTTCTCTTCCATGTTCCAGGAGCTGATGAAGCAGCTTGCAATGGGAAGGCCAAGAATGCCCTCAGCTGGCCAGTGGTGGGAAAGCAGCCCTCTTCTTTGAAGCCCCAAATGAAAAGAAATTCTTAATCTGAGTCATGCTGTGATTTGTACAATATGTGCTAATCACTCTCAGGGCTTGGAAAAATTGAAAACATTGCCGGCGAGATCTTGTTAGAAAAATGACACCGTGGCAGGTTGTTACAGAAGCGTGCTTGCAACAATGAAGAATAACATAATTTAAATATGGCTCAGGGGTTATGTGGGGTCTCAGGTCCCTTGTGCATCCCTCTCCGAGCGCTTTTTGATTGAGCCATTTCAGAAGGTATGTCTTTGTGGTAATCGATGTGTTTTTGTGTTTTTAGGGTCGCTTTAGCATTGATCTTTACGGAACAGGGCTTTCGCTAACAGAAACAGCAAAATGGATCTCACAAGGGAATTACGCGGTGTCGGAAATTCAAAAATCCCCAGTAAGAGAATGAGCGTATTAATTCTGAATCTGGTTATACCCGCTAATGGGAGGTACCTAATTTCTGTGTGCCGCATTATCTTGCATAGAATCATTCTTCTAACAGCATATCGTAATGAAATCTAATGTAGGCATTAGATATGTGAAGCATAGCCCATAACTTTGTGTGCGTGTGTGTGGGAGTAGGACAGGTGTCGTAAACTTAACTTGATTTGAATTATTGCAATTAATTAATGGGTCTGTTTAACCGTGAAGCTAAAATCACTGAACACGGTGGTGCAGACGCATCTTTCGTTAGCAGGATGGACCACATTCTGTGACCCTGCCTCAGGAAAAGTTCTTGCTGGGAGCTTTGCCTGAGTCAGGGCTGCAAAATTTGACCTCATCGGCCTTTTCTATCTATAATGTCTAATTTCATGACCAAGAGCAATCAGTAAAACCAATAATGGGGGTGTGGCCATTATTATTTGCTTGCAGTAGTTTTTAGAGGCTCCAGCCTCGAATCAGGATCACATTTCACTAGGCACTGTACACAAATATAATGAAGAAGACAGTCCCTGCCCCCAAGCAGCTTAACTCTTTTGGCTGCTAGAGCAGTTAATCTTAAAGACTCACTTAGTCAGTGTTTGTCCATCTGTGTGGGTAGATATTTGGGTTAGATGCTGGCTTATCCCTGGTAAGTATTAGATGCTGGTTGTGACAGACATGGCAATTTCCTGCAATATGCTTGGAAAACCTTACTGAATTAAGTTTACGTATGTTTGGAGTCCAATGTATTAAATGCCGAGGTTCTGCATTATTGTGGGCTGGGGTGATCAAGGGGCTATATTGAACAATGCAGCAGACAAGAATGATCTTTTGGGACAATATGCAGGATGTGGAATTCCTGGGAACTCTCTGGGAGGAGGTGAATACAGATGCCATCTGCTGGTTCGCCAAAACGCAACCTTTTGAAGCCAGGCCCGGAGGAAGGGGTTGTTGTCTGCTCATTACCTGTTTCCGAAGGTTGGGGATCAAAGGCCGAAGCTGAAAAAAGAAACAGGCTGCTCTGTGCTGTCGGTGTCTTGTTCTGAGCTGAGGCTGTTATGAACTTGTAACCACAAAAACAACCCATTGGGGAGGTTTGAGGGACTAACTCCGATCAGAGCCCTTGTTAGAGTTGGAGAGTGATCTCTGGTCAGCTTATTAGCATGTGTGTGTGCAGGGAACTGTGCTGTCTGGAAAAACCCCGGTCAGGAGGGGGAGAGGCAGGGGTCTCCACCCAACAGAGGTGATGGCCAAAGAGCCTGGAGCCTGAAGTAGGTGCCCCTGAGGGACCACAGAGGTGGAAATACAGGTGCAGTTGCCCTGAAGTGTGGTGCTGGTGTTACTTAGAGAGGGAAAGAGGAGAAAGGCAGAAGGGGTGGCAGACAGTGGGAGAAGAGGGTGTCAAGGTATGAGGTGAGAAGAGAGAGGGGGGGGAAAGTGAGAAAAGATAAAGACTGAAGCTAGCGGAGAGGAAGAGAAGAACCAAGCAAGAGAGTCATTCTTGGGGTGTAATGTCTGCAGGCTGCGTCCTCTTAGAGGTCATGGCTAAGGTTTTCAGAGGAGCCTCAGTGGGTTTCGAGGGGAACTGGACATCTGACTTGCTTGCAGCATGTGGTCAATGGGAGGTGAGGGGACAGCAGCATTCCAATGCAAGACTATCCCTCATCCCTGTGGATATTCACCTCTCACACCTTCCCCCCTCCAGATATTGATCATGCTTTGAACTCTGAGAATCAGTGCTAACTTTTGGAAGCGATTTTGTTCATTATTTCCAGAGTCTGGTATTATCCAGACATCAGTGCCTCAGAGAACCCCCATCTACAACCCCATGTCACCATAAGCATTTCACATATATACCGTGCATTACTTTCCTGCTCTATGGCTTGGTTATTATTAGTACTGTTGCTCCGTGGCCCAAGCGGCTAGCCAGTTATCCAGGTTTTGCAGGATTGCTTCCATTAGGAGAGATGGAAGGTAAAAGTCAGGTATATTCTTTGCTGAAATCCTATTTATTTACAAAGAATGTGCACAACCTCCTGTTTCCCTGAACACAGTAAGAACAAACAATTGCAGGCGGTTACCTTGCTTCCAAGTCTGCCTCTCCAGGCAGTCATGTGTCCCAAGGAACTCTCTCTCTGCTCTCTTTCTCAGGGTCATGCTCACCACTGCTGCTCTCACAGTCTGTTCGCTTCACATGTACACACGTGGCATGTCAAACAAGCCCTTGGCCCTGTGCTTGCAATCAGTCCCAAAGAAACCCTTCTTATTTCCCTCAGTTAGTTCTTGCTCAGGCTTGTCGTGCACCCCAATGCCTTGGGCAGTGGCTTCTACTGTTTTCGCTATCACTATATAAAAGGAGATTAATTGCTTCTTCCAGTTGCCATTTAACCAGGTCTAATGATTAAAGCCCTGCCTGATGGCAGCCATTCCCACCATCCAGCATAACATCATTTATTATTTGTATTGTGACAGTGCCTAGAAGCCATGCCTATGGCCCAGGACCCTATTTGTGAGGACCTCTCTTCAATAAGGATAATGCCACTGGTGTCTGAGCTGGTGCTTTCTTCTGGTTTTAGTCAGTCTGGACTCTCATAACAATGACCTGTTTCGTTCTCAACCTTTTTATCTCACTTTGCTAAAGATTATATTTTGGTGGGAGGGGGGAGAGGGTTTGGATCCGGCAGTCGGTTTTGTGCCTGATTATGGACTAGGGTCAGAGCCCATCCGTAGGGGTGGTGAGGCCCTGTACTGCCCCAGGGCTAGTACCAGGCGGCAGAATACCTCCCTGAACTCCCCCAGCACAAGGGGCACTTGCAGCCACTACCATGCCCGCCCTTCCTGTGCACCAGTCTCTCTCTGCTGACCAGTGCATGGAGTGTGGTGGGGAAACAGGTGTAGCTTTCACTCTTCTCTGCCCCTTCTGGCTCCTCTGAGGGCACTGAGCGCCCCTAGAGTAACAGGAACAAAGCAATCTCTGCTCCCACCTTAGTGCAGGGGAGTCCAGCCATGGCCCTGTCCTCTTCTCCTGCATCCCTTTGCCTCTCTCCTCTCTTTCCTTGCAAGGTTAGCAATTCTGTCTGGTCCTTTGGGGGGCAGCTCAGTGCTGGGGGAAGCTCCTTGTGCTGCGCCCCACTCTGCACCCATGTCAGGACCCAGCAGAATCCAGCCTTAGATTGGTGTTTGTCAGTTTCAGGGTTCTCTGTTTCCCTTGGGACAGCTGATGACATCACTGGTACCTAATACTGGAGCGGAACAGCTGCTTCTGCTCCACTTTAGCTGCCAGTGAGCTCAGGACGCAAAGCCCTGGGTCCGAGTCGTGGCCAGGACAGATCTATTCAGCTCCCCTTCAGGAAGGAGAAGCTTCAGCAGCAAACCTCCAGCAGTCGAGTTAGGTGCTGGGAGAGGCAAATGAGGCAATTATAGTTGGCAGAATTAAAACAGACCCTGAGGCACATGGCTTAGTTTGATTACCCTTTTGGCAACCTGCCTGGCGTACTTCTTGGGGTGTAAGTGCCAGAGCAAACCGAAGGAGAGAAGAAATACCAATCAGAGATGAGAGCAGTCTGCTACAATCACAGATCAGTAGCACCAAGTGCAGGAGAGAGTTCATACACTGCAGTTTACAAATAAGTGCTCTGTGCAGGTTTGCACTGCACTTAAGTCCAATTTTCAGGTCATCTATGGCTTAATTCCCCTCTGAAGAGTATCTGTCTCTGGAAATAACCAAGGGGGGGGGGAAGGATGCTCTGTAGACAATAGGCGGAGGAGAGCACCAGATTCAAATCTCAGTTACTGTGGTGTCAATCCATTGAATCTGATGGGGTTACACTGGTTTAACCGAGATCAGACTCAGGCCTAAGGTCTTCTCATTCTTATCTGTCTTTCATCATCTATCAGTGGTCTACAGCAGGGGTAGTCAATATATGGACTGCAGGTCAAATCTGGACTGCCAGACTCTTGTGAACAGACCCAGAAATCTTTTTTTTATTTACTTGAGCTGGTGGGTGGTTATTGGTGGGGTTATTTGTTTTTTTCTTATTTTCCTTTGGAGTCTGGACCTTGACCAAGAAATCTGGACCTTGACAAGGGATAGTTGACTGCCCCGGTCTACAGCTTAGAAAGGCTGGAGAACGATGTACAAATCTGGGAGAATAGCAGCCAGATCTAGTGATCTCCACATTCCCACAGCATCACTTTTTGTCACATCTGGGGCTGCTGAGCCACACCAGGCTTTTCCCCTGCAAATAAAAACTTGGATGTAGTGTTGGCAAACATTTTTCCTTGCCTTTCACATGCTCGGTAACGTTTGAGGTGCAGTTTCTTTCCAGCTGTCTTGTTTCTCCTGTCTAATCTGTGATCCTGTCCAAGGGGAGGAGACGAGTAATTCACTCATGAGAAAGTTCTTTCTGTGGGGGCAAGCTGGAGAAAGCTCAGGCCTAGAGGACTTCCCAGCAAATGGCCTCTTCCTTGGGTGTCATTTCTTTTGGCAGTTCACAAATACTCTACTTTCTCTGCATTCAAATGGGCCAGCATCTGACCTATTAGCCATAAATGTAATTACATTTGCATCAAAGGAAAAAATAGCTGTTAATTTATACATCGTTATAGATTTTGGGGAGGAATTTTTTCCCTTCCAATAAACATTTTCAGTTTTATTATTAAAACACCCACAGACTCGGGTATCTGGAAATGGCGGCATTTGATTTTCTCTGGTGTGACATGGTTTGAGATATCATTTCTGATTTTTCCCACAGGATGGTACCAAAGTAATAGGGAAATGTGGTGGTTACTGTGGAAAGTGCACTCCATCATCTGGAACAGGCCTCGAGGTTCAAGTGTTATAGCAACGGTAGGTTCCCCTTGTTTTTGGTGCTAAGGGAAATAGTTCCAGGAATGTATTGCTCAAGAAAAACACTCCTGAGTCCTATTGTCAAACCAGATTTAGGCACCTAGAATTCTGTCTGCTTGGGACTTAGGTATTTTTTAAAATGTTACCCTGAGTGCCTAAGTCTCTTTTGAAAATGGGATTTGGGCTTTGGGCTTCTAAGTCACTTAAGTGCTTTTGAAAATGTTATCCAGTATTTAAACTCCACTGGTATTAAAATTTGACTTGTATATAATGCCTTTAATTCTAAAGGGATTATCAAACAACCATATAGATTCATACAGCTTCACAGATACTCAGCCACCATTGGGATGGAGAGGACTGCCAGCTGGCACATACAACACCAGGCAGGGAATTGCTTTATGTCCTAGACACCAGGACAAACCACTCCACTTGAAGAAAATACCAGAGATCATATGGACCAAATTTTCAGAGAAGGTCCACATGCAAAAAGGCATGTTCATTTGTGGACCTACATGTATGCCTGCATTTTCCATGATTGTACGCACATTTACTGAAATTACATGTGCAGAATGGGGATTTAGACATCTAAATATTGATTTGCATGTGCAGCAATTACACATGCAGTCATGGTAAGTGCAGTGGTAAATCACATGTGTCCAGTCTTCAGTGTTCAAATTGCCCACTGAAAATTTAGTCCCCCATTTCCATGTAGGCTGGGCCTCTGTTTTTAAGATGTTGTCCAAAAGACCCCACACTGGAGATAGGTTGATTTTACTCAGAAGTACAAAGAGTTGTGCTCCCTCCATTCTCAGCTGGAGTACAGCCCCTTTGACCATAGCCAGCAGGGGTCAATTAGAGCCCCTCCTCTAACTTACACCAGGCCCTCAGGCTGAGCAGCTACACCTTAGAATCAAGGATCTAGTTACACTTAGGGTTGTGGTTCCTTGATGGCTTCCCCCATCCCGGGCTGAGTGGATCACAGCATAAACCGCTTGATTCTTCACCATTAAACTTCATGGGAATTTGTCGATTTTCTTGAATGGGAGCAGGGTCAAGCTCAGGGAAACAGTGAGACTGACGGTACACACAGAACTGTCATATGCAAACTGAAAGAGGTGGAGAAACAGGTTTTCTCTGCTCTTTTCAACTCTTGCAACCTTAGGTGCTACCTGTAACAATAGCAGATATCACACTTTCACATGGATATTTGATTTTCGAGTTGGCTTCCGCAAGCTGTTCTGGCTCCAAGTCCTTTTCTGATATAAGAAGTCAATGTTTCAAAAGCGAAGATAACCATCTTACTAAACCATGTAACTTGTTTGTATATTTCAGGTTTTCTGAAAGCAGGGAGATGAGATGGATGAAGGATATAGTGTTGCAATACCTCTGCCTTCTACTTTTGTACTTGTGTGTGTGTGTGTGTGTGTGTGTGTGTGTCTGTATATATATATATTGTATATTCTTAATGATGTAAAGTATAATATTTATGGCTGGAATTATTTATTTTGATTTAATATTTTTGTACGTAAAATGTTTATATTAAGGCTGCTTTTGCTGTTTTTTGTGTTAAACCTTGCAGTCAAACCACTGCATTTTACGTACTCTACATTATATGTAGCATTATGACAAAAGTGATACTTCATTGTCACTGTACTCAGTTGTTTACTTTCAATCAGTAATTTTTCGTCTTGTTGCAGGCTGCTTTGGCCTTTCAAGGTGCTACACAATTTGCATAGGGGTATTTTTGGCATTTCAATACAATCTTTTTATAAGGAAAATAGAGCAGGTTGGGGGTTTGGGGCTTGTTTTTTTTTTTTTTACTTATTAGGCAGACAGCATTAAGGGAACAAATGAAAAATGAATACAGCGTTTGCTGTATTATCAGTCATTATCTTTTAGGTATATTTTTAATTTCATATGACCTCTGTGGCCAGTGCTATCAGTCGCTGGTTTGGTGCTATCACAATGTATTTATTAATTCTCTGTGGCTTTAGACAGTTAGCTACAGTACCACCATAGAGAAAGGGGGGAAATGGATGGATGAGCCAATTAAGGTAAACTAAGGTCTAACCCAAACCTTAGGATCTCACCCTGCTAATGGGTCCAAAACTCGAAACCCATTTTTAAGGCTCGCAAAACCTTGGTTACATTTTTTAAATTAATATAGTCTAATTGCATCCGCTGTGGGACTTCCGTCTGGAAATGGGGTGCTGGATTTGTCCAAGACAGTGTGATTGGGCCATATGTTCCCATGGTGTGTATGCTGAAAAGTATAGCAAAATCTGCCTCAAAATTGTAAGAAGCCAAACCCGCCTACTTCGTATTATGCTCTTGGGAGTGGGGTCTGCAGAAATGTGGGAGGGGTCATGGAACAGCCAGGACACCCTGGAAAAACATCCTAACTTACCTGACAATGCATAAGTTACTGTTCTGGGCTATCCTAACTCAATATCAGCAGACATCTGGAATGCTTCAGTGGATTTCTATACATACAGGGCCATCTGCAAACAAGAGGGGATGAGTAAGCTTCATCTCAGACTTACAAGGTGTTTCAATCAGTTCACGTTGTACATGCAAACACCCGGCCCCTCTTACACATGCTGGTTAATGTGTATTAGTGCATTGCTTTGCTCTTCCCCAGCAAAGCATCTGTAATCTTTGGGTTTCTTCCATCCATGCACAACTGATTCTGTAGTCCTTGTTCAAGAATAGCTCCCACTGGAGTCAAAGTTTGGCTGAGTGAGGACTGCAGAAGGGTCTTTGTCTGTATGTCACCAGCCTTGCTGCCTATTACATATAGACCATCTACTCAGAACTCTGCAGTACATCTGTGGTGGTGACTTGGCGAGACTATTTTTGTAGAAGATGACTCTGCCCTTTAATTCTTTCCCTACAGTTTTACTACACATGGGAACATACTGCCCATTCTCACTATATTTTTGGTGTGATCAGAAGCCAGGAACTCTCAGGAACAGTATGGGAGGGAACATCATGGGACTTTCACCAATGTGGGAAACCAAAGAGTTTATCCAAAAAATTGGATAAATACCTTTACTTTCGGGTGCACACACTTACCAAACCCAACCTCAGAACTTTTTGAGCTCCTGTTAACCTGCATTATACTTCAGCCATCACTAAGTAGAGCAAATGTAATCAGTTTGTTGAAACCTATAGTATCGATAAACTACAATCATAGAAACGTAGGGCTGGAAGGGACCTCGATAGGTCATCTAGTCCACTCCCCTGCACTAAGGCGGGACTAATTGTTATCTAGACTATCCCTGGCTGGGATTGTCTAATCTGTTCATGATCATGTCCACTGATTTATAATCCATGCTTTTGCTAGGCTATCATCAGCATCTTTATTCTGCCATCTAAACTTGGTCTATTTTAGAATGAAAATTGCTAGCCAGATCCCCAGTGGGTATAAATTGACATCACGCTATTAAAATCAACAAGGTTATGCTAATTTCCACCACTCGGAAACTCTGGCCTTTGCCTACTTTGTCAAATGTTGCCTAAGAATTCATGCATTTAATGTTTGGATCCAAAAAGAAGATATATTATCCCATATCCATTTTGCATTTTATATTTCACCAAGTTGTAGGATATGGTCCTACGGCAGGCAGATGAATCGTTTATCACCAACCTGGGTTGTATGTTGGTGAGTCATGGTAATGAAATGACACCCGCAATATTTTTTGAGAAAATGCCAAAAATACCATTTCAAAGTATGTTTTATTAAAAAAAACAAAACCAGGGCAAGGGGTGAGAGAGTAGCTATGAAATCATGATTTTGTGATTACTACTCGTCATTAATACTTCTGTCCTGTAGGGGAAAAGGGAAAATTGCACTAACTTTTGGAGAAAAACCAATGGTGCTCAATTAATGCTTGGACAGTACAGGCTGATTTTATTTTCTGGAATGAAGTGAACTAGTATTTATAAAAAAGAAATAATATTTAGACCTGTATGCATTCCTTTCTACCCTGTAGTTTAATAACCGCCGGCAACAGAGGCAAGAGAAAGCTAAAATTATAAAATAAAGTGTAAGGGAATTATTTATAGTTGCTTATCTTTAGAATCACTGATAGATTTAAATAAGTTAGAAGAAAAGGTGGGGACCACTGAGATATTCGTTCTTGTGACGTAAATATAATTCTATTTTTTGCTGTACCAATGCCATTATTTTTCTAAAAATTGTTTTTTTCCAAGCACTTTCCTGTACAAGGTTATTTTTTTCTTTTCTTACCGCCAAAAGGAAATGAAAAGATCTGTAGCATGTGCATTTGTGGTCTCTTTTTGCCATTATCGCGGCTCACTACATGTGCGCTATTGTAGAGATCAAATACTTTGTACACAAGGGAATAATTCGTTGCTGATCAAAGTGAATGTTACACTAACATCTCTTTTCCCAAGCTTTTGATTGCTGGAGTTCTTCAGTGCAAAGGAATGAAGGAACCATCGGAGACGTAGTACGCACATTATCAAAAGTTTCGGAAGGTAGGAATAAGGTGAAATATTATGGGCCACATCCTCAGCTGGTGGAAATAGAGTAGTAGCTCCAATGAGGCCCACGCTAATTTAAAGAGTTAATCAAAAACGGATGTCTTTTGGAAGGAGGGATGGTCCCGGGGTTAGGACACTACACTGGGATTTGAGAGAACTGGGTTCAAGTTTCTGCTCTGCCACAAACTCCCTGTGTGACCTTGGATCAGTCACTTAGCTTTTCTGTGCCTCAGATCGTCTCTCTGTAGAATGGGGATAATACTACGGCCCTGCCTCACAGGGGTGTTGTGAGGATCAATCTAATAAGGGTCAGATAGTGGGTGATATATATGTACTTTATATAGAACTATGAAAAGCTAGATGAACATTAAATATGTAAGGAAGTCTGAACACAAGATAAAATTGGGTTCAAGGCAGGGAGATTTCAAAAAAACATCCTACAGGAGCGTTACCAAACAATGATACATTCCACCGAGAATACTGTATCTTAGGGTTTGTCTATATTATGTGTTAGTCTGCACCAGAGGGGTGTATGTTTTAGTCTGCACAAGTATGTCACGTACTAACTGGCCCATGTGGGCCCTGCTGGCATGTGCGAAAAATTCCCTAGTGTGCATTAACGTAGAACTGTTTGAAACGGGACTATGTTAACATGCAGTAGGAAACTCTGAATACACGCCAGCAGGGTCCACGCAGGCCAGTGTGCAGCCTGTTAGTGCAGACTAAAATTTACACCCTTCTGGTGGGACTAATGCTTTATGTAGACAAGCACTAACAGATTTCCCAGCTTGCTGAAACTGGTGGGTATGCACTTGGCACAGCTAAGCCATGCCTCAGCTGCCACTAGTAGTGTGCTCCTGGGGGAATTCTGCGCCACTGCCCATGCGCAGAATTCATGTCTCCCGCAGATTTCTTTGCTTCCCTGCAGAAAAATGCTTCTGATGGGAAAGTAAAGGGAAGCTGTAAGAGCGGTCATGCGCCTCTCCCTGGCAACACAGGCAGGTTGGCTCGGGTGCCCGGAGCAGCTGGTAGAGACTTAAATCACCACCAGGAGGTGGTGAGCTGGGCAATCATGCAAGCTATTGCAGCAAGCTCAGCATGGAGGGGCAGGGCTTCAGGGTGTTTCTGAGGAGATAGGCATGGGGTAGGCTCTCTCCCCTCAGGCAGAGCAGAATGAAGCAGCCTGCCTGCTTAGTGAATTGTTCCCATTGTCTTTGTGATTTCCCACAGGAGTATAAAACAGGTGCAAAAGTTTTAAGGCTCCTTCGCATTGCCAGAGCGGTGTAAAGGGCAGTGTGGCCTTATAAATGCTTATGGTGCTTTCATGATTAGAACTGGTCTAAATATTTGGACTGAGAAAATTTCCTATCAAAATGTGCTACATGAACTGTTGGCTACTGACCTTTTTGGAGATGGTCAGTAGCCAATACAAATTGTGAGTTTGAGTCCCCAGCCCTCACTTGCTCTTCAGTTACCTATGATGTAACACTGAGCATATGGCTGCATATATTTGTTGACTAATAACTAGAAATAAAGGGTCAAACCTAGCTCCATTACTATTAGGCAAGGGGGTTTGTGGATTTCCCCCAATGCTCCCCACTGCCATTCTCCATCCATTGTATTGTAGTTTAAATAAATTACCTAAATAATTGAAACCAGAGTGATTATATTACGTTATTTGGACAAATAAAATTTGCAGAATTTTGCAGAATTTTAAAATATTGTGTGTAGAATTTTTAATTTTTGGTGCAGAATTTTTAATGTTTTCGTGCAGAATTCCGCAGGAGTATGCTAGCTGTTTTACCACAGCTATGCTGCTATTTATACTTGCAAGGTAGCATATGTACACGCAAGCAGGGGCCCGAGCCCCTAACTCATCGTGTTGATGTAGCCATAGCTGCAACCATCTACAGCAGATAGTATCGTACCATTCAGTGCACACTGTGCTTAATTTCTGCCAGGGCTGAGCCCCGGCACCTCTAGGCTTGGCAGTTCATAGCCCTGGCACCTGTGGGCTTGCTGCATCAGTTATGAAAGTAAAAAAAAAATGCACATAACCCAAGACAATTCCAACAGAAAACCTCTCTCTATCAAATACTCTGGTGAACAAGAGTGAAGTACATTTCTGGGTCCACCTATTTGTTCAAATGCTTCTGGTGCAGTCCATGACAAGGGATTGGAAGTGTTAAAATCACCCAGACAGTTCAGTGCCATGCGTATTGCCCCTCATGCTTTTCACTGCATCGCTTATTTTTTTCCATAAGTTCTCCAAAGTGATGGGCTTGTGAGCTGAGTTTTGTTATCAGTAGCCACCAGTAAGTAAACCCATTAAGACAGCACAGTAGGCCTGAGGGCTGAATTTGGCATATTGGTTTCAGAACTGGAAAGCCAGCGTGCTTCAGTGGTTGGCTGGAGGGGGGGCTGCGGTGCTCAGCACCTTGCAGGATCGAGCTCTTGCTTCTGGACTGTCCCATCTCTTGCAGAGTCATCTTGAGAGCAGTTTGGTTTGGGAGCTGGTTGGCATGTGGTGGCAGGGGATAAGAGTGAGACAAAGCTTATTTAGACTGTAAGGTCTGTGAGACAGGCACTGTCTTTTGGTTATATGTTTGCACAGCATCTGGCACCATGGGGCCTTGGTTCATGACTAGTGCTCCAGGATGCTATGATAATGCAAATACTACTACTAATAATTAATCATAGAACTGCCTTTGATGGGGTGGATGTACCTTGCCCCCTTCCTCAGCAAGGGGAAGAAAGGGTTAATAGACTCTGCAAAGAAAAGGAAAAGCCCTGCCACAAAAGGCTGGCTGCAAGCTGCCTTCACAGAGGAGTGAGGAGCCATTGCCATTTACTTCAGTGGGGCCATGGAGACACCGAGAGGAAGTACCGTCCCAGCTGAAGTCAATTGGAGTTTTGCCATTGACTTCAGTGGGGCCAGGATTTCACCCCCAGATCTTACACCGCCCAAAATCATCTGTGATCTGCTATCACAGAATTGGAGCACAGCTAAAGATTTGTCGACAAGCAGGATGTCTCCTGCATGACTTCCATGCTCGTGTGTTCGACCTAAATATTTCATCCATGCCAGGATTTCATTGATCTCTTGTGTAAAAGAGCTACTTTGCATCTGTTCACATCCTGCAGGAATGCTTTTTTCCTCCTGCTTTTAAATGAGAGGAGTATATTCTATAGATCAGGGAAATCACTGCTTGGAATCCTGTGGTCAGGTGTGGCGTGCACACTTTGGACAATTGGAGAGAGGTCAAAGAGTTGCAAGAGTGATTTGAGGTTGGGTAGATCTATGCTATAGGGCAAGACTTAAGGAGCCAAACCGATTAAGCTTCTTAATATTATTATTTATGTTTATTATAGTAGTGTCTAAGGGACAACCAAGAGTGGGGTCCCATTGTCCTAGGCCCTGTGCAGACACAGTAATACACTGTCTCTGCCCTGAAGAATCTAGCTGGCCTCTTTGCAATTTTATCCCAAGGCCAGAGGGAGCAGAGGGAAAGCACCTCCTGGGTCCTACTGCCTCCAGATTGTGTGGGTATGTGTGAGTGTTGTGGGGGGCTCACAGCAGTGCAGGGGGAGGGAAGGCTCTGTCTGGGCCCCACCTTCCCCCCTCCACCCAATGCAGCCGTCCTTGCTTTGGCTGGAATCTCTGGCTGGGAGATGATATCTGACATAAGAAGGCCCTTTTATCGAGCAGACAAATTCAAACTGGAAATACGACGACTTGTTAACAGTGAAGGTAATTAACAATTGGGACGACTCCCCAAGGGATGTAGTAAATTCTCCATCAGTTGGAGTTGTTACATCAAGACTGAATGTCTGTCTAGAAGGCAGGGGTGGTTCCAGCCTCTTCCTGGTGTGTGTGTGTGGGGGGGGGTGGCTGAGGTGGGCCTTAGCCCCCCCTTATGAGGCTGAGCCCCTCTTGGCACTCAGGGAGCAGGGCCCAGGAGCCTGGGCTGGAGTGGGTCACTCCAGGCTGCTGTGGGGAGCCCCAGACCCTCAACCTGACCTGGACGGTGTGCCCCAGTGGGTGGGAACATGGGCCAGGGGCTGCTCTCGGGCACCCCTGCCTGGGCTTACTTCTCTGCTGCTACTGGAACTGGGCACCTGGCCAGCAGTTGCTGCTCTCTCTGCTATGCCTTTAGAGTTGGGCGGCCAGAGATCAGCAGCTGCTACAGGGGGGCTAAGGCAAATTTTGGGGTGGCTATAGCCCCTGCAAGATTCTCCCCAGAGCTGCCCCGGCTAAAAGATACACTCTTGTCCATCCAAATGTTGTTGGACTCAAGAGTGTTTACCTATGTTGTGTGGGACAATGAGTCTCTCCATTGCAGAAATTCCTAGGTGAGACTCTCTGGCCTGTGCTACGCAGGAACTCAAACTAGAGCAACGGTACCTGTATTTCCCTCTTGTGGTCCAGCAAGGGCACGCACTCGCAGGCTTCTGGCTACCTGGCCATCACCTCTCTTGGGCAGAGACACGTGTCTCCCTGCATCCTGTCTGGGTATTTCCAGGCTGCACAGCTCCTGGCCTATACTGTGATAACCCCAATAAGGTAATCTACCACAGCAGGCCTGCTTTGCCTTCTGTAAAGTTACCACATAGCCTTTTCTAAGCAAGCACATTTATTCTTAAGGTGAAAGCATTACAGAGAAAACAGATGGATAACAATAAAAGAACCTACACAAATGCCAGTATGTTTTTCTGAGATCACCCCAGCGTCAACAAGGGCTCTGGCAGCTGACAATCCTTCAAACCCCACTGAGTGTTTTTTTCCTGTGGTTACAAGCTCAAAACTGCCTTGGGTCAGAACAAGCACACCCATGAATCTGTGAGGCCCTGCTCTACACCTGAAACGTAGGCCAATCTGGCTACGTTGCTTAAAGGTGGGAAAAACTCCCCCTCCCCCCCCACTCCCGCCCGAGAGGTTTAGTTAAGCCAACCAAAGCCCCGGTGTAGACAGCACTAGGTTGACAGAAGAATTCTTCCGTCAACCTAGCTACCACCTCTAAGAGGGGTGGATTTACTGCAGTGCTGGAAGAACCTCTCCTATTCTGCTGCTGTAGCAAGTGTCTACACTACAGCCATGTAGCTGAAGCACTGAAGCTGTGCCACTAACCTCTCAAGGGAGACTGGCCCTCAGTCACTTCTTTATACTGTTTGGGTCTTTGATCCCTCCTCCTTTGGTCAGCAGACAAAAGGGCCCCTCCTCAGGGTGATACTTCAAAGGGCCAGAGGTGGGAAATTTGCACTTCCACACTTCCTTCCAAGCATTTCCTAGGAAACCGACTTACCTCTAAAAGCTTATAACTTCCCAGAGTTTACATTAGTTTGCTCTCCTCCCTAGAGATGTTACATACAATCCCACAATACTACACAAATATTTGCCTTTTTAATAGAGAACGCCTACGATACTGTAACTTAATTCAGTAAGGTTTAATTTAATTCAATGAGGCTGGTCCAGGCTATTGCAGGAAATTGTCACAGCCATAACAGTCTCTGAAAATGGCCCCATTTTCCCTGAGAGTGACAAGGTAGGTGAGGTAATATATTTTATTGGACCAACTTCTGCATTTTTGCATAAGCTGAGTCATATTAGAGCTAATTTTAAACCGTGGTATGCCCATAGCATCGTCAGTTGAAAAATTTCCAACAACATTTTTCCATCAGAAATGTTGTTTTGTTGAACTGAAACTTTCTGCAGGAACATGTTGATTTTGGTGAAATGTCATGTAAAAGAAGTTGAAATGAGGTATTGTGATAAGGGCATGTTGACCCTGTGGGGATGAAATATTTCACCTTTTCATTTTGAAATGATTTTGTTTCTAAATTGTTTGCAGTGGTATAGTAGCTGTCTTGGTCCCAAGGTATCAGAGAGACAAAGTGGGGGAGATAATATCTTTCATTGGACCAACTTCTGTTGGTGAACTAGACCAGATTTCGAGCTACACAGAGAAGGAGAGCTCTGTGTAGCTCAAAAGCTTGTCCCTTTCACCAGCAAAAGTTGGACCAATAAAAGATATTACCTAACCCACCTTGTCTCTTGTTTTAGAAATCTATTTCATTTCAGATTACATAATATAAATGATCAAATACAACACCAAACACTTTGCTTGGCCTGAAATGAAATTTTGCAAGAAATTTCCAATTTCTTTGGTTTCAAATTTCAAAATTGCAGAATGTCCCATGAAACAGAAATTCTGGTTCCCACACAGCTTGGCTTGGACATATCATTTCTAAAATGTTTGGACATACGATAGAATGAATGTGCACAAGATTTCTTTCCAGGTTACATCTTAAAAGACAAAATAAATCATATATAAGCATGTACCGAATCTGTTTAAATGTTTACCTCTCTCTAATGTAAAAATTGATTCTTGTATCCAGTAGCTGTTCCTTTAAGACAAAATCTAGATGGGGTACAGTGCACATACGGAAGCATTGATTAGGCAAGTGGCAAGCTATGACTTAAGATTGTCCATTTTCACCATTAAGGTCCTGGTGTTAGCAAGGCACTTATGCATGTGCCTAACCTTCAGCATTCACTTGCTCAAGACCATGCCTGGCTTTAAGTACCTTGCTGAATCAGAGCCTACAACGATATCCAACTGCAGCTAATTAGTGGTTGGTGTATAAAAATATTCATCTTTGACAAGAAAGCTACGGACAAAACCCAGATATCTAAAGAGTAATCCCTGAGTGCAAAGTCCTTGTGTGTGTGTGTCTGTGGGTAGGGTTACATATGTATTCTTCCTTAAATAAAAATGATTACTTGGCTCCATTCATATGTTGATCATTTTCATCATCCTTCCATAATCTTTAACTACACTTCTGATGAACAATTAAATTAATCAGGTTTTTGCCTCATTGTCCCATATTAATCCAGGCTTGCTAGCTGCTGACCTTCTTTGAAGCTGTTCGCTACTGGGTTTTTTCGCACTACACAGAAGGGAATATTTTAAGTAAAACTCATTAACTGCAGTGTAGCAGAGAATGATGGTTGACTTCATGGGAACACATTGCCAATGTTCTCTATTTTGCAAGGATGTCTGAGGGGGAAAACCTTAGTAATTGCACAGATTCGTCACCAACGTTTCTCAGTACTGGAGATTGTCCCGGTCTCCAGAAATATTTTTAAATGCAGAAACACAAGTGCAGATTACACCTTTTAATGGTAAAAGTCAAGTATACTGGTGTAACAATTTGGGGACAGTTTACAAATACTGTGTGAGATTTTGAACTTTCTGTATGCGACGCTTGAATTAGTGGGGGTGGGAGTGAATTTTCATAGATCCCAAGGCCAAAAGGAACCTCTGTGATCATCTCTTCTGACCTCCTGTAGAACACAGGCCAGCGAACTGCCTCAGAATAAGTCCTAGAGCAGATCTTTCGAAAAACATCCAAACTAGATTTAAAAATTGCCAGTGATGGAGAATCCACAATGTTCCTTGGTCAATTGTTCCACTGGTTAATTACTCTCACTGGAGGTGGGGATAAGGGGGCGGGCTCCCTTCTTTTAGGGACTACCTCACTTCTGTCTTGTGGGCCCCTTACTTCCCACTACTGTTTAAATTAAAGCGAGCCACTTTTTCCCATAATTTAAGCACTGTCTTTACCAAGCTGCAAATTCTGTCTTGTCCTTTCACTTCTGTGTTGGGCTGAAATTCCAAGAGGCGGTGATACAAAGCTGACACCAGAGGACCGTTACATTGGAATGCTCCTCTTGTCAAATACAAACAGCCTAGAGATGATGCTGGCTCACGCCAAAGAGAAACAGTTTGTCAGGGGAGAGCTAGCCCAGCAGTGAAGTCACCTGGTCGGGGTCTGTGATCACCTGAGGAAGGTGATCTGAAGTCACCTGACCAAGGTCATAAAATGGAAGGCTTATCTAGTTGAGATCTTTTGTCATTTTTGCCAGCTCAAAGTAGAGGCATGAAGCTGTGGGGGACCCTGCCGACCTGAACTCAGATGGTCCCAAGGGAAGGGTGAGCTAGAATGAGGGTCACTGTGTGCAGGGTGTTTGTTGTTTTCTAAATGATCTGGTCTCTGTTGTGCTTTAGGTCTTAAGTAAAGAGCAATGGTGCTTTAGAATCCTGTGCAAAGTCTGTCTCTGTGTGTGTGCGCACTCCAGCTATCTTACAGCCCTTGAAGAGTTGATCTGTAGACCCACATGGCTAGAGTTCTGGGAGTGGGTGTGTTTAAGCAATGGGGAAATCTGGGAGTCAGCACTGGTACCAGGGTTGAGGTTGTTGGACTGTGGAGGTCTCAGTTGGTCAGGATGGAAAGCACGCTAGAGGTCCTGCACCCCGAAAGTGTGCCGAGAGATCCCAAGGCAGGGGCAGTGCCAGGACTTGGAGGCTAAAAGCACTTCATGCTTTTCGGGAGCGCTCTGCTTCATTCCAAGGTGTTGGCCAAGATGGTGGCCATCATATATGCATGTCAGGTCTCTTGTACTACAGTCTTCACGTTATGCCAGACCTTTACAGCCTGGGTCAGATTTTCAACGTCTGGAGCATGCAGCTGAGCACATTCATTTGCACATACCTGGCTTCCATGCACATCTACCCATTGTGGCCATTCAACCAGGTATGGCTCTGCATTAGACGTATATAGCTGCATGTACACAGCTACGTGGGACAGACTTTGAAAATATGGCCCTATGTGACATAAATTCAGACGCAAATGAAATGTTGCTGAACTTGCAAACGCTTAACTGAACTCACAAGTAATAAGCCAAGTGTGCTATGCCCCAAATTCTCTGCCGGTGTAAATGGGTGCAAATCCATTGGTTTCAATATGCCAACAGAGAAGAAGAAAGTAAATTGGAACTTTTCTCTACAAGAGTGAAGACTACAGTGTCCTTTTTCTACAACTTTCAGCTCCCACAGAGCCTCCTAGTGTTACTATAACACAATTAATACATCTGCCACTACATCCACGATATTTCCCATGTATGGGACTCCCCCAACTCTACCTCCAGGGAAAGTCTTAGCTTTGCCTTCATTCCCTCTTGCCTGGTGTGCTGACTCTTCCTTCTTCATGGATTTCCCCGTCTATCATATCTCTGTAAACACAAACTTCGTACAGAACAATAAAAGCTGTACAACGGGATCAAGCCATGTCATGACACACCGTACTGCTGGCTTCCAAGCCAAGTAACTTTTCCTCTTCCAATGAAGATGAAAATTTAACTCATTATTAGGCCAGCAAGCACTTGTTTCTGATACCTTCCTTTGAAATGACACTCGCATTTGTAAACTCTGCTGATCAAATTGTACCAGTCCCTTTCAATCATCTTAGAAAAGTGCTTCCAACAACCCCTATCAGCGTCCACGGATTTGTGCTGTGTAATAGAAAACAAACTACAGGTTTTTCCAGAGCTAGTTCATTTCCATGGTTGTTGGCATAACTGAAATTAATAAGAATGCATGCTAGCACAGTGGAGGGCCCCTTAATTATGTGACCTTGCTAGGCTGATAATTGCCTTCTCCTTAATGAGTTTATTCCTGTACTGGGGAAGATGTGTGATATAAATTGGGGCACTTTGATTTCATGATTTGTTTTTTCATTTGACAGAATGAGTTTTCCATGTCTTTTATATATGGTCTAGTGCAGTGCTTCTCAACCAGGGGTACGTGTTCCCCTGAGGGTACGCAGGGGTCTTCCTGGGGATACGTCAACGCATCTAGATACTTGCCTAGTTTTACAACAGGCTAAAGAAAAAGCACTAGCGAAGTCAGTACAAACTAAAATGTCATACAGACAATGACTCGTTTATACTGCTCTCTATATTATATGAATGTTTCTCAACCTGGTGGGAAGGCGTGATTTATTTTATAATGATATGGCAAAAATGAGAAAGCAAGCAATTTGTCAGTACTAGTGTGCGGTATCACTTGTGTATTGTTATGTCTGATTTTGTAAGCAAGTCATTTTTAAGTGAGGTAACATTTGGGGTACGCAAGAGAAAGGGTATAGTCGTCTGGAAAGGATGAGAACCACTGGGCTAGTGGATAAGGCACCGGCGTGAACGTCAGGAGATGATGGGGCTAGTCCCACCAATGCCTCTGAATTCTTGTGTGAGCTGGGTCAGTCACTTGAGTTGTGTAAGTCTCTTTCCCCTCCCACCCTTTGGCTGGCTCATCAAGTTAGACAGTAAAGTCTTTGGGGAAGAGAGAGTCTCTTGCTATGTGTATATACAGCACCTAGCATGTTAGGGCCTCTACGTGCTCATGTATCGTAATCATAATGACCAGGATCTAACGACTATTGCATTACGAACTTATTCTTTGAACTGTATGTTTCGGCTTACTGGTTAATAGGTTTCAATTCACAGCCCAGTAAAGACCAAATTCCAAGCTAACCCACCTCTGATTCTTTATATTTTGCATTTCTGAATATAGGTGACCTAAACATATCCTAGTTGTCTCACAAAAATTGTAGATTGAAAACCCGGCAATGCACTGCACATCAACAAAATATAGAATCATAGAATATCAGGGTTGGAAGGGACCTCAGGAGGTCAGCTAGTCCAACCCCCTGCTCAAAGCAGGACCAATCCCCAATTTTTGCCCCAGATTCCTAACTGGCCCCTTCAAGGATTGAACTCACAACCCTGGGTTTAGCAGGCCAATGCTCAAACCACCGAGTTATCCCTTCCCTTGCCCCCCCCAATATATAAATATAGGCCAAGAGCTTCCAAACTGGGTGCCTGAAGTTAGACCAGAGGCCCTTATTTAAGCACCTTAGTGTGCTGGATCTCCAAGGGGTCGCACTCTTCCTGCATGGTAGGCCATGCAGCCTTATGCTTCCACGACCGAGCCCCTGGCTTCAGCACTCCTTCACACCATGAGCTCAGCCCAGCGAATCCAGTTGAAATAGACGCCTGGTTCGAGACTGCGCTCTCCAGGGACTGATGTGCTGCAGCAAGTGTTTACAGTGACAAGAGGCAGGGTTTGCAAAACAGTAGGAGTGATGAGTCAACCGTCACATGAGGTCGGAAGTCCTTTGGTTAGCACAGAGGAATTGGCATTAAGAGGAAGGCCATCTGGCCAACCCAGAGCACTCCACCAGCCAACATTTCAGGCTCTGTCTCTTTTCTGACTTCTTTGGCAGTCCCAGGCACACTCTTTGTCCTCTGCGTGTCACCTCTCAGTCCTTTGTTCTGGAGCTAGTCTCTGGACAGCTTCCCAGCAGAGAGGTCAAGGGGAAACTTTCTTCCCTTGGTGTTAATGTTCTGGTCATTGAGGCCAGCTGTGGTCTCTTTTTTGCATTGATACCGGTTGTTTTCAGAAGGTTCCATCTGGTTCCTTAACAACTCATTCATTGCAGCCAGACAGCAAGGCGACACCCACCTCTTAGGTCCTGCACTGCCCCCCAAAGCAGACTTAACCCTTGAATCCCCCACTGGATGGCGATTCAAATTATATAGGGAAACTGAGGCACGAGTAGGATTCACAAAACTATGACAAAAAATTTCCACTTTGTCACATGTATAAAAGGAAAAAAGGTTTCTGCAATACAGCTCTTCCTTAGAGTAATGTATTACCTTCTGTTACGCCCACATTTTCCAAAAAACCGGGAGAACAGTCTGTATGCTAAGGACATTTGGTTACTGCCTTGAAAAACATACTGTGTTTTATTCCTAATAGGCAGGTGGTGGGGGCACGGGGCGAACAGCTGAGAGGATTTTTTTAAAAGATGGACCTTTCCACCTGTGGGACTGCAATGCACGATTAATTTGAGACACTGAATAAAGTGACTTTGGCGCTTCCATTGCACTCCCAAGCGAACATCAGAATAACTCTGCTCTAAATAGTTTAATGTCCTTTCCTTCCATCTCTATGGATTTCCCCAAATCTCAGATTTCTGCTTCAGTTAAGATCCAAAACGAAGGTAGTATGGGAGGAGATTGACGAGTAAGTAGTCCTGCTAGGTCACACTAGAGGTCACTGCAGGGAAGGGAGAGAATTATGTACACTGCATTTCCTTTTATTACTCCCAACATATGGCTAGAGAAGGCCCCTTTTCTGACCCATCTCTGTATGTTTATTTAACCTTTGCTTTAAATCTCTAATTAAAACAAATGCATTGAATAGCATACCCCACAAAGAAACGTATGCAAAATTTAGCTATATTCAGAATATCCTATTCTTTATGGCAGAGGAATGCAATTCTCAGAGGAGCTGTTCCCTGTCATTTCTGCTAATTAGTGAGTAATAGCTTAAAAGGACAAGGAAATGTAAAAACAAGTGGTGGGTATTTATGTGGGAGGTGAGGTACCAGCAAAGTGGTAAACAGGATGCAGTCAGACTGAGTGCACCCTGGATGCTAAGCTATACAAGGACTTCTGTGAGTTGGTGCCAGAGGGCACTGAAGATTTGATCTAATGTAGGTATATTATGGGATCTGTTCAGAGGGGCCATGCAAATCCTTGGGATGGGGGTGCAGTTTTTCTGGTTTTGCTTGGCTCTGACCTGCATAGAGTGTGTTTGTCTCCACATGGTAAAAACTGGCTGGTAGGTTTTCTTACGCTCTGTTGTGAAGTTGACTCCCAAATACTATTTATGGTGAAGCTGAAGACAGCCTCTGAAATTAACAATAGATGACTATAAATCTTAGTCAGTTACTTAGCAACTAACCCACTAAAATGCAAAGGTTAAAAGGAGGGGGCTTATTTAGAAATACCTTGGTGTGTACATAATGCCCAGTTTTACATTTCTGGGTGGGAGTACAAAGAAAATTCATGTGATCATTACAAATTATTGTATCGATCAAGGCAGGGAACTGCTGTAAAATTATTCAAAGCGGTTTCGATCCAAATACCCCAGCAATGTGACACAAGTGCGAAAGCAACGCTCATGTGTTAGTCAGAGGGCTGTGATAATGAGCACAACAAGCCTCTATGGCATTCCACGTAAAGGATGGAACACAGAGTGCTCTCGTTGACTCTCTCTAGGCTTACTTTGCTGCTGTTTCAGACATTCAAAGTGTGTGTGTCACAGAATAACTGTGCAGTGAATATTCCACATACATTTTACCAGGATGAGAATGCTAATGGACTATGCAGCAGAAAAGCTACACAGTGCAATAAATAAATACATGAAAGTAAACGAAGCAATATGGCACGATTCATCTTGTTTTGAGTTGCTGTTCTGCCTGGCACAGCTTGAAATTCCCCAGCCTGGTCTTGATGCATAATCATCTCTATTTTCAATAACCGAAAGGTTTTCAGGCCATCACATTGCCTCCCTAATAAAGGACCCAAGTGAGGGCGCATTTAGCCACAAAGAAAGGGTTTGGTGAATAAGCAGAAGACGGTGCTGTAAAATAGATCCCTGTTTTATAGTCCAGTCCTTCAGCGACATGGTATTTAGAGACACTTACTTGGTTTTCTAACTCTCTTTTTGTTATTGAAAGGGCTTAGACAATAGCAACCAGAGGGTTATTATCAATGAGATAGTAGATGGCTGCAGAATTAATAAAGGGCTGTAATTCACCTGAGCTGAAGCTCTCCGTGTCAAGAGCCACAAGAGGGCTGACTGAGCAATATATAAACATCCAGCGTCATTTGTGATGTAAACTATTGTCGTGGGGGTCAGATCTTCAGCTGGCATAAACCAGTGTTGATCCAGTGAGTACAAAGGGGTTATGATGATTTTTACTCCAGCTGAGGATCTGGTCTGCTGCCTTGTAATTTATCCCTGTCAGCAGCTGATGTTAAAATGTTCTCTAGAAAGGCCACATTCTGCTTGCCTTGCTCATGCAATGTATTTGACTTCAGTGGGGCTGCTGGCAGGATGCAGGTGGACAGGAATTAGCTCTGCACAGCACCTGGGGACAAGTATTGGAAGAGCTGGGTGAATAACACTAGAAATTTTCCAGGAACATTTGTCTAAATTTGAAGGGTTATAGTCTATATTTTACAAGTATGGTACGGGGTGGGCAGCAGAAGGGAATTAGGAACCTCCCATTTCTTGCATTGTCCTGTAAAGGCAGGGCCAGTCTTATGGGTGGGCAACCGCCCAGGTCACTGTGGTAGGGCACCATGGTCTAAACAGGCAAGGAGTGGGGTGAGCCTGGGGTGCGAGGCCACAGAAGGGTGTTTGGAGCAATGGTGGGGAGGCAGCAGGGCCCAGGGGTGCAGTAAGAGCCTGAGGGAATGAGTGCAGGGCTGTGGGGAGCCCAGGGAGGCAGCAGGAACCGGGGGTACCAAAATACAAGTTCACCCAGGGTGTCATTTCCCCTAAGGCTGGCCCTCAAAGGTCAGACAGAATTCCAGTGCCCACCTGAGGGGAGTTCAGAGATGGCACTCTAGCTATTCCCCTGTGTTGCCAGCTGTCCTAAAAGGGGAATGGAAAGGCACTGAGTAGGCAGAGCCATGGTTCTGCCAGCATCCCTCCCACACACACATGCTGAACAGCATCCGTATGGGTGTAATGTCATGCATGCTCCACCAGAGCACGGGGGGCAATGTGTCTGAGGCCGGGAAACATGGCTCTGAGTGCTGGGCCGAAGTCCGTGCACAATCGAGCCCCAAACAAATTAGTTGTGTGAAAACCACTCCCCCGCCCCGTGTGTGCGTCTGCTTTCCAAGCACCTTCGCGCCCTTGACTTTTGCTGCCACAAAGGTTTGCAGAGACAGAACTTTAAATGTGCTCTGCAAAACTTCATGCAAGAAGTGTGCTCAGCTAGTCAGGGCATAGGAACAATACCCCATGACATATCTGACCAATCAGAATTAGGAAACATTTCATAAATTGCTCAGTCCATAGGAGAAAAAACTCCTGAATAAATTCCAGTTTACCCTTGGAAAAGCTAGTAAGGTATGGTACATACTGCAGTATTTGTACACAGGAGTAACGTTTGCAGTGTAACTGGAAGCCATTCAGCCGGGTAACTGAAGTTTAGGCAGGAACTGTCCTCAACCTTCCCTGGAGCTCATTGATTGCATGCACTAGGTACAATAGCGAAGGGGTCAAATGAACTTTCCTCCCACTTTGCTCAACCCAGCAGGTTGAAACATCAAAAGGAAGCAAGAGCTCTGCTCGCTGTGAAAAAACGGGATCAGCCTTAAAAAGGAAAGGGCAGCAATTAGAATGGACCGCTTTGCACAGGGCTGGTGGCGTGATGTGGGGCAAAATGTGTTGAACAATTTAAATAACCAAAAGTCAACCATGTGTCAAATATATTGCCTCTGACAGATATTATCCTACTGAGCCTATTGCTGGAGGTGTCTGTCTCACCAAAAAATAATACCACATCTGAATTTCATTGCCTTCCGCAGAATAACCCGCAGAAGGATGACACTTCTGTACGTAGCTCCAGCGCATTTCCCTCTGGAAGGAGGGTGTTTATAGGGGTATGGGGTGGTGGCCTTCTTATTACATGGAGGCTTGGGAACATGTGGGGATAAACAGCCAGAAAAATCAGTTCTGCTCCCTGGTTTCACCCCCACAAAACCACGGCAGGATGGGAGCTGTGCATCACCCCGCTTTCAAAGTGGTAGAAACCATGCCCTGAGAAGTGTTAACTCCCAGTGGATTTCCTTGGGGGCAGGTTTGATGAGGGGCTGCCTCCTGGTTCCCTCTTCCTCCCAAAATGCATAGCGCTCCCAAATTGCAATGATCTCACAGATGTTCTCCTGGCCCGTCTCTCGATTTATGAGGTCCCTTAGCACTGAAGTATCCGAGCATCTCACCAACATTAATGAATGCCTCCTCAAAGGAGGGCTTTGAGGTAAGGAAGGATGGCCACCTCCATTCTCTTGAGGGGAAACTGAGGCAAACCGATTAAATGACGTGCCCAGGCTCACACAGGAACATTGTGGCAAAGCCAAGAATCAAACTCAGATTTTAATTTCTAGATGTTCCTGCCCCCCACACCCTCCAAGCTAATCTTTCATGCCCAAGGGGTGCAAGCTCCACTTTTTGGGACACACTGTTGTAAATCTTCATACTATACACTTTCCTCTCTTTTCTTATATGCTTTGAGCTACAAAATATATAATGTTTGAAACATCACCATTAGCATCTGAGTTAGCATCCAGTGAAATGAACAAGGCAGAGCACAGGCTCTCGACAAAGGCAGGCAGACACCTCTGCACTGGCTACACTCAGGTCACATTCGGAAGCTTGTCTTTGCAACCATAACAGTTAGAGACTGACTTTATCTTAATGAAAGCTGAGAGTGGTGAACAATTAAAAGGTAGGTCCATGCCACCTTCCTATGGCCTCAGGGGGCAGGCCCCAGAGGATGGGAAATATTACCCTAGTGCAAATGGAAGTAGCCACAACGTGATTTTTGTTGCAGAAGGGAGCTGGCAATATAGCCATGAATGTAACATACAATCTATATTTCTCTAGCTCCTTTCATTTTAGGAGCCCCAAATGCTTGGGAAACACTACTGTTTGTGGTGGTGTAGCCGTGCTGGTCCCACGATATTAGAGAGACAAGGTGGGTGAGGATATCTTTTATTAGCCCAACATCTGTTGGTGAGAGAGACCAGCTTCTGAGCTTACAAGGAGTTCTTCTTCAGATCTCACTAACACTAATCATTTAAGACCACGTGAGGGAAGCAGGGATAAATGTCCCCTCTTTACAGGTGGGGAAAAAGAAGGCCAGTAAAGTTGCATCACTTGCCCACTGTTGCACAAGAAGTCAGGGACAGGACCCAGTTAAAAAACCCCAGGATTCCTGGATCCCAGTCTTGTGCTTGGATTATGATGGGCCTGATCCTTGTGTGGTGCAGAGAACCCACTGAAGGCAGTAGGAGTTGAGGGGGCTCAGCAATTTGTAAGAACAAGCTCAGTGTGCTGGGTCAGTTGAAGAATCCAGCTTTGTAGAATGCCCCAGCTGCCGACCTCATTGGAGTTACTAGTGGAGTTCCACAGGTTATGAATTTGGCCTGTAAGCAGGTCATTAGGACCATGGGGCAGGTTCTCTGTCCTGTTCAATTCCCTTTCATAGAACCATAGACATGTCGGGCTGGAAGGGACAGCAAGAGGGCATCTGGTCCAGCCCCATGCACTGAGGCAGGACCGAGTTAACCTAGACCAGCCCTGACAGATGTTTGTCCGACCTGTTCGTTTAAACCTCCTAACCCTAATGCTTAACTACCCTTACAGTTCGAAAGTTTTTCCAAATATCTAACCTAAACCTCCCTAACTGCAGACTAAGCCCATTACTTCTTGCCCTACCTTCAGTGGACATGGAGAACAACTGATCACCACACTTGCAAAACGTACATGCAGGCTGTTATCAGGTCCCCATTCAGTCTTATTTACTCCAGACTAAACATGCCCAGTTTTTGTAACCTTTCTTCAGAGGTCAGGTTTTCTAAACCTTTTATAACTTTTGTTGCTCTCCTCCTTAGCAACTGCATCACATTGTTGGCTCACCTTCAATTCGTGATTCACTAGAACCCCAAATACTCGTTTCAGCAGCATTACTGCCTCGCCAGTTACTCCCCAGTTCGTAGCAGTGCCTTTGATTTTTCTTTCCTAGGTGAAGTACTTTGTACTTGTCTTTACTGAAGTTTATCTTATTGAATTCAGACCAATTTTCTAATTTGCCAAGGTTGTTTTGAGTTCTAAGCCAGCCCTCCAATGTGCCACACAGGCACTATAAAGGCTGGGGAAGCCACCCACAAGTCCCCTGTGGGGATTCGCCAGTCACAGAGGACTTTGCAGCAAGCTTGTACACCTCCATCCTTGTACACCCCCCCGTGCAGCGGGTGTGTTGGTGGCAGGAAGGGGTGTGCTGGCTGGGAAGGGAGCACACCTTCAGCACAGTCTGCTCTGATGATCCCCAGCTGACACAGGGATCTTTGGAGACCATAACAAGCTGGGACAAGTTAGAGCAGCCTCCGGGCTGGGGCTAGAGCAGAAGATCATGGAGCTGTCGTTGCTCCCCTGTTCAGCTGTCCCAGTGAGGTGCAGTGGAGAATCTGGACCCATACCCTTTTAAATTAAGAGTGAACTGCACAATTTATAAAAAACTGAACCACCTGTAGCAATTCCTGCCATATGCTCCCAGTAACTGAGCCAAGCGGGACGGCCTGTACATTAGGACTAAATTCGCCCTTGCTTAAGCGGGACCAACTTCACTGATTTCAGTGCAGCTACGCCAGCAGGGGATTTAGCCCTAGAAGTCTGGATTACTTTTAAAAAAAAAGTTTTAAACCTACTACACATGACCTGACCAGCCAGACCATTGAGGGCACTCAAACCCTTATCGCAAAAGCAATTAAACCAAAAATGATTTGCAGGTAACCTGGAAAGCATCTCCCATAGCACATTGATTCTGGTTTTAAATCATTTTTCTGGTGCTTATTTTCTTTTGGCAGGTTTAAATTGACATTTGAGGTATTCTGTACAGTACCTCATACAGGGCACCAAAATGCCATAAACTTAGGGCCTGGTCTTGCAAGGTGCCTCGTGATATGAAATGCCCCTGGCTTTGCCTAGAGATGAGAGTGCTCATTACTAGTTTATTTACCATGTCCCATTATTAATTATTATTTGTACCATAATATCAACTGGAAGCTTATGCAGAGATCAGAGCCCCATTGTACATCCACATATTCAAAAGACAGGCCCTGCCCCGCAAACAACTTACAGTGTGTACATAAGTCACCTCCCACAGCTAACAGGATGAGAAAAAATCCAGGAGGACAAAGAGAAAGAGGGAGAAAGCCAGAAAACAATGACTAAGGGAGAGAGGAAGGTTGGGGAATGAGAAGTAGCAGGGCAAAGGAAGCATAGAAGGGGAGAGAAGGAACGCGGTGGTCAACATTTTCTATTGAAATGTAATTTTGTGCAAAAATTTTGTTTTTGAGAAAAAATGTGGCTTTTCCATAACTTCTACAGAAACTTTTAGGGTAAACATTGTTCAGTTACTGGGCTTTGAAAACCAACCATCTGACTTGGAAAACTGAACATTTTAACTCAAACTAATACATAAAAAAACAGGAAATAAGGTTTTCTGTTTCATTTCCTTCACCAAAACCTCAACAAATGCTCACTGGACATTTGGACCAACATTAAACATGATTTTTATTTTACAATTCCAGCAAAAAAGTTCCATTTTTTTTATTGAAAACTATGAAACTGATGAACAGATTTTTGACTAACTCTGAGACGGGGTCCCAAAGTGAGTGAGATAGGCGGAGAAGAGAACAAACACGAAGGAAAGGAGGGAGATGAGATGACAGTGTGAGGGACAAGAAACGCTACGGTGAACCTACGAAATAATAATGGAGATGCTGCTCCACCATCTGGGCTGGAGATCAGCTCCTCCTGATTCTCTGTCCCTAAGCATGTCTATAGAACCCCGTTTTATGAAATGTTCTTGCCCCACAACGTTCTCTGAGTTTTGTTCCGTATTGTGCCAGATTGCAAAGACCTTAGGTCAGGTGCTGGTGTTTGGTCTGCTGCACCTATTTGATTACCCTGTATAAACAATAAGAATAGGTTAATAAATATGCTGTTAACTCTGAAACTTAATGACACCATGCTGTAGTTTACTGACAACTGGAACTGTGAGGACAGCGTAAAATAAATTGAACAACATACCAAGGGCTATGTTACTGAGTACATTATTTATTCTCATATTGAATTCAATAAAATACTCACTTAAAAAGCCAACAATTTTAACTGAAGCTGCTGCAATTTCCACCCAAGTACTGTAGACTAGAGGGGCCTTGTTGCAGGGATTAGGTCCAGCGTGCAGCTCAGCACACAGGCTTGACAAAGGTCTGAGAAGCGGCAGGGGACCCCATCAGCTGGGCAGAGATCCACTGGCCGTTCAGGAAGTAGAGTGTGGGACAGGAGGCAGGGGGAGCAAGGGCAGTGGAAAGAGAGCTGAAGGAAGGAGCTGAAGGAGTGAGTTGGGGGCAGGGGGAATGGGCAGGGACAGTGGCAGGGGAGCGAGCTGGAAGGAGGAGGCAGCAGGCAGGGAGAGTGGGGAGGGGCAGTGGCAGGGAAGTGAGCTGGATGAGCGGGCAGGGCATTGAGGTGAGCTGGACAGAGGAGGTGGGGGAGCAGGTAGGGGCAGTGGTCGGGGGGAGCAGGGGCAGAGGAGGGGGAGTTATAAGGGGGCAGACGTAGGTGTTGGGGGGCAGCGGAGGGAGCTGGAAGGAAAGGACAGGGGCAGGGAAGGGGGAGTTGGAATGGGGCAGGTGAGGGGCAATGGCAGGAGCAGTTAGGGCAGTGGAACTGGGCTGGGAAGGATCAGGAAGGGAGTGGGGCAGGGGCGGGATGGGGCAGTGCAGGGAGGGAGCGGTCAGGACAGGGACTGGGGCAGGGCAGGTGCAGGAGGGAGGGGGCATGGGGCGGGATGGGAGGAAGCGGGCAGGGACAGGCGAGGAGAAGTGAAAGGGGGCAGGAAGAAGGCAGCATTGGAAGGTAGCGGGCAGGGGCAGTGGAAGGGGCAGGTGAGAAGCAGTGGCAGGAGCGGGCAGGGGGCAGTGGAAGAGGAAGGGGAGGGGGCGGGGCAGGTGCAGGAGGGAGCGGGAAGCGGTCAGGACAGGGAGCTGGGGGAGCGGGGAGGGGTAGTGGAAGGGGGTAGGGAGGGAGCGGAGAAGAGGCAGGGCAGGTGCAGGAGGGAGTGGGCAGGGACAGGTGAGGGGCAGTGGAAGGAGGGAGCGGGTAGGGGTAGGTGAGGGGCAGTGGCAGGGAGCGGACGAGGGGCAGGCGAGGGGCAGTGGAAGGGGGCAGGCAGGGGCAGGCGAGGGGCAGTGGAAGGGGGCAGGCAGGGAGCGGACGAGGGGCAGGACGGGGCGGGGGCAGCGGAAAGGGGGCAGGCCAGGGGCAGGGGCAGGGCGGGAGCGGACGAGGGGCAGGAGGGAGTGGAAAGGGGCAGTGGAAGGGGGCAGGCAGGGAGCGGACGAGGGGCAGGACGGGGCGGGGGCAGCGGAAAGGGGGCAGGGGCAGGGGCAGGGCGGGAGCGGACGAGGGGCAGGAGGGAGTGGAAAGGGGCAGTGGAAGGGGGCAGGCAGGGAGCGGACGAGGGGCAGGACGGGGCGGGGGCAGCGGAAAGGGGGCAGGCGAGGGGCAGGAGGGAGTGGAAAGGGGCAGTGGAAGGGGGCAGGCAGGGAGCGGACGAGGGGCAGGACGGGGCGGGGGCAGCGGAAAGGGGGCAGGGGCAGGGGCAGGGCGGGAGCGGACGAGGGGCAGGCCAGAGGCGGGGCGGGCCGGGCTAGGAGCCCGGGGAGGCGGGGAGGGAGCCGGGGAACGAGTGGGAGGCAGGCGGGGCGCTGGCTCGCCGGGCTGCGGGCGCAGGGCTGTGCCGGCCGCGATCTCTCGCACACGGGCGGCGGGGAGCCGCAGCGCCGGGCGCTGCCATGTTCGGCCCGGGCTCTCGGAAGCGGCTCTCCGGCAGATCGGTGAGTGCGCCCTGCCCGCGCCCCCGGCCGGCTCCCCGGGCTCCGCTGCAGCCAGGGCTCGGGGTCCGGCACCTGCTGGCGGGGAGCGCCCCGCGCTGGCCCCGGGGCAGCCGCCCTCCCTGGCCCCGGCGCGGTGCGGGCTGCGGCGAGCCCGGGCCGCCCCTCCGGATCCCGGCCGCTGCCCGGAGTCCGCCCCCGCTACGCGCGCTGCAGGTGCCGCAGAAGGAGGCTCCCCGGCACGGACCCAGAGCCGCGTCCAGCGGGGCTCGCTCGCCTTTGTCCGGGGCGAGCCGCCCGGAGGCGCCGCCTGGCCCGTTCGTTTCGCCGGGGCACCTCCCAAACCCACCTGCTTTCGCGTCACCTGGGTGGGAGCAAAGCGCTCCGATCGGAGCCCTGGCCAGCAGCGGGGGGAGGTGGGGTGGAAAGACTCGGGTTTAGGGTTGGAGGGGGAAACACGTTGCTTTGCTTTCTTGTTTGGTGGTGTTGTTTTTTTAAAGCTGACTGCCTTGGGCGAGCCGGAGAGAGGACAGCCTTGCAACGCATGTGGTGACCAGTGCCCGGGGTTTGCCTTGCATAAATGGAGGTAGGAACCCCTGAATCTTTTAGTTTCCTGGTTAACTGAAACAACGGCAGGCCGCAAAGTTCACTGCAGGGGTGCAAAAGGGGGTGATTTGTGTGGGTGAATTTCCTCACTTTTTTTTCCCACCTGAAGGCTCAAAGAGGAGCTGCAGCAGCGGGTGCGCAATTCAGTGAGGCTTGTGGCCCTGGGAGCTTCCTTTCCCATGTTTGAACAGCCATGCTTAGCTCAGTGTCCTGTGGCTGGGGTTTCATTCTCCTTTCACTGAGACAGTGCTTCAGAACTTTTACAGTTCATCTCCAGTTTGAAAATGTCACCGTGGGTTTTTTTTTTTTAATTTATATAAATCAGCTGTGAATGTTGAATTGTGACCCTAGCTCCCTTGCCTGTCATGTTTGGCGGATTGGTCTTCTTCATAAGCAAGTTGCTTCCCTCCCTGGGGCACAGGTGGATTTGTGATATTAGGCATTGGGATTGTAAAGCACTGAAATCCATCCTACACCCAGAGCAAGAGGAACGCCAACATTTCTAAGCACTTCTTTCCTCCCCCATCTTGTGCTAGAATGATGGTCCCTGGCTGCTTGTTTCTGAATTGCCCGCTCAGCTGCCACTGCTTACTACATGCCCAACTCATCTTTGTGGCTTCTGCCATCCCCCTGACAGTTGGGTGTCCCTCATCAGAGGGAACAGCAGACTCAAAATGAGGGACATGAACGACATGATGCTGGAAGTAGCTGGGTTAATTTATTTGGCATGAACGATGCCTGGAATAAATTGTCTAGGAAGGTTGTGGAATCTCCATCATTGGAGATTTTTAAGAGCAGGTTAGACATACACCTGTCAGAGGTGGTCTAAATAATACTTAGTCCTGCCCTGAGTGCAGGGGACTGGACTAGATGACCCCTGAAAGTCCCTTCCACTATGATTCTGTGATTCTATATCCTCAGTTTAATCCTGTGTTTATATCCTACTGACAATAGTGAAAGCTGCAAGATCTGGGTAGGACGGAGGCAAATCTGGGTCCAAACTGAGGCAGGATACTAAACATCAGGCAGGATATTTCCTCTCTTCCACTCCAGCCTGCCCCTTACTGGGCGTTTCTCAATGTACAAATGAGCAATTATGCCCCACGACCCAGTGTCTGTCCCGTACAGCAGGTTTGAGGGCTACGGGCAGCCTTTTCCCATGGTGACTGCTCTCCTGGCTGCACGCCCCAACCTTTGACGGAAGCAGTGTGCCCAGCACTTGCTCTTGTTCTCTTGAGGCAGCTGCCGTGTCCTGCTGCTTTTCCCATACTCTGCATCCGCCACATTTGTGTCATAATATATTTGTACAGTCACCCCGTGCATCTTTTTCCAGGGGTTATACAGGCTTTTGTTAGCTGTCAAAGGCATCTTCAGATCTCAGGTTTGTGGTACTTGGTATTGTCCCAGAAGCTTGCAAGGTGCTTCAAAATGTCAGAAAGAGGCAGGGAGACCTTATAAATATGTTACATGAAGATGGAGGCACCTCTCAAGGTTACCATCTCTAACCATCACAAATCGCTGTGCGGGGTCCAGGTTTGGTTTTCATTATGTAAAAATCTGCAGCTACTTCTCAACATCTTGGCAGGCCATTTTTTCCCTAATGTCACAACCTGGTGATGCTGTTTGCCACCACCAATGGAATTGCACTCATCTCGGTGGATGAATGGTTTGCCATCAGCTTGCACTAACATGGCAGCAGCCGCCCTCTCTCAAAATTTCCAAGCCTGACGGAGGGTTTCTGGCAGACTGGGAGTGAGATGGTGTTGGCTCTAAAGGAAAGGCTGCCATATCAGTGGAGGGAGTTATCTCCTGCATCCTAACGGAAGGCCTGATTCTGATCTCTCTTTCACCAGTGAATGTCAGGAGTAAATCCATTGAAATCAGTGGGCCAGATTCTGACTCCTGCTCCAGCTGCTTTCTAATGCTCTAGCAATGCAAGGCAGTTGGCTACCTTGTTTCACATTGGAGCTTCCGCATTGCCTCTATTCCAGCCAGTGCAGGGATGTTCCCAAGGACATGGGGTGTGTGGCAATTGTACTGCGCACTCTGGCTGTCCCTGGCTGCTGGAATAAGAAGAACTAGATAAGTTCAAGGTCAAAAAAGAACCTGATGAGTACACGGCGCATAGGTCCATCAATGGCTATTAGCCAGGATGGTGTCCCTGGCCTCTGTTTGCCAGAAGCTGGGAATGGGTGACATCACTTGATGATTACCTGTTCTGTTCATTCCCTCTGGGGCACTTGGCATTGGCCACTGCCGGAAGACAGGAGACTGGGCTAGATGGACCTTTGGTCTGACCCAGTCTGGGCGTTTTTATATTCTTATGTTAATAGCCCATGTGCATAAGTTAGAACCTCTTTTAGCTGTTTTGTTATACTGGTGACTGTACCAGCTCCCATATAATTATTTTGAATTGCCTAAATGTATGAATCTATAATCAAGTAAAATGAAGCCAGCTAATTTGCCTACTTAAATAAATATATACAGTGGACATACATTCAATTTTACTTTTAGAGGTCTGTTCTCCCATTAGTGCCTAGGACTTATAAGTAGGCAAATATTAATAACAGTTACTTTTGTAGGTCACACACTCACGGGAGAATAGATCTGCTGAATATGGAAAAAAGTATATTTAACTAGTACTGGGGATGTTCATGAACATATTAAACTGCTGGGTGAAATTGAAAGAAACAATAGTTTTCAAGGGGATGTACGGATTAAGGATACAAGCCCATATCAATTAACCACTAGAGGTTCGTAAGCCTTTTTGTAATCCTTTAACAGTGTACTTTTGCTGATAAATGTAAATTGGACTTGGGCTTCAGAGATGGGAATTTACAGCATAGATCAGGGAGAGAGGAAGTTATAAGCATGCAGACGCTGAAAGTGGAATTCATCCCAGTTGCTGAGGCAAGCTTTGTGTTTTATAGATAATTATGTGGAATTGTGTGTTTTCTAATTAACTGCAGTTTGGGGCATGATCTATATGTCCATGTTAACAAGCAAGCAAAGTTGTGTCTTGTCAGATCTCAGAGATTTTTATGCTTTTACATTAATTGGAAAGTCACTTTTTTCAGGTATGGGTTTGATTTTGATTATTGATTGAAATGATCATTCTTGGAAGCATATGCATGTTTCCTGTTTGAAGGAAACCATTCATAAATAAATCCTATTCTTCCAAACTATTTCTGCCTTCCGAATAAGACCGCCATTCTAATTTAAAGGAAGTGAAATAATAATTAAAAAGGAAAGGGGTTTTCAAAAAAATCTTGATTTATCATGATGAATGAATTGTTGTAATGGTATCTTTACATTACAATGTCACATTCATGGAAGCTTGTGGATTTTCTCTGTTAATGTGCCAGCATTTTTAATATGTATTTCAATGGATCCAAGTTAGAATAAATCATATGCAACATATTCTTTAAATTTGGGTCCTTATATATGCACAATACCCATATGAAGCCCATGGAAGTTTGTGCGTCACTGATCCCCCACGTAAATTGAGAATTTAAATTTTCAGTTTGCAATGATTTCGCAAAAAGAGAAGAAAAACAGGTTTCAGAGTTGCAGCCGTGTTAGTCTGCATCCGCAAAAAGAAAAGGAGGACTTGTGGCACCTTAGAGACTTATGCTCAAATAAATTTGTCAGTCTCGAAGGTGCCACAAGAAAAATAGACTATTTTATTTAAAAGAATCAAGACTGAATTTAGTCATCACTAGACATCAATTCTGCACTGCAGTCCTCCAAAGACATGACTATCAAACAGTAGCTACTGTAACCTGCAATTTCTCAGTGGTCTTGAACAGCAAAGTGACTTTTTACTTTAATAACATGATTTTTTTAATTACAGTAGACTGTGTACTAAAGATATAAAAAGACAAATATTTGTGTAGGGCCATGTTCCTGAAAATTACCAGTAATGTGAACAACAGATTACTCATTCAGTATTTAATATAGGCTGGTACTTGAAAGGTGGCGTTGTGTGAGAAAGTGAAATCTTATTCAATAAAATCTCCAACTCCTTAGGATTCTGGTTGCTGTTTCCTAATCAGATCTGCATTACATTAAACTACTTGCCATTCAACTTGTTAACAAGCTTTGCATTAAATAAAGCTGTCTCTGGAGTTGAGTGAATGAATAGCCATTAGAAGTGTCTTGTGCATAATGTCTGGCTGAAGAAAAGCCTGCAAAAGAGGTGGTCAGAGGAGAGAAAAGGGAAGGGAATTTATCCCCTATTCCTAATACAATTAGTATGAATATGCAAACCTTAAAGTTGACAAATGGGTACCAATCAGGACAAGGGATCATGCTGCTTTTGCCACCCTGAAGTTTTTGATAGTCCTTTCACATGGACATTGGAGAAAGTTATACTTGAAATTGCTTTTCCTACCGCTTTTAAAATATACTGTTGAATACAATCACGCATACTGCCACACGTTGCCTGATTTTGGTGTATCATCTACAGCCCTGTATTGTTTAGATGTTTCCCCTTTCAGAGAGTCTTTTCACCATCAGTGACCCTCACAATTCAAACACCCCTTTTATTTCCAGCCCCCCCACCCAGTCTTCCCCCCCCCCCACAAAAAACCCCTATTCCAAGCAGAGTTTTAACCTCATAATTTCTCCATGCATATTCATCTTACCATAGGCCTGATCCAGTAAAGAACTGATGGGATCTAATTTAGTTGTTACCCGTCAAGACAGAGATCTTGGCATCATTATGGATAGTTCTCTGAAAACATCCACTCAGTGTGCATTGGCAGTCAAATAAACCAACAGAATGTTAGGAAACCATTAGAAAAGGGATAGATAATAAGACAGAAAATATCATAATGCCTCTGTATAAATCCATGGTATGTTCACACCTTGACTCCTGCGTGCAGTTCTGGTCACCCGCATCTCAAAAAAGAGATATTAGTACTGGTACAGAAAAGGGAGACAAAAATGTTTAGGGTTATGAAACAGCTTTCATATTAGGAGAGATTCAAAGACTGGGACTGTTCAGATTGGAAAAGAGACAAAAGAGGCGATTCGATAGAGGTCTATAAAATCATGATTGAAAGAGAATAGGCAAGTGTTATTTACCTCTTTAAACTGTCATTTACTTTCAAACTAGGGGTCATCCAACAAAATTAATAAGCAACAGCTTTAAAATAAACATAGGGAAATACTTCACACAACGCGCTGTCAACCTATGGAACTCGTTGCCAGGAGATGTTGTGAAGGCCAAATTATAACTGGGTTCAAAAATAACTAGATAAGTTCATGGAGGAGAGGTCCATCAGTGACTACTAGCCAAGATGGTCAGGGACACAATCCCATGCTCTGGGTGTCCCTAAGCCTCTGACTGTCAGAATCTGGGAGTGGATGACAGGGGATGACCAAACAGAATTGTCCTGTTTTGTTCATTGCTTTTGAAGCATCTGGCACTGGCCACTGTCATAAAACAGGATACTGGGCTAGATGGACCATTGGTCTAATCCAGTATGACCACTCCTATGTTCTTAAATGGAGAAGTGCCAGAGACTCCATTAAGTCCACTAGAGACTTCGCTGTTGCTATTGATTTTACATGGAAGGCGCCCAGACACCGTGCTGACAGGTGGCAGTATAAAACCCTAAGATAGATAGTATTTTTAAAATTAGCCAAACTCTTGCAGAAAATCTTTGTTGCCATAGTTATGCTTTTCATTTGCAAGAGCTTTAAATAGTAGTAATAAATGTGCCATAAAAATGATGCTAATGCTTTTAGTTTTTGACTGCCACTGTGAAATCACATTTGTGTTGTTTATTGAATTCTTGTCCCTGTAACATGTGGTGACATTTTCCCCCCTAAGTCATAGTTTGATGGTCAAGAGTTCCGCTTCTCCTCAAGGAGCCTGTTAAACTATTTTACAGTCTCTATAACTTTGGCTTATGTTTATGTAACAAGCATTGCCCAGTACTTAAAAAGACACTATAAAGCAGAATCTTTAAAAGAAGGGAAACCATTTGTTTCTCAGTTTGGTAATATTTAACATTAATGAATGAAATCCTGTGGAGAGAACTGTTGAAAGCATTCACTGTGCTTATAAAGCGTACAATGCCTCAAGAAAAGAGGACCCTAGATTTATATAAAGGTGGCATGATTTAGTGGACAGAGTACTGGATTGGGAGTCAAGACACCTAGTTGCTGTGTGATCTCAGGGAAATCACCTAGGCTCTGTGTGTGACAGGCCCAACCTTTGTCTGCTTTACTTGGATGGTAAATTCTTTGTGGGTAGGAACTGTCTCTTACTGTGTGTTTGTACAGTGCCTTTTCCTTGATCTCAGCTGAGTCCTCTAGGGCAGTGGCTCTAAACCTTTCCAGACAACTGTACCCCTTTCAGGCATCTGATTTGTCTTGTGTACCCAAGTTTCACCTCACTAAAAAGCTACTTGTTTACAAAATCAGACATAAAGATACAGAAGTGTCACAGCACATGAGTACTGAAAAATTGCGTAGTTCTCATTTTTACCATATAATTATAAAATAAATCAATTGGAATAGAAATATTGTACAGCATATTGAGCAGTATAAACAAGTCGTCGTATGCATTTTTAGTTTGTACTGACTTCGCTAGTGTTTTTTAATGTAGCCTGTTGTAAAACTAGGCAAATATCGAGATGAGGTGATGTACCCGTGTACCCCGGGCTACATGTACCCCTGATTGAGAACCACTGTCCTAGGGACTAACATACCATTAATAATTAATAAAATAACTAGTAATTGTATATTTGTGCATAACCCAAATCTGCATATATTGGAGTCACATTCTTCCCTGGAAATGTACACTTCCCTGGCCGGCTTTTGGTCTTCAGTTTGATTACTGGTGCAGCTTCCACAGGGCAGAAACAACAATGTTTTCAGTGTAGCACATGAATGAATAACCGTGAATTCTGAAGCATTTGTCTCTGGTTTCAAAAAGAAAAAAAAGAGAAAGAAAATACAGATTATTGCTTCCATATGTTTTCAGCCTTTTTACACTGCTTGCAATTGTTTCCTTTCATGAATAACATGCTTTGCATCTCTGTCTCCTTTAGAATTCAGATATTCTACACATCCTTGCATTTTTATTTCTACGGCTTTTAGTTTGGAGACCATGAGCATACCTTACACAATCTTATCCTGTATGAGCTTCTGTTCGTATCACTTCCATTTCAGTAACTCAAGGCCATGTTATCTTATTCAGTTTTTGTGGTGGGTTGCTGAAATAGACAAAACTGTACCGGTGAGAAGAATATTGAACCTAATGACCGTGAATACCCTTCCATTCTCATCTCCAGAAGCCATTCCTTGGACTTGTCATGTGTTCGGGGGTTCTATAGGAGTGAGTAAAAAAGGGTCTATCTCATGGAACGCTGTTCTACGTGATGATATATCCTCTGCAGTTAATGTTGAGTCTATCAGCATTAATTTCTGCATGTTCTTGCTCTACACCGTTAAATGCCTTGGAAGCCCAGGCTCTCGGACTCTGCAAGGTGGGAGGCTCCCAGAACTCAGGCTGCAACCCAAGCCCAGAAGTCTTCACTGCAATTAAACAGTCTCATAGCCAGAGTCCCATAAGCTTGAGTCAGCTGGCATTGGCCAGCCACAAGTGTCTAATTGCAGTGTAGACATACTATGGATACATTGGAATTGCTACTTTAGCCCATTGACTTTACGCCAGGACTTAAATTGCCCCATTGGGGTTAATTTTATCTCCACATACCTGTGAGAATTTATATTTGTTTGTTTCTTTTTTAACTGTGTGTATGTATTATAAAGCCCTGGAAGAAAACTAATGCCCTGACATACAATAAACATAAGGAGGAGTCCTTGTGACACCTTAGAGACTAACAAATCTACCTCTAAGGTGCCGTAAGGACTCCTCGTTATTTTTGCTGATACAGACTAACATGGCTACCACTTCAAAACCTGACATACAGTAGTAGTCGTGTTCAACTCAAATGACTGATCAAATCTAAATTAATGTATTTTTATTGAACACTATAAAATGCTTCTAAGAAAAACATTTACTTTTAACATACTTTTGTCTTCAGTTATTGTAAAACTGATCTATCAACTGCTAAGCCCTAAAAAGGGGAAAATAACTTTCTTGCCAAAGCTGAAGTTGTTCTTCAGCCTTCTGTTCTGAGACACAAACTAGAAACTAAATTGTGGTGCTCTTGAGCAATACAGACAAAAACGCTGATTTAGCAAGATACTTGTGCACGCATGTAACTTTAAGCATGTGAGTTCAATGGTCCCATTTACTTACATGTGTTAGGTTAAGCATGTGTAGACGTGTTTGTAGTATTGGGACCTAATTTATTATTTTATGACTTCTCTCTGTAAGTTTTCATCGGAAAAAACAGTGTTAATATGATTGATCTCTCTATGGTACTTACATGGGCCGCTGTGCACCTCACAATTTTTAATGTGTGTGTCCTTACAGCACCCTGTGAGGTAGGGAAGTAAGAGAGGTGTGATTCCTGAGGCATAATCTATCTCCTGGGTTGTTGAGGAGTAGATGGATTTGAAGGCATCTCACATATTTCCTCATAAGAACCTACCTTTGGTGACGTCCCAGTGCTCTGTAGCAAAGCTCCCTTCTGTAGATGATTAAGAGATGGAAGGTCATGGGCTCTTTTGTCAAAACAGTCTTTCTGCTTCCACTTCTGATTTTCTTTCGTCTTCCGGACGGCTTCATTGTGATGAGATTTCAGGAAGTTGGTGAATTAGATTGGATCCTTCTTTCCATTAACTGCTGAGCTGGAGAAAAGCCATTCTCCAGAGGTGTACTTCAGTAAACCAGTAAAGTTTATACAAATCACCCCCACTGTCAAAAGTTTTCTTCGTAAAGTTCTTTACTTTCCATTTAGACCTTTGCACAAGTCCATTTGATTGGTGGTAATTTGGACTTGAATTTTTGAGATGAAAATCCCCATCTCTGGCAAATTGCCTAAAATCTGCACTGGAAAAATTGGGGCCCGTTATTGCGAAAGACATCACCTGGAATTCCATGTCTGGAGAAGACTTACTCTTAGTACTGTGCAGTGTGCAAATTTCTGGATGCCAAGAACAAGAATCTCTGACTATTAAATAATTCTTTGATTACCAGGTATAAATCAGTGCCTACCTTCTCATAAGGCCTTTGTGGAACTGGATGAGGTTTCAGTGGCTCTGCCTGTTAGCATGGCTTGTTTTTCAATATTGCACCTTTTCCCCAAGGATCTCATAGCCTTGACTCCTGGCCTCTCTCCTTTCTGGGGTGCCAGGAGGAAAAAATGGTGGCAATTACATTTTGTTTCATGCGGTTCTCCTGCAGCAACGATGTTGATGCTTCAGATAGTCTGCCTGCTGGACCAAGTTCTCAAGGGGGCTGGAGGGAAGGCAGTCAGTTTTCTTATTTCTTCTACCCCCTGAAGATGAAGGGTTCTTGCTGTGCTGAGTAGGCATTGCCTCCTACGAGTAATTGAGAAGACATGTTTTACCCCTTAGTGTGATATTAATTTGTATTGCTTAGAATCCACAATCAGGAATCAGGGCTGTTTTGTCCTAGGTGCATATAAACTAAGTAATGCTTGGTATGAAAAGAACTGATCAGCAGCAGTTGACGAACTTGTGAAGTGGGAGAATTTTGTTTGGGGAGGGTGGTTGCTTTGATCAAAGTTTGATCTGAATTCTACAATATTTTATTGTGCACTTGTTGAGGGTATTCAGCTGGTAGATGGATTTGAAGGCATCTCACATATTTCCTCATAAGAAGTCTTTGGTGAAGTCCCAGTGCTCTGTAGCAAAGTTCCCTTCTGTAGCTCTGTTGCAGATATTGTTCTAATTTTCAAGTCAGGTTTCTGATTTGCATAGTAACAATGTTTAGTTGGCTACCTGCTACCATTTATTTCCTGACAGGGCCTGGGCCTCGTATTTATCATCAGCACTTCACGTGCCCCATGGCTCAATGAGAGATGAAAGATTAATCATGGAAGGGGCTGAGTACCCTCAGTGGGAGCAATCTCTTGAGAAGCATCCAATGTTTCAGAAGCAGAGAGCCATCCTGGATGGTGGAAGTTAGTTCAGCCATCACTGACCAAATATTTGTGTGATCGAATAGCCCTTCATTCAGATCACTTGAACATTGGCTGTAGCTGACCCTATTTATTTAACGGTTCATATTCTTATGGTTTGATGGTTTTCACAGCTGATCCTTTTCTGGAAGGTTTCGTACAGCGACATTTGTAGCCTGTTGACAAGAGAGGTGTTTTGTCAAGGGAGCTATTCCTCTAGGATAGCGGTTCTCAAACTTCATTGCACTGCAACCCTCTTCTGACAACAAATTACTACAGCACCACAGGAAGGGGGACCAAAGCCTGAGCCCACCCAAGCCCTGCCACCCCGGGTGGGGGTGGGGGCAGGGGCAAAGCCCCATTGCCCCAGGCGGGGGGGCCAATGCTGAAGCCCAAGGGCTTCAGCCCCAGGCAAGAGGCTTATAACCTTCGCCTCAATGCCCAGGACTGAAGCCCTCAGGCTTGGGCTTTGGCTTTGGCCCTGGGCCTCAGCAAGTCTAAGCCAGCCCTGGCAACCCCATTAAAATGGGGTCGCGCCCCACAGTTTGAGAACCACTGCTCTAGGATAGCAGAGTGTTTTTTAAACTAGCAATTCAAGATCCCCCCCCAATGAAAAGATTCAGAGTAATACTAGTGGGTTGGTGAGAAAAATACCTAGGTACAGAGAAGAGAAACACAGCTAAAAATTAAAAGGGTGTACAAAGACGTCTAAAGGATGTGATTTACTGAAACAGTGTTTCTCAGACTGTGGTCCACTGGTGGCCCTCCCAGCACTCCGTGGAGAGCCCTGGAGAGCTGTCAGCCCACATGATGCTGGCAATTTTTTGTTTCTAGGTGCCACATTGTGACAAAGTCAACTAAAAATACGTACAGTATTTCCCCCGTATTACTTTTCACTGGAAATAATGGCTTTAGTTGCCACCAGGACATTATGGGATAACAAATAGGAAGGAGAGGGTGTCTGTGGCATTGTCAGTGGGAGATATCCACGAGACAACTTTTCTCTGTATTAAGATATGGTCCATGTTGCAAAGATGTTTGAAGGCCTCTGATATAAGAGATTGAAGATTTGATTCTCCTCCGACTTATGCTGCTGTAAATTGGGAATTATTCCTGTGAGGTCACAAGAGATGGGATGTGGCTGGTGTAAAACTGGTGTCACTCAGAGCAGAGTTGGATCCTGATTCTCTCCTGGCTAGTAGAAGCAGTTGAGATTGTCTCAGGTGTTCTTGCTGCCAATTCCTAGGAGTGAATTTTCCAGGATAAGGTCTTTTTCCTTAGACTTGAAGGTCCTTCAGTGTGGCACATTCTTCCATAAAAGAAGGATGATCTTGCGGTTAAGCCACAGGGCTGGTAGTGGGGTGGTCTGGATTAAATTCCAGATCTCTTCTATGATGCTTCAATTTCCCATCTGGAGAATGGGGATAATAATACTTCCTTTCTCCCACTGTTTTCTCTTCACTTTGCAAGCTCTTTGGGAAAGGAACCACATCTTTGCACGTGTGGGTGGGTGTACACACACATACAGTGCCAAGCACAATAAGTCTCTAGGTAATTGTCTGTAATGCTATAATAATTAATAACTTCCTCTAGTATTCTGACAGAGTCCTGGTGTGGTTGTCCTTAAACTGGTAAGGCGTACACATTTTGTGAGGCTTTTAGTTGGCCTTAATTACACCAGCTTAAGGGCTTGATTGTTGCAGTTGTCATTTGGCTTTGTGGCTCATGGTAGTGCAACTGTGGTTTATTGCCATCTATAGGTGAGTACGTTGTGGTTTTTTTAATTGTTTATTTAAATTTTCTTATTCCGTAAATCGACTTTGTGCCTCAGGGTGTGTCTACACCACAAAGGCGGGTGTGATTGCCTTTGTGGTGTAGACACACCCTGAGGCACAAAGTCATGCCTGACTAATCTAATCGCCTTCTATGATGAAATTACTGGTTCTGTGGATGAAGGGAAAGCAGTGGATGTATTGTTTCTTGACTTTAGCAAAGCTTTTGACACGGTCTCCCACAGTATTCTTGTCAGCAAGTTAAAGAAGTGTGGGCTGGATGAATGCACTATAAGGTGGGTAGAAAGCTGGCTAGATTGTCGGGCTCAACGGGTAGTGATCAATGGCTCCATGTCTAGTTGGCAGCCGGTGTCAAGTGGAGTGCCCCAGGGGTCGGTCCTGGGGCCGGTTTTGTTCAATGTCTTCATAAATGATCTGGAGGATGGTGTGGATTGCACTCTCAGCAAATTTGCGGATGATACTAAACTGGGAGGAGTGGTAGATACACTGGAGGGCAGGGATAGGATACAGAGGGACCTAGACAAATTGGAGGATTGGGCCAAAAGAAATCTGATGAGGTTCAATAAGGATAAGTGCAGAGTCCTGCACTTAGGACGGAAGAACCCAATGCACAGCTACAGACTAGGGACCGAATGGCTAGGCAGCAGTTCTGCGGAAAAGGACCTAGGGGTGACAGTGGACGAGAAGCTGGATATGAGTCAGCAGTGTGCCCTTGTTGCCAAGAAGGCCAATGGCATTTTGGGATGTATAAGTAGGGGCATAGCGAGCAGATCGAGGGACGTGATCGTTCCCCTCTATTCGACATTGGTGAGGCCTCATCTGGAGTACTGTGTCCAGTTTTGGGCCCCACACTACAAGAAGGATGTGGATAAATTGGAGAGAGTCCAGCGAAGGGCAACAAAAATGATTAGGGGTCTGGAACACATGACTTATGAGGAGAGACTGAGGGAACTGGGATTGTTTAGTCTGCGGAAGAGAAGAATGAGGGGGGATTTGATAGCTGCTTTCAACTACCTGAGAGGTGGTTCCAGAGAGGATGGTTCTAGACTATTGTCAGTGGTAGAAGAAGACAGGACAAGGAGTAATGGTCTCAAGTTGCAGTGGGGGAGGTTTACGTTGGATATTAGGAAAAACTTTTTCACTAGGAGGGTGGTGAAACACTGGAATGCGTTACCTAGGGAGGTGGTAGAATCTCCTTCCTTAGAAGTTTTTAAGGTCAGGCTTGACAAAGTCCTGGCTGGGATGATTTAGTTGGTGTTGGTCCTGCTTTGAACAGGGGGTTGGACTAGATGACCTCCTGAGGTCCCTTCCAACCCTGATATTCTATGATTCTATGATTGCAGTGCATGATCGAGCCAGCTTTCGTCCAGTTGGCGTGGGTAGCAGTGGTGGTGAGGATGTGGCCCATGCAGGCTTTGGTGCATGCTAGCTGCCCCATTCCAAACCCTCTGGGGACCGTAAGTACTTGGGTTTTTGGCCTGCTCCAGGTTCCTCACTGTCTTGTCTTCTCTGCTATTGTTGCCCATGCTATCTAGATGAAAGCTAGCAGGGGATATGCCTACCCACGCTGCAGTCAGACTTCATTTGCGGCGTAGACCTATCCTGGGAAGCCCTGTGGTCTAATGGAATCAGCACAGGACTGGGAGCAGGGAACTCATGGATTCTAATTCTACTTGACTCACTGTCAGCCTCCAAGTTTCAGAGTAACAGCCGTGTTAGTCTGTATTCGCAAAAAGAAAAGGAGTACTTGTGGCACCTTAGAGACTAACCAATTTATTTGAGCATAAGCTTTCGTGAGCTACAGCTCACTTCAAGAATCCCATACCTTGTGCTTTGTGAGCCCAAACGGGAGCCTGTTAGCTGGGTTGGGTTGTGGCTGGTGGGGAGGGGCTCTGGGACCATTGTGGGAGGGAGTGTACATTGGACCCTTTCAAGAGTGTCCTCCCAGGTGTTCTCACTTGGTTTCCCCCTTCCTACTTTCTACTTCTCAGGTCCTGCAGGGAGAATACTTCTGGGAACCCCTGGAGCATGGCTAAAGCTGGGAAAGCTACAATGCTGCCCTATATATCTGTTTCCCCACCCAGTAAAATGGGGATAGTAATATTTCTCTGCGAGACGTTGAGGGAGCTAATGAATGTTTTTGTGCAGTGCTCTAATGCGTAAGGCCCAATCAAAAGGGCTCAGTATTAGTATCATTATCTCCACCATGGGTGGGGATTATAGCACGAATGGGCATTTATGCTTTAAGAGAAACTCCTACACCTTCAATAGAGGGCTTATAGTCTCAGAGAGAAGGGACTTTAAAAACCGAAATGTGCTAGTCTAAAAAAGATCACTTTTTTCCTGGCCAGTATTTCACTGTGCAGCCTTTCATACAGAGTCGGGATTCGTTTTCTTAAGACATAAACATTTCTGCAGCCAGATCTTGCTGTAAACTAGTGCAGTATCTTTGCTGAGCTCCATCAGCGGAAGTCAGGCTCTTGTCTTTGATTTGTTCCCCATTACAGATAATTGTTCTCACTTCTTTCCAGAGATTCTCTTCCCTATTCTACTGTTTATCTTTAAAAATCTTTCCCCATTCTTTCAGTTTTGTAATCCATTAATGATTGTATCAGTGAATCACTGTTTTAATAATCTATTACATTCTAATTGACCACAATCTCCTTATAGAAATCTTGGTCCTCTAAGTACATGGAAAAGCTTAAGTATCGGCAGATAGCATCAACTCAGATTTTTGCCTGATGGTCTCATAATAGCTTGTTTATGAATTTCAACTGTACATTTAATTTTTCTGCCATGAATAACCAGGCAGTTATCACACAGGAAATCAGGGGTGAAGGTTCTGTAAGCAGTGCACCCGACATGACGCTGATTTGTGGTCATTAGCTAATATTTAAGGAATTCGAAATGCTATTTGTAATTTGTCTGATTATAAAGAAAACAAATTTCTGGGTAAGCCATACAGGCATGGCTGTTGCTACATAGACAGACTTTCCAATTAAGTTTTGGTATGTCTAGGTGTACACTGCATGTGCCTTAAAATGCTGTGGCTGTTTATGGGTCTATTGTACCTTTTTTACACCAATCTAGTCTTCCATTAGTTTCAGTGGAGCTGATCCTCGTTTAGAGCCGTGTAAGGGAAATGATCTCTCAGCTGGAAATCACTCACTTTGTTGTTCACTTGTACTCCCATCCATGCTCCACGGGATGCTCCACTGCATACAGCCAGATTCTGCAAGGCGCCGACCACCTCCGATGACGGTCCAATCCCTATCTTCAAAGGGAGCTGAGGACATTGTGTAAATTTGGACTCCAAGCCCTCATTCTCACAGAGCTGTGCACCTACATGGAGTTTCACTGAAGTCAGTGATGCTCTGTCTAGGCACAGAGAGGTCCATTAAAATTGAGCACCAACCAGGATCGGGGCCTAAGAGAGCAGTAACTGCGGAAGTTAGGCTGGATCTGCAAAAATCACAGTGTGCTCTTGCATTAAGCAGAAAGAGCCTGGCTATTTCTTCCTCTATGTATGGTTCTTATGCTCCGCAGTGATCTGACTCCAAAGCTTGGTGCTTGAAGTGCTCAGAATCGCTATTATTATTATTACAACTAAGGAGGGTGATGCTTCGCACTCAGTCATCACGGCAAATATTTCATTCGGTACCAGTTGCCCTTGTAGCTGCTGCTATAATGATAAAAGACGTAATGGCTGCTCTTGGAGATAAGGAAGCTATATAAATATAATTACTGAAGTCCCTCTGTGGAGGTGGGGTGGGAAGCCTGTAGATAGATGAGTCCCTCTGCCTCTATATCTGCAAGGGAAGCTCCTGGGGCACTTTGCTATGCCCTAGAGAAGGGATGAAACTCCACCTAACCAGCATGCTAACCACTCGCCGCAGCACGCTTTCCAGCCGGTTGCAGCTTCTGGCATACTAAATTGGAGCTGTCTGGTCACAGCTGCGAGCAATTAGCTACCCACCCCACCACCACCACCTTTCCTCCTCCTATTTCTTGTCACCAACCTGCTGGAATTCATGAGTGAAAAAAGGGAAGCCCCTAGCAAGTTGGGGAGTGAGAATATTAGAGTTTTGAGCAAATCGTGTGTAGTTAGTGAATTGCAGTTGCATTAGCCACTGTGGCTAACAGGTTTACAAAGGGCTGTTGGTCTTACCCACAGGAACAAATTCAGCCTCTTCATTCGCTATTGGGAGTTGCACCCAATTACCCAGAGCTGCCAAGGTCTCAAAAAAACTTACAAGTTCATTTCTAAAGCCTTTTCCACAGTAGGCATTTTAGCCCTGGGGTAGCTGAATTAGCACAAATCTGCACAGATGTGATTTGTACCACTTTAGGTCACCCCTGGATAGGAACCAGGAGAAGTTGCCCAGTGCCCATTGCGTTGTGGTGGTGTTTGTCATGTCTGTGTTACGGGCTTGCATCAGTGCAATTATGCTGGTGGCTAAAACCCTCAGTGTAGACCAGACTCAAGCTTCAAGCATATTTTTCTTTATTTTCCATTTCTTCTTGTAGGTCCCTTTTTTATTTTTTAACCGGGACAGGAGCATGTTTTCTAGTTCTGTAGCCAGATATTTCTGAGACCATACTGATGAAAATGATTTCCATGGCAGCAGTAACCATAGGAAACCTTCTGAATGTGTCTTGTTTGGTTCCTGGCTCCTTTATTTTAACTGTGTACTCTGCAAACAGAACAGTGAGTATCCTTGGTGTCTTGTGCACATTGTAACCATGCAAAGGGCCGAGAATATTTGCTGTGCCCCTTGGCTGATGAGCACCTCAAGTCTGCCATTCCTTCAAGTGTACTGGAATGTTTTCGCACAGCTTGGGGGTTGGGGAACCAAGATGTGGTGACTAATTCTCTTTAGCTGGCCAGAAAACCTTTTGTAGGAGGATCTGTTAGAAGAAATGAAGTTTCATAGCTATCGTCTGACTCCTGTGAGCACTCAAAGGGTGCAGAGGACATTGTACGTTGGATGCTAATTGCTCAAGAAAGAAAAGAGAGCTGGCTCCCAGTACCTCATTCCCTTTTGCTATCTTTCTCTGTTCTTTTCTGATACTATTTTAGAAAGATGTTGTGTTTCTGGTACAGCGAGGACGTACTATACAGTAGAACCTCAGAGTTACAAACATCTCAGGAATGGAGATTGTTCGGAACTCTGAAATGTTCATAATTCAACAACTCATGATGGTAGTTCTTTCAAAAGTTTACAGCTGAACATTGACTTAAAGTACAGCTTTGAAACTTTATTATGTAGAAGAAAAATGCTGCCCCCCCTTTTTTTTTTAGTCGTTTCCATTTAACACAGTAATATACTGTATTTGCTTTTCTTTTTGGTCTCTGCTGCTGCCTGATTGTGCAATTCCGGTTCCAAATGAGGTGTGTGATTGACTGGTTAGTTTGTAACTCTGGTGTTTGTAACTACTGTAATTATTATTGTGTATTACTGTGGTGCTTAGAGCCCACCCAAGAACAGGGCCCTATTGTGCTAGGAGCTGTACAAATACAGAGTAACACAGTCCCTGGAGAGCTGACAGTCACCCAGGGTGGGCAAAAGAGACGGAACGTTCACCCTTCGGCAAGGATGGAGAATCTTGATTTAAAGAAAAAAATGTGAAAATGCCATTAACGTGTTTCGTTGAAAATAGACATTCTGTTGAAAGTTTTATCAGGAAATCGAAACAGGGAATGTTTCTCTGGGACCTATTCAGAGGAGGGGTCCCGTGTGTACTGCTGCATGGAGGAAACTTGAAGTGAAAAGCAAATCTAGTGCTGGAAATGAAGCTTTTAAATCAATCCTCATAATGAATTGGAAACCATTGGTGCAAGTGGGAATTAGAGCTAGAGTTAGACAGGTCGTTCATGGACAATCCTGGCACTGGAAAAAGGGCAATTGTTTGCAAAAATAAAAAATACTTAGCCCAGCTCTGGGCATGAACATTATGGGGAGGGGAACAGGCACTTATGTTTTGGTATCACCGTTAGCCAGGTGAGGAGGAGGGGAAGATTCCATTAATGATTCGTAAAATTAATATTATTCCATACAGGGCAGAAATACAAATCCTTTCACTCCCTCCCAACCCCAAAAACATATATTATTATTATTATTATTTATAATTTATTTGTATTCTGGTAGCACCTAAAGGGCCCAACCATAGCTCAGAACCCCTTGTGCTAGGTGCTGTGGACACACAGAACAGACAGCCCCTGCTGCAAGGAGCTTACAGTCTCTGTAAATATATATTGCCTCAATGACAAGCAAACGGGTCTGCTCTTTCCTCCTTCCATCTGCTGTTTCACAAACCACTGTTCAGTTTGTACCTTGGCCATTGCAGGGACAGCCTTCGTGCTGGTAATTCCACACGTGGGCCGCTGTGCAGAAGATCGATGTGTGGAGAGAATCATGCATAAACTAGTCAGACTAGAGAACTTGGTGGGGTTGGAGGAGGGGTCTTCACTTGTCATCATCTTTCCCTGTCATCTCAGTGTACGCTGGCACAAATATTAAGGCACCGTCAGTCATTGCTGCTCCACGGGGGGGGCGGGGGGTAAACACAGCTGGACCAAGCTTTTTTTGAGATTTGCGGGGGAAGGGAGAAATTCAACTTCTGCTTCAGCAGGGCAGTTTGACAGTTCATCCTGCTTGCTGCTGGTGAGATGATGATGATAATTATGTGGAACTGTCATTCTGCATTTGATGGGAAATTCTACTTTTCCATGGTGTGACTATGACACCCTGGCCCAGTGCCATTCTGTAGGGTCCCCATCTGTTGTAAGTAGACCCAATCGCTGGGTCCCATGTGGTTGTAAACTAACTGGGTCTGGGCTGAGTCTAGCTTGTTTCTAGCTCTGGATCCACAGGGCACGTTTCCAGGCTCAGGCCTTCTGTCTGACATCCTTCCTTGGGATGTGGCTCTGCAATCCAGCTGCCCTAGATCCTGAAACCAGTTGTCAGACCTTCCGAGGCCCTCAGTTGCTTACATATACAACCCTAAAGCTCCAACAAGGATGTGGGCATTCTGGCTTCTAGTTTAACTCCTTTAGGAACAGTGTGTCAGGAAAGCAAGGGATACAGGCTTAGCAAAGGAATTTCTTAACCATATGTAAGCAGGGGAATAGTCCCTCTCTTGTGGGGAACTTTCCTGGCTTCTGCACTACCCTGGTGAAGTGGGCTAGCGAAAGGATCTGAGTCCTCGCTCCCACTTCCTTTACCCAGTGGCTTCCCTGCCCTTGAGGACTCCCCTTCCACTCCCCTGTCTGGCAGAGTCCTCATAAACCCAACAAGGCTGGGCCCAGGATTCCTGGGGGGCTCAACCCCCAACCCTGCTGTGGTCACCTAGGACAGGGGCTAGGGTGCCCCCACTCCGGGGTACTCTCTCTGCACTGGGCACTTCTCTGACCCACTGACCATTACATACAAGTTAAAGCAAATGCAAGTTATTTCATCAACAATTAATTTTAAAAAGAATAAGGGGAAATGGGAAAGGTTAAAGGAAACACATCACCCCGCTCGGTGGCAGGGAACACCACAAACAGTGTCTCTGGAGTGTCAGGGCAGTTCACAGTCTGTTTCTTGTAAGTCCCAGGCCCCTTCTCAGGCCCTGGCTGTGCTGCAGGGATGCTGGGGGTTGGACACTCGCTCTGGTGGTGGCCTCACGCTCTCAGGCTCGAAGGGGTAGGACCCTTCTGCCCAGTGTCGCCCCCGCCCTGTCGGGGTTACGATCCAAGCCTGGCCTGCAGAGCCCCTTGGCTGAGGCGTCTCCCTGTGCGGGGCCCGCTGCCCAGGGTCCCCCTCGGTCTCCTCAGCTGCTCACCGCACCCAGCTCCAGACGGCTCCAGTCCCAGCTGCACCGCTCTGTCTCTGCTGCTCTGCCTCCAGCTCCCGGGGCTGCTTCTTTGGCCCCTCTGGCTCTGGGTGCTGCAGCTCTGCTCCCAGGGCAGGTCTGCTCTGCCGGCTGCTTCTGTGACTCTGCTCCCAGCATTGACCTGCTTCCTGGGCTGCTTTTCTGGCCCCTCTGGCTCTGGTTGCTGCAGCTCTGCTCCCAGGGCAAGTCTGCTCTGCAGGCTGCTTCTGTGACTCTGCTCCCAGCACTGACCTGCTTCCTGGGCTGCTTTTCTGGCCCCTCTGGCTCTGGTTGCTGCAGCTCTGCTCCCAGGGCAAGTCTGCTCTCGCTGGGCTGTGCCTCTGGCTTTGGGGCTGCAGCTCTGCTCCCAGGACAGGGTCTGCTCTCTCTGGGCTGCTTTTCTTGTCCCTCTGGATCTAGCCCAGCTCTGCTCCCCGGCTTAGCTCGGGCCCCTGCTTTCTCCTTAGCTCGGCCCCACTCTGTCTGACCCAGGCAAATCCAGCTCACACAGAGGACGGGACCTCCCTGGCCTCCTGACTCTCTGATTAGCCTGCCCGCCCTGTCATTCAGGCTGACCTGGAGCACTGGCCTCTCCCCATTGTTCCTGGGGACTATCAGTCTCAGGGTCCTGGTTTCCCATAGACCCTTTCCCTTTTAGTACTGGGAGCTAGCAACTAAAACATCCCCACTGAATGTTAGTAAGGGGGCAACAGTCCCCTTACACATAGTCATTTAACTTTTAAAAGCACTTGAGAGTTACAGATCTTTGAAAACTAACAGAAGTCTGATCTGACAATGTCTGTGGGTCCAAAGTCTTGTCAGTGTTTCAGACTGAACAGATCCTCCCCACCCCACCCTCCCTCTCCTTCCCTGCTTCCCTGTGGCGATGGTCAGACCCCACTCCACAGAGAAGCACTCACCCTTGAATACAGTCTCTGTCTTCTTTTGCCATGTGCCATGTTTGTCCCTTCCCCGCTCTAGGCTCCTTTACAGAGAGTCCATTGTTCCAGGGGGTTGGGCCAGCAGTTTAGCAGCCACAAAGTTGATGGCTTCAGATCTGCTCTGTGATGGCTTCCCCAGGAGAGTCCTTCCACAAGGTGTCAAACACCTCTTTGGAGTAAGGCTGCTGACTGAAATACACGGAGTGATAACATTGCGTTGGGCCAGGTTAGACGTGCGTTCAGCATGTAACACAAAATGGAGGTTACAATACAACACGGAGTTCACAATTTGACCCAGACACATCCCACTCTGTCACAGTGACCATTCCAGACTACAAGATGAGAGTATGTAGACCCCTGTCTGTAAGGCAATGGGGCAGCCTTCATCAACTCCAGTAGCTGGGGTTTCTATGAGGGAGCTGCCCCTAGACCAGGGGTGGGCAAACTTACCATGCTGCTCAGAGCAGCAGGAGCTCTCAGCCCTGCTGCCCTGCTGGAACCAGCCCCACTGCCCGTGTGGCGGTGTGGTTGCGGGGAAGGGAGACAGCAGGGGAGGGGCTGGGGGCTAGCTTCCCCGGCCAGGAGTTCAGGGGCTGGGCAGGACTGTCCCGCGGGCCGGAGTTTTCCCACCTCTGCCCTAGACCTTGTACAGTTTCATATTAGCCTCTGACGAGAGGGTGTCTAGTAATGTGAATGCCCTTGCTCTGGTCCCTTTTTGACTATTGGAATGGAGAAGCAATTAGGGCTGGTCAAAAACTTCCCTCAAAACTTTTTTTCTGGAAATATTTAGATTTGGATATTCCACCACAGTGCCTCATGGGAGTTGTATTTTCTTGTATTTGGTTGGACAGATTCCTGGAGATTTCATCATGTGACATCATCTTTAATTAAAGATTATTCTTTAATTCCTGGAGATTCCAGGACAATCCTGGAGGGTTGGCAACCTTAGGCCAGACTCCTTGCCTGGACTGTATCTCTCATGGTGCACTGTGGTCAGAGATTCCCATGATGTACCACCTCCCCTGTCCAAGTGGGGGACTATGGTGCATCGGGAGAGGTCTAATCTCTGAGCCCCATCCTATAGAAAAGAATGGGACCACAAGGCACCCAAACTACAACTTCCATGGGGCACTGTGGTGGCATTTCTATACTGAAATATTTTGGGGTTTTGAATTTTCACCAAAAATTTAAATTTTCCATAGAAAGTTTGGACAAAAAATGATTCTTTTGGTTTTCATCTAAATTTTTTGCAGGAAAAAATTCTAATTTTCTGACTAATGCTATCATGTGCATTTTCCCCAGAAGATTGCATCAGTTGGGAGTGAGGGAATAAGAGATATCGGGGCATTTTTGGAATGTTTGTGTGAAGAGAATATGGGAGAATGAAGTTGATTTCCTAATTAAATAGATGAGTCCCCTGTTTTGTTATGACAAATTTTAGGTTTGCCTAAACCTGAAACTCAAAGTAAAACCTGGGTGCTGTGAAACTTCAGCAGACTAAATCTGGCTATGGTTGAGTAGCCGTGCACTTTTGTTGTCAGCTATGCACGGTGGAAGGGAATCTATAATAGACTCATGAACGCTAGGAAAATGGAGCAATGGGCATAGCTCCTTGGGCCACAGACGGTTGTAATTTTGTGTATACGTACTGTGCTGAACATATCCTTAGTTCTTAACAAATCATAAACACCACTAATTGTTTATGGCAATGAACCTATTTGAGCAAAGTGTCATTTGAAGGGCAACGTGTCAGGTTACAAAGACTGAAGGACTTTTCTTGCCTGCGCTGAAAGGAATCTCTCTTGCCCGTTGCGTTCCATTTCACCAAGTTTGTAACTATTGTTTGTCTTCTACAGAGAAGGCACATATTAGATGGCGTTTGCATCGTGTGCCTGGAGATGAAAATAGGCCAGCTTTACCAGACCCCAATAGACTTGAGTCCTGACAACCATGCTTTTACTTTCTACAGATTATTTAATCACTGTAGCTCTAAAACCCCACAACTACAGAAAAGTCAGGCTTTTGCTTAAAATACATGACTATTAAAGAACAGGCAATCAGTCGAGAACAATGCGAGACACAGAATTGCTTTCTCTTCTCACATGCAGAACGAATTGTAACATTTATAACGAAGCTGCGTTCCTGCTGTATTAAATCTGTATTTTGTGCCATAAAGATAATGTGCTGGAACGGTATCGCCTTTAGATGTCAGATTTAAGGAGGGTGGAGAAACGTGAATACAATAAAAGTTAATATTGTTCGTTGCAGTTTGTACAGAGTTGTAACATGGAGCATTTAAGGCTTTAAATAGATGCGTTTGAATTTGTTTTTATTATGGTGATTTTTCTTCCTAATACCAGGAATAATGCTGTTCTTGCAGAACAAAAATGGTTTCCTATTGTCATGTGATGGATTTAGCTTGTACCTGTAACAGATGTGAAATTCGGCAAAGTATGCAAACGATCTGATTAATTCCGGAATAAAGAAGCCACATTGTTTGCTCTTATTTTCCCTTGTTATTTTCAGAGATATAAATAAAACATGTCCAAACTGCACATCCCGAAGTTCCAGGAGAGACTGTATTTATTTTCTGCAAAGGTGATGCAACTGTGGCATATGAAACATGAATATTTGCAAGTGTCTGATGGGAGACATCTCCAGGCATTAGCATTATGCTCAGCATCTCAGTTGCACAACATTTAACTTTATTAAACATTTAATCCAAAGTAAAATTATGAATATTAAAATTGCTCATTGGTTCTTCATTTTAAATAAAGGAGCATTTGTATCAATGTACAGCAGAGGGCACCATATAATGCTTAGCTGAGTATTTTGCTGTTTAATATCTGTATAAAGGGAAAAAACTGCTTGAATCATATTTTTTAGAAATTAATGACAGTGCGGCTGTATATATCATATATTTGGCCACCACTGAAGCTGGTTCAGTAGCTTGTCATATTGATTAGTGTTCAGCCTGTTGGTACACCGAGCTTCAGGGGTTTACGGATAAGGAAGATACATTTTGAGAGACACAGAGGAGTAATGATGAAAGATGTCAGCATAGTAGAGGTATGTCTGAAGGAGTCTTTCCCTACCAGTTGGTAGCTGTGGGCACTGTTACAAATCAGAGATTTCTTGAGCAGTATCTAGGCAATATTAGATGATATGTATTTCATCCAAAAGTGTCAGAAGTGCTTCACAGCAGAAAAGGAAGACACGGTCCTGCACAAGAAGACCTTACAATCCAATGTCCAGACTTTGCCACCTTTCTCGTCGGGAAAGTGCCATACTCTACCAATACCCCCATTGATTTCAGGGGCACTCCTGGTAGGTAGAATCTTACTTGTGAATAAGGGTAGCGGGATTGGGCCTTAATTAAGATGTTTACTTGCTCACATGTGTAGTCTCTCTGAAGTCAATGGGACTCTTTCTGTTAGTAAAGTTACTCACACATGCAAATTCATCAAACCCCAAACATGTTAGTTAAGTCCCCAATCCTGCAAAGACCTAGGCAAGTGATTCATTATGCACACTGAGTATTCCTGCTGAAGTAAAAATCGAGGCTGTAGGCTGCTCAATGCAGTGCCATATACAGAAACACACCATTTTAAATAGTAAATCCAACACTGACACTGTTTCTCATTGAACTACTTTGTGTATATTAAGTGTTTCTTTTGAGGGGGAGGGTGACCAGACAGCAAGTGTGAAAAATCGGGACAGGAGTGGGGGATAATAGGAGTCTATATAAGAAAAAGACCCCAAAATCGGGACTGTCCCTTTAAAATCAGGACATCTGGTCACCCTAAGGAGGGGAAAAACCCCTGCTCAAATGTTCTGTATTTCATATTGCGCATTTGTTGAAGAAGTGAGATGTGTTGGCATTTGTTCAGCAAGCAGTTGTATGATTTTGAAAATGCCAAGCCTGTGTTCAATTTAAACTTTAAATTGTTTTACTTCACTATGGCATATTTAAATATTCAATACAGCTGCATTTCTGATATTACACTTTGGCCCATGTACTTTAAGGCAGACCCATAGAATTCCATACCGAATTTTAGAATTTGCCATTTATCTAACAGGATTTCAACATTCTCCCTTGGCAACCACCCCTTTTCTATTCAAATTGTGCAGAGTCAATGCAGTCTCGAAAGGCTTTACACCGACAGAGTGCAGAAAGTATGAACATCATTGTATTGAACAGGGGGTCTGGTAACTATAGCAATAGTCCTTGTAGTCAAAGATAACCAAAATTTCAAGCTATGTAAATGTTGTTTACATATCTGTGGAGTGTAAAGAACAGTTAGAGAAACATGGAAATGTTGGAGAGGTTTTACGGTAATGCGCACCACTCTCCAGCATAGACAGTATACGTATAAAGTTTGCGGGCGATACCAAGCTGGGAGGGGTTGCAAGTGCTTTGGAGGATAGGATTAAAATTCAAAATGATCAGGACAAACTGGAGTAATGATCTGATGTAAATAGGATGAAATTCAATAAGGACAAATGCAAAAGTACTCCACTTAGGAAGGAACAATCAGTTGTACAAACATAAAATGGGAAATGACTGCCTAGGAAGGAATACTGTGGAATGGAATCTGGGGCTCATAGTGGATCACAAGCTAAATATGAAACAAGAGTGTAACACTGTTGCAGAAAAAAGTGAACATCCTTCTGGGATGTATTAGCAGGAGTGTTGTAAGCAAGACACAAGTAATTCTTCCGCTCTCCTCTGCGCTGACTAGGCCTCAGCTAGAGTATTGTGTCCAGTTCTGGGAGCCACATTTCAGGAAAGATGTGGACAAATTGGAGAAAGTCCAGAGAAGTGCAACAAAAAATGATTAAAGGTCTAGAAACCATGAGCTATGAGGGAAGATTGAAAAAACTGGGTTTGTTTAGTCTGAAAAGAGAAGACCGGGGCGGGGCGGGGGGGGGGATAACAGTTTTCAAGTAGATAAAAGGTTGTTACAAGGAGGAGGGAGAAAAATTGTTCTCCTTAACCTTTGAGGATAGGACAAGAAGCAATGGGCTTAAATTGCAGCAAGGGTGGTTTAGGCTGGACATTAGGAAAAAATTCCTAACTATCAGGGTGATTAAGCACTGGAATAAATTGCCTAGGGAGGTTTTGGAATCTCCATCATTGGAGATTTTTAAGAGCAGGTTAGACAAACACCTGTCAGGGATGGTTTAGATAATACTTAGTCCTGGACTAGAGGACCTCTTGAGCTTTTCCAGTCCTATGATTCTATGATTAAAGATCAACTGGAATGATATGGTATCAGAATCATGCGGAGTTATATTAGTAAGGAGTTAAAAAACCCTCAGAGTTTGGAAGGGATACAAACCTTCAGGCCTTTGGGCTTAAAACAACCTCTGAGTGTGTTAGAGACTTTCTCCGTAGGCAGATTATTTGGTAAGGTCCTGATGCAGCAAATCATTTTAGTACGGACCGTAACTTGAAGGACACTTCAAACCGTAACTTGAAGGACATGAGTTGTCCCATATGCTTTAATAGGGCTGCTCGCAGGTCGAAAGACATGAAGACGCTTAAGTGCTTTACTAGACTGAGACCTAATTGCCCACTTAAGGGTTTCTTGGAACTTTCACTGCATCATTTAGTACTAGCCGCTGTTGGAAATGTTGGATCCTGGACCAGGTGGCCCACTGTTCTGATCCTGTGGGGCAATTCCTGTGTTCCAGTTTTGTGTAGTTGAGATAACAGGCCACACCTGCGGTTGTGACAAAAGATTATTTTTTTTTCTTCTGGAATCTTGGAGGCGAGAGCTGAGTTACCAGTGATGTGCTGGAAGGAATTAACTATAACAACAGGAAACCAGTGCCCGCAACAGCAGCTGGGATGCAGAAGCGAAAACGAGTTCTGTGGCTCATTTCCCCGCTTGCTGATGCATAGCAAGGAGCAGATGAAGAATCAGTTTTAATTGGGGGGGGGGGTTCTATTGCGCATGTTTCAAATATGGATATTTGACATTTGAAAATACCTTCTATTCAAAATATTTGAAATAGTAACAGTATAGTAAACCTTGCACAGCACACTCCATGCTGGAACGTCTTTTATATGCTAACAATTATCCTGTTATGGAGGTCTGAGTGGTGTTATGGGAGCAGTCACCAGACGGTGCTGTTACAGATAGGTCTCTCTCTATTTTCTTTTAAACAAGTTCTTCATCTTAACATGAGCGCTGTTCAGTCTTTTAGGAAATGTTTATCGGGTTAGTTTTGCGAGGCAGCATGTTTTGGGTTGGAGCTGTGGCATGGATAAAGGAATTGCTCTCTGCCTAAATTTTTCTGCCCAGTTCGGTCAGTTCTGGAGCCAGAGTTGCTCCCTGGGAACTGGGTGTTGGTTATTTGCCTGAAATTCCTATAGCGGGTGTGATAGACCCAGGCCAGTTGGGTGTAGCCTTTTTGGGATCCAGGAAGTGATCCGGGATCCAGAAAGTGATCCAGGATCCAGCCTAAGGGGGGGGGGGTCCACAGGACCTGGAAAACCAAGTAATTACGGGGGACAACTAATGAAATAACAGGGACAGAGGTGCGGTCAAAGGGTCAAACGAAGGGAACCGGACGGGGACACCGAGCAGAGGACCCCGGACAGCGTCCACTGCTCCTCAAAGGCGTCAAGGGAGTCAGTGAACGCCGCCCAGAGGAACTCTGCCTGGAGGCGTGAACGGACAGAGGATCAGAAATAGGCCCCACAGTCGCAGGAGACTCCATTGGCCAACCTCCTCACCCTGGTTTGATAGATGGCTACTTTAGCCAGGGCCAGGAGGACGTTGACCAGGAGGTCCTGCGACTTAGCGGGGCCACGGACAGGGAGTGCATAGATAAGGAGGTGAGGGGAAAAGTGCAACCAAAATCTTAACAAAATATTCGTGAGGAGCCGGAATAGAGGCTGCAGCCTGGCACACTCCAGGTAGACGTGCGCCAGGGTTTCCCTCACGCCGCAAAAGGGGCAGGTGTCCGGGATTGGGGTGAACCGCGCCAAGTACATGCCCGTGCTCATGGCCCTGTGAAGGAGCCGCCAACTGATATCCCCGGCAGGCCTCAGGACTAAGGTGGAATAGAGGCTGGCCCACCAGGGTTCCTCACCCTCTAGAGGTGGCAGGAGGTCCCGCCACTTCGTGTCAGGGCGGGACGCGAGGGTGAGGACGTGAAGGGTGTGGAGCACGAACGTGTAGAGATGTTTCCTTGGCGCGGTCTGGAAACAGACCGGCTGCAGCTAGTGTAGCTGGCTCGCGGTGAAGGGACTGGGGGGTCGGTTGGGTCCACGGGGCAGGGGCCCAATGAAAATGTCCGGAGGGCCTGGGGTGGAGGGTGGGCGGGGCGCGCCCTCTCGTAGGACCCGATCGGGGTAAACCCAAGCAGCGGGCGGCAAAGCAGCCCTCACCTCCTGAAGTACGCACAGGGGACTACGAGGTCTGGAGAGCCTCATGCGTTGAGCGAGCGTCAGGGGATCCAGCCAGTCTCCCCGGTCGTAGTCCAGGAGGTCTCCGACTCTGGTAACTTCTGCCAGGACCAACCTCTGGTGCACCGAGGGGGACTCCACCACCTGCACATGGAGCTGGGGGTTGTGTAGCAAGGGCTCCGCGAGGAGATCTTCCGCCATGGAGGCCGTCACAGACCTGGTCGCTGTGAACAGTTTCCAGGTCCGGAGGAGATCCTGGTAGAAGACCGGCAGCCCGGAGAGATCTTGCGGAAGACCCCTCGGATGGAGGTAAAGGAGCTGCCGGTCATATCGGAGCCCTCGGAATCGGCACAGGAAGGCTCCAGTACGCTCCACGCCGGACTACCTGCACCATAAAGGAGCCTCTGCAGGGCCTGGAGGCGGAAGACATGGACCTGAGTGTGGAGACACTTCAGGCCCTGCCCTCCCTCCTCCAGGGGCAGATGGAGAACCCCTGCAGAGACCCAGTGCAGTCCTGACCAGAAGAACTCCAGAATCAACGTCCGGAGGTTGGCCAGGAAATCCGGGGCCGGGACCAGGGTGTTGAGCCGGTACCAGAGCATGAACAGGACTAGTTGATTAAGCACCAGTGCCCTCCCTCGAAGGGACAGACACCGGAGCAGTCCTGTTCATCTCTGGAGCCGCTGTCCGCCGGAGAACTGGCACGGTGGTAGACAGATGCGTGGCAGAAAGGTAAACGCCGAGATAGAGCAGCGGACCCGCGCTCCACCGAATGGCCTGAAGCACGGGTGGGAGGGAGCTCGCCTGCCGCCAGTCCTCTACCACCAAGCCAGAGCTCTTGACCCAGTTGACCTGGGCGGAGGAGGTTGCAGAGTAGACGGCCTGGCAAGCCTCCACCCGCGCCAAGTCGCCCGGATCCTGGACCATGAGTAGCACATCGTCGGCGTATGCCGACAGGATCAGCCGCAGCTCCGGCTCCCGTAGCGCCAACCCCATCAAACTCCTGCGGAGGAGACAGAGGAAGGGCTCAATCGCCAGAGCATACAGCTGGCCCGAGAGGGGGCACCCCTGCCCTACTTCTCGCCCGAAGCTGACTGGTTCGGTCAGGGTCCAGTTGAGTCTGACCAGACACTCTGCGGAGGCGTACAGCGTCTGGAGAAGACCCACAAACTGGGGTCTGAAGCCAAACGCTCGCAGAGTGCTCAGGAGATACCCATGATCCACCCTGTCGAACGCCTTCTCCTGATCCAGGGACAGGAGGGTGAACGACAGACCATCCCTACACCCGAGTTCCAAGAGGTCCTGGACCAGATACAAGTTGTCGAATATGGTGTGGCCTGGGACGGTGTAGGTCTGGTCTGGGTGGATCACGTCCGCTACCACGGACCCTAGCCACAGCGAGATGGCTTTCGCTACGACCTTGTAGTCCGTGCTGAGGAGCGAGACAGGATGCCAATTTTGTAAATCGCGGAGGTCCCCCTTCTTTGGCAATAAGGCGAGCACAGCTCGCCTGCACGAAAGAGGGAGGACCCCGCTCTGCAAAGACTCGGCCCAGACATATAGCAGAGTAGCAGAAGGCAGATATACTGGCCACTGGGTTAACAGTTTTCTGTTCCCTGACTGACCAGTGCAAAGGGCTGCTCTAGGCTAATGAGAACACCTGACTCCAATTAACCTGCAAAGAGTCAGGTGAGGCCGTTAAGCTAATGTGACCACCTGACTCTAATTAAGGCCCCTCTGATAATATAAAAAGGCTCACTCCAGTCAGGCTGAGAGGAGCCAGAGGAGAGGAAGTGCGGCTGTAGGGCTGGTTAATGAAGACACTCTCAAGTCATTGGTAAGGGAGCCCTAAGGTAAGGGTGAAGCAGGAGAGCTGTGGGGAAGTGGCCCAGGGAAATGTAGCTATTCTGGCAGTAAAAGGTTGGCTGACAACAGCTGCTACCTTAGGGTCCCTGGGCCGGAACCAGGAGTAGAGGGTGGGCACAGGTTCCTCCCCAACCCACCACTACAGAAACACTCTTGGGAGGGGAAAACAAGCCCCTGTCAGGACAGGAGGCTAAACTGTTTTGGCATCAGGCCGTAGGAGCAACAGAGACCATGGGAATTCTTTCACCAACCTCCATTGCTCGCTTATGATGAAAAGGGCTCAGTAGACTGTATCCCTGGCCCTAGAGAGAAAAGGGCTATGTGGAGGGTTGCAGTGAGCCTCTGAAGCTGGCATAAACCACCTGGAAGCACGGGACCCACAGGGACAAAGTCGGAGCTCTGCCACACAGGGGATTGCTTGCATGCTGTTTGTAACCACATCTGTTCCAGGACTAAGGAATATAGTCTAAGCCAAGCTGAACTGAGAATATACCCTGATTCCATATCACTGATTTCACCTCCAACAGGAGGATGACTTGATAGGCCTTGATATCTTCTACCACTTACAATAGTATTTCACCTCCAACACTACAACAGGAGAAATCCATGCTGCGTAGAAACATTTGTCCATATGTGAACTCAGTAGTGTCTGTATTTTTGTTTGTGTAGTTCTGCAAGAGATTTCCTTACCCTAGAAGATGATGTTAGTAGTGTGTAGGAGCCCCAGTCATGGGCCAGGTCCCCATTTTGCTAAGTGCTGTACAAACACAGAACAAAAATACACTCTCTGGTTGTCTCCTCTCCTGCCATTCAGGCTTCCCCGCCATTGTGGGAGCTGCATGAGACGCCACATGCAGCAAAATAAGAGTACTTCAGAATATTGACCAGTCAAGAGGTTAGGATTTATGATAGTTTCATAGGGTTTTTTTAGCATTCATGTGTATTTATTAACACATCATTAGAATGACTGTGCTAATGGCATCCCTGCTTTGTTCTAAGACCTTCTAGTCTAAAGACTCACCTTTGCCAATGTCAATAGCCGTGAAACTACTTAAATACACAGTTAAAATATTTTCTTATATTAATGTGTGGACCTCCATGCATGATTACTGTTTAACTATAATCATTTAAAGGACCCTCATGCAAGACATACAAAAGGCTTTTAAAACCTCACAGCATTAACCAGTCGAGTGCTGCCAAGCGTACTTCATACATGCAAAGAGCCCTCATGAGTTTCCTCTCTGTGAACCAAATTCACACCTTCAGCACCCCAGTGTCCCAGTGACAGGGTTAAGGAAATGCTGAGCTGTTTTCTTTGTGCAATGAAGTCCAGCTATATAGTCTATCACATTTTTTTTTCATTACTATGTTTTTATATGTGGCAGCCAAAACCTTTGTAATAGATAATCTTCCCGCCAAGATTTATCACTTAATTTATTTTAAGCTGATTTTCTGTTCTTTCAGGTTTTTTCTGGATGATGCTGGAATTTGCAAAAACCCCCAAAGTACATAAAGGGGCCAATGAAACATTCCCGTGTTGCTCATAGATTCATGGAGCAGACCCTTTACACAATATTGCATAAAGAAAAAAGTGGATTCCCTAACCTTCGGGTCATACAATGTACAATTTATCAGGGTGCTGGCAACCGTTACATAATGGTTTTTGTTCTAATTCCTCTTTTCAGTCACTCACTGAACTGAGTTTAACTGTTTACTCTTTTTGTCCTGAAATAGTCCAGGCTTGATAGGAGATCCTGCCCCCACTGAAGTCAATAGGAGTTCTGCCACTCACTGAAATGGGACCTGGATTTCATCCTTGGTTGTTGCCTGAAGATCATTTATTTTTGACAAATTTGAGTATTTTGGAGCATAATGAGGATTTAAAAGACCTCTCCATGATTTCTGATAAAGAAAACCTCACTACTTTTGGAAGCTCTTCAGCAGCAATGACCGGGGGATAGAAAGCTAAAATTCGGCATGAAATTGCCCTTCCTGGGAAGTGCCTTGGTGTGTTCCAGGGAAAACTACTTTTGATTTGGCTGACCTATATTACTTTGACATTTTGAGGACAGTGTATGCACAATACATTTTAGTGAATTCACCACTGCACAGAGGGCAAGCCCAAAGGCCATGCATGATTTAAATTCTACCAAAGCCCTAGTTTAAAAACTTAATAGGGACAAGGCTGAATAGCACTGTCCCTTCTTCACATGCGTGGATTTCACCTAAGATACACAGTTAAGGATGGTCACGCTCCCCTTGCATGAATGAAGAGTGTGTGCAACCCTAATCTGGATGTCACCTGACTTCTGAGGTCTTAACCATGAATCCTTAACATTCTTCTAACAAGGATTGTTTTTGTTTTGGTTTGATGGACTGCAGAGGTAATGCTCAGGCTACAGATTGGACTTGAATTTGGTAACTGATACCTGCCATAGGTGCTGGAACTAAGGGGGTGTGTGTGCAGGGGGTGCTGCCGGACCCCCTGGCTTGAAATGTATTCCATTAGATACAGGGTTTGCAGTTTGGTTCAATGGCCCTCAGCCACCCTCTCCTCCCCTCTCCACCCCCCCATAAAAATTGTTCCTGTGCCCCTGCTGCTACCTTTGGTTTTAGACCCTTCCAACTTCAGATCCAGCCTTGAACCAGAACTGAAGACACGGGTTTGGGCCTGAGCGCTTCAGGTCCAAAACCTCATCCCTGAATTTTGAAGGGGTTCACAGTCAAAGCTTTGGCATTGTCCTCCTACCTCTAAAATATAACCATGATGATGATTGTGGTATAAATATTTTTATTGGCCGGTGTTTGGGATGGCCACTACTCACGCATAGTTTCTATAAATGACAATATTCGTATTATAGCTGCAGTCACTGGCACCAGTTACATTTCTCTTAGTATTTCTGTAATAGACCAGTGAACCCAGCTGCAAACTTCAGCTGTCCGGGCTGAAGCACAGTGTCAGTAAGGGGGACATGACCTGATGCTGATTTTTTTTTTTTTTTTTTGGTATCAGATCCCGTTTTAAATAAATCACAGTAAACTTACAATTCCAGCAGCTCTCCAAGCTCACTTTGGAGGATGTTTACTTTGGAGCTCAGACTGATTATTCATTCTTAACTCACTCTCTTCTGCTTAGCTAGTGCAAGGGTTTCTGTAGTGGTATAATCTTGCATACAGTAATGTGTATCCATCTTGTACTTTGCACACTTCAGTTCCATTAACTTTAATGGGAGTTATAGTGGTATCTTGAGAGGATCTATATCCTCTTAGGTATTGCAGTCCTTAAAAACAGCCTGGTGGGGTAGAACCGAGCCTTAACTCTGAATTTCTAGGCTTCTGTCATTTTAAGGCAAACTCTTAACACTTCTTCAGTGGGATAGTTTGTGGTTCTATACATACATGCGTAGCTTACTGAGTTTGACTGACATTCTTACTTTACAAATTGCTACTTTTTGAGTATTTTTTATTGTTTGTTTGGTTTTTTGGTCAGATACGATTTTTTCCCCTCTTCTCTGAATGTAGGGATCTCAGACGTCTGCTGATCTCTGTAAGTTTAATATTATGAGTGCTTCTATTTGCATACTGCTCTATCTTTAAGCTGATTTTATGCAATTGTCCCGAGGTGCTCGCGTGCAAGGGTGCTTTAGAAATGTAAATTTGGTTTGAGAAATTATTTTCACTGTGACTCTCTCTCCATTCTACGCAAATTGGTACTGTAGTTTTAATTAAAGTTGGTGAAGGTTTGGAAACAAGTCACTATGAACATAAAGAAGATAAGACATAATCACGTGCCACCTAATCCCCCCCTTAAGGGTCCACTGAATGTAGGAAAAATATGGGAGACTAAGATTGAAAATGATGGGGATTTGGGAGCAAATCTGTCTTTTATAGTTGGAGCTTTCAAACCGTTTTACTTCAGGTTTAGGGATTTCATATATAGGTATTATAAGTAAACATAAAATGGCCCAATCCTCAGCTGGTGTAAATCAGCATAGCTCTACTGAAGTAGATAGATATAGACACACACACACACATATATATATATATTGTGATCTTGCAACATACGGGACCTCAGAGAGATTAATCATGTCCGGATGTGATGAGAATTAGCTTTTAGTTAATCCATGCTATGGTGCCAAGCTTCTGTCAAGGACTTTCCCCAAAGCTGGCAGTTTTTTAAACAAAAGCACCTGGTAAATTGTGTTTATGAGACTAAGAGGGAAGAGAAGTTTTCAGACAGGCAAGCTTTTAGCATGCTCTTTCAGTCAGAGGAGCCAAAAACTAAAGCAATTTTTGTTTCCCTAATGATTGCTAGAAAACTTTTTAAATTCAGGGATTGAGTGTAAATTGGATCTGTTGTTGTCTTCCTGAGTCTGAAGAGAACCTGAAAGGAAAGCTCCAAGTGTTATGATCTTCCCTGTTATAGTTTATCCTACAGTCCCAAATGCATTCCCGAGTGCCAGAAACCTCAACTGTCCTTCTATCTGATCACCAAAGCCTCTGGTTTCCCCTTGACAACTTCTTTGCTGCAGCTGTGCGTTGTCAGTGCTGCAATCTTTCTCACATGGCAGACAGAAAATATAGCAATGAGTGCTGGGCCTTGTGCTGATTGCATTATTTATTTAATAAAAAATCCCCAACTTTTTAATTTCAAGGCTGCTGCCCAAAGACTGAGGAGTCCCTCATCTGCCACATGAGAGTGTCAGGGACTGGGGCTCAGCTTACCACAGAATGCACAGTGTCTTGCACACAGCTTCACTAATACAACACAACAAGAATTGTTTTCTGGGTGGAATAATTATAAGATGACAGTGATAATTGGTTCACCTTTTGTAACTGATTGAGAATTCAGGAAAGCTCTCTGTATATTAGTTTCACAATCAATAAGAGCATGATGTGATCAAAAACCATGGAGAACATATCTAAAGTACTGTTTATTTATTTATTTAATTTGCCCTTCAAACTGCGTTACCAGCTTAGGAACACGGAGTTCTCCAAAGATTTCTGCATGGGTCCAGGTCATATTTGCTCACGTTTCCTGTTGATGACCCGATCCTGCAAATGACTCCATTCCAGATCTTTTCACCTGCACAAAGCCCCATTGGATTGAATGAGGAAAGGTGCAGGCTCCGGGCTATTCATAGGGCCGTGGTTTGTCAGTGCTGGTTGTGTGAATGACCATGTTTAAAGGCCAGTGTTTATATGTTATGACAGACCATGTTGTGACATTGTGTCACAAACAGTGGTATTTAACTTTGTGTAGTTCTGGGTTAGAAACCATGCTAGGTTATGTGGTCTCACTGTGGGGTGGGGTGGGAGAGGGAATTTAGACTTGTGTGAGTGTGTCAAACAAGAAAGAGAAACAGAGATTCTATTTACAATCCCACCCCCCAAAACCTAGGTTATGTGGTCTCGCTGTGGGGTGGGGTGGGAGAGGGAATTTAGACTTGTGTGAGTGTGTCAAACAAGAAAGAGAAACAGAGATTCTATTTACCATCCCACCCCCCAAAACCAGGGTTCTGTTTTGGTGTTAGCAGTAGAAATGTAGGAGCCATTTGTGAGAGCCTTCATATAATCAGAGATGTGCCGTGCAAGATGTTTTTGAGCACCAGAAAAACTTAAATTGACTTTAGTACAAATTGGATAAGGCCATTCGACTGTTTGGATCTGGGGTTAAATCCTAGCCCCATTAAAGTCAATGGCAAAGCTTCTGTTGGCTTCAGTTGAGCCAGGATTCCAACCCTGATTCTGTTCAGTTATGCTATGGTGTAAATCAGGAATAACTCCACTGCAATCGATGCAGTTCTGGAGGTGTCAAATTAGTGGAAGTGTGATTGGAAGCAGACCCTAAGATTTCCAACACTTGGAGCAAGAATCCAAGTGTTCCAATCATCCACTCAGTGGCAAGGGGAAGAGAACGGCTAAAGAAAAGAGGGCTAAACGAATACCTGACAAAAGACTGAAGTGGACCAAATTAAAGCAAAAATGTGTCCGGCTTCCGCACTGTGGAACCCCATGGAAACTAGAAGGGCTTTTTTTAATCTCTCTGTTGAATTGGGCTCAAAGCCAAGTGAAAGAAAACATTTTCCCAACACCAAATGGAAAAATGCAATACAGCTCTCTTAAGTGACCTGTTTAAGGAATAGAGCTGTGAAAAGAATACATTTGCTGTGCACCAAGGTTATGCATTTAACAGATTTTGACTGTACTTGACCTTTGCAATGTGTAGGCAGAGAAATATGTTGCTGAAATCTGAGAAAGTACCGAGTGCTGAAGACAAATATCCAGCATCTCATCAACAATAAAGGATTGAGATTTAGTTAAGAAGAATGTAAAATATCGTTCCATACTAACAAGTTCTCTCCTCCCAGCCCCCTCCCCGCCCCGTCTTTTTTCTTTTGCAGATCACTAGCAATTCTGCTCATGCTTTAAAATAATCCAGGCTAAAAAGTGTGATTTGTGTTTCAGTGATTTTGATTACGCCCACGTACTATATTTATTGCCGTTGAAATCATCAGTGTTAGCTTGCGACTTGTTTATTTTTTTAAAAAGCCTACTCTGCACTGTTGCTAAGGGAAAGAAGATTTTTTTTATCTGGGCACTGCTTTAGTACTGGAAGGCCGATAGCCATGGGAGGGGGAGTGTCAGAAAAAAATGATTACACTTTTAGGCCTTTTGGGGAACTTTGCCATATTTACTGATGGTTAACGGATATAATTATTTCAACATTATGCATGTTGGCTTAGAGGTGCAACTTCCATTATCATTCATGGCAGTTGTTTTTCATCTAGGGCTTGATCCAATGCCTATTAAAGCCAATGGGAAAAAATCTATTCACTTAAGAGGGCTCTGGATCAGGCCCCTTATTCACCAGGGCTATAAGTTTTAGCTGTATTCCCTGTTTCGTTCAGCAGATGTCCCAAGGCATCCATTCCAGAAATTAACGGAACTTCTTTTTTCTCATCTTTTCTAATGCTACTAAGGTTAGTTTCTTACAACTCTGAAAACCATTTCCCACTCCTTTCGGAAGAGAGACCTGTTTTCTTGAATAATTTCTAATCTAGCGGTTTAAAGGTGTTCCTCTCCACCCTCTCCTTTGTATCATATCTGTTTGAATTAGCATTTGTCTTCACAAGGAAAGATAGTTGAATTTACTTTGGGTTTAGCTAATCCATGTTAGCTAAATCCAACATAAACCCTACTTTTTTTTCCCCCTAGTGTAGATTCAAGCCAACACCTTTAGCTTGATTTCAGCTGCTCAAGTTGTAGATTCGACTGCTTCTGTTCCTCAATGACACTTGGTTGTACCAGGGATTCCTAGTTTCCAAAGACAGAAGGGACTATTGTGATAATCTAATTTGACCTCCTGTAGAACACAGGCCAGAGAACTTTCCAAAAATAATTCCTAGAGCAGAGCTTTCAGAAAAACATCCAACCTTAATTTCAAAATTGTCAGTGATGGAGAATCTACCACGTCCCTTGGTAAATTGTTCCAATGGTTAATTACTCTCATCATTAAAAATTAATGCTTTATTTCCAGACTGAATTTGTCTAGCTTCAGCTTCCAGCCATTGGATCATGTTATGCCTTTCTCTACTAGATTGGAAAGCCCATTATTAAGTATTTGTTCCCCAGGTAGATACTTATAGACTGCATAGATTGTATGATGTGAGTTTCCAGTTTGCAACTGAGTTCTTTAAATCCATGTCAGATTATAAGCACAGAGAGCCAGAAATGTTGCTTCTAATGAAGGGTTCAGCAATGCTATTAGTTGTATGTGAAGTTTTCTTTTAGCTGTCAAAGCAACAAGACAATATAGTTTCTCCTGAAAACTTACTAAAAATTTCTCCTCCTTCTTGATAAAAAAAAAATTGGTAACTTTGAAAAAAAATTAAGTTTTTGTTTTGACCAGGCTGGCTATCTTAGAGAGCATGCACCTCTGTGTAATTACCAAGTGAATTTTGTAAACCTATCACACATTATTTTCCCCCACTGGATTCGTTCAAGGAGTGCCCCAGGAATTCAATAATTATTTAATGTTAGTCTTAAAATGAAAAAATGTTCCTGGCCTTGGTGTATGTAACCTGCTAAAACGTGGGGAAAAAATAAAATCTGTTTAGACTGCATGAAGCAAAGGGAATGTATATTGATTCTTCTGGTGTAACATTTATAGTCTCACCAGGGATAATCTCTATAACAGTGAAATAATGTGAGTTTTTTTCATAAAAAATACCAGCTTACTCTAGACATTTTGCTTTAACCTTAGAAGGTTAAATATGTAATAGCCTCCTAAAATGCACTTGTGGAGTTTAAAGACTAATCCATTGGTATATACAAGCCCTCAAATTTTTGCACAGATTAATATTTACATATTCAAATTGGGCAGTTAGCAGTGCAAACACTTGACGTATGTGTCCAGTTATAGAGACCATCAGATATTTGAGGTTAACCTGCTTGTTAGTGTTTCTCATACAAACTACCTGACTTTTTTTGATCAATGTACATACTCTTATCATAGTTAGGACTGTGATATTTATCATGGTAACAGGAAAAGTCATTGGGCTTGGAGATGGTGAAGGGCAAAATTAATGAAAACGCTGTTTTTTAAAAGTCCATCAAAAGTTAAAGGCATCCTTCAGCAAAAATACAAAAACATTTCTCTAACTTCTGTGCAAATAGCAAGAATACTTTGTATTTAAGAACTTTCATACCAGAGTAAACATAACTAGGCTCTTTTAAAAAGAAATATGCATATAAAATATAATTTTAACGTGACATCTGGAAGAGAGACACTTCATGACTGGACCTATGTGCACCCTTCTCTATGTATAATTGGAAATGGGCTTGCCAACTTTTGTGTCAGGTCACCACTGTCTTTCAACTGAAACTTGGGTTTTCAGCTAAAAGACTTTTTCCCCCACAAACCATGTCTGCTTTCCATGCACAGTGTAATTTTGTCAAAAAAACAATGTCCAAAAATGGTAGGTTTCAGAGTAGCAGCCGTGTTAGTCTGTATTCGCAAAAAGAAAAGGAGGACCTGTGGCACCTTAGAGACTAACGCATTTATTTGAGCATGAGCTTTCGTGAGCTACTGCTCACTTCATCGGATCCAAAAATGGCAGTATTTCAATTTGGCAATGTCTCATGAGAGTCGTTTGATTTCCTCCTGTCCCCATTCTCCCCTATGGGCCTGGCTCCCCAGCTAGACTATATCTTCCATGCCCAGGGACTCCCATGATCCACTTTCCAAGAGTGGAGACGGTGATGTGTCATGGGAGCTCTAGTTCAACCAGCAGGCCCAGCCTGGAGAGGAAAAAGGAAGCATGAGGAACCTGAACTCCAGTGGCTGTCAAATAAAAAAGTTGAGTTTGGGCTGAGTTTTTTCAGCACCTTGACCCCAGAGACAGGATGTATTTGACTTAAATACTGTCTGGCTGTACCGAACAAGCAATGAAATCTTTTTACTGGCTTTCAATGCCCAGACCACACCAACCGCTGTAGCGTTGCTATTCTTTTTTTTTTATTTTTTTTTATTTCACATAAAACAGAGTTGGCTCCTTGTTGCCATAGAAACCAGCAACCTTAATTATAAGGAGTGTGATTCACTGGATGTAGAAAACCATAATTCTTCTTTCTATTAAAAAAAAAAAAAAGCAACAGAGCCGGGTCACAAAAATGACAACCCAGAGCTGGCACGGGATCAATCTTGAGAGCTTCCCATGAGAATAGGGTGTAATTGGATGATGCAGATAGCATTGCATGAGAAGAGACCACCCCCTTAGTGAGTGATCAGTGGTGGTGGGTTTCTCTGAGATGCAGCCAACGCTGGCTGCCTTTCGAGCTCTGTCCCTTGTACTGTGGCGTAGCTGTTTCCACATGGATACCCTAAACCAGATCAAACTGATTATGTACTAAGAATGTCGATTTGACTGTTCTGTCACTGCATCGTGTGTAGCAGCATAGCATAACTTAGTGTGACTGATCGGAGCGTTAACCGAGCACAGTTTTAAATGTCTTCTTACGAGCTTGGTTCCTGCAAGGAACTCAGAACTCTTAGTAAGGTGAGGGTGCTCAGCACCTTACAGGATTGGGCCCTATAGCAAATCCAGCAAAACAATGAGGCGTGTGCGTAGCTTTAAGCACCTGAGCTGCCCCCTTGACTTCAAAGGGGCTACTCATATGCTTGAAGGTAAGCACAGGCTTAAGGGCTTTGATGGATCAGCCTTAGAACTTGCCAAATTTGCGAACAGCCGTTAAGTAGCATTGTGACTAGATCAAAACAGGATGTGAATCAGAACGTAAATAATGCACAGAGGTATGCAGTGTATGCATAAAGCAGATGACTCAAGTGTCCTCCAAGTTCAACTTTCCAGCTAGTCCTGCCATCTGTTTTCTGATGAGTCTTAACAGAAACCTACAAAATTGGGAAATGTTTTTATCTTGACCTCTTAGCTTACTTTCTTCAGGCAATGAGCTGGCAGAGGGTTAAACGACTTTAACTAGTCATGGTGTCAGTCTTCTTTGGGTCATTGAGGTTACTGGGAAGCCAGAGATTTGCACATGGAATTGATTATTTGATTCCTTTTTTAGAATGTGCTTACTGCAGTTTAAAACATGTCTTGCAAATTCATCTCATAACGTGAATATTTAAATCCTGGGCTGGAACCTTAGATTCAGAGGGGAATGTATTAAATAACTACTGAATCCTTAGTTCAATCCCTATTTCAAATATACATATAAGAGAGAGTTATTTTCTGGTTTATCTGTCAAGAAACAAAAGTTGATATTTTAAAATACATTCCATTAAATAACGCACTGTGGGCTTTAATGTAAGGATAATGCCTATAAAGTTTGCTTTCTGACAGCCTGAAAAGCAAGCAACGTTTAGAAGGCCTATGTAGGCAGCTCTATGGGTTATGATAAATTATGCATGATCAGCCCCTTGCAACTAGGAATTTTTCCAATAATAGGTGGAGTTGGTTATGGGAAAGGATTTTATACTCCATCTGGCTATTGGGAACAGTTTGTGTGGTGGTGGTTTGTATGGCACCCAGATGCTACAGCAATGGGCAGTGTTTGAATGTCTCACGATACCCCTTTGAGACTAGGAAGTACTATCCCCATTTTACAGATAGGGAACTAAGGCACAGAGAGATTGTGGTTTGCCCAGGATCACACAAACCTGTGATGAAGCAGGGAACTGAACGCAGATCTGCCGAGTCCCAGTTCAGTGTGTTAACCACAAGACAATTTTTCCTGTGTCTTTTCAGGGCTATGGCTGGGACACAACCGGCAAGTTTGTTTAACAAGGAGTCTCTGAATGAACAGCTGAAGGTGATAAATGTTAGACCCGTATCAGCCCACGCTGTCAAAATGTGGCAAGGATCTTAAAAACAAAACAAAATGCACTGCAAGCACATGGACAATTCCAGTGTCATTCTGCAGTTGGCCAAGAATGGCGAACTATAGTTTTTTCATAGCTGCACAGAATTAGCAAGCATAATCTTTTACGGGTGGTTAGCAGTGAAACTAGAAGGGCTATTCATTTTGTCTAACGTCATGTCAAACACTTTGGGGATAGTAATTAGCTGCCGGAAAGCAGTTTGGGAAACGATAATTTTCTCTAGCACTGGAGCGTTCGGCAGCTTTGAATCAGGCTGATGATTTGTGATCGCTTCGCCCCCCAGGTTGGGAAAGTGATGTGTCATTCCTACAGGTGTTACCTCCAGTACTTGTGTGAGTGAGATTACAGCCCCGGGAAAAGATGCTGCTGGGAGGACATTTCTTAAGAGACAATAACTCTGCAGCTGATGGCCAGTTAGTTGTGGCCCAATCAGTGATTATACAGCAAAGTATTTAGTCATGTGCATAGCTTTAAGCCTGTGACTAGACCAACCAAAATCAATGAAATTACTCTCATGCTTAACATTAGGCAGATACTTACATGCCTCGCTGAATTGTGATTTTGGTGACTAATCCTGAATAGGAGTTCATCTGGGCCTTTTCTAAACTGGAATCATTCCGCTACATTTTACATTCTTTGTGAGCTCTATGAGCGATTCATCTCTGGCTTGAAGGTTCTTAGCCGTAGTGAACCATATCTACCTCTGCCAGCTGTTACCATGTAAGAATTATGATGTTGTGAACAGAATTTATGAAACCACAAATTACCCTTCGTATATTGAAAATTAAAACAGCACAGGCATTTTTGGACTAATGCAAAGGTAATCCAGTACTTTTTCACTTAGCAAGTAACCCTATGACTGAGAGAATATTTTTTTTACCTACCCCTCATGTTTGGAATGTGTATATTGGGCAAAAGAAAATTATAAAAACCATTAGGCAAGAATAACAGGTTTAAAATGTATTTTACATGGTTTTCTTAGGCTGAGTCAACCATATGTTAAAATAAACTTCACCAATGGCAGCCGTTCTCGTTTGAGGCTGATTATGTCTGAATAAAATAGCATGTGGGTGGTAAATACAAGCAGATACATTACTGCCCAGAAATCAGCACTGGGATATTGTATATTATGTTTACAGACCATATAATGTAGGATACAGGTGACCAAAGTTTGGCTGACTAAGTTTCCTAAGGTGGTCCACTCATCTGTAGCGGGAAGATGATTTTTTTTCCCCTGGGCTCCCAGCCCTTGTGTGAGAATTTGTTCTGCTGCTGGTTGTGCTGATCAGCTCACACCTGCAATTCCTAAGCCAACAAAATGGAACCAGTGGATCTTATGCAAAAGTGGCCGGATCCAAAGCCCACAGAAGTCAGTGGTAAGACTCCCATTAGATTTAGCTCGGGCCCACAGGTGGGGTGGAGGGCTCTTGATCTTGAAAAGGAGGAATGTGTTCCGCCAGGTACAATCCGAGTAAGGATGTGGATTTCAGAGCACTTAGAAACATCAGCTGATGAACAGTAAGCTAGTCTCAACCTTAACTATCGGGATGCTACCACACAGCTATAATCTGGCCCCTGATTGGCCCTCCGAGATCTATGCACCTGCTGCATTAGGGTTAACTCCTGTTGCCACTGAAATCAATGGCATAATCCCTTTGTCTTCTGTCAAGGTTCCTCCCCCACTCTGAACTCTAGGGTACAGATGTGGGGACCTGCATGAAAAACCTCCTAAGCTTATCTTTACCAGCTTAGGTCAAAACTTCCCCAAGGTACAAAATATTCCACCCGTTGTCCTTGGACTGGCCGCTACCACCACCAAACTAATACTGATTACTGGGGAAGAGCTGTTTGGACGCGTCTTTCCCCCCAAAATACTTCCCAAAACCTTGCACCCCACTTCCTGGACAAGGTTTGGTAAAAAGCCTCACCAATTTGCATAGGTGACTACAGACCCAGACCCTTGGATCTTAAGAACAATGAACAATCCTCCCAACACTTGCACCCCCCCTTTCCTGGGAAATGTTGGATAAAAAGCCTCACCAATTTGCATAGGTGACCACAGACCCAAACCCTTGGATCTGAGAACAATGAAAAAACATTCAGTTTCTTACAAGAAGACTTTTAATAAAAATAGAAGTAAATAGAAATAAAGAAATCCCCCCTATAAAATCAGGATGGTAGATATCTTACAGGGTAATTAGATTCAAAAACATAGAGAACCCCTCTAGGCAAAACCTTAAGTTACAAAAAAGATACACAGACAGAAATAGTTATTCTATTCAGCACAATTCTTTTCTCAGCCATTTAAAGAAATCATAATCTAACACATACCTAGCTAGATTACTTACTAAAAGTTCTAAGACTCCATTCCTGGTCTATCCCCAGTAAAGAACAGCATATAGACAGACACACAGACCCTTTGTTTCTCTCCCTCCTCCCAGCTTTTGAAAGTATCTTGTCTCCTCATTGGTCATTTTGGTCAGGTGCCAGCGAGGTTACCTTTAGCTTCTTAACCCTTTACAGGTGAGAGGAGCTTTCCCCTGGCCAGGAGGGATTTCAAAGGGGTTTACCCTTCCCTTTATATTTATGACATCTTCCATGAAAGCAGAATCAGGCAGTTAATGATCATATTGGCCAGGCTGTGACATCCTCACTGATGCTAAACAGTACCTTGCACTACGAGTCATTCCACTGAAGTCAAAGGGACAGTTTGTGGAGTTCAGGTACTCTTCAGGAAGAGTACAGCAATCTGGGCCACTGGGTGCAATGGGTTGTCTAAGTTAGGAAATTCTAAGTATCCTGTGAATAGGATACATGGCTTAGCTGATCTGTTTGTGTATACACTCCCAAGTGACTTGCTACATCCTTGTAATCTATTGTGCGTCTTTCAACGTAGAAACATTTCCCCCACTGGTTTAAAGCAAGGCAGGTTGTCTGGCTAATCCTGATGCATTTTGGGGTGATGGCAGTGAGCCCTAGGATAAGGCAGACACACACATAACCGTTTTTGTGAATGGCTAATGGTCTAATAGTGTCACTGGGCCTCCCTCTCTTTCACAAGTCACTTTTGCATCTCCTAAAATCCCCAGAAGCTCGTCTACTTTGAGAGCAGGCAGAGAAATGCAAAACCTCCAGGACTTGAGATATAAATCATTCTTTCAATAATCCGCATGCATAGCGTGGAAATCGTGGTGTTAACTTGGTCCTGAATGCATGCACTGAGCAGTGTCACTTCCTCTAAAACATTCCACCAGTTCTGCGATGGGAAGGATAGCTTTGAAGCTATGGCCTCAACCTTTTCCTCATATACGCAAGTGCACACACTTCAGACTATGTATTTATGAAGACACTTGAGCCATCTGCTTCTGTCAGTGTGACTGCAGTGGTGGCTCCCATCTGTTTGCTGCCTGAACTACAGAAACGAAATAAATAGGATCAAAAGGTTCGAAATCCTAGTGATGTACACCTGGGAATAGGGGGTGGGGCTGAGAAATAATTACAAGAAACAAAAGGCAAGAGCTGATCCACAGTCCAAACATTTTTAGTCCATATTAAAAACCCTCAAACAGATTAGTTTCAGCTAGGGTCATTTCCCCACGCCAGCTGAGAAATCCAATAGCCACAGAAAGTTAAGTGACAGGATTCTAGTGGGCAGAAGGGAAGACAACCCATTAGCTACTTTTGTGAGGCATTTTGGCAATGTAGTTGGTTTATCTTCGTTTTTTGTTCCTCCAACCTTTGCAGCATGACTCCAACAGCCTTTTCTCAGCCCTTCCCCAGAACTCCATTGGTTCCCAGCATTGGTCTCAGTGGGCGTTTTGCTCAAGAAAAGACTAGAAAATGTCCCATAGTTAGTTCAGCTACAGCAATCTGGAACTGCTCCCTTTATGTTTCAGCAAGTTTGTTCCTTTCCTGCTACTGGTTCAGGATTTTTCATTCCTTGCAGAGTTTGTGAACTATTCACAACGATAGATATATTTCCAAGTGCTCTGCTTCTTGCAGTACACAGGAAGGCCTTTGTTCAGCAAGTTTAAGCAGTGTTTAAAGGTAGGGTGTGTGCGTCTGTAATCACCCTCCCATACCAGAAAAGTTTTATTAACACCATTGTAGGACACAGGGAATCCAAGGCATGGCGAGTAAGGCATGAGGTAGCTGACGTTCCATCTCCCGCAGCATATTGAATTAAGTGTGGTCTTTTTCAAGCCCTTTAACGCACAGTGGTTCATGTTTCCAGATGACAGCTTGAAGGAGTTGGACAAAGTCAGTCAGAGCTGGCAGCCTGGAATGTGCTGTAATGGACAGTTAATGCCCTGTGTAATCTCTGACCTGTGTAAACCTGACCCATCCTCTGCTTACTTTACTTTTCTATACATAACTTCCTAAAACTGTGGAATAGACCCCCCGCCTTTTTTTTTTAAAGCAGAATATGCAAGAAAAAACTATTAGAGGTTAGCTGTAGCCGTGGATGTAACTAAAGGTTTCGTGGAAACCACATCAAGTGGTAACATGAGTCCAGAGATGAGCTTGACTCAGCAATGTTCATATTCCAAACCAATACAAATGGTTGGTTCATTGTGTATGTGGATTTCATACTGTATCACTCTGGCCACCTGCTAATGCCTCAGGAGGCCAGCGATGCACTTCTAGCCTCCCCCCCTCCTTTTTTCCTGCTCTTTTCCTTGTCAAAAATGGGGGGAAATATGGCCAAAACCTAGCTGCCCCTTGAGGAATCTGGAATTCCATCAGTTAAACCTGCGCCTCCTTTTAATGGATGGGCTTAGCCCTCGATGGTAAACCCAGGCTTTAGATTTTCTCTGCCGTTTTCCACGAACACTGGGCTTTGCCAGTCAGTTGCCTTTTCAAGAGTGATGTCTCATGCTCGTCCTCCCGCCTTTAACTAATGCTCGTGCTGCGAGAAAAAGAAAAGGAGTCAGTGTACTGGTTAGATCTACAATTTTATTTTAAAGCCAATCTCCTGACTTCACTGGGATCTTGGAACATGAATGGCTGGGATGGGAAAAGGGATGTGCCCGGAATTGTTCTGCTTGGGGATTTTCAGGAGTGTTTGGAACGTGGCTTGTCTTTTCATCCTTGTCATTATTCCTCAGTCCTGTAGAAATGTAGGGTTTGGATCTTCTCTCACTCTGGTATTAAATCAGAAATAAGCTCAGCTGAACCAAATGGTTTATAAAGTGGCATAAGTGTAAAGGGAATCAAGTCCCTTGAGTCTTGGATGTCCTGGGCTTTTCAGTGTTTTACTAGCCTCTGATTAGAGGATCTCCTAGTTATTATCTTGGAATCACTCCAAGTCCATTGTAAAGTTTTGTTTTCTGTTCAGTATTTTTTAAGATAAGCGATTGTCACTTTCTGGCAAACCAACATGTGTTGAAATCTGGGATGTGAACGGGCAGCTAACCTTCAGAAAGATCTGAGCTCTTGCAGCCAGAGGGGGGTTTTGACATCTTTTTGTTTTTAATCTGCATACTTACATGTACAGCTTGTCTATCATACGTGCTTTTATAAAAACGCCTTCTCCAAGTCTACAGCTCAATCTCAGCCACTTTCTTGGAAGCACTGGTGTGGGGTTTTGTGGTGTCAATCTGTGACATATTGCAAGAGGCAGCGTTGCAAGTACCCTCATAATGGAAGGTAGCCAAAATATTTCTCAGCTGTGTTAGCCCATTCCTGTTGGTTGTATGATACATTCTGTCACTCCAGAATTCTAGTTCTATTTATCTTTACCTCTGATCATTTACTTAACTTTGCATTCATGTAGGATTTAACTCGAGCAGCTTGTTTTAATTGCTTATACTGCAGTGTTGTTGTGCTAAACTCAAGACAGATGGTGCTTAAATACAGACCACACATGGAGACCTGCAACAATTGCTCTGCTGGTCCAGTGGAAGGCAAAAATGACCTGCTTCTCTTTGATAGGAGGGGACCCGATGGAAAATACAAAGGCTGGGAACTGGCAAGAGATTCAGCGTCATCTTTTCTGAACTGAGTGAGGAGCAGCAATTAGTACAAGGAAAAGAAAAGTAAAAGGGAATCATGTTGAAAGCGAGTAAGATCCCATGGTGCCCAACTTAATCTATTTATTTGTGCATGTTTCCATAGACACTGTCTGGAAAATCACAGAATGTTATTCAGGTGTGTAGAGAGATTAAATTCAGCCAGGTAATGCTAGGGGCCTCTGATGGGGTATATAAACCCCGCACTGGGACAGTAAGCATTAAGGAGCAGTTCTGGGCCAGGGTAACTCTGCCCATGCCATGCAGAGCCTTCTGCAGCTGGGCCAGGAGTTTAAAAGGGAGCCAACGCACACAGGAGAGGAAGCCAGACCCATCTTGAGAGCTTCTGAGCAAAGGCGCCTCTTGAGTTTCTCCAGTTGCTTTTCCCTGCCAGCTAGAATCATCCTGGTTTCATGGGGCAGGGGTTGGATCCATGCCATGTGCTTGTTCAGTGCCTAGTGCAGTGAGGCCCTGATCCATAACTAGAATTACTAGGCACTATTGTCGTACAAATAAGCTGGCTTCAGCCTTATCCAGCGCCATCTCAGGTATCATCCTGGCTTCCGTGTTTGCAAGCTGTCAGAAACAAAGGAAAGCTGTTGGCTCTGACATATCGGAGAAGTGGAGTTAAGTGGCATGACTAAGCTGATATTTCTGCAACTCAAAATACTTCCCTGTCTCCTCAAGTGACCCCCACTTTGAACAAGAGGCCATGACTCCATGGTGCCCTCAGAGTAGATTAGCAGTTGCCCAGCAACACCCTTTAAGGCTTCTTGGAAATAAAGAAAAGGAGCCACAGAAGAATAACCTTGTCCACAGGCCCTGTGGGCAAGTCAGTAAACCTGGTGGTTGGTGCTCTTGTGAGCTGCTGGGAGATCTAATATAATAGCCTGACCATGTGAAGGTGCACATGTTGTGCAAAGCTTTTCTTGTTGGTTTTATTATCCAAATGGTTTTATTTGCCTTAGCCTCACTGTGCTGCTGACCAGGAGCCGTCTGAGGTAAGCCCATGCACCAACCCCCTACCCCAGCCTGAGTCCCCCAAACCCAGAGCCCCCCTCCTGCACCTCAAGCCCCCATGCCTTATTTGCCTTTTATTAACCAATTTTATTTTATTTTATTATTATTATTTGCAAATGGAAAAAGGAAAACTGAGAGTGACACTGTGTATTAAAAAAGTCAGCTATGTTCAGTTCAAATAAATACAGCTATTTCGAGCCTTGGTTATGGCTAGATGACAACTGATGATAAAAGGGAAATTAACAAATGTTCTGGATCTCAGTAACTGGAGTTTAGGACAATTAAAATGTAATTTTAGGATGATTAGCTTGTTACATGCTCAATAAAAACTAAAAGAAACCTTGTGGAACAAAAAATAATCTTAAACTAGAGCTGGAATAGAACTATTAGTTCATCTTGTTCAACTTCCTAACAACTGTATGTTCTCAAATGTTTTGTCTAGCCTAGTTGAAAATGACTCAAGCAGTTGTTTTGTTGTCCAGTCTGGTATTAAATGACTCAAGCCTTCTACCACTTTCCATGCTTGCTATTCCACAGTCTAACAGATCTCTCTGTTTAGGAAATTATTTCCTGATATTCAATCGAAATTTTCCCGTGGTCAGTTTCATGTTGTGAGTTATGCACTTGTGCCACTCAAAGTAATTCATTTCCATTATTTGTTTGCACTTCTCGAATACTGCGAGATTAAATGCAGTATTTAAATGTTTAATTTCCCCCTCCACATGGTCAAGCAATATATATTCCTAGCATTTAATCTTCCTTCCTATATCCCCCAATAATTTTGTTGTGCTTTTCTGGATTCCCTCTGGTTTAGCATCACCATTCTGAAGTGCCCACAATGCTGGGCGGCTTTCTAAAAATTAGAGTTAGAAAGTGCATTGGTTGCGTTTTGACTAGACACCATTCGAGCATATGAAAAGAAGCTGCCATGCTTTGGATGAGATGTTAAACAAAGGTCTCTTCTGCCTTGTCTCTAGAGGCTGAACAAGTGGAAGTTGAAGATCTCCTAGCGTTCCCTGCGAAGCGGAGAGTGATAGCCATTCTGTCATGCTTCACAATAGATTCTAATAGCGATAGGTGAGCTGTTGCTGAGCCTAAAATGGAAGGAGGCTACATGCATGTGGCTCACTGCAGGACCTGGTCCTTTGTTGCTGTGCTCTTAACACACAGTATTGCTGTGTAATGCAATTTGAGCTGCCTGGAGTATCAATTGCACAATATGAAATGAAATCCCTTTCTAGGTTGTTTACTGTGTTGTCAAGATGCTTTTAAGTAATTTTTTTTTTGAAGCATTTTATCAAGAAGTGTGTTTTCCCTCAAGGATGCTTTTTTAAAGTGGATTTTCCAAGTCAGCTTATTTTTTATAATTACATCATGTTTGCTGATTCTGACTCATGAATTTGTAATAAATGAATGTTGTAACTGCCTTTTGCACTAAGTAAACCGTACAGAGGAATGAATCCAGTCAGCTAACTAGCTTGGGCTCAGACTAAGGCCTGGTGTACATGTAAAATTTAGGTCAACAAAGCTACGTTGGTCGGGGTATGAAAAACCCACCCGTCTGACCAATGCAGTTGTGCTGAGCTAACTCCTCGAGGAGACACAGTTATGTTGATGGCCGAGTGTGTCTGTCTGTGAGCTACCATCATTTGGTGAGGTGGTCTTCCTACGCCGATGGAAAACCCCTTCTGTCAGGATAGGCTTTGTCTGTGCTAAATGGTATGCTGGCATAGCTACAGTGCCATAGCAATGCTGGTATAGTCCCATAGAGTGAACCTCGCCTTAGTAACAAAGGAATTCATGGCATGTTTATCCATGGAGTTTCATCAGCCACTGTGGGTGTTGCCCAGAGGCTGGCAGAGAATGGGTTTAAATTATTTTCTGAGTTCTCAGCCAGTTTGCATAGAAGACAAAAAAGAAGCAAATTGTAATCAGTGTTTAAGTTTTGAAATCTACCCAAATTTCCCATAGGTTGGTTGTCCTCTGCTTTAGTGCTATTGCTGGAATCATTCAGTGTAACAAATTACAGTACCAGCTGGGTGTGCTTCTAATCTTTTTAACTCTTCTGTAGAAACCAGTCTAAAAGAAACCGAAACCAAGCCTGGAGAGTCTATATTAGACTTAAGTGGATGTGGGAACCAAGCTCTTATACCTGAGATAGAGAAGAGAGCCTTATTCAGAGGAAGCCTTGTAGTTCATATTTTGTAAAAGTGAGGTATTTTGTGCCAGTGTCAAGAATCTTCAGGAAAAGATCAGATTTTTCTCCTCTTCGTAAGACAGACCTTCACTAGCCCAGCTCTGTTTTGAATCGATCTTTCCGGGCAATAAGGAGGTATTGTGATTTAATGAAAGCGGCCACCAGATATTGTCTTTTTAAAAAGAAAAAACTCCTTTAGTTAGTAGTTTTCTGACAAATCATTTAAAATGTTTGAAAATGTTGGTAACCAAAGAAACAGTTACATAAACGAGTAGCACGGTTACCAGTGTGGTTACCAATGTAAAACCCGGGTTATTCAGAGTTTAAAAAAAACTTTTCCCTATGAAATGTTTTTAAAAGCACAAACCCACATTTTAATTACCTGTCCGATGATGGGAGGGGAATACTTTTCTTCTTTTTTTTTTACAAGGCAACTTATCAGTAACACACATTTGTTGCAGAACTGGGCACTAATATCACATCTTTGCTGTCATTTCGCCATGCTATCCTTTGTTGAGAACAGTCTCTGAACAGGTATCTCAGAATCTGAGGCAAAACGGTAAATATCTGCCACCGGGCATTGGCTTTTTCTTTTGGCACTTGACACCTTGCATAGCATCACTCAGAGCTCTTTGTACTGGGATTTTGCTTCAACATGTGGTCTTTTAAGAACCTAATAGAACTTACATTAGTTCTACTCGCTTTGGGGGCTGAAATGGGGTCTGATTTTTCACCATCTTTTCACTGATATAAGTCCATTGGCCACTGGGGAAATTATTTCTGATTTATATTGGTATACATGAGATCAGAATCAGCTCTTTTGAAATTTTTCAGTGTCTTGTTTTCACAAAGCACATGTCAAAATGCATACCAATCCTCAGACAGTTGTCAAAACACATTGTGTTGTCAGGTACTAAATTATATTGATAAAAGACAAAAATATGCCAACTTGTGTACAATGAATGGTTGGTTATTGTACCAGTAGTGGGTACCGGGAGATGGCAGGCCAAGAACCACCCATAGTGAAAGGTACACCCCCTTAGTTAGGGGGAGCGGCACCAGAGGACCCAGGCTGCAACTAAATACTGGGGACAACAAATGAAAAAATGGATGGGAGTTGTCAAGGTTCCTCCCCCACTCTGAACTCTAGGGTACAGATGTGGGGACCTGCATGAAAAACCTCCTAAACTTATCTTTACCAGCTTAGGTCAAAACTTCCCCAAGGTACAAAATATTCCACCCGTTGTCCTTGGACTGGCCGCTACCACCACCAAACAAATACTGGTTACTGGGGAAGAGCTGTTTGGACGCGTCCTTCCCCCCAAAATACTTCCCAAAACCTTGCACCCCACTTCCTGGACAAGGTTTGGTAAAAAGCCTCACCAATTTGCCTAGGTGACTACAGACCCAGACCCTTGGATCTTAAGAACAATGAACAATCCTCCCAACACTTGCACCCCCACTTTCCTGGGAAATGTTGGATAAAAAGCCTCACCAAATTGCATAGGTGACCACAGACCCAAACCCTTGGATCTGAGAACAATGAAAAAAACATTCAGTTTCTTACAAGAAGACTTTTAATAAAAATAGAAGTAAATAGAAATAAAGAAATCCCCCCTGTAAAATCAGGATGGTAGATATCTTACAGGGTAATTAGATTCAAAAACATAGAGAACCCCTCTAAGCAAAACCTTAAGTTACAAAAAAGATACACAGACAGAAATAGTTATTCTATTCAGCATAATTCTTTTCTCAGCCATTTAAAGAAATCATAATCTAACACATACCTAGCTAGATTACTTACTAAAAGTTCTAAGGCTCCATTCCTGGTCTATCCCTGGCAGAAACCAGCATATAGACAGACACAGACCCTTTGTTTCTCTCCCTCCTCCCAGCTTTTGAAAGTATCTTGTCTCCTCATTGGTCATTTTGGTCAGGTGCCAGCGAGGTTACCTTTAGCTTCTTAACCCTTTACAGGTGAGAGGAGCTTTCCCCTGGCCAGGAGGGATTTCAAAGGGGTTTACTCTTCCCTTTATATTTATGACAGGAGTGAAGGTCATAGGGTGAAAATCAGAGAACCAGAAGGGGACACCAAGCAGAGAACCACTGACAGCACCCATTGCTCCCCCAAAGTGTCTAAGCAGTCAGTGGACACCACCCAGAGGAGGTGTTTGGAGGTGTGACTGCACAAGGAAATGGAAATAGGCCCCACAGTCACAGAATGGCCTTCCAACCCCCATAGTTACATAAACGAGTATGGTATATCCTCCTGGTATGGTGAATGGCCATCTTGACCAACACCAGAAGAAGGTTGACGAGGCGGTCCCATCAGTGTGTGCTAGGGTTGCCAACTTTCTACTCGCACAAAACCGAACACTCTAGCCCAGCCCCTTCCCCTGGCCCGCCCCTTCCCTGAGGCCCCACCCCTCGCTCACTATATTCCCCCTCCTTCAGTGGCTCACTCTTCCCCGCCCCCCCCATTCACTTTCACTGGGCTGGGGTAGGGGGTTGGGTGCGGGAGGGGTGAGGTCTCTAACTGGGGGTGCAGGCTCTGGGGTAGGTCCAGAAATGAGGGGTTCAGGGTGAAGGAGGGAGCTCTGAGCTGGGGAAGGGGATTGGGATGTGGGAGGGGTGAGGGCTCTGGCTGGGGTGCAGACTCTGGGGTGAGGGGCTTGGGGTGAAGAAGGGAGGTCCAGGCTGGGGGTGTGGCCACGGGATTCGGAGTGTGGGAGGGGGCTGCAGTTGAGGTAGGCGGTTGGGGTGTGGGAGGGGGTACAGGCTCTAGGCTGTGGATGCAGGCTCTGGAGTGGGGCCAGGGATGAGGGGCTTGAGGTGCAGGTGGGGGGCTCTGGGTTTGGGGGACTCAGGCTGGGGTAGGGGGTTGGTGCATGGGCTTACCTCAGATGGCTCCTGGTCAGCAGCACAGTGAGGCTAAGGCAAGCTAGTCCCTACCTGTCCTGGCTTCGTGCTGTGCCCAGGAAGCAGCCAGCAGGTCTGGCTCCTAGGTGGGGGGCCAGGAGGCTCTGCGCGCTACTCTCGCCCGCAGGCACTGCCCCTACAGCTCCCATTGGTTGCAGTTCCCGGCCAATGGGAGTGCAGAGCCGGTGCTCGGGGCAGGGGCAGTGCGTGGAGCTCCCTGGCCCCCTGCCCAGGAGCCGGACCTGCTGGCTGTTTCCGGGGCACGGCGCAGAGCTAGGACAGGGTGGGACTGCCAACCGGACTTTTAATGGGCCGGTCGTGGTGCTAACCAGAGCCGCCAGGGTCCCTTTTTGACTGGGCGTTCCAGTTGAAAACCGGACACCTGGCAACCCTAGTGTGTGCCAAGATGAGGAGGTGTGAGGAGAAGTGAAGCCAGAACATCAGTAAGAGGTTCTGGTGGTTGGTTATTGTAGGGTAGCTCATAAGTAAGGCTATGGTTTAGTCATGGGTATTTTTAGTAAAAGGCGTGAACAGGTCATGGGCAGTAAACAAAAATTCACAGCCCATGAGCTGTCCAGAACTTGTATTATATACCCCTGACTAAATCTTGGGTGCTCTGGCCGGAGGCGCAGCTCACGGCCCGGGACCCCACTGGTGCAAGTGGGAGGGCAGGCAGGTGGGCAGCGGTGTGTGACCAGGGGCCCCTGCTGCTGCTGGGTGGGGGGGGGCGGGTAGCAGGGTGTGGCCCAGGACCCCCACTGCTGCTGGGGGTGTGGTGGGGGCACGGCAACCTGAGACCCCCGCTGGTGATTGGGGGGCGCAACGGCCTGGGACCCCCGCTGCTGCAGGGTGTGTGTGTGTGATGGCCTGAGACTGCCCCAGCAATGGCTGGCGCATGGGCTGCCCAAGGCCAGCCGCACTGGCCGATGCAGAAGTCACTGAGATCCCGGAAGTCATGGAATCCGTGACCTCTGACGGACTCGCAGCCTTACTCAGAAGTGCCAAACTGCTGACATTCTTTGTGGGGAAAATATATATTTTTTTAATTAAAATACATAAATATCTGGGCTGTGCAAATGGACACAAGAAAGAGAAGGTAGGTCAAATGTTAGGCTTGTTAACCTCAACTAGCAAAATCAGAGTCTGTTTATTTCGTGGAGTTCTCTGAAAGGGTTGATCCTGTATCCATTGAAGTTAAGAATGGCAGCACTCCAGTTGATTTCATTCAATGCAGGTTTGAGCCCTAAGGGTGTAATCTTCACTGCAGAGATAACCCAGAGTGTTAGCCCAGCCCACCCACTATCATCCGCATAGAAAAACCTCTGCATGGAGGAGCTTTAAACCTGGGCGAGCTGGCCTGACTGGCTCTGCTTTAACTTGGGTGGGAACCCACCTGCTTGACAGTGAGGGGACCATCTAAATCACCCGAGTGCTGATAGTCCTCCAAAGCCTTCCCATAATTCCCTCCCTCCCTTCCCCCCCCCCCCCCCCCGGCCAAAGGGCAGACAAATTCTCCCATGGTTGATTGGGAAAGAATCCTAAAGCATCTCAGCACAAAGATCCATGGGGTATGCCCCCAAACACACATGGCCAAGTGCAGAAACAGTGAGGATGCTGTAACATGGGTAGAGCTTTGCAGTCGGAATGCTTGCACCGGGGCGAGGACAAACCCTGGTGTTCAGTCTGAGGTGCCAGTCACCCGGGTTCACTCCACAATGAAGACATGGCCTATATGACTTTCAGTAGTAACTCCAAACCTTGTTGAAAATTGCTTTAAAATTCATTGGCAAGCAGGGAAACTTTCAACAGCACTGTGCACAGTAAACTAATCAGCTTTTTAATAACCTCTCTATCAAGTTTTAGAATGGCGTTTGTCTCCAGTTACCAGTCTCTCCAAAACACATGTACTGCTCTTTGCTACTATAATCTTCTAGCATGATTTGTTAGTAAAGATCTTTCCATGTGGCCTTAGTAAATGACCTTTCAGTAATTTTAGGAGTTTGATTGCACTGTGCAAATAACTTTCATATTCTGATAGCTTGATGCATTTATTTAAATCCGTGCACATTGGATTATTTTTGCTCATGCTCAGTGATGATTTTGGTGACACTGGGTATATTCATAGATGCATGTAGGAATGCCATAAAACTAAGAAATTCCAGGATTCAGACAGAGAGCGTCTGAGCACCGGTCTGTGAATGCATCTTTGCTGTCTAGAGAGTTATCGGATCTGGCAGTTTATACAACAAGGTTTGGTAATGCTCCTTTAAACTCCCCTCATCTGAGTTAAAAAACCTGTTCTACACAGAGCTGCAACCAGCCCTCCCCTGCCAAAAAAAACCAACTAACTGAAAATTACAGATCTAAATATTTGCTCAGTGAACATTCAATTCTTAATTACAATTAAGCTGCTACAAATTCTCCTTATGAATTGTTTTTGAAAGAACAAAAGCTACAACATGAACACAGATCTTAAAAGTAGCCTTCTACAATTGCAATCTCTGAGTGGCGAAGTCCCATCTGGAAATCATTCATTCAAACATACATCCTATACACAATAGATTGTTGTTTTCCAGTTTAGTATAACTTTTGTTCCCCAGAGCATACATTATATCCAGACACTGGATCTATTTCTTATCATCTATATTGTCTCATTAATACTGCACAAACTGGCTTGCAAGGGTACGTCTCTTTTGTGTGGTTGAGTGTCATCCCTTGTAGCAAAAAGAAATGCATGCCAAATGGTTTGGGTTAGTAAACTAGACATGCACATTTTTATGGGACTATTGACTATCATCTCCCACGTAGATTTGGACTAAATTTTCTAAAATACTGACCCAATTGATTGCATTTTTAGTCAAAATATGTTGATTAAAACACACACAGAGATTTCCAAGAATGGTGGCTGAAAATGGCTTTGTTCGTCTATGACAGATGTTCTCAACCAGGGCCCCCTGGGGGTTCGCAAGCATCCTTCAAGCAAGGCCAGTGTGAGACTCACTGGGGCCCAGGGCGGAAAGCCAAAGCCCCACCGCATGGGTCCGAAGCCCAGGGCCCGTCACTCAGGGTTGAAGCCAAAGCCTGAGCAATGTTGCTTCGTGGGGGGCCCCCCACCGTGGCGTGCGGGCCCCAGGCAACTGCCCTGTTTGCTACCCTCTAATGCGGGCCCTGGCTTTTATATGCATAAAACCAGTTGTTGTGGCACAGGTGGGCTGTGGAGTTTTTATCGCGTGTTTGGGGGAGGGCTCAGAAAGAGAAAGGTTGAGACCCCCTGGTCTATGGTATCTCACTTTTCGTGTTGTCCAACATTCACACTGAAGTTACAGTGTGAGCCTGCTCACTGCAGAGAGCTGAATGGTCAGGCTGGAACAGTTAGTGACACGGACCAGATTCTCAGCTGGTGTACATGGGTGAAGCTCAACTGACTTCCATGACGTCCCCAAATTCAAAACAATTTTTCCCCCAAACGGACATGCAAATGATTTCATTTCAAAAGATTTCATTGTGAAGTTTTTCATGGGGGGGAGGGGGAGGGAGACATTTCAAACCAAATAAACCTTTTTGTGGTTTTTTCAATGCCACCCCTCCCCAAATAAAATAAAATAAAATTGATCGGCTCGACCGGGATTCACAAAAAGCAACACTGGTAAAACCATATATCAGCATTTGCCTGATAACTGAATCCCAGTCTCCTTCCCCTTGCTGGGGACTGCTCACGGAAGTAAAATTACTCACATGCATGAGTGCTTGTAGAATGAGGCTCTTTGTAAACTAACCAGGGCAATGACTTTGCATGAAATCTTGGCCCCTGTCAAGGTTCCTCCCCCACTCTGAACTCTAGGGTACAGATGTGGGGACCTGCATGAAAAACCTCCTAAGCTTATCTTTACCAGCTTAGGTCAAAACTTCCCCAAGGTAACAAATATTACCCCCGTTATCCTTGGAATGGCCGCTACCACCACCAAACTAATACTGGTTACTGGGGAAGAGCTGTTTGGACGCGTCCTTCCCCCCAAAATACTTCCCAAAACCTTGCACCCCACTTCCTGGACAAGGTTTGGTAAAAAGCCTCACCAATTTGCCTAGGTGACTACAGACCCAGACCCTTGGATCTTAAGAACAATGAACAATCCTCCCAACACTTGCACCCCCCCTTTCCTGGGAAATGTTGGATAAAAAGCCTCACCAATTTGCATAGGTGACCACAAACCCAAACCCTTGGATCTGAGAACAATGAAAAAGCATTCAGTGTTTTACAAGAAGACTTTTAATAAAAAATAGAAGTAAATAGAAATAAAGAAATCCCCCCTGTAAAATCAGGATGGTATATATCTTACAGGGTAATTAGATTCAAAAACATAGAGAACCCCTCTAGGCAAAACCTTAAGTTACAAAAAAGATACACAGACAGAAATAGTTATTCTATTCAGCACAATTCTTTTCTCAGCCATTTAAAGAAATCATAATCTAACACATACCTAGCTAGATTACTTACTAAAAGTTCTAAGACTCCATTCCTGTTCTGTCCCCGGCCAAGACGACTACAGACAGACACACAAACCCTTTGTTTCTCTCCCTCCTCCCAGCTTTTGAAAGTATCTTGTCTCCTCATTGGTCATTTTGGTCAGGTGCCAGCGAGGTTACCTTTAGCTTCTTAACCCTTTACAGGTGAGAGGAGCTTTCCCCTGGCCAGGAGGGATTTCAAAGGGGTTTACCCTTCCCTTTATATTTATGACACGCCCCCCAAATCTCAGCTAGGGTGAAACACTGGCTGGGATTTCTTCCTGGAGCTCTAGGAAAACAGAGTTAATAAGACACATGCATCTCTAAATATACTACCAAGTACATAAAGACTAACAATATTTTCCACTTCTCAAGGACGATTTTAACCAGTTGATTCTGGGAAACTTTCACGGGAGAGTGCATCAGCCACTTTGTTAGAAGCTCCTGAGATGTGTTGGATGTCGAAATCAAAATCTTGGAGAGCTAAACTCCACCGAAGAAGTTTTTTGTTAGTTTCTTTGAGGGTGTGAAGCCACTTTAGTGCAGCATGGTCGGTTTGCAGGTGGAAACGCCGTCCCCAAACATATGGGCGTAGCTTTTCCAGAGCGTAGACAATGGCATAACATTCTTTTTCAGTGACTGACCAGTTGCTTTCCCTCTCAGACAGTTTTTTGCTGAGAAACACTACAGGGTGGAATTCTTGATCAGGTCCTTTCTGCATTAAAACTGCTCCCACACCACGCTCGGATGCATCTGTGGTTACTAGGAACGGTTTGTCAAAGTCTGGGGCCCTTAGTACAGGGTCAGACATGAGTGTCGCTTTAAGCTTGTTAAAGGCCTTCTGACACTTTCCGGTCCACTGAACAGCATTTGGCTGTTTCTTTTTGGTTAGGTCTGTCAGTGGGGCAGCGATTTGGCTGTAGTGCGGTACAAATAGTCTGTAATAACCGGCCAAGCCTAAGAAGGATTGAACCTGTTTCTTTGACTTTGGGACAGGCCACTTTTGGATAGCATCCACTTTGGCCTGTAGGGGGCTGATAGTTCCTTGACCCACCTGGTGTCCAAGGTAAGTCACTCTGTTTAGGCCTATTTGACACTTCTTAGCCTTAACAGTTAGTCCTGCCTCCCTTATGCGCTCAAGGACTTTTTGTAGATGTTCCAGGTGGTCTGCCCAGGAATCCGAAAATATGGCCACATCGTCAAGGTAGGCGACTGCATATTCTCCTAATCCCGCTAGGAGACCATCTACAAGTCTTTGGAAAGTGGCGGGTGCATTTCGCAGCCCGAAAGGGAGTACATTAAATTCATACAGCCCGAGATGTGTGATGAAGGCTGACCTTTCCTTGGCAGATTCATCTAGCGGTACCTGCCAGTACCCCTTGGTTAAGTCCAAGGTAGAGATGAACTGGGCCCTTCCCAGTTTCTCTAATAGTTCATCTGTGCGTGGCATGGGATAGTTGTCTGGGCGAGTTACAGCATTTAGCTTATGGTAGTCCACGCAAAAACGTATTTCCCCATCTGGTTTGGGAACTAGAACCACTGGAGATGCCCATGCACTTTCAGAGGGGCGGATTACACCCATCTGTAACATATCCTGGATCTCCCGTTCTATAGCAGTTTTAGCTTGAGGAGACACCCGGTAAGGTTGGACCCTAATTGGGTGAGCATTACCTGTGTCAATGGAGTGGTATGCCCGTTCAGTCAGTCCTGGGGTGGCTGAGAACGTTGGCGCGTAGCTAGTGCACAGCTCCTGGATCTGCTGTCGCTGCATACGCCCAAGGGTCATGGAGAGGTTCACCTCTTCCACACCACCAGCACATTTCCCTTCGTAGTAGACACCTTCAGGCCACTCAGCGTCGTCTCCTCCCTGGGCTGTAAACTGACAAACCTTTAATTCTCTGGATCGATTAGAAGAGCTGAGAGGCGGTGGGTTGCTCCGTGCCGCCGTCCAAGCTCTCTGGAGGCTTTCATCTGCTTCCTGTTCGGTCTGGAACTGTTCCCTTGATGCTGGAGACATCAGTTCCTCATGGGATTGTGGACCTAGGCTTGGTCCCTCTGGAAGCGATATAGGGGATGGAGCTGTTTCTGTTGACTGTGAACCGCTCTCCGCTGGTGCGCTATGTTGGGATTCAGGCTCCAGCTGAGCCTCTTGTGTAGGGTTATCGGCTGCTGCCAGTTCAGGTTCGGTGGGGCCCTCTGGTGTTGAGGTTGCAAGTACTGGATTCAGTGCTGACACGGGGTCTGGTGTTGGTTGTTCGGCTGGTTCCGGTTCTGGGACTGGTTCCGTCTGGGTCTCTGGGACTGGATCCACTACTGCTGTTGCAGACATTGGCCTGGGGTCCAGGTCCATCACCTCTGACTGGGTCCTGATAGAAGTTTCCGGAACAGAGCTAGGCCTCACGGCTTGTTTAGCCTGGTTGCGGGTGACCATTCCCACCCTCTTGGCCTGCTTCACATGATTGGCCAAGTCTTCCCCCAACAGCATGGGGATGGGATAATCATCATAGACTGCAAAAGTCCACATTCCTGACCAGCCCTTGTACTGGACAGGCAACTTGGCTGTAGGCAAATTGAAAGAGTTGGACTTGAAGGGTTGAATCGTCACTTGGATCTCTGGGTTGATTAAATTGGGGTCCACTAAGGAAGCATGGATAGCTGACACTTGTGCTCCGGTGTCCCTCCACGCGGTGACCTTCTTCCCGCCCACACTCACAGTTTCCCTCCGCTCCAAGGGTATCTGGGAGGTATCTGGGCCTGTGGACCTCTGGTGTGATTCCGGTGCAATGAACTGTAACCTGTTGGGGTTCTTGGGGCAGTTGGCCTTTACATGCCCCAGCTCGTTACATTTAAAACATCGTCCAGCTGACGGGTCACCGGGGCGAGGTGGGTTGCTGGAGAACGGGGTGGTGGGACGATAAGGGGTCTGGAGGGTTCTTTGGGAGGTATGTGGGGCTTTGGGCGGCCCCCGGTAATAGGGTGTGGTCTGGGGTGGTCCCTTCTGGTCTCCGCTCCAACTGCGACCAGTTTTCTTCTTCTCTGCCACCTCCACCCATCTGGCTCCAATCTCTCCTGCCTCAATTACAGTTTTGGGTTTCCCATCTAGGATGTATCTTTCTATTTCCTCAGGAACACCCTCTAAGAATTGTTCCATTTGCATTAGGAAGGGCAAATTTACTGGAGATTCAACACTTGCTCCTGATATCCAGGCATCCCAATGTTTTACAATGTGGTAGGCATGTCGGGTAAATGACATGTCTGGTTTCCACCTTAGGGCTCTGAACCTCCGACGAGACTGCTCGGGTGTTATCCCCATTCTGACTCTCGCCTTGGATTTAAACAGTTCATACTTGTTCATGTGTTCTTTAGGCATTTCAGCTGCCACCTCAGCTAAGGGTCCACTGAGCTGCGGCCTCAGCTCTACCATGTATTGGTCAGTAGAGATGTTGTACCCAAGGCAGGCCCTTTCGAAGTTTTCTAAGAAGGCCTCAGTATCATCACCTGCCTTGTAGGCGGGGAACTTTCTGGGATGGGAAGTGGTACCTGGAGAAGGATTGCTAGGGTTTGTTGGTATATTCTGCTGGGCCTTTATCCTCTCCATCTCCTCCACATGCTTCCTCTCTTTTTCCTTCTCCTCCTCCTTCAGCCGCATGAGTTCTATCTGTCTTTCATGTTCCCTTTGTTTTTCCTCAGCCTGAAATTTGGCTAATTCCAGCTGTAGTCGAGCTGAGGATTTGGCCATTCTAACCTCTCTGTTTTTAACTAACTTTACACCCGAGGTTTAGAAATAAACAAACAAAACTTGGCTGTAAACTTTTGCTGTGCTGGAATAGAGTACCTATTCTCTGATAGTGATTGTCAGCCTACAGAAAAAGACAATTCCCTTGTCTCTGCTCTGGGCTCAAATTAAAGCAAAAAACCTCCAACTACTTGGGAAACTGCTTACCCAGCCCAAAGAAAAAAAAAATTTCTTTTCAAACCTGTGCTCCTTGTAAAACAAAAAAAAAAAAATCAAAATCCTAAAAAAAAACCCTGCCACTTTTGTCTCCAGGCAAATGGGTAGAGCACACACCCCCTATTTACTTTTAGGAAGAAAAGAAAAAAAAAAAAAACCTCTGGGTTGGAAGACTGTGAATTTCCCTGCAGGAGTTAAGTACCCTGCCTCCAGGCAAGAAAACCTGCAATTCACAAGATAATCCCCTTTTGTCTCTGCTTGGCCACAAAGCAGAGAGAAACCAAGCTGCTTTCAGTTTCAAAGCTGCCTTCTGGACTTCCTAAAAATTCCTTTTTAAAATCTGTATTTCTAGTTCAAAAAATCTCAACTGGATCTCAAAATGATTTCAGGTTAATCCCACCACTGTGCCACCATGTCAAGGTTCCTCCCCCACTCTGAACTCTAGGGTACAGATGTGGGGACCTGCATGAAAAACCTCCTAAGCTTATCTTTACCAGCTTAGGTCAAAACTTCCCCAAGGTAACAAATATTACCCCCGTTATCCTTGGAATGGCCGCTACCACCACCAAACTAATACTGGTTACTGGGGAAGAGCTGTTTGGACGCGTCCTTCCCCCCAAAATACTTCCCAAAACCTTGCACCCCACTTCCTGGACAAGGTTTGGTAAAAAGCCTCACCAATTTGCCTAGGTGACTACAGACCCAGACCCTTGGATCTTAAGAACAATGAACAATCCTCCCAACACTTGCACCCCCCCTTTCCTGGGAAATGTTGGATAAAAAGCCTCACCAATTTGCATAGGTGACCACAAACCCAAACCCTTGGATCTGAGAACAATGAAAAAGCATTCAGTGTTTTACAAGAAGACTTTTAATAAAAAATAGAAGTAAATAGAAATAAAGAAATCCCCCCTGTAAAATCAGGATGGTATATATCTTACAGGGTAATTAGATTCAAAAACATAGAGAACCCCTCTAGGCAAAACCTTAAGTTACAAAAAAGATACACAGACAGAAATAGTTATTCTATTCAGCACAATTCTTTTCTCAGCCATTTAAAGAAATCATAATCTAACACATACCTAGCTAGATTACTTACTAAAAGTTCTAAGACTCCATTCCTGTTCTGTCCCCGGCCAAGACGACTACAGACAGACACACAAACCCTTTGTTTCTCTCCCTCCTCCCAGCTTTTGAAAGTATCTTGTCTCCTCATTGGTCATTTTGGTCAGGTGCCAGCGAGGTTACCTTTAGCTTCTTAACCCTTTACAGGTGAGAGGAGCTTTCCCCTGGCCAGGAGGGATTTCAAAGGGGTTTACCCTTCCCTTTATATTTATGACAGCCCCATTGAAGTCAGTGGAAATGTTGCCACTGATTTCAGTGGAGCCAGGATTTCAGCCGTTATCTTTACATTTGTCTGTAAAGTATTGCACACAACCCTAGAACCATAGAAACAGCAAATCATAGTGGTAACACTAAACAGTTTCCTCTAATCCAAAGCAGACTTTGGTGGTTATTTTGTGATCTGAGCATTGTCATTTCAAGAAAACTCCATAATGAGAACTTTCTGTCCATATTAGTGAGGTTTCCTATGTTAACACTATCTACCTTCCATAGAACCCAGGATATTTACAAATTGGACAGTGTAGTTTAAGCCCTTTGGGGGAATTTTCAGTTTCTATTTAAATCTCTTTAGACAATTATGTTAGGCAGCTTGTTAAAAGAAACATGAACTGCTTGGGAAAAAAATACACACACATTATTGTATATAAATAGCATATAATTTTATCCCTTTGGAGACCTGGAATGTTGCTTTTTGTGTCCTGGATTATTGGATTGCATTCACAATGTCAAATGCTTGTAGCATCTGACAAGGTAAAAGCTTCGTGTTCCTGCACTAAAAAAACCCAGTAGGCTACATAAATGCAGTTGGGATTTCCCCCCTCTGATTTGATGGTGCTTTCACCGCCTTCCTACTGTGTGAAACATTTGTTTTCTGGGAAGTGATAATATGCTCTTATGCAGGGTTTATTCATGGAGTGGGAATCTTTTAATTGAAATATAAGTTACCAAAAATATCATTGTTCATCTTTTTTAAAAAAAAATAGAATCCACTTCAAAGCCCAGTACTATATAAAGGTTAACATTCTCTACAACAACAACAACACTGAGAAGGCAAATCTGCTTGAAGGAGTGTAGATAAAGTGAAATGTTCTTTCCGGCTTGGTCTTAAGAAGCATTTTGTTGATAGAGGTTTTGCTTATCACTGTTCCAGATGAGACATTGATCTAATTAGCAAACAAAGACTATACAGTAAATGCTGTGTTATCCGAAAAGCTCTAGAAATCGGCATTTCGGGGCGCCGGTTCCACGCGGCGCTCACCTTGGGCAGCTCCCCCCAAGCGGTGACATGTCCCTGCTGCTCCTAGGTGGAACATGGCCATGGAGGTTCCATGCACTGCCCCTGCCCCACCCCAAGCACTGGCTCCGCAGCTACCATTGGCCAGGGACTGCGGCCAATGGGAGCTGCGGGGGCGGTGCCTGTGGACAGAGACAACACATAGAGCCACTTGGCCGTCCCTCTGCCTAGGAGCAGCAGGGACATGTCACCGCTTGAGGGATGCTGCCGAAGGTGAGCGCCGCCCGTATCCGGCATCCCGATACCCCTCCTGCACCCCAACCCTCTGCCCTGAACCTGCTCCCACACGCAAACTCCCTGCCTCCACTGGTAAATATAACTCTTTGTTTCCCCCACCATGCTGGATAACAAAGCTTTTACTGTATTTAGTGGTGATTAAGGTTGCAGCATGGCACACCACATCCATCCAACATCTTAAAAACATGGACATAAATTAAGGAGAAAGATTCATGCGTCCCCTTCTACCTTCATATTGCCCAGACTCCTTTGCTACATAAGGTTTCTACTTCCATCTCCAGCAGATACCCTTAAGCGATGCATACTCATCCAAATCAGATTCTCACAACCCTCATACTCACACTTCATCAGACTTGTACTCAAATGCAAAACCTTAAGCTTGTATAGCAATTACGTCAGCAGAGCTGCACAGCTGACTCACACATTCTGTGCATTTGGGAAGTTATTTTGCCTTAACACTGCTGGGGTCACTGCCAAGGTTTTGCATTATGTGCCTCATGCCCCCATTCTGTTCTGTGGGCTGGGTACTCCACCTGAACTATGCCTCCCAGAATGCACTGTGGCCAGGGACTCCCATGATGCACCACTGTGGCTCAGAAACAAGGGAGACCATGGTGCATTATAGGAGTCCAGCCCATACAGGAGAATGGGGACATGAGCATCTGAACTACAACCCCCATGGTGCACTGTGGCACCATTTCCAAATTGAAACTCTTCGTTTTTTAGCTTTATAGGTCAGTATGCCTTTAAACTCCACCTGGAAACCCACAGGCAGTCAGTACATCCTGGAGCAGTGGTTTAATATGGACTGATCAAGTGAGGTACTGCATTATGAGCATGCTTCCGTTTCTGAATGATTTGAGGCATAGCAATGTGTAGAGCACATCACAGCAGTCTGATCGGCTGGTTACAAAGACTTGAATTGGGGTGATGATGCCTCCACGTCAGAGAGAAGAAGTCACCGTGTTCCAGCCATACACCGGTGATAGATGGCTGTTTCAGATACTGCTGAAGGTTGACCATCCAGCAATGGTTGAGAATCTAACCAGACTCCCAGATTGCAAACACAAGTAACACACAGAGGAGACGCACCTGTGATGCTACCCAAGGTACCCAGGTCTGTGAGACCCCTCACTACCAGCTGCCTTTGGCATAAGGAAGCCTTGTCTGTCAGGCCTGCCATGCGTCAGCTCCACCAGCTACTGGCCTCGCAAGCCTTCCTATTACTCTGTAGGTTAGCGATAGGCACATCCCACAAGCCCTCTGAGCATCTCCCGGGAGTGTCCAGCCCCTGCTTCACTGGCTGCTCAGTGTTCACAGATTCGCTGCTTCCAACGTCACAGTACACCCCAGCTTACCTGTTCCACCTCAGATCCCTGCTCCGCTTAACACACACGACCCTTACTTATGCTCAGAGTGAAATTAAGTATAAATGTATTTTACAAAGCATAGAGATTCAAGTGATAACCAGGAGAAGTATTGACGACAAACGAGTGCATATGAAATTACACTTTCTGGAGATAAACTCCTTTCTTCTTCAGTATTGCTCACCCAAAATCTTTGCAGCCAGGTTGGCTGTGACCCTCCTTACGTGAGACAGATGTGCTCTCAGCTTGACCCTAGCTGAAGGATCCCATGTGATCCCTTGCACCCCAAGATATACCAGCACAATCCTTTGTCTTTATTCATAACCAGGACCACCACCCTTTGCTGTTTGTTTCATCTAGTAGATTTCCTTTCGCCATCTCTTCTTTTACCTGAGGCTCGGTATGCACATAGGCATACCTTGGGAGGCATACAGTGCCCAAATGGCCAGACAGGGAGATGGGTGTCTGTTACCTCCTGCCTCATCTGAGGTTCCCCTTCTGGATCCCTACTGTGTTGGTAGCTTCCCTGCACCCCCAGCTAGTGGAGGGCTCTGTTTCCCAGTTCAAATTCTGTTCTAACCAGGAGAGGGCTCCATAATCCTGGGAGCTGGCTGCGGAGGCAAGGCCAGGTAACAGGCAGCCTGGTGCCGGCAGGGGGCCAGCAGTAGCAGAGGCAGGAGGATGCAGTGGTCTGGAAGCAGTCGGCGTGGGGATGACTGCACATGCTCAGCAAAGGGGAAGCACAGAGGAGACCCCAGTAAAACTCTGTTATGGTTACGCCCCCATACGTGGACTGTCCCCAGGGGCTGAGCTAGAAACCATTGGATGGATCTTCCATTGTAATTTAAAATCATCGTGGCGAGGGCATGAGTACTTCTTAATTTCTGGGAGCTCTAGCAAACCTCCTCATTTACTCAGAACATGTGACTATTTATGGAATCCTCCGAGGGCTGCACATGTGGGGCCTAGTCCTGGGAGTACTTAATTTACCTCTGAGCTCCTGGTACGCAGAGCACACTACCAGTACCAGCCATCTAGAAGGGGCTGGGGCTCCACATGGCTTGCATCAACCAGCAGTAGGTCCAGTTGCAGAACTATGGTCTCCTCTTTTTAGATTTAGCCCTTTTCAGGGGATGAATGCTGCAGCTTGTTCTTTCCTTAGGAGCATAGAGGGCCAGTGGTCCACCTAGTCCAGGATACACTCAGAGAGCCCAATGCTAGATGCTTGAGAGGAAGGTGTAAGAAACCCTGTAATGGAAAACTATGGAATAACAAGCTCACAGGGGAAGTTTTTCTTCCTAACCGACATTAACTATTGTTTGGTTTGTACCCTGAAGCATGAGGATTTATAGCCCTTGTAAAAACCAGAAATAATGTTTGTATCCTGTGTAATGTAACTGCACAGATCCTCATTATCCATATAAATGTCTAATCTTTATTAAGCTCTTGACCTCCATGTTTGTAGCGATGACTGATTTGCAGAATGGCACTGTAATAGTTTCCGTATTTTCTATCCCACTCCTCTGCACTCTAACATTTTGTTTGCAGTTTCAAATCACTGCTGTGCATGGACCAGGGTTGGGCTGATGATAAAGATGTCCAGGGCTTTTCCAGAGTGTCCACAGTGGTTAGTTCTGAATGTGTCTGAACTCTTGCATCTATTACTGATAGTACATTGATTTGATAAACACAGCTAATCTAGCATGCCTCTATCTTGCTTGCAGGGAGAATGTTGTTGTGTGAACATTTACCTTCACAAGCAGATTCAACTTTGCTAGCTGATCTATTTCCTCAGTTCCAAGAACTGAACTGAAATCATCCATTTTACATATTCTAGCCCACAGGCTATCATAGAAGCACGATAGCAAGATTGTGTGTCTTAGATTGCAGTTGCCTTAACAGAGAGTATCTTCTGATGAATCTTTGGGGACTTGCCTGGGGTTACAGAGGGAATTGTCTGCATTGATTTTAATATTTAATGAAATATTTACAAAGTGGTGCTACTCAGTAGGATTACCACAAAGGAGCTATAAACTTTGGTATGTCATTTTAACACCAAGTTGAGACACCTGGGATTCTGTAGCTCAATAGTATTTTCATATTGGTTTTAACTGTGATTAAAGCTTTCAGAGAGAGGACATCTTTTTCATCCCTGAATATAACCCTTGTGGCTTTAGAATCATAGAGCTAGAAGGGACCTCGAGAGGTCATCCAGTCCAGTCTCTTGCACTCATGGCAGGACTAAGTATTATCTAGACCATCCCTGACAGTTTGTCTAATCTGCTCTTAAAAATTTCCAATGGTGAAGATGCCACAGCCTCCCTGGGCAATTTATTCCAGTGCTTAATCACCTTGACAGTTAGGAAGTTTTTCCTAATGTCTAACCTAAACCTCCCTTGCTGCAATTTAAGCCCATTGCTTCTTGTCCTATCCTTAAGGAGAACAATTTTTCTCCCTCTTTTATGTACTTGGAAACTGTTCTCATGTCCCCCCTCAGTCTTCTCTTCTCCAGACTAAACAAACCCAGTTTTTTCAATTTTCCCTCATAGCTCATGTTTTCTAGACCTTTAATCATTTTTGTTGCGCTTCTCTGGACTTTTCTCCAATTTGTCCACATCTTTCCCGAAATGTGGCTCCCAGAACTGGACACAATACTCTAGTTGAGGCCTAGTCAGCGCGGAGGAGAGCGGAAGAATTACTTGTGTCTTGCTTACAACACTCCTGCTAATACATCCCAGAAGGATGTTCGCTTTTTCTTTTGCAACAGCGTTTCACTGTTGACTCATATTTAGTGGAGCAACTTCTGTGACAAATTTGGCCCATACAGTAAAACATGATGTTGCTTCCATAGAATTATGGCAGTCAGAGATAGAAAACACACGTCCCCATCTGTGAAGGGCGACTCCCTACAGTACATTTTTAGGGCAAAGTCCTGGCCTCTCTGAAGTCGATGATAAAATTCCCATTCATTTCAATGGGACCAGAATTTTGCCCTTAATGTTTAGCCTCATCTTATTTTTGTTTGTGATTAATTATTTTATTAGTTTTCATAAAGAAACAAAGAGTGAAAAATACAGAAAGATAAATGACTTCCAGCTTGTGTATGGTACCAAATACCGCACGTTTGACAGGCTATCCAATAAAATTATGCAATTGCACCAATTTACAACTTGTCAAAGCTTCACAGGACAGACCATATAAAATCAGACAATATTTTACAGAGATAATATAGACTCATAGGACTGGAAGGGACCTCGAGAGGTCGTCTAGTCCCGTCCACTGCACTCATGGCAGGACTAAGTATTATCTAGACCATCCCTAACAGTTTGTCTAATCTGCTTTTAAAAATCGCCAATGATGGAGATTCTGCAACGTCCCTAGGCAATTTATTCCAGTGCTTAACCACCCTGACAGGAAGTTTTTCCTAATGTCCAACCTAAACCTCCCTTGCTGTAATTTAAGCCCATTGCTTCTTGTTCTATCCTCAGAGGTTAAGAAAAACAATTTTTCTCCCTCCTCCTTGTAACAACCTTTTACATACTTGAAAACTGTGATCATGTCCCCTCTCAGTCTTCTCTTTTCCAGACTAATCAAACCAGTTTTTTCAATCTTCCCTCATAGGTCATGTTTTCTAGACCTTTAATCATTTTTTTTTTTTTTGCTCTTCTCTGGACTCTCTCCAATTTGTCCACATTCTTCCTGAGATGTGGCTCCCAGAAATGGACACAGTACTCCAGCTGAGGCCGTATCAGCACAGAGGAGAGCAGAAGAATTACTTCTCAGGTCTTGCTTACAACACTTCTGCTAATACATCCCACAATGATGTTCGCTTTTTTTGCAACAGTGTTACACTGTTAACTCATATTTAGCTTGTGATCCACTATGACCCCCCCCCATCACTTTCCGCAATACTCCTTCCTAGGCAGTCATTTCCCATTTTGTATGTGTGCAACTGATTGTTCCTTCCTAAATGGAGTACTTTGCATTTGTCCTTATTAAATTTCATCCTATTTACTTCAGACTATTTCTCCAGTTTGTCCAGATCATTTTGCATTTTAATCCTATCCTCCAAGGCACTCGCGACCCCTCCCAGCTTGGTATTGTCCTCAAACTTTATAAGTGTACTCTCTATGCCATTATCTAAATCATTGATGAAGATATTGAACAGAACCAGACCCAGAACTGATCCCTGCGGGACACCTCTCATTACATCCTTACAGCATGACTGTGAATCACTGGTAACTACTCTCTGGAAATGGTTTTCTAACCTGTTTTGCACCCACCTTATAATAGCTCCATCTAGGTTGCATTTCCCTAGTTTGTGTATGAGAGGGTTACACGAGACAATATCAAAAGCTTTACTAAAGTCAAGACATACCACATCTACTGCTTCCCCCATCCCCAAGACTTATTACCCTGTCAAAGAAAGCTATCAGGTTGGTTTGACACGATTTGTTCTTAACTAACAATCAGCATGGATTTGTCATCACCTTATTATCTTCTAGATGTTTGCAAATTGATTGCTTAATTATTTGCTCCATTATCTTTCTGGGTACAGAAGTTAATCTGACTGGTCTGTAATTCCCTGGGTTGTCCTTATTTCCCTTTTTTTATAGATTGGCACTATATTTGCCCTTTTCCAGTCTTCTGGAATCTCTCCTGTGCTCCATGACTTCTCAAAGATAATTGCTAATGGCTCAGGTATCTCCTCAGTCAGCTCCTTGAGTATTCTAGGATGCATTTCATCAGGCCCTGGTGACCTGAAGACATCTAACTTGTCCAAGTAATTTTTAACTTGTTCTTTCCCTATTTTAGCCTCTTCTGATCCTACGTCGTTTTCACTCGCCTTCACTACATTACATGTCCAATCACCACCAACCTTCTTTGTGAAAACCGAAACAGAGAAGTCATTAAGCACCTCTACCATTTCCACATTTTCTGTTATTGTTTTTCTCCCATCACTGAGTAACGGGCCTGTCCTGTCTTTGGTCTTTCTCTTGCTTCTAATATATTTGTAGAATGTTTTCTTGTTACCCTCTATGTGTCTAGCTAGTTTGATCTCGTTCTGTGCGTTGGCCTTTCTAATTTTGTCCCTGCATACTTGTTGTTTGTTTATATTCATCCTTTGTAATGTGACCTAGTTTCCACTTTTTGTAGGACTCTTTTTTTTATTTTTAGATCATTGAAGATCTCCTGGTTAAGCCCAGAGTGGCTTATTTGCCATACTTCCTATCTTTCCTACGCAGTGGAACAGGGTCCTAATTTGTAGAAATTCACATAATTGCTTTCTGTGTCGTTAAGCTATTCTTTCTCTGCCAACTCAGACAGGTCCAAATACCACGACTTTCTTGTAGGCCTAGGCCTACGCCTACATTTTTGTAAAATAATGCTCTTGGTAATCATTGAAGCCCTCAAGAACCAAAGACTTTGTGGCACAGTTAGCCTAGCAAAGTAAGTACATAACCTAGGACAGTGGCTCTGAACCTTTCCAGGCTACTGTACCCTTTCAGTAGGCTGATTTGTCTTGCATACCCCCAAGTTTCACCTCACTTAAAAACTACTTGTGCAAAAAATCAGACATAAAAATACAAAAGTGTCACAGCACGCTCTTACTGAAAAATGGCTGACTTTCTCCTTTTTTACCATATCATTATAAAATAAATCAATTGGAATATAAATATTGTACTTCCATTTCAGTGTATAGTATATAGAGCAGGTTATTGTATGAAAATTTAGTTTGTACTGACCTCGCTCATGCTTTTTACGTAGCCTGTTGTAGAACTAGGCAAATCTCTAGATGAGTTGATAGACCCCCTGGAAGGCCTCTGTGTAGCCCCCACCTAGGATATAATTTTCAGCTGGGACTTGGTTGCTGAAGCCAAGTGCCAATTTCACTCTTGTGTCCACCTTTTTCCACAGCTGCCTGACGGTTGGACGGTCCTGCAGCATATGCATCAGGCTTCCTTTTTCTTTATTACAGAGCCCACAAACATCTGAGGACAAGGCCCCCCAGCTTGCGCAGCCTCTGTGGCATCCGATACATTTTGAATAGAATTGTTTGCTGTATCAGGTGCAGTAATATGTTCTGCCATTGAGGTTCTTTGAAAAGCTGTGATAACTCCTTCCTGTGCTTTCACGGAGAACTGCAATGGACTTCCTCTTCGTCGGTAAAGCATACATAGTGGTAGTGGCCAGGGGAGTTTATGAAGCATTTCCAAGGTTCCCAGTAGGGCATCTGGACCAAATTGAAATGGCAGCAAATGTTTTAGTTGTAAGTACTGCCACTCTGCTGAGGGTGGCAGGTCATATTGTTTCTTTACTTTTAGAAAAGAGACAAAGAGCCCCCATCCTTCACTAATTGGGAAATAGCTTAGTCTTGTTTTAAAAGTCCCTAGAGATGTGGCTTTGGGACTTTAAGCCTTTGATGGCATAATGAACACAGTTGTTCATACTTATGTCCATAACTATACCAGGGCATGCAATTACAACTAAAGAATATTGCTGGGAAAAATTAAACAAGAGAAACGATAGACTAAGGGAAATGACCGATATGAATGGTTGCAGTTAGAATTGAAGTGAGCGATATGTGTAATCAATAGGCAATTTCAAGTGCAACACTAATACGATGGTTAGTCCTTTGACTTTTTTTTTAACAATTGTTTGTATTTTTTAAAATAAACTTTCTTAGAGCTTGTAAGTGCTACTTAGCATCAACCTCTTTCAGATGCACAGTAGCAGATACACACATATGTTAAAATCCTGCACAAACATATTGCTGATGCAGTATTGTGTTGGGGTTTTAGTCTTCCCCAGTTGCATCTGTGGTTTTTGGAAAGCTTGATTTTGTGTCAGGTTTTCCACCCTTGTAGAAGCAACCCCTCCTCCCAAGTGGTGAAATCTAACTCAATTTCTGTTAAATAACTAGGATCGATTACACTCATTCTTGCTCTGTTGCTGACATGAGCACTCTTGACAATACCAGTAAAACACACATTCTTCACTTTCCACATTAACGAGCCATCCTGAGTTGCTATTTTAAATCCATATATGCTGTTTTTTATTTTTAGCTACCAAGCAATCCTGTTAAAAAACAGTAGTAAATGGCTGAGCACAATCATTTTCTCTTGCTCTTTCCCATTAGAAATATTATTTGGGAATTGTTCTGCCAATTCTGTATTACTGTGGGAACATTTTCTACAGAACTTTCAGCCAGTGGAAGAGCTTCGTATGTGGGGCACCTTGCCAATAGTGCCTGTCATTTCTGGTTTAGTATTTGATTCTTCTTACCTATGTTTTTTTCTCTTTATTCTTCACAGTGCAGGCATTTCTTACACACCAGTTCATCTGCAAGAATCCCTTCCCCTGCAAGGATTACTGAGTGAAGTTCTGTTACTTCTATTATGTAGGAGGTCAGACTAAAGTGGCCCCTTCTGGTCTTAAAATCTATGAATCTACAAGGTCCTACTGGGACTATTCAAGAAAGCTACACTTCTAATGTCATGTAATACCTTTAATATTTCTGCAGATCCAGTGCCCTTCCCTTTAAAATTGGGATTGTCAGCTGCTTTTCTTCTTGAAAACCCCACTTCCACCAACACACTTTTGCCAAAATCATTAAATCCTTATTGACTGCTTAATCCTATATCAGGGACGGTTCAGAAAGTTCAGAATGCCCATCCCTGAAAGTCAGGCCCCTTTAGGATGTGTGTCTGTACTGCAGTCATGGGGTGTGGTTGCAGTTTGAGTAGACAAACCCATGCTAGCTTTAATTTAGCTAGCTCAAGTCCTGGAGTAATGAAGATGCAGCAGCTCGTGCTTCAGCACGGTCTAGCCCCGTGAGTAATTATCCAAGCTCCTGGGTGGGTTTGTACTGCTAGATTACAACTACTTTGTTTATATCTACGTGAACTGCAGTTGTACCTTGTGATTGCAGTCTAGACGTTACCCTCAGTTTGGCCACTCAGAAATTGAAGTACCCCCAAATCACCGCTCACTTTCAAAAGTCTTGGGTCACAGCATGTGTTTCGCCCAAGTAAAATTTTCGAATGGGTTTTCATTTTAGGTGACACATCAGGCATTTTAACTTGCCAAGATTCCACTGCAGTGTACGAATCCCTCAGCAACAGGTATCCAGGTAACCATGCCAATGTTGTTCTCCAGCAAGGTGACTGGAACAACTTGTTTCTTCAGTTGGCAGGAAGAGCAGTTCAGCAATTACTGTACAATTTTCACACTCCTGCTGAAATTGGCATCTGAACAATACGGGTTTCTGGTTCTTGTCACTCAAAGACAGGCACTTCCAAAGCCAATTAGGCATCAGAGGTTCAGCCACAGATCAAGATAATCTGACCTGTCACAGGTAAATTTGATTAAAACTATTTCTAATTCGTGTTTAACACTGAGATTGTGCCACGTAGGATTGTTTATTGGAGGATTTTCAAAATACTTTCCCAAATGATTTCTGTCTTCTGATATTATTAAATGGTTACAGCAACATAAGTGTATGGAAGACCTCACCAGAAACTCCTTATATTTAAAAGAATAAAATAAGAATCTTAGAATAGTTTACAGCCATGTGTTGGGTGTTAATACTTTTGTGTTTGCCTGATTTTAAAAGACAACCATCTTGTTGAGCGATTTGTGTAAATAGAAATATTTACCTTTATAAAGGAATTCTCTCTCTCTCAAACATCTCTTCTTCTGCTGTCCATTTGTAAACACTCTGTTCCCTCAAAGGACTGGAGTGTTCTGTGGGAGCTCAGATACATTATAACAATAATAATATTGGGCTTCATTCTCCATGACCTTGGGCCATGTGCAGACATTGACCAGCCCCAGAGTAATTAAAGTGGCTGTAAAATGCAACCATTTTGATTTGCATTGTATGCCCATTGTACTCTCTCCTTGCCCATGACTACAGAGGTCATAGTCAATAGAGAACAAAGCATGGAATTTATACATCAGGAAACAATGCCAAATTTTTGTACTATTAGCTGATGAACCCATCTATTTAAGACCACGTGAGTGTAAAGTCAGAGCAAATTAAGCAAATAAAGCACTAAAAAAGCAAGCAAAGTTGCATGATTCCAAAGGGAGGCCTGGCAGTGGTTAAAATAGAAAATACCTAAAATATGTAAATTAAATAGTTTTCAGCCTTTTTTAAGATGCAGGGAGAGAGAGTTTGTGGTGATTTGCTCCAGGAGTATATGACCGATACTACAACAAAGGCTGGATTGCCCTTTAATTTAAAAGCACAATGGTACAATCCCTAAAATGTTGATGGTGTCATAGCATGGGCCTTGATTCGGCAAAGCCCTTAAGCACTGGCTTACGTGCCACTGGCTGCAATGGGGCTTATGTGTTTGCCACGAGTTAAGAATGTGTTTGAAGTTTTACCGACTATGGGGATTGGATGAAAGTTAAGCACATGCATCAATGCAATAGTGAATCGGGGTCCTAGATAATCAAGGAATCATAGAATATCAGGGTTGGAAGGGACCTCAGGAGGTCATCTAGTCCAACCCCCTGCTCAAAGCAGGACCAATCCCCCAACTAAATCATCCCAGCCAGGGCTTTGTCAAGCCTGACCTTAATAGCCAAGAATAACTAATGTCGAGTCAGGTCCCTCGGTTATCAGAGAGAGTCAAAAGTCAGCAGAGACTTCTTATCAACCCACCGCTTTATAGGTAGCCAGAAAGAAACCATTTCACAGGCAAGTGTCATCAAGGGAGGACTTTTGCCTAATCTGTTTTGAGTCAGACACTTCATGATCTTTGCCCAGTGCTGTAAACTGGCACTGAGCCAGGCTTTATCACTCAGTTCTACTTTCCCACTTTCAGGTGTCCTAAGCCTCTATAGCTGTGAAGGCGGATTGTGGGGTACTTATAACTTGATTAATTGCATGATGTTGGGGTGGGGCTTTTTTCTCTTCATAGGTGTGGCTAGGAATATTCTGGAGTTTTGACTACAAAAGTTTTTCAATGAAGATTAATAAAAACTCTGCAGAGTTTCCATTTTGGGATTGCATATTTGGAAGCTCTTGCGTAGCCATTCACGGAATCACAGGGTTGGAAGGGACCTCAGGAGGTCTAGTCCAACCCCCTGCTCAAAGCAGGACCAATCCCCAAGTTTTGCCCCAGATCCCTAACTGGCCCCTTCAAGGATTGAACTCACAACGCTGGGTTTAGCAGGCCAATGCTCAAACCACTGAGCTATCCCTCCCCCCCGAAAAAACAATCACCTGCCTAGCAGAGGATGGCTATTCACTGTCTGGTCTGTATGCACGAAGATCTTTCACCATGAACACTTTCACATTTGATGATAACCTCTTACAATAACCCGTGTAGCCTTTTTGCAGCAGCTGACCTTTACAGCAGGCTCTGAAGTGATAACAGATCCAGTTTCCCCACGCAATCAATGCTCGTTTGTTGATGTGGAGATCTGCAGTCTTGGTGTAAAAGATCAAGCAATGCAGTTCTGACTCTTGGCCAAGGAGCATTTTATTTTATAAGTCTCAGCAGTGGGAGCTGGGCAGATTTGTCTCTGAAGCATGTGTGTGCAGATGGGTGTGTATGGGCCAGATTTTCCAGCCTGGCTAAGCAGTGCTCAGTGCAAGACCAGGAGGAGAAGGGAAAGACAAAGGCAGTTGTAGGTCACATTTACACCTTTCCAGTCTCCCAGGGAAGATAAGCATCTGACCAAGCTGCCAACAGCCACATATCACTGGGGCACTGGGACACCCCAGCCGGCACCCCTTTCCACAGTCATGCCCCTGTGTCCGAGGAGAAGTAGGCTCTGGCCCTGTAGGTAGGGGGAATTCTCCATTAGCTGGATTTGCAGAGCTTTGAACTGGGAGACACACGCGCAGGTCTGTATACGTGTATGCATGCATAGTGTGTGCATAAAATAAAGCTCTCCTGGGGCATCACATGTTGAAATAGTGTCTGTCGTTTGTAGGAGAGCTGTGAAATTAGAACCTTTGCCACCACTAGACAACTTTGCTCGAGAGCCTGATCCAGTGAGCTGCATAGCACCACCTGCAGGGTGCCTGGTGCCCTCTGCTCTCAGTGACAGCTGAATGCACTCCGCATCCTGCAGGACGAGTTTAGCAGATCTCAGGATCAGATTCTGCAGATTAAAAAAAAATGAAAAAGGGTATAGGACTAGGTCCTGCTACCATTCTGGTTTTGCTTTTAGGAGCTCAAAAATTGCTTACTTTTTTTTAAAAAGTTATAAAATAATCCCTTTCCCCACCCCCTGCCACCCTCAGATTTAAATGTCTGTGAGTCTCAGCATGGCAGAAGTGTTTCCCATGGGAGTTATTTGGTTAAAACTCCACGTGTTTTACCCCTTCCCTCTTCCCCAGCTGTTATATTTTAATATTTGACTGTGTCTCCTGAATAAGACTTTGAGCAAAGCTGGATCCGGAGAAGTCACTGCATTTCACACCGTAACGCATCGCTGGAACACTACAGCTTTAACCTGTCTGGCTGCAGCACCTTTTAAAACAAACATAATAAGCCTGAAACAATGATACCTACAAATTCTTAAAGGGTATTTAGGCAGCGGTCTATTCATCCTGTACAACAAAGAATAAGCAGGATATGATAGGAGCTGCTTTTTTCTGTCCTGGGGAGGGATTGTTTGTTGTTATTGTTTGGATCATAACTTCCACTGGATTTAAATTGGGATTTTTAAAATAGCCTAAGGGAGTTAGGTACCCAAATCACTGGGTGTTCAGTTAAAGCTCCATTGCAAACTCCAGCTTTATAAAAACATGTATATCTTCAAATAGTAAATAATACAATTACAGGGAAAGAAATTAAAAAGGAGAAGAAAAGATTTTGGTCAGGCAGGTATGAGCTTCCTAAATGATTCTTCCATCATTCTTTCAACAGGATGCCAAATGGGTTATAAATTAGTTGAACCATTTTGATTTTCTGAATGTCTTTCACATGTGTGTTTCCAATCGGGAGGGTGCCCATTGGTTAAAAGAGAGTTCTAAGTGTCTCTCCTTTTCTTCAGTATAAGAATAACAGTATCTGGCAATGGGTTTTGGGTTTCGTTTTAATACCAGCTAGATTACTCAGGGAGAGTGACTTCAGAATGACAAGTGAAAATCAACTTTCAACAGTAATGTCTATTAAATCAATTCGTTTTTTTTCTCCCAATATCTAAAGTGGGTTTGACGCTCAAAGAATTTGGGATTAATTGAATCACCAGTATTATTGAAACATAGATTTGTTGGTATCAGATATGCTTTATGTAATTTTGTTAATATCCAAAAACAAAAATCAGGTCTGAATATATGAGGCTGATTTTGAGGACTTGAACTTTTTTTTCCTTAGTTTAAATCAATCTTTGATATTTAGTTCTGACTCTAAATTATTTTATTCCTACATATGATACAAAACATTCTATTGGTTTCCATATGTTACATTTAAGTAATTTAATGTATTTTGGAGGCTGTATAAAGATTTGATGATTGCCTTCTTTTGAAGGTTGTATAAAGTGAGAAAGTATGCAATATTTTAATAGCTGAATATATTTAGTTTTGATTGAGATAAACCAATAATCTCCTTGTAGACTGGGAGTTAAATAGTAATGCATTTTCTCTATTTATATAATCAAGACCGTGAATATTTCTTCTATCTCTGGTTTCTAGTAAAATGCATTTTAATCGATTTCCTCCTGAGTTGTATAGATATTTATTAGGGAATAATCAGAGTATTATCCATAGCTTTGTTTCATGTAACAAATGACTTAATAATGTTAAATGTAATTGGATTATTTTCCAAAGATCTAGGAAGATTCACTATTCTAACAGAAATATTACATGACATTGTCCCTTGATAAGTAACCAGGAGGGTAAAACTGAATTGTGGAGTCCATTTTGAATTGTTGAGTACTTCAGTGTATAATGAACGCTGTACAAGAAGGGCAAAGATTGCGGAAATTAACTTTTTGCCTTGTGGTTTTGGAAGCTGTGCCTTTCTCTGTGTTTATTCACCGATTCTGGATTTTTCAAAAATATTGCATCAGAAATGCTGCTTCCTGGGTATGAAAACTCAGAGGCGGCATTATAACTGGTAACATGCTACATGTGTCCACAATCTGAGTTCCAACGACTGTTTGATTGACTCTGTGTGACCCACAACAATTAAGTTTCAATGGGCTTCTCTTGTCAGTGTTGCCCTTGCATAATGTTAGAATTATTTTCTGCTAAGTTGGAAGTCGATATTACACACTGATTTCACTCCTGGAGATGAGCCGTATGTTATCAAGGCCTGTTTGGAATGTAAAGGAACCGCATGAGCCCAGTCTACAACGGTGGAGGCGTTGGGTCTATCTCTGAGAGCTCCCACATTTTCACTTACATCCTGCTGTGGGTAGTGGCTGAACTATGACAATTTAACCCTTAATTTACTTGGATATGAGGGTCAACCCTTTCATTAATGCAAAGCAAAGGTAGTGAGGGAAGGCCTAAGTGAAGTGCCTTGGCATTACTGGTTTCATTTTGTGACCACTGGAATTTGACATGATGCAAATGAAGCCACTGTACCTTGAGTGGTTGCTCATATTCTCCTAAGGTTATTGCCAGTGCTCAGCTGACCCTTTAGCTTCCCACGTTTTCGCTGCAGATGAATATCTGCATCTGAGGTGGAGTTTGTAAAAGCTGCCTCGTGACTGTGTTTCAAAATGGAGAGTCCAGGGTTTTGATCAGTCTCCAGTGTTAGTGTGGCTAAAGAAATTATGACTAGAGAACAAGCATTCAACACTAACAATCATGTAATACTCTACGGATACAGGAAAGGAGCTGAGTGAGACATGTAAGAAAGAGAAGAATGCAATGCAAACAACTGTGTTGATTCTGAACAAGAAGCTGCGCTGGTATACCCTTTCAGAGGGTAGCTGCGAGGTGAAACTGGGATCTGTTTGGAATAGTAGATCCCTACTAATAGATCACTGTCTTGCAAGGATCATTGCCTCTCTTCTGAACGGCTGCTTGCTGCTTTTGATCGTCATGAATTAGATAGTACTGCAGGGTTCCTTGCTGAAGGCAGTTTAATTCACGAAAGTGCTTACAGAAATATTTAGTCTTGCCTCAGTGCAGGGGACAGACTGGATGATCTCTCGAGGCCCCTTCCAGACCGCCATTTCTATGATTCCGTAAAAGCCAAGAAAATGCTAAGTTTCCTACCAATTTCAGTACACAGGAGCCTCTGTTTGTGTTCCGTTTTAGAAAAATAAATAAATACAGTATGTCCATTGGTCAGATATCTGTTAAAAGCTGTAAAACAATGTTGATGGATTATAATCTAACCTTTCCTCAAAGAAACTAGAACATTTCAGATTTAAGATGACCTCGCTTAGTTTGGGATACCTGGATACAGATACCTCCTAACACTGGAGAACTTGAGAATTTTATCTCTTGAACCTCTAAACCAGAGAGAGTTCCACCATCTTGCCACAGACACAGTGCTTCTAAGTATCGCATCACAGCGTAAGGCGTCGGCTCATGGTGTGACATAATTCACAAAAGCCCTGTTTTCCAGGGGGCAGCGCTTCGAGGAATGACCCTCAAAATGCCCCCCGATTGCTATGGAGTGACCCTGTGGTAAGTCAGACATATGGGAGCTCCTCAAAACTACGGCAGCACATATTGTCCTTTATCACATGCTACATGGCATTATACAGCTGTAGAGATTACAATGGGCCTTGTAATGTTACCCAGTGCCGTGGAACTTATGGTATAAATACTTCCTTCTTCCTGTTCCTTCATGCATTCGGTTGACTCTTCGCACCTGCCCTATATGGGCACATGTAATGCTGCACCCATGGGTGGGTTGTTGTTAGTGGGGATTGAGTCTGGGACTTCTGGTTCTGAAAGCATGAACCTCTACGGCCTGAGTTGCATGACCATTTAATAAAATGGGTTTTAGGCCCTAATCCAGCAAAACGCTTAAGCATGTGCTTAACTTTAGGCACTTGTAGTCCCATTGAAGCCCCATTCTCTATGAGAAATAAGTTAAAGATGCCTTGATGAAGCTTTCTTGCTCCATAAGGACTTGCAATTTCAGGAGGTCGCCATTTCACTTTGACTTTTCCTTTAACTTTGCCCACTGGTCTGTTATATGTCCATCTCTGGGTCTGATCCAAAGAGTGCATGAGTCTGTTACCGCCTCCAGCTTCAAAGTGTTGGTTCAGGTTGAGATGAAGAGACCCGTGGATTTAGCTCACGAGGTTTTCAGCGCAGATCTTTGATGTCAGGAGAAATGGTGGCTGCCCTACATGGTCATAAGCCATATGTGAAAGGTTAATGAAATGCGTGAAAATATAGGAAGATATAAGAACCTGAGTTGAATATGGTACTTGATTCTGCAAAGTCACGGTGCAAAATGTCCTAACTTTCCACTGACCTCAATGGTAGCTGAAATGACTCCACACTTTTTAGTTTGGGTCCAAACACTGTACACACTTCCAGTCAGGTGCCATTTTTCTGGAAATGTGACGAACAGCTGGAAGGCACTGGAGAAATCAGTTTTTATTCAAGGCAGCGCTGGGGTAACGTGCATTAAGATGGTTTCCCGTGCATTGGGAAGCTACTAGTTCTGTACAAATGCATGCAATTTTATTTTTAAACAAGTACATTAAAAATCAATAATCTCATTAACGTGCCAATTGCAGCTCCTACTGTTCAAGAGTATTTAACTGCTTTCTTCCGCTGTAAGTAGCCATTTGTGTATTCTTCCAGGAGAGCCGTAATTAAGGAAAGATGAGAAATGAGGGGAGCCTGTGTAACTGGAAACTGTTGTTGTTGACTCAAACAGAAAGCAAAGTCTACATGCTAGTTTTGAAGCATTCCATCTCTGCAGGAGTTCCGCCACTCAAGCGTCCAATGTTGCCAACCCCAAATGCTCAACAATCATCAGGCAGGCCACCCAAAATCAGGAAATGGGCTTAAAAATCAGGAGACTTAGTTTATTTAATAAATAAATAAATAAAGAGAGAGAAAATGTGGGTTCTTTTCACTTTCCTTCTGGTTTTTGAGCCTGTATAGCTTATGGGTGAAATCCTAGCCCCATTCAAGTCAGTGGCGTTTGGCCGTATTTTCAAGCTTTTCTCCATTACCAGGAGGACAAAGAAATTACTTTTTAAAATTAAGATTCTCTCATAATCACCCAACTCCAGAAGCTGAGGCTTCAAAAGAAACACCAAATATTGCAAGACTCTCACTAAAAGTGTGCGAGCTGGCACTACTGAGCACTTACTCCACTTTTCCGGGCTTTTCTTTCTCTCTGAGATTACAGGGATAGAGATAATTCCTTTCTATGCGATTTCATTAAGCCACTAGACAGTGCTCTTACATTGTTTTGATCTTATAGCCTACTTACCACTATTATGTGTAGGAGAGTGTTATTAAAAAAAAAAAAGTGAAAGGTTTACTCCTTTCTTCTAATAAGCACCAGTTATCCATTGCAGTAGAAATAACTACGGAAGATGTAAGTAATCCTTGGGATTATTAAAGCAGAGACCCAGCTACAGTCATCTCAATTGAAAAATACATATAGGAGCCTGCTATTTACAAAAGATCCAGAATTTCTTTAGGGTTTATTATATACTCACGAAAGGGTTCAGTTGTCTTTAAGGGAAACGCTAACTCTGATGTCTAAGAAATGTGTTTTAAAAAAGTCTGTCATTTAATTCCCACATTTCTTTGGTTGTTCCCTCTCCCTCTCTTTTTGTCACTTTTTGATACCATCTTGCTTTCGCATCCACAGTTACACACTAAAAATGATCTAAAGCCGAGAGTGGTTTATCCTGAAATGGCGAACCGCAGCTGTGCTCTGTGGTGTAGACTATCAAGATAAAAACAGTACATGATTTTAGCTCTCGTAGTTTTTATGTTTGGTGCCAGAGGTACTCAAGCATTTTCGCAATGTGTGTCTACAGTGCAGGCAGAAAGTCAGAAAGAGTGCAGTATCTTTTGAAATCTATACAGGATCTTGCTTACCCTGCTGGGTTTAATTTTAGAATACAGACTTTATCGTAAAGGGGAAAAATGTTTTTGGTATGTTACATTCTCTAATCAAATCCAGAAAAAAAGCTGTTGTGGGCATCGTTCATGAGATTAATCTACACCGGCAAATTTTTGTTTCCCTTTTAGTTTTCTAAAAATCCTGCACGAGTGAAATGTATTCATTGATGGTGCGGATCTGATGTCCTTGATATTGTTGCCCATGGCGTGGAATGGCGGCAGGGTGTATGGGGAGGAGTTGAGGTGGGGCGGGGGGTGAGGGGAGCTTGGTTGCCAGTGGGTGCAGAGTACCCGCTAATTTGTCCCCATGGAAAAATGCCTCCAGCCCCGGAGCACCCACAGAGTCAGCGCCTATGCTGCTGCTCCCCTTCAGAGTGCAGCTCACTACTCTCCCCCCCCCAACCCCACAGGTGGCCAGCCAGCTTCACCCTCTAGCGTATAAGTGGGGAGGGGCGCCCTAGCCCTCCCAAGCCTCTTTTTGGGCACTGAGCATGCCCAGCAAATAGGGATGGAAGGACAGACCAATCCATCAGCACAATGACTAGGACTGTGCCTGGCCCTGGTCCAGGCCACGGTTATGGAAGGCAGGCTGCTTGTGTTCTCCTCCTCCCCGACTGTGCACCCTGATAAGGGGTGGGTAGAGTCTTTGCGAGCACCAGGAGAGAGGAACCTAAACACCAAAGCTGAGTGGCACTAACATTGAAACAGGGAGTGGTTCGGGTCTTCTTCAGGGAAAAGAACTTACAATCCTCAACAGTATTTTATAAAGGGATACAGCATTTACATAGTTTGGTGTAACAAAGGAGAATGAAATAAAGGGTCCTACAGTATCAATATTGATATTTTTGTATACAGACTATCATCCAGCCACTAGGTGTCTCTGTGTGCTGTATAGAATTCCAGAGAGGATGAGCTCCCTGGTGAACAAGAGAGACAAAATGGGAACTCAAGCTCTTTGGAAGCCTGTTAGCTTGTTTTGGTAGGGGTAGCTGCTTTATTTAATAAAATGCCTCCTGTTTGAAAAGAGTTGTGATTCCTCATACCATGATGATGACGACATTTGGAGTGGAGTGTATAGAAACACGTGTGAATAACTCACGCATGCTGCTATGATGATATAAGCATCAGTAAACTGTAGGGAGTGCACATGCAGAATACCCAACCGGCCATTTGCATGGGCAGCTGCAGTAATTGCTTGTACAGAGTTTGTGTGTGAAAATCTGGTCCTCAAGCATGGTGGTTAAAAAAAATAAAATAAAATGGCTTGCTTTGTAAAAGTTGGCCCTGTAGTCTTTCTGTCATGGGCGTGTTTTAATGTAATGGGACATGATGACAGTTAAGTCAGAATTAGAATGCTCAGGAAAAGAATTCCCGTAACTGCTACCAATGGAGCCCAATTAGATTTCATTTCCCTAATTCAAGAAACAATCCCTGTCATTGTAGGGTCCAGTGCAGCCAAAGAAATGGCAGAGGGAGAGAGAAGTAAGGTGTCCTCAACACAAGGAAGTGAAGGCTCTTATTTTTCATGATTTGACACATTAAAAATGTAAATTTCTAGTTCTGTTTGGAAGCGTTTTAGGTGTCTAATTTGCACTTCTGTGTATTTGTACTGTTGTACGTTCTTCTGTATGTTAACACGTGCCCTGGAGTGATGCCTTGTGAGCTACTCTGGAAATACAAAATAAACAGGTTTCAGAGTAACAGCCGTGTTAGTCTGTCTTTGCAAAAAGAAAAGGAGTACTTGTGGCATCTTACAGACTAACCAATTTATTTGAGCATGAGCTTTCGTGAGCTACAGCTCACTTCATCGGATGCATACAGGGCGGGTGGCCTGGACTGCGTTGCAAAGTGGAACCATTCTAGCACGCCTGCGCTAAAGGGAAAGAGACAGGCCCCACTGCCCAAATTAATTTATGGTATTTGAAAGCCCCCTCAGAATATGTTGCACACAACACACTCGTGCTGGAAACAGCTGAACAGTTCCTCACTGCAATAGCCATTCCATTCCCTGAGAGGGCATTTTCAGAAACATCCACAGACCAATCCCTTGAGCGATTTAACTAGTTGAACACACGAGCTTTACAAGCTACGTTCATAGGTCTTATGGCTACTTCTTATAGTGCCACCTAGTCAGTAGTTTGGGGGTCAGGACTGTAAAGCTGAACAGTTCTAGCAATGAAGCTCTGAACTGTACCTCTGGTCATTATTCCAACCTTCCACTACAGTTGCCTATTTTAAGAAATGGAGAGATCATGTCAAGGCATGTTTCTTCTGTTATTCCAATGCAAATAATGAAACAACTGTGACAGAATGAAAAGAATAAAAAGCACTCTGAGAAAGGGAGTTTTAAAAACAATAGGTTAGATCGTCAGCAGGTGTAAATTGCCTCGCGCTGTTGACTTCTACAGTTCACACCAGCTGAGGATCTGGCCTAAGGTGAGCAGATGTCCCGATTTTATTGGGACAGTCCTGATTTTTGGGTCTTTTTCTTATATAGGCTCCTATTACCCCCCACCCACCCCATCCCGATTTTTCACACCTGCTGTCTGGTCACCCTAATCTAGCCTGTGATGTTCATCAGTGTTATCCATTTTTCACAGTTCAGAACTTTGTTGGAGCTCTTCAGAACATTTGCAAACAGAACAGACTCTTCCAGATACATGGAATGTATCTGCTCCCATAAAGTCAATGGCAAAACCATGCTCCTACAACCCCACTCTAATTTCAGAGAGTAGAAGTTGGCATTCCCCAGTGCTGGGCTTAATTTCATAGCTTGGGAATTACACTAAATAATTGTGCATGTCTGTCGTGGCTTTGACCTACAGACCAAGATATGTGGTGTATTCAAATAAATATTGTTAGTTTGAAAACTAAGCTAACCCCTACCAGAAAACAAATAAAAGAAGCAATTTAGCAGAGCTCTAGATGGCTTCAAAGGAGCTGAGATCTTAAACATTTTTACAAGTCTTTTATGACTGTCTCAACCACCTTTTATCTTGATCAGTTTTGCCATAGTGACTAATGACGCCTGCTGGCAGGTACAGAATGGAACATTTGCAGGAGTTCCTGTGGTTACAAGCAGCTATGGCTTTTCATGATTTCAGCAGACGTGTTTCTTTCCTCGCTATCCCTCCCCCCACGCCTCGTGCTCCTGAGGCCAGAGCAGAATTTTCTAAACCTAGTCACCTACTTGATCTGCGTGCATAATTTCCATCTGTGTAAATGGAAGTGGCGCAGATGCACCGAGAGGAAAATGTTCCTCTAATTTCTCTGTGCTCCGGCCTCCCAGAGGGATTGCCTCCACGGTTTTGCAATCAACATTTCGCCCACAACAGAGGAGAGATTTGTCTTCCTGGAGACACTGTGTTGAGGAGCAATGAAGTTTAGGGCACAGTGCAGCCTTCCTGGCTCTCTGAAGCCTTTACTAGTACAAAAGCAAGCAGCCAGCATACAGCTGATAAGTGTTGGCAAGAATTTGCTCCCCTAATTATTCTCCCTTATGCATAGATAATTTTAATATAGTTGCACTTATCAACCCTGCTGTTGTTGGAGTTGCGAGGACTGACCTGCTAATCATAACCAAAAATTAATGGAAATTTTCAGTCGTCGAGACAGTGGTCTCTGAAGTGCTCAGAGAGCAGCTTCAAAGGGGAATCGAAAAGTGAAGCAGCATGTGTTGCCCTTACGGCTGTAGATAAAGTGGCCCAATGTCAGTTACTGAGGTACTTGGGGCGGGAGGCAAGAAATAAAACTGGAGGAGTGTAAGTAAGAGGTTAAGAGCCAGATCTTGGGAGGTGCTGGGCCCTCGCAAGCCCCCATTGAAAACAGGTCAGCAACATGCAGAAACCAGACTCCTGGGTTTAAAAAAAAGAAGAAAATGCATACTTTGCAAGAGTATGGTGGTTCTAGAAAGAGAAGTGCTTCAGCAAGACAGGCCAAATCAATTCCATTGTTACCGTCCCCATAGACTTTAGCGGCCAGATCCTCACGTGGTGTGAATTGGAACATCACAGTTGAAGTGAAGTGACATCAAAGCATCCATTCAGAGTTACGCCACCTGCGGATCTGGCAGGTAATTGCCAAATAGCACTGTGAGTTTGTGTAGATACTTCACAAAGCAGGTTTCAGAGTAACAGCCGTGTTAGTCTGTATTCGCAAAAAGAAAAGGAGTACTTGTGGCACCTTAGAGATGAACCAATTTATCTGAGCATAAGCTTTCGTGAACTACAGCTCACTTCATCGTATGCTCAAATAAATTGGTTCGTCTCTAAGGTGCCACAAGTCCTCCTTTTCTTTTCACAAAGCAGTTCTCATTCATCTTTTCAGAGGTTTTCTTTAAAATGCCATGGATCCATTTTGACTGTAGAGATAAAATATCTTATCAGTGCAGAGGACCCACAGAGTCCGTAAACATGCTTTTATGTTGGTGAGGCTAAAAGAAAGGACTGATTAGCTTGTCTGAAATACCAAAAACTTGGCTTGCCTGTACACCCATCTCAAAGAGAGAGAGATTTTTGAACATGATGTTTTTGAATCATAGTTTGGTAAATTGCACTTAAATAGTTCTGTCTTGGGCACATTCAAAATGAATTTATAGATGGATGTTTGGAGTACTGGCTAGAAGAGAAATAGTTTTATAAAATAGGAATAAATTGCTTATATGTGCAAAATAAAAATGGTTCAAGGAACAGATTTTCTTTAGCACTAGCAAATGGAAAATAGAATATCATTTAATCCATTCCACATGTGTAGCTGAGGATCTTTTTAAAAGTATGTTTATTGGTTTTCAGGCTAATCCAATATTGGGGGGGGGAACTGTATAGACAATGAGAAGATGATTTATAGAGCAGTAAAAGAGGTTGGATAGGAAAGTATTCATAATCTGATAAATTCTAGCTTTGGAGTCCTGCTGCCTCCTGGAGAGAAATCGCATCCCACAGCCTTCAGGATAACAAATTGATATGGTTGATGTGTTTGAACATCTCTGGACAAAAAATAACTTTGTTAATTTTGAGCTAAAGTTGCTCTAACCTATTTCCTCACAGCAACTCAAACATTAAAGAGGAAGAAAACCCTCAAGTAAGGCAACTTTCCCACCCAACCCAATACCAAGCTCCAAGAGAGCGCGGCTACGTTCGTGAGATTCAGCCGCACCAACATGCTTGGAAACACATATTTGTAGCTGGGCCCTGTATGTGCTGGATGCAGTGGTGGAATTAGTTGTGGCTCCGATTCTGTGGCTGGCTCTACAGGGTCGAGGAGCATTGGTGTGGCTCCAAACTTTCCCAGCTAGCTGTGCCCCAACAGGTTATAACACCAGCCAAAAGGAGCCAGACAGCAAGAGGGCCCTGGCCATGCCCCCTCCCCCCTCCATGCCTTCTGGGGGCGGGCGGGGGGGGGTTAAGAGCTGGCTGTTTCCAGCGGAATCCTAAGGTGGGAAGATACGGTGGCTTTCCTACTTCTACCAGTGCTGCAAAGGGGCTGGGCTGCAGAAAAGCATCTGGCATTTTCAGTGCAGCAATGCTATCCCCCTCAGTAAATGCATGGGAGAACTGAAAATCACACTGCAGGGCCCCACCTTTGCTCTGGCGTACCTTAGGAGACGCGCAAACAAACGCACGTCTAGGCTGTAGTAACACTGTGGCTTGGGGAGGGTGGGGCAGCCCAGCTCTACAATACACACCGCTAAACAAAAATCATGCATAAATATTCGTGACATCGTCTAGTGAAATCAGCTCCTGTGGACGTTCCTAATGTGGGTTTAGTGAAAGAAGAAGTTGCCAGGCTGGAGTTTTAAGTTGCTGTATTGCAGTGTGGAGGGTTTTTTTTTATCCCTGCTGAGCCTAGACTGTGGTTGCTGGCTCAGGTGATGTTGCTGGCACATGGAGTGTATCTGGGTAACAGAGAGGCTGAAGAGGAAGGACTGTGCTACCCAATCTCTGAAGGAGATCCTGCCGTGTAAGCAAACTGAGCCAAATACCTGGACCTGAAGCAGATCCTCTTGGACCTTAGCATCCTGCGATGGGCCAGACGAAATGTTATGGGGGACAAGCTGAATAGGTTCTTCAAGCGGAGGAGGAGTACAACCAAAAAGCAGCTTACAAAACAAGTCGAAACAGAATCAGAAGCTGGCAGATTCTCCTCTCGGCTTCAGGTGGTAGACTTTTGTTCTGGGGCTTGGTAAATGGATATAAAACAGTTCTCTTCCATTTGGTTGCAGCTCAGGTCGATAGTGTTTGAAAGACCTTTCCATCCAGTGGAGGGGCAGCTGCTTCTGTTGGTGGGCAGACAGGTTTCCACTTTCGGATGGCGGACATGCCTCTTGTAAATAGTGCCTTTCTTGTTGGGAGCCTCAACAAAGAAACCCAGGACTGAACATGCAAGGAGACCAAACTCCCTCCTTTTGCACTCTGCTGTGCTCTCTCTAGATGGAGGGAGAACAATGTGTTGAGGGCTGCCTTGCAGTTCTGTTGATTCTGTGGATACCCCTGAAGACATCAGTTTCCACTGCTGTCACGTTATGATGAGCGCTACAATTCACATAATTAAAACAACAGCCTCAGTAAAGCCCAGTCGTATGGTATAACTGAGGGCCGGGTAAAAACGGATTTGGGGATTTTATCAGACACAAGTTGACTCTCTTATTGGTTGCTCTGAGTAATCTCCTGAATGAGCAGGATAACCTCCAAACTCCTCCTTAGAACCTACTTAGTCTGTGAAGTTTCCAATGTATAGTGATGCACTGGTGGTGTCTGAATGTGTTCTTGTACTTTGACTAGTATCTTATGTATCACACCTAGGTTGTAAACTCCTTGGTAAAGGGACATTTGATTATAAAGTACCAAGCACACCCATTAGCCTTCTATGGTAATAATAGCCTGCCCCAAATTCTGATGCTCTGGAAGATCATTGGTGAAATGTGTTTTTTCTGGGGCTGAAGTTGCTAGACTCTTTTCGACACATTTAATTTTGGCGAGAGCTGGCTGCAGGAAAATGGGGTGCTTTTAACAATCAAAAAGAGTGAGTTTCTGGAAGCCTGCTTGCTGAGATAGTCATGGTTATTCTTGCAAGCATTCTTCTGATCTTCCATTCCTTGATTTTTCTCCATCATCGCAAAAATTAATGGAAGTGAAATTTGCTTTCCTACTCTCGCTCCTTGTGATCTTGCTGAAGTTTTAAAGACATACCTTTTTTCTTGCCTGTGTTTTGGTTATTCTGGAACTTTTATTTGGAGTTCCTTTTCTATATTTAGAATGTGTATTTTGCATCTGCAAGGTAATACTTTTGAAATGCAAAACAGTCCATTAAAGTTAATCTGGGAATACCACAGCTAAATGATTTCTCTAGACTCACTCCTTTGCTCCCATGTAGTCTTCATTGGCTTTATCCACATGCCTGTGCCAAGCTGGAAAAAACTGGTTTCTGCAGTCCTTACATCAATTCAATATTCTTGAGTATACACTATAGGGCCATGGTTTTCAACCTTGTTTCATTTGCGGATCCCTAAAAAAATGTCGAAAGCAGGTGTGGAAATTCAACCTGTGGTCCGCGGACCCCAACCATAGAAGTCTAAAACTGAAAACTGACTGAACAGAATTCAACTATAAATGTTGCGTTTGCTCTGCCCAGCATTTGATGAGAAAGGGCGCTAAACTGTGGGCTTCTATGGTCATAACACCACTTCCAGGTTTTGACCTGTTAGGTGGGGGTATTCGCATACTTCTGATTGATCAGAAAAATGGAATGCCATTTCTGGGATCTGAAACTTTTATTTTCATAGTCAACATTTGCGGATCCCTGAAACATAGTCTGTGGATCCCCAGGGGTCCGCGGATCCCAGGTTGAAAACTACCACCATAACTACAACATAACTTCAGATTTATTCCGAATGCACCTTTCGACTAAATTCTGCAGGTACAATATGTCAGCGGACTCTCTCCAGGATTACACAACTGTAAAAGATCAACATTTATCACGTGAGCATAAAAGGCCTGCAGCTTCTTCCATGCTGACCTGTTGTTTGGGAATGAACAGAACGTTTCTAGGTCACTGAGCCTCCTGTAGGAAGTGGCACACGTTGTAGCTCTGCAGTTTATAATTTTATGAGTAGCCCCTCGTTTAGTGTAAGTATCAAAAGTTATTACCGTGATCAAGCATGTCGATCTGTATGCAGTGAAAAGGACTGAGCCTCTTTTACAGCTAGGTTCTATCGAAAAGAACAAATGTGAATAGTATTCGGGTTATTTGCCCGGTGTCTTTGACGGCTGAGAGTTAACTGTGAGACTCGTTATTACTTTTAGAACTACGTGCTGCTTATAACCCTTTTTTCTACTGGCGTACAGCCATGAGCTTTGTGGGGCAAAGCGACTTTTCCTGCGCTCTGTTCGTTAAAGCTGTAAGGGATGCTGGCTCCTGAGATCGGAATTTGGTTCGAGGGACAGGGTTGGGTTGAGCCTCCTGATTTTCACCAATAAGCTAAAACTTCGGTGGGCGTCCCTGGAAACAGCCTGAGTGCTTTAACTCCCCAAAGGGCCTGACTGACTTGCAGCTCCGAAGAGCAGAGCCACTCCACACGGCAGTGGTTTAGTCAGGCTGTGTAAGAACGCTTCTCCACCTCTCGCTGAGTACCCCAGAGGGCCTCAGTAAGCATTTTGCTCTTTCCTTCAGCCACCACACTTTTCTCATTAGGAAGACATTGAAGAGACGTCTCTTTTTTTTCCTGTCCATCTTTCTCCCTTTCCTTTCTCCTTCCCACTGACGCAGTGGTTTTTGTGCACACGAAATAAATGCCTGCTTAGTCGGGTAAGTAATCATCTTCAGTTTGTAACATAGGAAAGCATAAGCCATTTAATCTGAGACTAATATTTACACTTGGAAAGTTGTTTTCAGTTGTAATATTCTGTATCCATCTGTAAACTCAGGGTTGCTTTTGCAATTAGGCAGGAAAACTGAGCTAACTAGCTCAAATGTTGGAGAGAGTTTTGGTCTCATTTAATTACTGCTGCTAAATTACAGTTCAGAGACTTGATTTAACTAATATAGGATATTAATAATATCTGTACTTCAAGTGGGGTTTTGTTTTGTTTTGTTACCTAGGGAAGTTGTAAAATTGACAGAACCGTGGCTTTGCACAGCTTCTCTTACCAACTTCAAAACCACGGGTAGTTATTTAGTGCGTTAAGAGTCTAAAATGTAAAACACTGTGGGATCTGGAGCTTATCTTTAGCTCTTAGTTTCAGAATGTAGCGTATGTCATCTCAGCTGCTGTGGGGATTTGTGTGGAATGACAAAATGCAAATCTTGAACCTTTTGACAGCTGTGTTTAATACAGGCTAAAATGTTGTTTTTAACTCTTGGATGTTGACTTTTTGTATTAAAAATATTAGCACGAATTCTAAAGGGAATGTAGACTTTCTCTGATGCAAAGTAAAGCACTTTTTTTCTTTCAAGTAAAAGAAAGATTTTTTTAAGTAATGAAACTTACTGGCTTTTGAATACTTTTGCAAATAAGCAACTAGCAAGTCACATTTCACATGTTCATTGGTTAGTCATAAATGACACTTTTGAGTGGAAAAAAGATACTTCTCGCAAATACAAACTAGTACGCCGTCTACAGAATGCTGGTCTGCATTAAGTTACTTTGGCTATTGGCTGCTATAGATATGTTTAACCTCCTCCAGTATTTGCATTCGTTTAGCCAGTTTAAATCATTTGTATGCTTTGGGATTCCTGCTTTCTTCAAGCAGATGTGTTTATCTGCACAACTGGTGGAGTAATTGGAGAGGCAGACATAGTGATCTGTGTATACAGACAGAGCAAATATCCACTTGGGAGGGAGTGGATTAGGACAATTCTTAAAATAATCAGTGGCAAAAACTTGAGAACATAGTGCCGGACAAGTGAAGGTGTCAAGTGAGCTGGAGCAGTGAAAACCTTATAAGTTTCTAATTCTGTTCATCATATTACAAACGGCCCCTTCGTGGGGATAAAAAAAAAATAAAAATGATCCAATATTATGAATCTGTAGAGTCAGTGCACATCCTACACCCACAGACCTGCGCATAATCCCAATCGTAGGAGCAGTTGGCTGACGTAAAAAAAGTAAAAGAGAAATGCTATGGCCAGGCTTACTTGACTTTATTTCTGTTGAGAGAAAGGGAAATAAAATATTTTTGCACTAACAAATAGTTGATCCATCCTGGAGCAGAAGACTATACTTGTTCTTAAGGCAAATTCCTCTGAAAGTGTGAATCATTTACTTTGGATTTTCGTGGTGGAGGCTTGGAGATGATTAAATGTTCTGTCTGCAGGAAATTACCAGGGGATTTGAGTATTTTCCTGAATCAGCCTCAGATGGGACACAGTTTTTGGTGTAATACAAGAAAGTACTGTTACATGGCAATCTTTCTGTGTTGCGCTGCCTATTGACAGAGCAGGCCTCCCTGAGCCTTTCAAAGCTCTGGTTACGCAAGAGTATTTTTGTTACATTACCATTTAAGTAATCGGAGCAACATGCTGATTTCGCTAATGATCTTGATTAAGTTATCACTTATTTCCTTAATTAGCTGCTGGATCTACTTATACCTTCAATGAGTTTATTTTCTTTGCTCTTCTAGTGATTAGAATCTATATGAATTTTTGCAGAGGTGACTCTCTCCTTGTTAGGTAACACTAGAGCTTAAATTGAAGGGCTGTACCACTACCGAGCCAACACATAACAGTCCTGTTCGATTGTTTATGGCATTTGTATTGCAGGGCTGGGGAGTGGGAAATAAGGACGGCATTGTTAAAGCTGCCTGGGCTACCAGTGAGCGCATCATTCATGAACAGAAAAGGAGTAAAGATGTCAGGGAGAGCAGGAAACTGAAAATACAGTCTTGTGTAACAGCCCTGAGCTGCTCCCAGTGAGGCGAAGCAAAATGGCATCTCTTTGGGACTTTATCTTTTGTCAGTGATGATTCAAAACTACAGAGGATCCCAGTCAGGGAGAGAGTATGGCTTTTAGAATGCCTCTCTCCAGAGAAGATGCCTATGTGCTTAAAATATTTCTGTAAGATACTTTGGTGGATTTTAACTAGACCAGAGGGCACAGCACTGATGGAAGGCTACCTAAATATGCACCCAGACATTTCAAATCTGAGAAGGGGTGACAGCTACCCAGCATTGTTTGATGTGTCACTGAAAAACAGACCAGCCATTTGTATCTGTTGGTGGCAGTTGTTCTCAAACAGAGAGAGGATTTAACAGCATTTACAAATGTGTCTTAGAAATGGGCATGTTAAATATGTTAATTATATACAATAATGGGAGGGTGGTTGCTGTCTCCAACCCAACCAGAGAAAATATTTTAAAACGATATGCAGTACAAGTAGGCTAGCTGAGGTGTTTGAGCACAAGGCCACAAGAGGGGTGTGTGTAGACATGCACTATCTGTGGGACAGCTTGGGGAAGGGGTTGTGTCCTTGGACCTTCCTAAATTCTCCAGCATGCGGGAGAAATGCGCTGTCTGCACTATCCTTTGGGAAGGTGCATCCTTCTCTTCCCAATGAGCAGGGCCGGCTCTGTGCCTTGTAGGGGCAATCTGTTGATGCGAGGATGGAGTATTCACTGGGCCTTACACAAGATGCAGGGGAGAGAGGGGAAGGTTTTTTGCACCCATTTCCACTCTGCTCATGTGTAAAGGCCAGGGACGACGCAGCCCAAAATGTAGGTACAGATCTTTGTATCGTGTAGAATCATAGAATCATAGAATATCAGGGTTGGAAAGGACCTCAGGAGGTCATCTTGTCCAACCCCCTGCTCAAAGCAGGACCAATCCCCAATTAAATCATCCCAGCCAGGGCTTTGTCAAGCCTGACCTTAAAAACTTCTAAGGAAGGAGATTCTACCACCTCCCTAGGTAACGCATTCCAGTGTTTCACCACCCTCCTATCTGGTAGAGTGTTGGAGGCTGACGTGGGAGGGGCGCTGCACTCGGCTTGTGCGAACAACTGTATTTAGATGGTCGCTGTTGGCAAGGGGGAAAGTGCATGCGTGGAATGAAGTCATGCATTACTGTCACACCATCCAGGATTGCAGGAGTGCCAGGGAGTTGTCAGAGCTCCTGGGCCAAATCATTAACAGTGTCTTTGGAAATTATACACAGTGTTTAATCTTCAAATGCCTTTTCGGGTTCTTTGCTCTGAGGAAGCGCACCCAGCCGAGTCACGGAGCACATACCTTCCAGATAATAAAACACCTTCCCTCCTCCAATTCAGAGCACAGCACTGGGTGTCTTTCCAGTGCTCTGCTAGAAGGCGCACTCCTAGTGGCTTTTGTAGGAAATCGCATGTTACTGTCAAATTAGCACATTCGGCTGAGCCGATGGGAAAACTTTTGATAACATCCTGTGGAAAAACCCACTGAAGATGTACTATGTCTGTAATAATGAATACACCAGAGTAGGCATTAGTGTTGCTTAGTGCAGGGTCAGTTGTGTTTGTATTCATCCATTGAGGGAGGGGAGGGGACAGCGGACTCTGACGCACAAATTTCAGTTAGCTATCAATATTGAAACATCTCCTTATTTTAAAAATAGCATCATAGCCGGGGGCCTGTCTGTCACTAAGAAGTGCCAATCAGTATTGGAGCCCCATTGTGGTAGGCACAATCCATACACATGCCCCCAAAAGCTTACAGTCTAAATAGACAAAGGAAGGATTAGTATCCCCATTTTACAGATGAGGAACTGAGGCACCCAGAGAGTAAGTGGCTATCTAAGGAAGATTGTGGCAGAGACAGGAACTGAACACAGATCTCCTAGGTCCTAGCCCAGAGCTTTTAACCACAAGACCATCCTTCCTATCCTTGTCATCAAGCAAACCAGCATATTTCATAGAGGTATCTGGGAAATTTCTTGCAACATAACATCATATACCCCCCTGAGGCTGCAAGGATTTTCTGTTTCAAAATGTTGACATTTTGGCTACCAAGGGCTTGACTGACATGTGAGGCCTTTTAACAGGAAATCAGAATTGGTTATGAGAGCAGTGATTCTCAACCAGGGGTACACATACCCCTGGGGGTACACAGAGGTCTTCCAGGGAGTACTCAACTCATAATGATGTTTGCCTAGTTTTACAACATGCTACATAAAAAGCAGTAGCGGAGTCGGTACAAACTAAAATTTCACACAAACAATGACTTGTTCATACTGCTCTATAGGCTACACACTGAAATGGAAGTACAATATTTATAGTTCAGTTGATTTATTTTATAATTCGATGGCAAAATGAAAGTCAGCTACTTCTCAGGAATACCTGAAATGGGACATTTTTGTGTTTTTATCTGATTTTTGTAAGCAAGTAGTTTTTAAGTGAGGTGAAACTTGGGGGTATGCAAGACAAATCAGCCTTCTGAAAGGGGTATAGGTTGAGAGCCCATGTAATAGATCACTTGGTTCATCCCTTAGGGCAGAGATGAGCAAACTATGGCCTGCGGGCCACATCCGGCCCGCAGGACCATGCTGCCCGAGCCTTGAGCTCCCGGCCAGGGAGGCTAGCCCCCGACTCCTCCCCTGCTGGCTCCCCTCTCCCGCAGTTATGCTGCCGTTATGGCTCTAAGCGGCATGGTAATGGGGTGGCGGCAGCATGCATACGGCGGTGAAAGTCTGGGCAGGCGTTCCGGGGGGCAGTCAGGGGACAGGGAGTGGTTGGATGGGGTGGAGGTTCTAGGGCGGTCAGGGGTCGGGGAACGGGGCGGGTTGGATAGGGCGTGAGAGTCCCGGGGGGGCCTGTCGGGGGGCGGGGTGTGGATAGGGGTCGGGGCAGTCAGGAGACAGGGACCGGGGGGGTTGGATAGGGGGTGGGGTCCTGGGAGGGTGGTTAGGGGTGGGAGATACCAGGAGGGGGTGGTCAGGGGACAAGGAGCAGGGGCGGTTGGATGCGTCGGGGGTTGTGAGGGGGGCAGTCGGGGGCGGGAAGTGGGAGGGGGCAGACAGGGGGCGGGAACCAGGCTGTTTGGGGAGGCACATCCTTCTCTACCCAGCCCTCCATACAGTTTCTCACCCCAATGTGGCCCTCGGGCCAAAAAGTTTGCCCACCCCTGCCTTAGGCCTACCATTGGGTTATTCTATGCGGGATATTTTCCGGTACTTTGACATCCTTATTTTACCCATGCCGTGCAATGGGCCTTCCATTACTAGTCTTGGAGAATGTTCAACTCTCTGATACAGTGGTTCCCAAACAGAGGTCCTTGGACCTCCATTGGTCCACAGAGCATTTGCTGGTTATCTGTAGAGAGCAGTTGTTGCTCTGTTGTTGGCTCTCTTCACATTAAGAGAAATTAGGAAAGTATCTAATGTATTTTTAACCTGACTTGACCATGTAAGCAATTGTGGCTGCCCAAGGGGTGTTATTTGATCACCTGTGGTAGGAGAAATGTCCATGAGGTTACATCAAGGGATGGTCCACTCTGTAAATGTTTGAGAATCCCTCTAAGTTAATCTCTGCTCAGTATGTGCTTATGCATTCTTTTTCTGTGTCTGGTGCATCGAACTCTGCACGAGCGCTCATTTAGGAGTCAAAGTCTCTTAGTCCAAGCCGTAGAGGCTCATGTTCTTAGCTCTGAAGATCACTGATGATGTACAAGATGACAATTCACAGTCCTGACATTAAGCCTAATTTTTTCTGCTCCTAGTTGCATCCTGTTACTCTGAAATAGCCCGTTAATACTTCCTCGCCAACTCTGTTAAGTTATGCAGGACTTGCTGAAATGTACCATGTAGAATGAGGCTGATTCCATATTTAAAATGCAAGCCAAAAGAGACACAAATTGGGGCTGTCCCAAGTAAAACAAAACTGAAGGGTTGCTTTGTGACCTTCCGATAAATCTTAACATCTGTGCCAAAAAAGTTATATATTCTGGATGGATTATCAAGAGTTGTAAAATATGCAGGATTTACTCTGTACTTTTTTATTTTATTTTTAGCACTGACTAAATTTTAAATATACCACACTCTTCTCTTTCTTAAGGAACTTTAGACCAGAAACATGACAGGTCAGATTCTCTGGTGCAGAACTCCAATTTCACCCTGGGGTAATACCACCAAAATCAGTGGGGTTACACTGGTGTAACACTGGAGTGATGCAGTGGGAAATCAGACCTCGTACCTCTGCAAGAGTCAGAGTGCTCCAGCTGGAAAATGCGCACACGGCTGTCCTAAAAATCCCATGGGTCAGATCTGGCAGTCAATACAAGTTGGTTTCACCAGCTATAGAATACCATATTTTAGTGTTGCCAACTCTTGTGATTTTATCACTAGCCTTTACATATTTGGTGTTCCTCTTGAAGCCGCAGGTCCTGGAATCAAGTGACCACGTGAGAATCTCAGCTTTCCTTTTTTTTAACTAAGCTGCCTGCCCTAATAGTTGCAGAGAAATATTTGAAAGCATGAACTCTAAAGGCTCAATATCTAGAAGGCAAATAAAAAGAACCTCTTATTATTATTGATTGATCTCATGATTTTAAGACAATCTCATGATATTGAAGTCCTGATTCATGATTTTTGCATGCTCGGGGTTGGCAATATTGCATCTGAAGAATATTTTGTCTATCTTTTGCACTCATTTCTTACCCTTTTTGTATGTATACATGTAGTTTCAATGGGAAAAAATTAAAGTTGGAGAAAGGAACAGTGAACGTGGTTAAAAAATCAACATTTTCCCACAGTTAGCATATAGCAGCCTCTGAAATTACCTCCCTTTTTTATGCTTCTAGCTCAGATATCACTGGGGAGACACTGAGTTAACGCTGACAGCTTGATTGGAAGTATTGTACTGTAGGTGTAAGATGCTGCTGTGTGCCAGGTTGGATACTCCCATAGTGGGTTTGTGCAATAGAGGTTGTCTGGGTGGGTAAGTGAGCTGTGGTTGTGGAATGTTCTTACTGTTTACATTTTAGAGGCAGATTATCATATATGAAATGGAGTCCCTGGTGCTCAGTTCTCCCGTCCCTTAGACCCATGCAGTCTCACTGAGCTTAATGGAATTGCACAGGTGTACATGAAGCCAGAACTGAATAGAAAGAAAGGATGGGTCTGTGGTTAAGACACTGGGCTGAGCCTCAGGAGTTTTGGATTCAGTTCCTGGCTCTGCCACAGATCTCTGGGTAACCTTGGGCAACTCACTTGACCTTTCTGCCTTTCAATTGCCCACCTTTGAATCGGGATTAATAACGCTGCCTTTCACACAGACTCTGTCTGTCTATTTAAATCATAAGCTCTTTGGGGTAGGGACTGTCTCTTGCTATGAGTATGCACTGCAGCTAAGCACAATGAGGCCTGGTCTTGTTTGAGGGCTACCAGAAGATAAATAAATGATAATGATAATAATTTGGCCCCAAGGTTTATCCATAAACTCCTATTGCTGGCTTGTCTCTTCAGCCTTTCTGCACAAACTTTGGTTGTAAGGTGGAGCGAGGTGATTGCAATTTGAATTCTGTTACGTGACCTGACACTTTGGGTTTGGATTTTCTCCTCCTGCTTTAGACTATGGACTGATGTTTCCAATATTTCATTATATGTCCATATTTCCAGCTCATACTGTGTTGTGAAGGGATAAAAGTGAAGGAGAAAGGTAGACTGGTAATGAGGTTGCTGCTTAATGACATCAGGACTGAAAGGGAGGTACCCATTAAATATGATCTGGAGGATGGTGTGGATTGCACTCTCAGCAAATTTGCGGATGATACTAAACTGGGAGGAGTGGTAGATACGCTGGAGGGGAGGGATAGGATACAGAAGGACCTAGACAAATTGGAGGATTGGGCCAAAAGAAATCTGATGAGGTTCAATAAGGATAAGTGCAGGGTCCTGCACTTAGGACGGAAGAACCCTATGCACAGCTACAGACTAGGGACCGAATGGCTAGGCAGCAGTTCTGCGGAAAAGGACCTAGGGGTGACAGTGGACAAGAAGCTGGATATGAGTCAGCAGTGTGCCCTTGTTGCCAAGAAGGCCAATGGCATTTTGGGATGTATAAGTAGGGGCATAGCGAGCAGATCGAGGGACGTGATCGTTCCCCTCTATTCGACATTGGTGAGGCCTCATCTGGAGTACTGTGTCCAGTTTTGGGCCCCACACTTCAAGAAGGATGTGGATAAATTGGAGAGAGTCCAGCGAAGGGCAACAAAAATGATTAGGGGTCTGGAACACATGAGTTATGAGGAGAGGCTGAGGGAGCTGGGATTGTTTAGCCTGCAGAAGAGAAGAATGAGGGGGGATTTGATAGCTGCTTTCAACTACCTGAAAGGGGGTTCCAAAGAGGATGGCTCTAGACTGTTCTCAATGGTAGCAGATGACAGAACGAGGAGTAATGGTCTCAAGTTGCAGTGGGGGAGGTTTAGATTGGATATTAGGAAAAACTTTTTCACTAAGAGGGTGGTGAAACACTGGAATGCGTTACCTAGGGAGGTGGTAGAATCTCCTTCCTTAGAGGTTTTTAAGGTCAGGCTTGACAAAGCCCTGGCTGGGATGATTTAACTGGGAATTGGTCCTGCTTCGAGCAGGGGGTTGGACTAGGTGACCTTCTGGGGTCCCTTCCAACCCTGATATTCTATGATTCTATGATTTATAGGATTGTATTCATTAACATTTTCACTGTGCTGACACTGGACAACAAAGCTCTCCTGAGAATTCAAACCTGTGTCATGTAGTGAAATAACTGGAAAGAGTTTTAGTCCAGAAAGCTTATGAATTCTTACACTGTTATACTAATATAGTCCTTGTACCTTAATCATACTTTGGATGAACAACAATGGCACTATGTCAGAAGTGTAAATTACTCTGAAACTACTCTGAAACCTGTCATTATGGGAATGTTTATGATAAATATTTTGGACCTGATTTTCTGACTGGCACCAACTTGGCTTCACATTTTTCAGGCACAATTAGTAACACTTTGACATCACACTTCCTGATTCATGGACGGGACAGGTAGTTAGGCAGATAGGCCTAAATTTGCAAGTGACTAGTGATTTGGGGGTACTTCTGTTTCAGAATGCTCAACTTGGAGACATGTTAAAGGGGCCGGATTTTTCAGAGTTTGAGTTCTCCTTGATTCTGAAAACCACCTTGTTGATTCAAGGCCAATAACCATAACCCATTGTAGGTGCAAAATTATGAACAGTATTATTTTGGAGTTCTCAATTATGCCCTCAAAATTAGATATGGGGTTAGTGTGGTACAAACACTCTTACTGATTTGGTAATTGTTATGAAATCACAAGTTGTAAAACATTAAATTACTGTGTGTTAAATCACATTGTACGCTTGGAATAGTTAAGCTAGCTAGTATTTGAAGTGTATTTGACTATTTGTGACAGTATAATTAATTTTAGCATACTGGCATGTGTCAATATGTATCCCTCAGTAATAAGTGAAAGTGTCTGAAGCAGTTGGAAACTAATAGAAAGATGAAACATTTCTGAGGAGAGAGAAAAGACTGAGGTTAATATTAAACTCATCTTGACAGCGGCTTTGCAGCATTCAGGATAATTTTGGAAACAAAATGCAAACGTGCTGTTTAATTTGACAGTTGCAGAAAGTGAGGTACCAAGAACAAATAGTGAAAAGATAGGGAAACGTGTGCTTATTGTAGCCAGGAAGTTGAAAGACATGATGGGGCTGATTTTGCCATCCGTATGTGTTCCCATTAATTTCGGTTGGATTCTTACCAGAACAGAACTGCGGAGTCAAACACTGCAAGTAACAGACATGAATATACCTGTAATTTCCAAAGGTCTCATTTATTTTTTCCTGCAGTGCATGAGAAATGAACCTTACAGTTCCCAGTAACATTAATGAAAATTGCATGGCTCATTCTTCTCTCACAGAGCTGAGAATTTCTCACTATGCGTCAACTTCTGTTGTGTCATGTTTTGTCATTTCATGTAAACTGATGCAGTGTAACACAATGCTTAGATGTGTTTGATTAACCTGCCTTCTATCCCACCGCTGAATAACTGATTCCTAACATTTGTGTGGATCGTTGGCAGTGATGATTGCAGAACACTTACTGAATTTGCAAGTTAGTGGATGTCGCCTGTTTGAAATAGTCCGGATTTTCTTTTGGATGACTCAGAATTGGTCTAACGATGATCAAAGCTGTAATGCTTTTCCCATCTCGTTTTTCTAAACATGCAGTTTGTCATTCAAATACACATTTATTTTCTTGTGCTAGAACATTTGAGGAATCTTTGTTCTGGCTTCAAATGCAAAGATTTATTTTTTCAGTCTTTCATGTAGAGTTCATTGGCATCATAATTCCATTATTTCACCACCAGTATGCACTCACTAATGAAACTGTCCTATGCAATGCAGTTTCAGACTAAATATATACAGCCTGTTAACCTTATTTTATTATTAATATTTGTATTATAGTAGCACTCAGAGGCCCCCTAAGCACTGTACATACACATAGATAGAGACATTCCCTGCCTCAAGGAGCTTACAGTGTAAATAGACAGAGAAAGAGGTAATGGAAAGGAAGTATCATTTTCACTATTTTGTGCATGGCCCAAAGGGACTAGGTGATTTGCCCAAAGTTACCCAGGAAGGTTGTGACAGAACCTGGAATTGAGCTCTGCTCTCAAGAGTGCCAGTCCAGGGCCTTAACTACAGGACCATCCTGGTCTACATCCATCCTACTCCCTAAAAGTAAACTGTCATTATCTGTTGACATTTCCAATTTCTGGGATGAGCAAATGGGGTACAGCTTGCTTTCTGAAAGACTAGCACAGAATTATATTCATAGATTCCAAGGCTGGAAGGGACCATTGTGATCATTTAGTCTGGCCTCCTGTAGAACACAGGCCAGAGAACTGCCCCCCGAAATAATTCCTAGAGCAGATCCTTTAGAAAAACATCTAATCTTGATTTTAAAATTTTCAGTGATGGAGAATCCACCATGTCCCTTCGTAAACTGTTCCCCGGGTTAATTATTCTCCCAGCCTAGTTTATGCAATCCAGATTGCTCTGAATCAGTGACCTGTCCTCTTCGTTATTTACCACACCCCCAATTTTTGTGTAATTTGCAAACTTTTACCAGTGATGGTTTTATGTTTTCTTCCAGATCATTGACAAAAATGTTAAATAGCATAGGGCCAAGAACTGATGCCTGTAGGACCCCAGTGGAAACACACCCACTCAATGATGATTCCCTGTTGACTATTTTATTTTGAGACCTGTCTGTTAGCCGGTTTTTGTTTAAGCATTGGCTACCTTAGATGTGAGAGCATGTATCAGAATTTTGTGGCACATGGCACAAATTGGAAGCAAAGTGAAAGGCATGTCAAACATTTGCTCTTTCATCTATGGCCACACCACAACCTAGTAGCCACACAGCACAGGCTGCATGGCCCAGCTGATGAGCAGATGCAATGTGCCTTTCCCTTTGTTCGTATGGCTCACACATACTGGAACTCAGCATCTTGGTCAGTGTAAAGGGCCTAGCACAAACACTGTGCAATCTTAGTGGATATGTGAACTCTTGGCAAAGACTTCTGGGATTGAGGGAATCTTTGGATTCTCTATTGTGATGCCAGTCTGCCAGCTCAGATATAATGGTGGTTTGTGTGAGGTGGAGGACTTTGTGTAAATTCACATTTCAAAAATGGATGGAGGAGACCATTCTGAGTGAAAGTCTGCTCTGTTGTGTAAGTATAACCCATACTGAAGTCAGTGGAAACTGCATCCATTGTATCAGAGTGGAATACAGTACATAGATTTTGTGGCTAGAAGTTGGCATTACGATGATGTAGCCTGACCTCAGGCATAACGCAGGGCTTAGAATTTCACCCACTAATTCCTTAACTTCTTGTTGAACTAGAAGCTTGCTTTTCAGAAAGACGGAATCTCAGTTCAAGACCAACCGATGGAGAATCTACCACTTCCTTCTCCTGTAGGAATTCTCTTCTCCAGGCCAAATTCTTTGGCATCAGTGGAAGTGCATAGGTTTAACCGAGGAGGAATCTGACCCTCTTTGATTAGCTACATGAGTTTCATACACATGGCCAGTGTTCAATCTGCAGCTAGCCCCATACTGTAGCATTGTCCAAAAATATATGCTTCAACCTACCATAGTTATGGGTGTAGCTATGAGTTGAATATTACCAAGTGTTTCTGCAGGGTAGATGGGGAAGCCGTTTTTCACAACCTGCACTACCCAACAGCATTTCCATTGCTAGCAGGGAAGGATTGAAATGAATTCCTTTTTTCCCCTGGTTCTGAGCAGAGATTGGCAGATCTCCCCCACAACAAAATGTTGCCCCAATTACAGTAAGCAGAGGAAGTGCCTTTCAACATCAAATCAAATCAAAGGGATATCTATGTGTAATCTGGTGTGTTGCTGTTAGTTCCATGACCCCATGATGGAATTAATTTCTGTCCCTAAACACCCTCCCTCCCCTCTCCTCCCTCCCCATTCTCAATGATCTTTTTCCAAATTTCCCAAAATAATTAAGCCTTATTATAAAGGAATACCACATTTTTGATAAAAACAATTACATCTGCCTCTGGAACTTGAAACTGTCAGATATGCATCTGAGCTTGATTGTGTTTAAGATTTCACCTGTTTGGCCAGGTTTTTTAAAATGAGTTCCAGATCCACTTCCCCTGCTGTCAATGGCTATTGGCCAGGATGGTCTCTCTAGCCTCTGTTTGCCAGAAGCTGGGAATGGGTGACAGGGGATGAATCACTTGATGATTACCTGTTCTGGTCATTCCCTCTGGGGCACCTGCCTTTGGCCACTGTGTGAAGACAGGCGACTGGGCTAGATGGGCCATTGGTCTGACCCAGTACGGCCTTTCTTATGTTCTTACGTTCTTATGTTATCCTCATCACTTACTTTCTGAAGTTGTGATCGGGGGCAAGACAGGAACAAATGTCAGAGTATTATATGGGAATTGTCCATGCCTGAATGCCAGCCATGCACAGTACACCCAGTCACTTCAGAAATGAGTGACCAACTATCTCTGTGATGAACAATTTAATAAGACTTTGCACTTTTCTATAGAGCCTTTCATCTGAAATGCTCAAAGCACGTTATGAAGATGGGTAATAGGATTATCCCCATTTTGCAGAGGGGAAAACTGAAGCCCAGAGGGGTGAAGTGGCTACTCCAGAATCAAACCAGGTGTCAGTCGCACAACTGAGAACAGAGCCCAGGTCCTCTTCATTCTAAACTTCTACTCTAAGCACTAGGTGATACTTCCTCAGACAAATTCTTTGAGTTCTATAACTGCATGAAGGCATCTGTAATCTGCAGCCTCTGCCTGTGTCACTCTAGACCAGAGGTGGGCAAACTACGGCCCGTGGGCCACATCCGGTCCACGGGACCCTCCGGCCTGGCCCCTGAACTCCTGGCCGGGGAGGCTAACTCCCGGCCCCTCCCCCAGTGTCCCCCCTTCCCCCGCAGCCTCACCTCGCCGCTGGCACCATGCTCTGGGCCGGGGGGGGGCTGCGAGCTCCTGGGGCAGGGCAGCCTCAGAGCCCGGCCTGACCCGGTCTCTGTGCTGCGCGGTGCATGGCTGCAGTACCACCAGCCACCAGAGCTCCAGGCAGCGCGGAAACGGGGGTAGGGGGGGTTGGATAGAGGGCAGGGGAGTTCAAGAGGGTGGTCAGGGGACAGGGAGCAGGGGGTGGTAGATGGAGCAGGAGTCCCGGGTGGGCCATCAGGGGACGGGGAACAGGGGGAGTTGGATGGGGTAGGAGCCCTGGGGGGGCCGTCAGGGAACAGGGGGAATTGGATGGGGTAGGAGTCCCGGGGGGGGGCATTAGGGGGCGAGAAGCAGGGGGGATCAGATAGGGGTCGGGGGCCAGGCCACGCCTGGCTGTTTGGGGAGGCACAACCTCCCCTAACCAGCCCTCCATACAACTTTGGAAACCCGATGTGGCCCTCAGGCCAAAATGTTTGCCTGCCCCTGCTCTAGAATAACTGTCAAACCAGCCAAATAGGTTTGTTAGAAATTTAGTGATAAAAATACTGCTTGTTTGCCAAGCATTGCGGAGACTCAGCCGTGGCGAGGTGGCTGTGATTGCGGCTCACTATGCTAATGATCATGGTCTTGCTGATACCTTGAGCTCCTCCGTTCTGTCTGTTTTAGCCGCCTGTTGTCTTTCCTCTTTGAGATAAGCACTGTCTTTTTGTGATGCGCGTGTAGTGTCTAGGACAGTGGGGCCCTAATCCCTAATTTGAGTCTCTTGTCTGCTATTGCAATATAAATAAAGAGATAACCGTTTTCTGCATAGAAGGACTTTTTATAGTTCAAGTATAAGCCCTTAAAATAAGGGGGCATCGTGTGAATACCTTAACATGGCAGCATGTAATGCCGTTGTAAAGCTGATTTGCAGTACCTGTGATTTTTCATTTCAGCCCAAAGGGTTGTGTTACTGATTGGGTGGCAAAGCTGAATCCCCGCAAAGAAAAAGATTCCTTCTGATCGCCACCTGTTTTTTACTGCTTTTTAGAAAAACGTTTTGTTCGTTGTCACAAAGATGTCCCTGTGAAGAACAATCCGTTCTAGAGCAGTCGGCAAAATACTTTCTGAGCCACCAAACAGCGAGATCAACAGAATCTCTGGCAGCAACCATTATTTTTAGAAGGCTGACGAATTTAGTCTGCTAATGTTTAGCAAACATGTTTGTTTCACCCTTTGAAGATAATGCTGCATGCAGCACAGTGGGGTGAGGAAAAATACGAAGAAATGGCCTGTGGTTTTTCAGCATGCTTAACGAATAATGGCTCATTGCAGCGGTAATATTAAATAATGACTTTTCCCCTAATGTTAAATACAAGTCGTGATTTTATGCTGGGCAATTTGATTTCACAAACCCTTCTTGTGCTTACTGTTAGCTCACTTCGCAATGGTCAATATGCCCTCGTGGTCTCAGGGAGAGGGATAATTGCAAAGCGGGATCTTTGAGATCTGGGCCCCGTGGTTGGAAGTGAGTCAACGAGCAGCCGGCAACACAGCATGCAGCTAATTGGTGCTGCTCAGCCATTCTCTGGCACAGGGCAGAAGCTGGAGGAAATACACCAAGACCCTGATCGATTGGCTTCAAGAGAAGTCTTTGCATTGTCTTCAGAGGGCCGTATCTCCTGTATCAGCTAGGGAAGTGAGGGGAGTGGGGAAGAGCAGGCGGAGTGGGTTGTAAAACATCGATCTCATTTTGGTTGTTGGTAGGATTGTCAACTTGGCAATATTTAAAAACCAGGCACTCTAGCAGGAGCGCTGGAACCTCCCCTACCCCACCTCTTCCCCTAAGGCCCCCCCACTGCCCTGCCTATTCCCCCAATGTCTCGCCCCTGCCCCACCTCTTCCCCTGAGGCCCCGCCCCCATCCACTCCTCTTCCCCCTTCCCCCTTCTCATCGCTTGCTGCTTTTCCCCTCCCGCTGCCCGGATCAGGAGGGACTTGCCTGTGGAGCTGAGGCTGGGAGCTGAAGCTGCCCGACAAAGGTAGGAGGCGGCCCTGGCTGAGTAGGGGCTGGAGCGAGTGATGGCCCAGCGCCTCCCACGCTCACAGTAATCAGACTTTGGGTGTCCGGTCAGGAGATCTGATTGGACACTGTCAGGTCCCCTTTTCGACCAGACTTTCCGGTCGAAAACTGGGCACCTGGCCACCCTAGTTGTTGGGTTTAGTGTGTGGGTGTTGGTGGCCTATGATAGACAGGAGGTCAGACTGGATGATCTAATGACCACATGGCTAACTCTCCAGAGAAGGAGCAAGTGCGGGGAGGAGTGTGTTGAAAGTAGTGTCCAAACTTTTGGTGGACTCAGACCCAATGTAGTCCTACTCCACCCCAAATCATAATCTTCCCTTACTGTGCTGATTACTTTCCCTATAGATCATGATATGAGAAGAGTTTTGTTGCGATTTGTAATACGGAAACTGGTTTAGCAGAGTTTGAAAAGGGATGCGTTTATAATACCAAAGGGATTCAGCTTTCAAACTGAGCAGTTTGATTGACTTCACCTTAGTCCCCTTTGATGTGGATTTGGGATTGATCTGTATTTCAACCATATAGATTTGACAGCTGACATGGTGACCTCTTTGCAGTGGCACATGGGGCTTTTTTAATGATTTTGATGCAGCTGGCTATTGTGTATTGTATTCGGTGGACGTTCCTGGTGTGGTTTTGGGAAAGGCCTATAGATTATGAGGGACTGTCCTCCTCCTATTAAATGTTATGAGGCAGAGACAATTCTCAATTACTTTATTTCAGCCAGAATATGTTTTGCCTAATTAGCAGTAAATTACCCCTGAAGAAGTTGTTGTTAAAAATATTCCTCTACATAATATCCAAATTGTTGGAAAAGAAGCAAATGAAATAGCTTGCAGACTAGAAAGCATATTATCAAGAAGGCTGTTCAAATTATACACTCAAATTAGTTAATATTGAGCAAATTATTTTTATCCCGAGTTTAATATTCGTACCTCTGAGGCAAATAAAACAATGAAATAGTTTGTGCCCCCAAATTTTTTTATAAATTCAGCTGTGTAAAATTTCAGTTCTGTAAGGTCTTAGAGGGAATATTAAAGCCTTTTAATTTCCATGAGTCAGATGCCATATAAATCACAGTCTGGGTGGTATATTTCATAGGTCACTTGTGGCCGGAGTGGTGAATTTCATGGTTTGTTATAAGCTAGGAAACTCTAATACAAACACAGAAAGCACAAGGAAATCTCAACATCTCATTCTACAAAGCAGTTTATTCCGAAGTATGAAAAAAAAACTCAAGCTACGATAGCAATGTTATTTCTAATTAAAACAGTGGGGGAAGGAGGAAATAGCAGGCATCAAATGTGATTAATACACCATACTGGCCTCTACCTGATAGACACCCGAGTTCATTCAGCCTTATTCACAAGCGTGCCCAGAATGCTGGGCGAAGTTGAACAGCTGTCTGCATCACAATGCCACCAAATCCATTGACCCGCTTTGCACATGTTGTAGTGTGAAGGCCCTACCACAGGTTACAGCAAATGTAGGTTAGCAGTGAGGTCCATCAGTAAATGGGATAGGAATGCAGGAAAAGCCTTTCAAAACCTGGGTGCCTAAAGTTAGGCATCAAAGTCCATTTTTAAACCCCTGAATAAGTGGCCTGGTTCTTAAAAGTGTTGTGGACTCGGCACCTTCCATGGAAATGCTCAGCACTTTTGAAAATTAGGTCACCTATTTGGGAGCCCAAATAAGGGCTTAGGAACTTAACAGTAGGCACTCATCTTTCTAAACTCTTAGCTGAAGCGTAGAGCAGGATGCTTGGATTTGGTGAGGCCTCATCTGGAGTACTGTGTCCAGTTTTGGGCCCCACACTTCAAGAAGGATGTGGATAAATTGGAGAGAGTCCAGCGAAGGGCAACAAAAATGATTAGGGGACTGGAACACATGAGTTATGAGGAGAGGCTGAGGGAGCTGGGATTGTTTAGCCTGCAGAAGAGAAGAATGAGGGGGGATTTGATAGCTGCTTTCAACTACCTGAAAGGGGGTTCCAAAGAGGATGGCTCTAGACTGTTCTCAATGGTAGCAGATGACAGAACGAGGAGTAATGGTCTCAAGTTGCAGTGGGGGAGGTTTAGATTGGATATTAGGAAAAACTTTTTCACTAAGAGGGTGGTGAAACACTGGAATGCGTTACCTAGGGAGGTGGTAGAATCTCCTTCCTTAGAGGTTTTTAAGGTCAGGCTTGACAAAGCCCTGGCTGGGATGATTTAACTGGGAATTGGTCCTGCTTCGAGCAGGGGGTTGGACTAGATGACCTTCTGCGGTCCCTTCCAACCCTGATATTCTATGATTCTATGATTCTATGATTTAAGCAGTATTCTCAGTCCCTCGTCTTCATAAGCCCATGCATGTGTACACCCCCCACCCCAAAAGGGTATAAAAAGCATAGTGTGAATCCACTCTTATTTATAATCCTGAACAAGCTTTTCATTTTTCCTCCAAAGGGCACAGTGCATTATGTGTTTGTTCCTGTACTCATAGGCCCTCTCCCAAAGACCTATAGTAACCCCCCAAAAAAGTATCTTTCTTTGTAGTTGGCATTAAACAAGCTGCATGCATTTTTCTTATGTGGGTAGCATAAGAATTGAGATGTTCTAAGCTAGTCATTGTTTTTAAGTGCTTGGTTATGTATTTGCTGTGATAGGCAAATACACTGTTTCCATCTAGTAATAGTAACTAGAGTCTGAAACAAGCTTTTTTTATTTTGCAGAAAAAGTCTTTAAAATGTGACACATTCTCAGTAACATCAGTGGAAGTGGGATAGAGTCCCTAAGCAAAAATCAGACAGGCACTTTGCTTCATGATGACTTATTTTCTTCAAATAAAGCTGGTGAAAAAGCTTTCAAGGAGATTTAACTCTGTGAAAAGATGACTGGTAATAGCACAAATAATAAAAGTGGATTAAGCTAGTAGGAGACGAAGAAATATTAGATGAAAAGTTCAAATTCTATTTCTGTTCCTTTCTATATAGGTTCTTATACTGCATGTGAAGTTCTTGCTGCTGATCTGTAATAATTGATGAATGCTGGATGTGACCTGGTTCTTGAAGAGTTGTTTTAGCTATATTGGGTTGGAATGTTTGCTGTGTGCATGTTTTGATTTAGTTTAATAGTAGGGCTGTTGGGAAAGTAACAGGAAGGCTATAGAATCAATCCTGAAGCACTTGCATGAGAGGAAAGTGATCAGGAACAGCCAGCATGGATTCACCAAGGGAAGGTCATGCCTGACTAATCTAATCGCCTTTTATGATGAGATTACTGGTTCTGTGGATGAAGGGAAAGCAGTGGATGTATTGTTTCTTGACTTTAGCAAAGCTTTTGACACGGTCTCCCACAGTATTCTTGTCAGCAAGTTAAGGAAGTATGGGCTGGATGAATGCACTACAAGGTGGGTAGAAAGCTGGCTAGATTGTCGGGCTCAACGGGTAGTGATCAATGGCTCCATATCTAGTTGGCAGCCAGTATCAAGTGGAGTACCCCAAGGGTCGGTCCTGGGGCCAGTTTTGTTCAATATCTTCATAAATGATCTGGAAGATGGTGTGGATTGCACTCTCAGCAAATTTGCGGATGATACTAAACTGGGAGGAGTGGTAGATACGCTGGAGGGGAGGGATAGGATACAGAAGGACCTAGACAAATTAGAGGATTGGGCCAAAAGAAATCTGATGAGGTTCAATAAGGATAAGTGCAGGGTCCTGCACTTAGGACGGAAGAACCCAATGCACAGCTACAGACTAGGGACCGAATGGCTAGGCAGCAGTTCTGCGGAAAAGGACCTAGGGGTGACAGTGGACGAGAAGCTGGATATGAGTCAGCAGTGTGCCCTTGTTGCCAAGAAGGCCAATGGCATTTTGGGATGTATAAGTAGGGGCATAGCGAGCAGATCGAGGGACGTGATCATTCCCCTCTATTCGACATTGGTGAGGCCTCATCTGGAGTACTGTGTCCAGTTTTGGGCCCCACACTTCAAGAAGGATGTGGATAAATTGGAGAGAGTCCAGCGAAGGGCAACAAAAATGATTAGGGGACTGGAACACATGAGTTATGAGGAGAGGCTGAGGGAGCTGGGATTGTTTAGCCTGCAGAAGAGAAGAATGAGGGGGGATTTGATAGCTGCTTTCAACTACCTGAAAGGGGGTTCCAAAGAGGATGGCTCTAGACTGTTCTCAATGGTAGCAGATGACAGAACGAGGAGTAATGGTCTCAAGTTGCAGTGGGGGAGGTTTAGATTGGATATTAGGAAAAACTTTTTCACTAAGAGGGTGGTGAAACACTGGAATGCGTTACCTAGGGAGGTGGTAGAATCTCCTTCCTTAGAGGTTTTTAAGGTCAGGCTTGACAAAGCCCTGGCTGGGATGATTTAACTGGGAATTGGTCCTGCTTTGAGCAGGGGGTTGGACTAGATGACCTTCTGGGGTCCCTTCCAACCCTGATATTCTATGATTCTATGATTCTATGACATTGGCCCTAGATGAGTGATTCCCTGCTAATCATTTTAAGAAGGCTAAGGGAAAATACCTGGGCTATTAAACTGGGAAGATGCTATTTACAAGCACCAGGTAAGTTCCTTTTTTTTTGCCAAGGCTGGAAACTAACAGCTCAAGGAAACTAAACCATTAGAAAGGGACAATGTGGGGAGGGAGGTTCATGGTAGAACAGGTTGACACAGAGAGACACACCGATAGGTCCTGCGGAGAGAGTCTGAAGCCTTTGAGGATCACTAATTGCCAGGTGATGGAAAGCCTCAGGGAAGACAGATATGCTTGTAGACTATTTTATTGTTCTAAAAGTCCAGTGCTGTGTTTGGAACAACTTACCCAGGGTGGTGGTGGTTGATTCTCTCTTCACTGGCCATTTTCAAATTAAGATTCAGTGTTTTTCTAAAAGACCTGATCTAGGAATGATTTTGGGGAAGTTCTCTGGCCTGTGTTATACAGGAGGACAGACTAGATGGTCACAGTGTCCCTTCTGGTCCTGGAATTGATGAATTTAGGAATCTACTGTTAAGATTAAACAATACTTTGCTGTAAGAAAGCTCCTGAAGGGCAGATTTGCAGGTGCTGAGCTCCGCGAGGCCTGCTGAGAAGTTCCAGGTGGCACATGGGGGCAGTAGCTCAAGACTTAGTGGGAGAATGGTGGGATTCCATCCCAGGACAGGTGAAGGCAAGTGGGCTAACCCCTGAGAGGGGTGCATTCAGTGAGACCAGAGAAAAGTCAAAGGTGCAGCTGGTCCTATAATCAGGACCTCATCGCCACATCTCCGTGCATTCCAGTCAGTGTAAAATTTTAATAACTGAGAATAAGTGTTCATAAAATGTCTTCTTCAAGCTTTGCCTTCTGAGCAATCTGAGTGAATTTGGCAACTTGCAGTCAGAATGAAATGTTCAAGTCTAAATTATAGAGGGGGCAAAAATAGGGCTTTATGGTGAAAGCTGACTGCCTGGAGAAGAAAAGGGCCAGGGTTTTACCGCATGACTTTATCTATGCGGCAGATCTGAGGAAAGAGGCTGATAAGTGGTTCATGTTGGTTTCAGTGTGGAAATGGGAGCATTATGCTTTAAATAGTGACTTCCACATTCTGTCTCTGGCATCAATATCAGCCCCAGTCTACCTCTAAAAGGAGGCAAAAGCTGCATTTTTAGGCCACTGAATCACTGATGCAGATTCTCATTGTCACAGTTCAAGGCAACTGCACCTGCATATCCCCCTCCGTGTTTGTGCAAGGGCACCCGTTCTCAGCTTCCAGATAGCCAGCCGTTGCCTTTCTGGGTGGAAACCCGCCTCTCTCTCTCTCCCTTCTATCCGTGGTATTCCCAGACTGCACAGTTCCCTGTCTTCACTGTGCATTTCCCAGCACAGGCAGTCTGCCTACCCAGGCCTGCTTGCTTTCTTTGCAGAGACTGACAACACAGTGACTGCTAGCACGCAATTCGATCTCAGTAAGCCTACTTTATTCTTAAGGTAAAAAGCATTACAGAGAAAACAAAACCAATAAAAGAACCTACATGTTTGCTAATAAGTTTACCAGGCATCACCCCATCGTCAGGGTTTCTTTGTGGTTACAAATCATCGGAGCTTCAGCTCAGAAGAAGCACATGGTCTTATGGGTAGGCTAAGTCCTTCCAATGCTCCCCTAAGGACTGGGGCCCTCCATGGCCCAGGGGTCCTGTCTGTGTGCTGGATCAGGAAGAAGGCTGTGAGTCCATTGAAAACCTAGGCTTTTATCCAAAAGTATTTTCTTTGTCTGTTGGAGAATCTAGTTGGAACTAGTATATGCATCTCTCTCCGGGGAGGGAGGCATCAAAGGCTGATACAGAGGAAAGAAATTAGCATCCCCTCTCCCTACTAGAGACTGGTACAAAATTGCACAATTGCATTTTTAATACAGTGTACACCGCTCCCTCCCCGAAGTATTAACCTTAATTCAATAAGGTTTGACTTACTTCAGTGAAGTTTTATAAGGGCAACTCAGGATATGACAGAGTATTGTCAGTCTGGCACACTCATGTCACAGAAATTGTGAAAATTAAGACTGTCATCCAGGAAATCTCTTCCTCCTAGATGCATTAGCTACTACCCAGAAGCCTCTGCAGATGCAATTACTGAGCATTAGTGTGGTCACCTGTCTGTGCATGCAAGCAGCTCTGCCTGTGTTCTGGTCACAAGAGATATTTGCCAGTCAAGAGTATCAAGTTGGTTCTGCAACCTCCATGGAGGATACTGGGCCCAATCCAATGCCAACTGACGCCAATTTCTGTTGACTTCAAGGGGCTTTGGATCAGGGCCGTCATCCTCCCTGGCACTGGGTAAGAGGTGTAACCCAGCTCCAGTAGATTAATTCTAAAAAGAACTTCAGGAAATTGCACAGTCGTTCTGTCATCCAGAATGGCCAGAGATTCATCTGTCAGCATGGAGCCGCTCAGGTGCGCACGTGCAAATGAATGCGCATCATTACAGAAATATTCACACCTTGCTGAGGAGACAGATGGAGGCAGTGATCTGGAAGCTATTGTACCAGCGTCAAGCACTGCAAATGAGGGCTCTCTCTGCAATCATGGTACTGTCAGCAGCGACGGATTTTTGTTTCATGTGGGGGCATGTGGCAAACATATGAGGAAAACTCCCTGGTTTGCATCGCTATATGCTTATGGGAGTCGATTTTGTTCTTTTGCTGTTTCTCCATATGATCACCATGTTGCTTTTCTTATCCATGGTATAGTTTGGCCTTTGCTGAGATTCCTGCTTCTCTGAAGGAGAGTCTTATGGCATTGCTCTCATTTCTGTTGTGTGGACTTAATGGACCAAAAATATATGTTTTCTAGTGGCAGAGGCTCATGCACGTCCAGGCAAAATGTACAGGAAAAACATTTTCTCATATAGGTTGGGTAAGTCAGTGCAGACAACATAACATTAAGAACCCATTTGAACACACAGAAGAGCAGAAGGGAGAAAGCGAAAAGAGAGAGAGTTGGGAGAATGTCTCCACAGGAGACAGAGGGACAAATGCATGCCACTGAAAACTGAAAATTAGGTCTGTCGTCTTGCCGTGCTGCAGCACACCTCTGTGGAGTTGTACAATAATGCCGACCTTGGCCAATCTAAGTTAGCGGGACTGTGCGCTGTTCTTCAGGAAAGCTAATCGGAATCTTCAGAACAGTCTTTTGCTCTTGGGCCAGTGAACTGCCACCATCCTGTGACGGCCTACAACGTGGAAAGCCACTCAAGAGCACTCCTGCCTGCTGATTAAGGAGGTAGGTTGATGGACTCCAGAAGGCGTCATCTCCTGGCCTAACCCACAAGAAGGATGGGGCTGCAGTAAAGGGGACAGAAGATAGATGGAGGAAGATGGGAAGTTCTCAAGGCACAAGCACTGCCCCTAAATACCCCAGTGGGTATGTTTCAAACCTAACATGACATTGACCCAGACAACATCAGATAGTAAAAACAGCTAGAATGAAATAAATGAAAGCTGCTGCCGGGATATATGTCAAAACAGACTTTCAAGGCGAGTCAGTTTTATTGTAAATTTGTAATTTTATGTAAATAGAAAATTAATTTGTGTAACTGATCAAAGGTTTAGATCTTTTGGAAAACATCCCACAAGATAAGCAGAAGATTTATGAATTTCCTTCATCGCATGTTTTTGGAGAAAGTTTTATTGGCCATGGAAAGCCCCCAAGAAAAATATTTAATTTAAAAAAACACCAATGTTAAGTTTATTTAGCTTAAATTCAGATACATGCTTTAACTCAACCTTTGGAGATATTGTTAAAGGGACCATCTTTTCCTCCTAAAATGAGAATACTGTCCAGCTAAAAGAAAGACAGAGGGGAAAAAACAGACACCACCATTGTTTAAAATCTGACCAAAATACAAAAGCAAAAAATATAATCATGCATAGTTAAGGCTGGAGGCGATGAAGAAGGCTTATTACTGTTAAGTGCTCTAAGCGTCTAGCATTAAGGTGATTATAAAAAAAGAAGATACAGTGATTGAAATTCAGTCTGTATCTTGCTCCATTGTGTCTCAGCAGTGTACGTGACATGTAAGATCTGCCAGTATCTCAAGCCCGCTGCAGTAGCTTGTATAGCATGATGGGTTAAAAATGGAGTAACCATATTATACTCCTCATGTGCTGTTTTCTTTTTCTTGTAAACAGTGAAGAATTGTGATGTGAATGAAAGAGAAATTGATAGCTCTGACTTGAGCCAGCGTACTCAGACCTACTGCAAGTAAATGCCAGCATCTCCTGTGCAATTCATCTCTCTGTGCACTTTAAGTGTGAGCTGTAATTTGGCTATTTTAAGGCCCCAGTACTGCAAGCTGCTTCATTCAGTGGCCGTGAAGACTAGCTTTCAAGATGAGGGCCTAACTTTGGCGTTCTGGCTTGTTTTCCTCCTCCGCTTTCCCCAAAAAAAGTTGGGTTAAATAACACTCTATCAATTTTTGGGAGTAGAGATTATTTATATTGTCTTCCCTGGGGGAATTCTGCACCAAAAATTCTGCTCACAGTATGTTAAAATTCTGCAAATTTTATTTGTCAAAATAACACTATATAATGATGCCAGTTTCATTTATTTGGGTAATTTATTTCAAAATACCTGTCAGCCAGTATATCTGTAACAATACAGACACACACAAAAATTCCCCCAGGAATAGAGTGTTAAAGAAACCTATGACAACCCAGTTCCTGCTTCTCTGCCCCACCCAGAGCCTAGCCGGGGGGAGGAGAGGGGAGACATTCACCCCCTACGCCCCCAGAGCCCATCTGTGCCACCCCTGGCCCAGACACTCACCCCCTACCCATCAGAGGCCAGCTGCAGGGCCCTCCCCTGCCAAGACACACACCCTCTCCCCCAAGCCCAGCTGAGGCCCAGACATTCTCACCCCTTTCCCTCCCCCCCTCCCCCCCCAGAGCCCAGCCGCAGCCCAGACACTCACAGACCCTACCCTCTTAGAGCCCAGGGATGCAGAGGGAGAGAAAGCCTGACGCTGGGTCCTGGGCTTGCACAGAGTTTCCTGTGCCATGCTGCCTCCTTCCTTCAGGGTGCGCTGGAAACTGCCCCTGCTGGGAACCCTCCAGTTCCCTCCCCCTCCCTCTGGCCTTGTCTTCTATTTGTGAGCTGGGCTCTGCTGGGTCCAGCGATCCCTAGTGGTGGCGGACATCTCTGCAGCTCATTTTTGTGGGGGGGAAAGGAAAATCTGCCCACCTAACATTAATTTCTGCAAAATTCTGCATTGCGCAATGGTTCTGCATTGCGCAGTGTCAGAAGGGGGTTGTGATGCAATGAAGTTTGGGAACCCCTGATCTACAATATTACTAATCTGTTACTAATATAGGGAGAAATTATTCCCAGTACAGCATTAGGCCTATTTACCACTTAAACTCTATTCTGAGAAGTTAATTAGGACTTCAGTGCTTTATAGGCCTTTTGCTGGACCAATGGGCATATTTCACCCATAACCAATAGGTGTTGAGGGTGCTTAGGGCTTTGCAGGACTAAGCATACATTACTGGATAATTTATTAATATATGTAAATAATTATTTCTGCACATAAAATTACAGATATGAAAGCAGAGGACATGGAGTACATGGAGGCCTCTCTCATACAGCCTGCTGCCAAACTGTATACTATTTTGAACCTGCAACCAGTGTTACACGTTAACATCTAGAAAATCAACCATCCACTTCTCTTGTACGCATGTCTCTGCGTTTTGAATCAAAAGTAGCAATTATAAGCACAGGAGTAACATGTAAAGCCAGGGATTAACCAACATACAGATAAAAGCCTGAGTCCTACACAAACTGAAGCAAAAATATAAAAAGTCCAAGTTTTCAGAATACACTGTCACCATCTGAATTTTGTCCCCCCCTCTCCCCCCCCCATTTACTTTTGCAATTTCTTTAATGCATTCATCCAAAAGGCCAAAACTCCCTCTGGCACTGAAATTGGGAATGTCTGTGACAACATGCCTCTCCACCCCCCGAAAAAAACCCTAGTCTGTTTGAAAAAGGAAGAGTGTATTCATAGCCCATGTCTTCCAAATAACTTTTCATGTCCCCAAAACGGTTGACTTCTCCTGACAAAGACAGGGGTATAATCAGGAGGAAATGAGGTCAAAGCACCCTCCTGTTCGATCTCACTGCTCCTTCTTGCAGCTTGTATCCGCTCTTTGCAGCTGCCAGCAAACTGGAAGGAAATCAGGAGGGTGCAGCCTCTTTGCCGACTCAGCAACATTTTGTTTTTAAACTGGGAGGCAAATCCCTTCATTCAGGCATCCTGGAGAGGGAAGGATCTGATCTCCAGGGCTTCCAGTGGCCACTATTCATGCCAGTTTTGATCCAACTTTATATGAAAGGCTGCAAGTCTTCATTTTTCTGTGGTTAGCTTTTTTCCCCCTCTAACCTAGCTTTCATCATTCCAACCCATGTTAGTTCTAAGTGGGAGGTTTTCTCCTCTGAGGCCATCAGTCCTTCTCCGTCTACCAACTGCTCACTTTTTCTCTCCTTCAGCTGGGGATTTTCATTCCGAGAATCCAGAGACGTATTCATGTCTTCATTTCCCTGCACAGTCATATCCAGGAGCTGAGGTTATCGTTCAGACCAGCACACTGCCGACTAGTCTCTGAGGATGTTGATGGCATTTGGAAGTTGCTTCATCACATTGTTTCTCCTTCAGCTTTCGCCAACAGCAGCCTGTCTCTCTCCAACCTCTGATTCTACCCACCTTAGCTGTCGCCTGTGGATGGTCATGCTCTTCTGACCCTACCAGTTGACAGACTGTACCTGAAAATGGTCAGGAAATGAAAAGAAAGTGACTCATTATGAAAACCACTCAATAACCAACTTGCTGCATTTTTTAGTCCATATTAATGAGGAAATAACACATCCCCTGAGCGTGCTAAAGATCCTTTAGGAAGGAACACGGTGGGTGTAGTGCAGGCAAGGAATATGCAAAACAAGAGAGTATTTATTTATTAGCCATGCTACAGAATGACTTGTGGCTCTGATGAATAAGGCTGGCTGATGGTGATGAATCTGTATTACAGTAGCCTCAACTGAGATCAGGGCCCCCTCCTGCAAACTGTACAAACACACTGGGAGAGATTGTCCCTGCCCTGAAGAACATATAATACAGACAGATGATGGGAGGGAACACAAAGGCACTGAGAGGGGAAGTGACTTGCCCAAGGCCACCCAGCAGTTCAGTGGCAGAGCCAGGACTAGAACCGACAGCTCTGGATTCCCAGTCTAGTGTCTTATCACTGCACCATGTGCTTCTGCAATGTAAGTTAGTTATTGTGGCATTCTTATGATCAGATGTATCAGATTTTCTGTGCAAACCGCAAAGGGTGGGGGCAGAAGGGGTGGAGGGGACAGAAAAAATGACTGTAAAACAACCAATTCTGCATTTTTGTGGGTAAAATAACGTGGAGCAAGTGAGCTTTTGTTGTGTGTATCTGAAGTTTGAGAGGCTTATTGTGAGCAAACAAAGGATCCGTGATGGAGTACTGTGACACGAACCACAACAGCAACAAAATAATCCACCATCGCCACCAACAATCAGCACCACAATTGCAAGAAGAATTCCAGCCAGTACATGCTGTTGAACAAATGTATTGTTTTGTAGCTTTAAATCGGGAGCGTTGCTTAGCACTGTGTGTTTAGGGCAAGGTTTTTTACAACCTGGCACCCGGTATTTGTAGATTCCTCAGCCTGTATCTCCTCTGAAGATACATGCATTGGGAGCTAGATGGTTTTTTTCCTATCCAAAGGGGGTAATGTCCCTTCTGAAATATACTGTAAGTAGGTCACTGCTGCTTTTATCTAACAGTGTTTCCTTTTTGCATTCTCTCACTGATGTACCTTCCTCTGATTCTCTGAGCTTCATGGGATCGTTGGCCAGCTGCAGTTTTACTCTGGCTAAAGAGAGTGCCAGCAATCAAGTTCCAAAGCAGGATTTGCTTCTTTGTGCTGCATATTCACCGAGTGCCATGTAAGGGAGCCTCAGAGGCAGCTCCTAGCCCGTGAGTCATCCGCAAGCGACCACATTCTTTCCGTAGCAGGCTGCCTTGACAAGCTTGGTCAGCCTCTTTAGAGGATGTTCACTAAATAATTCAGAAAGGCAACTTGATCTGACATCCATCTGGTTTAGGAGCCTGGTGACCTCACTGATGATTACCTGCCACTGCTACCACTCGCTGTGTAGTGTATTATTTTTTGCAGTCTAAAGAATAAACAATGTAACATGAATCCGCATTGATTGACAAAAAGAACAAGAGGACTTGTGGCACCTTAGAGACTAACAAATTTATTAGAGCATAAGCTTTCGTGAGCTACAGCCCACTTCATCGGATGCATAGAATGGAACATACAGTAAAAAGATATATATATATATACATACATACAGAGAAGGTGGAAGTTGCCATACAAACTGTAAGAGGCTAATTAATTAAGTAAATCAGTAATCAGTAAACTGAGCTGTTGAAAAAAGCTTGTGTACTTTTAAAATGACAGTTCCTACAGCTGTGGGGATGAATTTGTACAAATTAGTGACCATTATAGTCAGTTTTTCTGTCTTAACAACAGCAAAAAAGGATGTCACATTTCTTTGGCATAATTATTGCCCTTGCACTGCCTAATCTGGGAATGGGATTCGAAGTTCTGATGATAATAATTTCTCTTTTTTTAATTTCCGAATCCCGTCCCAAAGTTCTTCTCTGAACAAAATGGTAGCTCGGAGCAATAATCTCATCTGAGTGTTGGCAAGATCCATCTCCATAGTTGTAAAAGTCATTCAAGTGACCTTTATGAAACAAGCTCCGTTTGCTTGGCCAGCACCTTTCTCCTTAATGAAACACCCCTTTAAAATGCACAGTTTCGGTCATAAGAAACACAATTTGCCCTCTGGAGTTACTTGAACATGTGTGATGTTTTCACAGGCAGTAGAGCAGTTAATATGAAAGTGATGATTACAAACCCATTCAGCACCTTTCCAGAAGAGAAAAGTACATTTTCATGAGAAATTTGGAACCAAAACTTGAACAATCTCATCTGGTTTGTCTCAGACTAATAGTACTTCTTGTACAATAATTATTGTACTTGGAGAATACTTTGTCTCTCAAGTACTGGAGGAGGAAATCTGCCAGGAGTGAGGAGAAATATATGCCCTTCTATGATGCAAAGGTTTCTTCTTCTAAGCTAACCCCTAGGTTAGCTGCATGGCTATAAACATTTGTTTTATGGGGCTGTTACATGAGGTCACGACCTGCACCTTCATTGTAACACTGTGTGTCAACTAGCACCTAAAATCTTGGAATTCTGCATGTAATTGCTATTTCCAGCAGTATTTACTTACCAACATAAATAGTCAAACAAATAGGCCACAGAAGTTAGACTTGAGGAGTGGCAGGGCTAGAACAGGCTGACTGTGGGAGCTAAATTGTCAGCCCCAGCTTCTGATTATGCAAAGCCACTTTTGTAGGAGCAGCTGATGCTGCCCTCAAAACAAAACAAAACGGGGGTGTGACCATTCTGAGCACAATAAAAGACGGTTAGTTCAGGTGGATCATATCTGCTCGCTCTACCACCTGATTTGCAATGAAAATGGGAGTGATTCCTATGCATGAAAAATACCTGCAGGATTAGGGTTACCATATTTCAAGTTCCCAAATAGAGGACACTGCTGGGGGGAGGGGGAGCTGGGGAGGGAGTACAATTGGGGAGGTGCTGGAGGGAGTGTTTGGGGTGCTGGATGGGTCTGTGTGTACAGAGAGGGGTATTTGGGGGGTGCTGGACAGGGTACCTGCAGCCTCACACTCGAGCTGGGGGGCAGTGTCATGTTCCCTGTCACGGTGGCAGGGTGGCTGGCACAGGCCTGGGACGCAGAGCTAACCTGTCACTGCCTCCCTGCAGGCCTCTCCCCTCCCCAGGGCAAGGAGCAGGGGCTTAGCCCTGTCACCCCTCCCGGCCAGGCTCTGAGGCCCCGTGGCGGGGCAAGCAGACCGGCCAAGAGGCGCTTGGCAGCTCCGCTTACCTGTTGGGCTGGGCCAGGGCAGGCGGGATCCGGCAGCTGCAGGGGAAAGACCAATCCAGATGCAGAGATGGCCCCTTCTGAGCTTCAATGGCTGGAGCAGAAAAATCCTCCCAGACAGAGGAGAAAAAAGAGGTCATGTCCAGGAAAACCCAGATGTACGGTCACCCTAGGATCAGGTGCATGCGTGAGGCTGGGTGCATGCACTTAGGGGCAGAGCTAAAATCTCCTGCCAACACTTGTATGGAGTGCAATGCTCATTACCACGAGTCACTCCATTCAGAAGAGGAGTACTTGTGGCACCTTAGAGACTAACCAATTTATTTGAGCATGAGCTTTCATGAGCTACAGCTCACTTCATCGGATGCATACCGTGGAAACTGCAGCAGACTTTATATATACACAGAGAATATGAAACAATACTTCCTCCCACCCCACTGTCCTGCTGGTAATAGCTTATCTAAAGTGATCATCAGGTTGGGCCATTTCCAGCACAAATCCAGGTTTTCTCACCCTCCACCCCCCCCACACAAATTCACTCTCCTCCATTCAGAAGTGTGTGCATTTAGTGTCCCTAGCTCCTCAATAGTAAATACAGAAAAACTACAAGCTTTTTACTAATCTGTTTAATGAAAATTAGTGCTCACCAGGAGCTCTCATACAAATGGCATTTAATCTTTGAACTGAAGAGTCCCTGACATCTGCTGGGAGAGACAATCCAGGAAGTTTTTGGAGAGTGTCGGGGACATCTTCCTGGTGCAAGTGCTGGAGGAACCAAATTGGGGCCGTGCTCCTCTTGACCTGCTGCTCACAAACAGGGAAGAATTGGTAGGGGAAGTAAAAGTGGGTGGCAACCTGGGCAGCAGTGACCATGAGATGGTTGAGTTCAAGATCCTGACAAAAGGATGAAAGGAGAGCAGCAGAATACGGACCCAGGACTTCAGAAAAGCAGACTTTGGCTCCCTCAGGGAACTGATTGGCAGGATCCCCTGAGAGGCTAATATGATGGGGAAAAGAGTCCAGGAGAGCTGGCTCTATTTTAAAGAAATCTTATTGAAGGCACAGGAACAAACCATTCTGATGCACAGAAAGAATAGCAAATATGGCAGGCAACCAGCTTGGCTGAACAGAGAAATCTTCGGTGAGCTTAAACACAAAAAGGAAGCTTACAAGAAGTGGAAACTTGGACAGATGACTAGGGAGGAGTATAAAAATATTGCTCAAGCATGCAGGGGTGTAATCAGGAAGGCCAAAGCACAATTGGAATTACAGTTAGCAAGGGATGTGAAGAGTAACAAGTAGAGTTTCTACAGGTACGTTAGCAACCAGAAGGTGGTCAGGGAAAGTGTGGGACCCTTACTGAACGAGGGAGGCAACTTAGTAACGGATGATGTGGGAAAAGCTGCAGTAATCAATGATATTTTTGCAGACAAGGTCAGTTCCCTGACTGCTGCACTGGGCAATGCAATATGGGGAGGAGGTGAGCAGCCCTCAGTGGTGAAAGAACAGGTTAAGGACTATTTAGAAAAGCTGGACGTGCACAAGTCCATGGGGCTAGTTTAATGCATCCGAGGGTGCTGAGGGAGTTGGCTGATGTGATTGCAGAGCCATTGGCCATTATCTTTGAAAATTCATGGCGATAGGGGGAGGTCCCGGACGATTGGAGAAAGGCAAATATAGTGCCCATCTTTAAAAAAAGGAAGAAGGAGAACCTGGGGAACTACAGACCGGTCAGCCTCACTTCAGTCCCTGGCAAGGTCCTGGCAAGGTCCTGAAGGAATCCATTTTGAAGCCCCTGGAGGAGAGGAAGGTGATCAGGAACCGTCAACATGGATTCACCAAAGACAAGTCATGCCTGACCAACCTGATTGCCTGCTATGATGAGATAACTGGTTCTGTGGATATGGGGAAAGTGGTGGACGTGATATAGCTTGACTTTAGCAAAGCTTTTGATACAGTCTCCCGCAATATTCTTGTCGGCAAGTTAAAGAAGTGTGGATTGGATGAATGGACTATAAGATGGATAGAAAACTGGTTAAGTCGTCAGGCTTAACAGGTGGTGTTTAATGAGTCGATGTCTAGTTGGCAGCCGGTATCAAACGGAGTACCCCGGGGGTTGGTCCTGGGGCTGGTTTTGTTCAACATCTTCATTAATGATCTGGATGATGGGATGGATCGCACCATTAGCAAGTTTGCAGATGATACCAAGCTGGGGGGATAGGTAAATACGCTGGAGGGTAGGGATAGGGTCCAGGGTGCCCTAAACAAATTGGAGGATTGGGCCAAAAGAAATCTGATGAGGTTCAACAAGGGTAAGTGCAGAGTCCTGCACTGAGGATAAAAGAATCCCACGCACCGCTACAGGCTGGGGACCGACTGGCTAAGCGGCAGTTCAGCAGAAAAGGACCTGGGGATTACAGTGAACGAGAAGCTGGATATGAGTCAACAATGTGCCTCTGTTGCCAAGAAGGCTAACAGCATACTGGGCTGCATTAGGAGGAGCATGGCCAGCAGATCACGGGAAGTGATTATTCCCCTCTATTCAGCACTGGTGAGGCCACATCTGGAGTACTGTGTCCAGTTTTGGGGTCTCCGCTACAGAAGGGATGTGGACAAATTGGAGAGAGTCCAGCAGAGGGCAAGGAAAATGATTAGGGGGCTGGGGCTCATGACTTATGAGAAGAGGCTGAGAGAACTGGGCTTATTTAGTCTGCGGAAGAGAAGAATGAGGGGGGATTTGATAGCAGCCTTCAGCTACCTGAAGGGGGGTTCCAAAGAGGATGGAGCTTGGCTGTTCTCAGTGGTGGCAGATGACAGAACAAGAAGCAATGGTCTCAAGTTGCAGTAGGGGAGGTCTAGGTTGGATATTAGGAAACACTGTTTCACAAGGAGGGTGGTGAAGCACTGGAATAGGTTACCTAGGGAGGTGGTGGAATCTCCATCCTAGGAGGGTTTTAAGGCCTGACTTGACAAAGCCCTGTCTGGGATGATTTAGTGGTTTAGTGGGATGATTTAGTCCTGCTTTGAGCAGGGGTTGGACTTGATGACCTCCTGAGGTCTCTTCCGACCCTAATCTTCTGTCATTTTATGAAGCCCATTTTTACCTGCATGTAATGTGGTTTTAAAAGAATTTCCAAGGAAAATTGTTACAGTAAACAAGTATAATTTGTTTCTGCTTTAAATTATCAGTCTGTAAACAAACTTCATTTTGCTCTTTGCCCGGTGGAGTTTTGTCTCATTTACTACATATTTGAATTAACATATCCTGCATTAAAGATAAAATACGTCACTTGGGGGCCTTGGCAGGCAGACTGTTCAGGGCTTTACCAAATGCTTGTGCTATATCCACATTAACCATTCAGGATTGCGTTTACAGCCAGCCTGCCTATACAGTGATGAAAGCAGGAACAGACAAAATGTGGCTATTTAGTGGAAGTGTGTGTCAGGGGAGGTTGTTTTCTCTCCTACATACTCTGTTGAATTGTGTAATTTGAGGAGGGGGATAGAAACCTACCCAAATCCCTAGTGTATCCTTAGTAGAGCATTTGATACTGTTATTCTTTAATAGAATTGTATGGAGAACTGTAATAAACAAAGGGTTTCAGTTCCTTGAGTCTTGCTGAGCTGAGCTCAGCAGAGGACCTGGCAGAGGAGACAAAAATGGCTTAAAGACAACTTTGTGTTTCTCATCCCCCATTTACATACATACACCCCTCGGGAGAGCCAGGGGCCAGTTTGGAGCAGCCTCTGGGTTCTGCCTCTGTGAATGCAACTGCAGGATCAGAGCCTGATTCCTTGCTTTAGAGCATATAACTTACTATGTAGGGCCATGTGTTTGAACCAGTAATTTACATAGAATGATATTTTCTTTTGAAAAAATTGCTAATTCCATAAATATTTATTTCAGTAAGGTCTGGCCCAAAGGATCTCTCCTGAAGTCAGTGGAGTTATGTTGATTTAGGCCAGCTGAGGATCTGGCCCTTGGTATATTGAGTATAATCCCACATAATGAAACCAAATTTATATCACATAATAAAATCCATCGTATATGACATTGGAAACTCATCGCTAACTTACTCACCATTGCCAGTAGCAAGTACACCAAAATCCTGAGTCAGGCCCCCCAAAATCATGAGATTGGTCGAAAAGTAATACATTTTGGATTCTTTTTTATTTGCCTTCTGTTTTTTGCTTATAAGGGCCACAGTTTCAAGCTTTTGTCTTCACATATGAGGGCTAGAAACACCCTTTTTCCTCAATTGAACCTCAGATTCTGATGTAATCACATGACTCCAGGAGCTGGGCTTTAAGGAAAACACCAAATATTGTCAGTCTTGTGATGAAAGCCCAAGCGTTGACCACACTGTTTACTCTGTATGGTTTCTCTTCTTTTAAAACCATGGCGTGTGATGGGGATGCTCTTTCTCCATTGACTATGTGAGCTTATTCCTGTGGTCCAGAATATGTACCAGGGATATACACAAAAGATGAAAATCACATGACTCTCTGGGCCAGATAAGTACAGGTCATAAAATATGCACTAAATAAAATGCCACCTTAATAATAACGTGTATTACTCAGAATATTTAGCCCTGCTGGTGCATATATGCTGTGTCTAAGATTAGTGGGGCATCATAGGAAATTAGTGGGGAATAAAATTAAGAGGGCATTGAAAGTTAGGAGAAAAATAAATTGTTATGAACTATAAAATTGGTCTCTTTAATAGCCTGCTGTAATATTAGATAATGGGGTAGAACAGCTTAAATGGGATGCAGTGACTCAAGTTGGATTGTAAATTGAGATTTGGTCAGCAACAAATAAGATCATAGGTCTAGAAGGATAATTGGTATCTTCAAACCATTCAGTTTTGATTGTGGGTAGCTAGACAACTGTTTGTAATATACACGTGAGCCAGATAAAAGGATTTTCTTGTCTTTTTCTAAACAGCCTGCAGGGATTATTGATTGGTAAGAACAGCCTGATTTACATGTAAATAAATTATAGACACTGGCCAATGACAATTTGAACTGTCCAGATGCAATGACTTTGACTTGCTGACATCACTGCTTCATTAGCATGCAGGAGATGAGAGCACTGCAACAGTAAAGATTCAGGCTCCGCTACCAAGCTGGCAATTATTCTCGATGGGCTACATATTTCCTTGTTAATGTCTTGTGCTTTGGAGAGCAAATGGAATATACTCTGGCTGCCTCTAAGGGTCATTTACCAAAGCCAACATTGTGGGGTCTGCTGAAAGCATTTGGATGGCTGGAAGAGGAGATGGTAGGGGAAAACCAAAACGACCAAGCTGGAATTCTGAGGAAGGCAATGTAAGCTACAAAGCCCATCCAGACACAGGGCAAAAATCACACTTTTCCCCGCTAATGGTTCCTACAGCACATTTTCGTTCAAGCAACAGTGTGTTTTGTGTGTGTCTCTTCTAAAAGGCTTCCACAAAAGCCTGCTGCTCATTTCAAGAAGGCTCCTACCAGTGTGTGCCATGCAGTTTTGAGAACGAAAACAAGATGTTTTATCACACTGCAGTGCTGTCTGTGTTCTTGGTAGCAGCATACCCCAGGAAAGTAAACTGTAAAAACTAACATAGCAGAACAATTGAGCGGATTTCCACCCCCTCCTCCTCTCCCCTCTCCCCCCACCACCACCAGACTGGCATAATCATTGGTGAGATTAGGTAAGAAATGACCTTTTATTAGCAACTTGTATTTTGTTATGTATTTTTTGAGAGAAGCTGAAGCCTATGCTGGGGGGCAGAGGGGATAGGCACCTATGCTGTGTGTACATGTAGTGATGTGATAACTTTGCTGATTTACTGTTATTGGTACCCATTAGAGAATTTTTTTAAACCTTGCTGTTCTTGCTGTTTGTGAATGAAAAAGGTTAATTGTTAAATTGAAGTTTACAGCTGCAGGAAGTCAAAGATAAATGCTTCAGCTTCCATAACATGTTTTTTATTTTAAAAATAATTATGAAAGGTTTTAAATAGAAATACATGCTGATCTCTCATTGGTAAATTCAGCTTCAGGAAGTCTGGAACCATTGGGTATTTTAAGCAAATTGTATACAGTACAGGTTTCTAGATGATGACATTACAATTAGGGTTATTTGTTTTATTATTTTACTGACATAATTTTGAAAACAGTTTTCAAATATTAATCATACTGCACCTTTGTTATACTGCCAGAGTACCTACTCTGTAGTTTGAGCTAGCCCTTATACCAGGAAGTTATATTTTCTAATGGAATTTTCTTTTAGTGGATTCTTCTTTATATTCCTTTGAGCGGCCATATGTGACATAGACGTGACCTGTGACCATGTAAAGATTTTAATCCAGTTACTCTTTGTTTTGTTGCCATGATTCCTGGGCTATACTAAAGACTGATTGAACCTTTATGAACCATTGAGGATTAACGTTGGACAGAATAATGCCAGAATAATTATTCACACCAGATGCAGTGTCATTCTTTTAGTTTTTAGCTCTGTTGCCTTGTACCTTACCCTACCCATTTTTATTCAGTGATTATTTTCACCTACTGTGTGAGTGCTTAAATGTCTGACCTCAGTGTGTTCTATTTATAAGGGTACTGACTTGAATCTGTGGCGAAGATTTATTCAGTAAACTGTCTGCAGTTAACAAGATTATATTTTGCTTCGTGTTTCAATCTTCTCCTGTAGTTTGTTTTAAACAACTTTATTGTACTTAACAAAATGAAATGGCTTAGCTTGTTTCCTTCAGACAGTACAGTATTTGCCAGTGTTAACCAACATGCACAAAAACCATTCTGCTGGTGACGGCATTCACAGATGGGTCAGTAATTCTGGTAAGCCTCAACTTTGAAATAATTACGATATTTCCAAGTGTGACATTGCTTATAATATTTCTGAGTATTTTGTCTGAGTATTTTGTCCAGGATATGTTAAAAGGGAACCATGTTTACTGTCTACTACTACACATCAAAGGCTGTAAATATCCTTTTAAAGCAAAAACAGCACCATGAAGACGTCATAGTGAAACAGCTTTAATTTAAAATAGAATCGACAGAGTTCATTATAAAAAATGAAACCTAGAATGTGATGGTACACAAGGTACACAATGAAATAACTGTGGAGAGGTCAATTGTTCTGTAAATTTACAAATAAAGGACAGCATATGCTACCAAGGCCACAGTTGTCTGTCTGGAGCTCAGTAAGAGCTGTGTTCAGTTAGAAATTAAAGTATAAACCCTGGTAGAATCAAACGCTGTGAAGCAATCTTCTCCCTTATTTAGGAGATATAAAGAAATCCTTTGAGACTGGTCTACAGCGCTGTATCTTGCTGAGCTGGAAAGCAACAGAATGGTGTAATTAAAAATGTCAAAAGATAACCTACGGTACAGTGCAAGCTTTTCAAGGGACACTGATGTTTTAACAACTGAGAGCTCTCTTGGGCAGAGGGCTGCGGAATTAAAACGAGAATGGGCGTTTAGTAAAGGATTTTGCTGAGTCTTCATTATGCAAGTCTGGTTCTCACAGTGCACTTGGAATGATGTTTGTAGAACCCAGACAATGGTGTGTTTGGAGTTGCCATTATGCATTTGAAAGGGTCTGTTCAGTTCATGAAAAGGTTAGGAATCGTGTTTTTGCTGCCATAGGGGAAGCTTCAGGAGTGTTGCCAATCACAAGTGTTCAAAACTCATGAGTCAGGCCCCTGAAAAATCATGAGATTTAAACAATAATAATACCGGTAGTGGGTGAAATCTTGGCTCCGTTGAAGTCAGTGGGAGTTTTGCCATTGATTTCACCAGGACTAGGATTTCAGACCATGATTTTCTTGGGAAGTGCGGTGCGGGGGTATTCGCCTTCTGGATTTGAGCCTTTCAGGATCACATTTTCAAGCTCTTCTCCACAATTTGAGGGCTAAAAAATGGTTGTCATGTAATCACCTGATTCCAGAAGCTGGGGCTTTAAGAAAACACTAAATGGTATGAGATTAGTGCTAAAATTGTGAGTTGACAACCTGCCTCTGCTGTGGTAGTTTATATATATTTTTTTCCATGAGAAAGGACGGGCCCCCACAAACCATGTGTCTTCTGGACTGGCTGGACTGGGATTCAGGAAACCTGGGTTCTATTCTTGTCTCTGCCTCTGGCCTGCTGAGTGACTTTTTTCAGAGTAACAGCCGTGTTAGTCTGTATTCGCAAAAAGAAAAGGAGTACTTGTGGCACCTTAGAGACTAACCAATTTATTTGAGCATAAGCTTTCGTGAGCTACAGCTCACTTCGTCGGATGCATCCGACGAGGTGAGCTGTAGCTCACAAAAGCTTATGCTCAAATAAATTGGTTAGTCTCTAAGGTGCCACAAGTATTCCTTTTCTTTTTGAGTGACTTTGCATACATCAGTTTGCCTCCCCGTGCCTGAGTTTCCCTACCTGTAAATGAGAGACAATGATATGTAATGTCCTTTGCAAGTTGTTTTGAGGTCTATGGATGAAAAGTGCCGTGTAAAAGCTACATATTTATCATTATTACAAGTTCCTCATCATTATCCAGCATATACGTCATACTTATTGTCACAATTTGACTCCTGGGTGTAAGAACAAATCAGAACATTCCTATTCTGAACTCACTCCGCAGTGGTGTACAAGATTACACAAGGTCCGGGGTCCTGCAGAATCAGGTCTTGAGCTTTCGTACATTCATGGGTTTTATTCTTGGTTCTGCTCCAGTAGCGTAGGAGAGGCTGTAAACAAGGCACAAATGGTCCCAGTACATAAAGGGCTTCCCCAGACTCTGTGCTCCAACTGTTCTTGGCTAGGAGACTGTAAGTAGCAGAACATAAATCAAGGCAGCCTTGAGGCTGCTTTAATATGTGCCAGGGACTGTGCAGTCCCCCAGTAAGTTTTAGAATCCAGGGGAGCACAATGGTAGTTTAAAGATAACTTTGCCCCCAGCCTTCTCTGTTCTAGTGCTCAGCTGAGGAGTAGAGCAGTGAGGGACTCCTGTCTCTTTCATCCTTTGCATGAATTGAAAGGCCTAATTCACAGTGAGGACAAGCTAACTGGAACATCATTTCACATTGTCAGTTTCAGCCATTAACATTGATTTAAAAGGGGGACAATTTATTTTTTCTCCTTTCCATAAAATAAATCACAGGTGAAGGGATTTTACTGAATCTTTTTCTTTTTTTAAAATAATAATTTGTGATCTGAGACCAAGCAAGGAGAATTTCAGCCAGAAAGGGGAATTTTTCAGAGAGTTATCAATACCTCGAAAGGAAGTTATAATTAATCTTGGCAAAATTCAATTTTTATTTTTATAATGTTGACAACTACTATCAATGTTTCTATTTAAACCTTTTTTTATTTTTACAGATTTACATTTTCACAGTTGTGCAAAATTATGGGGTTTAAGCATTTTTTTTCTCTTTGTATCCATTTCAATTTTCCCAGTTGTGGGAAATATTGAGGGGCATCATAGATGATGAGATTCAAAAGTTAACCCTTAATAACCATTAAAACACAAATTGTCAACATCACATGTCAAAATATACAAAGTAAATATCTGTAAATGCTAATAAGGTCTCAAACAGCACTTTTCTTTCGTTGCCTACCTGTAAACGGCGGTTATTGTCGATGGAAATATTTTTTTCCTTGGTTTGTGTGTGTACGACGAAATTGATGTTTCCCAACATTTACCAATAAAAATCATACAGTCTAGTTATAATGAAAGACTTCACATAAGCTCAGCTATAACATAAGCTGCTGTTGCCCCTATAAAAGTCCCAGGGAATTAAATCCAGGGAACATGAAGGGTATGTCTTACATCCCCAAACCAAGGACATTTAAAGTTTACAGTGAAAATACAGCCTGTCACTTGCCATCCTGCTTTGTTTTTCCTAGGAAGAGAAGGGCACCCCATGAAATGCAAATCCTATCTTGGGATGTGCAGCTACGCATGATCTATGGTAGCCATTACAATTATTCATATTACCGGGATGCTTTTTCCTTCTGTTAGTATTTTAAGATATAGATGATGGTGCTTTTCATCTGTTAGGCTAACGGCATAACTTCCCTGTGGTGCACTGCAGTTGCTTTGCCATCAAATTCTGGACCTACAACATCCATCACTCCACAGTAGGGGGCACAAAGTGAATTTCGCAGCATGAAGGCAATCTCACCACCCCTGGCATCTGATGTAGGGAATTAAGGCTTTAGTGCTCCAGCCCACAGATAATGCCCAGCTGCCACACTGGCCCCTTGTCAGTGGCTGGTGCAAGTTATAACTTCAGGGGCTGGCCTAGGGCACAGCTGGCCCAGGACCAGCTGAGTGTAAAGGTTGCTTAGAACATCCTGGTACCCCCATGTCCTAAGCTGCCCTGGGTGCTCCTCTGCCATAGCTGATTGTCTTAGAATAATAGAATCATAGAAGATTAGGGTTGGAAGAGACCTCAGGAGGTCATCTAGTCCAATCCCCTGCTCAAAGCAGGACCAACACCAACTAAATCATCCCAGCCAAGGTTTTGTCAAGCCAGGCCTTAAAAACCTCTCAGGATGGAGATTCCACCACCTCCCTAGGTGACGCAGTCCAGTGCTTCACCACCCGTTGTTGCATATTTCTGTTGTGCTAGTACCAGATTTTTGAGCTTGCTTTTCATGATGGCAATCAGTGTGCATGCGTCATGGTGGCCACCAAAGCAAAATGAACCCCACTGTGAAGGGTTACCATTTAAGGCCTCAGCCATGCAAAACTCGTTAGAGGACACAGTGGTTGCAATCATAAGGTGTCCTCTGGACTTCATTGGGAGTCCTCACAGTGGTAAGCAACTCCTCATGCGAGTAAACACTCTGCCAAGTAGTGTCTGCAGGAGTCTGTTTGTAACCAACAAGCTGCACGCTGCATGACAATTGTACTGATTGTTACCAAGCTTCAAAATGGTTCCATGCTGCATATTTCACACTGTCCTCTGTCACTCTGCCTGAGCAAACCGAAAAAGCTTGTTCAACTGCCTTCAGCGGTTATTGGGTAATTCAAAAATGATCATGTCTGAATATGTGTGTTTTGAGGGGCTGCAGGGTGGTTTGGCACGGGAAGTGTTTGCCCATTTTTCCCCCTAAATCAAATTCCTTGTTTCATGAGCACTCAGTGCTATGAAAACCACAACTTGCTGGCTGCTTCTGCAACTCGAATTTCCTAAAGCAGAGGAGTGGCAGCTTTCCTTCTGCTTCCTTGTTCGGGAAGACTCAAGATACTTTGCAGAAAAATACTCTTGCTCTATACCATTTACAACCCAGTTATACAAATGAACAATGGTACATGTTTGTTAGCTCTTTCTTCTACTGAGAGATAGTGTCATACTAATGAGCAACTGAAGGATGTGTGAAGTCAAAGAAATGTTTTGTACAAAAACGACCTGCTTTGTAGCTGAAGTCTGTGGTCACTTTGGAGCTCCCAGCAGAGTGGTGGGTAAGAGTTGAGAGTTTGGTACAAAGCACAGTGTCAGAATGCAGTTGGAAAAGATTGGAGTGGGGGATCAGGAGGGATCCAACATTTCTGGTCGGCAGGACTCCGGGTCAATGTATGGTTCAAGCTGGCAGCTCTTCTTTTGATCTCTCACATGATACTCCGAGGCAGATTATATTGTTCAGCCATTTAAAAATCCTATTTCCGTCTTTGCTCTTTAACAATGCAGCACATATTTTGTACCAGATCACTATAGGAACCACTGCAAAAGTGCCTATAAAGACATACGGAAAGAGTTTGTGCTCATTAGAGAGATCATACAATTCGCTCACATAAAATGTTATTCAGGGACCCAAACTGCAACTGTTTAGAGCAAAATAATCTCTCTGGGCTTTGATGTAGCTGAATTTTAGAGCGGTGAAGTTGGAAGTATCCTGGATTGACACAGGTGAACCTGAAGGTGCATTAGGGCAATGCAATGGCTTTTCATAGACTTGAAGTTGATGGCATGCTGGAGTTTGAACACCCAGCCTCTATTTACCACTTGATTTCCAAGGGTAATTACTCTATTTGATAGAACAAGGAGTAATGGTCTCAAGTTGCAGTGTGGGAGGTTTAGGTTGGATATTAGGAAAAACTTTTTCACTAGGAGGGTGGTGAAGCACTGGAATGCGTTACCTAGGGAAGTGGTAGAATCTCCTTCCTTAGAGGTTTTAAGGTCAGGCTTAACAAAGCCTGGCTGGGATGATTTAGTTGTGGATTAAGTCCTACTTTGAGCAGGGGGTTGAACTAGATGACCTTCTGAGGTCCCTTCCAACCCTGATATTGTATGATTCTGTGTCAATATCCAGGGGATGGTTTGCTTTCAGCTCTGTGGATTGAACTGCCAGGTTCAGTTGTGAAACCTGTTGCCATCCACAACTGCAGGGTTAATGCAGCAATATTCAAAATCCCTCTGTCTGCAGTGTCAAGAGCAACTGCAATGGTAATTCTTGGCACTGTGTTTCCACTGGGCAACCTGCCACCCCCCAGCTCCTTTCTTGGCATTTCTGTGTCAGTCCCTGATACTTCAGAATCTTTCGTTCCAGAAGGGTACTGAGGAGCACCTTTGTACTTTATGGTGACCACAGTGTGGGATCTGGCCTCAGGTTGGCTATGCTAATCTCTTAAATGCCATACATTGATTTTTGTTTTGCTCTCCTGGTAGGTCTTATGTATGAATCTTCCTCAGTCTCTCTGCCATAAACTGTTGCAACTTTAGACCTCCATATTTGACAGATCATTTCTATGCAGCCAGGCCAGGCTACAGACAGGAAATTTCACTGGGCACAACCCAAAGGGTGGTGGTTGTTTTTTAATATTACTCAAGTTGCTTAAACAAAGACATATGGAGTGAGGTACTAACCCCAGCAGAACATCCCTTACATCGGTTTATTTAGAGGTTTCTCGGTTGCTCCTGTCAATATCCGGGTGCAATGTTACAAGCACAGACAATAATAAAATCCTTGTCGAAAAAGACATTAGAACAGAACCAGCTGCAGCTCAGAAACCACAGACAGGGCTTGCAGCATGCGCCATATCCAGCACTGGACCTACAAAGAGATGTGAGTTCCAAAGCCCAACGACTTTGCCCTCTGCCCTCTCTCATTTAATTCAGGAGGGCTAGTAGCTGGAGCATCTGTTAGGGACTAGGATGTAGGTAGTCTTGCCTACTGGTCAAAGCAGGAGTCAGGTCTAGTGGGTGGAACAGGCATCCAGGGTGAGGAACGAAGCCAAGGGTCAGCCCCAGAGTCAACTGCCAGTTACTAGAGCCAGGGCTCAAGCCAAGAGTCGGAACCAGGAAACAAAGCTAAGGGTCGGAGCCAAGGGTCAAGCCAGAGTCAAGGGTCAGTAGTTGGACACCAGGGTTAGAGCCAGGACTGGTCACTGAGGATTGGAGGCAAGGATCAAGCATGGAGCAGGAGCGTGGTGGGAACAGGAGCAAAGGCGGGGGTAAGGCAGGAACCGAGCAGGAACCAGGAACAGGGTTGGGAGCAGTAGTCAGGCACAAGCAGGGTCCAATGCAGCCACAACAGGAAACCACCCAGTTACTCAGACAAACTTCCTGTTCCTCCTCCTGGCTTAAATAGCATAGTTGGACCAGTTGGGGGAGCTGGGTGATCCTCCAATCAGAGCACCCGTGGTTGGGGCTATAGCCCTGGTAGCTTTCCAGGTCATCTGGTTTCAGTAGCCATTGTGTGGATGCCCGGCTGTGGCAGCTGTCTGGGACTTCCTAGGCCTGGGTTCAAGAGCCGGGACATCACAGCACCTTGGAGGAAGGCAACTACCATAGTTTCACACAGGGAGAGAGGCAGCCTCTAAAGCAGAGCCATTTAGAGCTCTTCAGTTCAAACCAACACCTTAAACTTCCCTTGGAAATCAAGCGGCAGCCAGTGTAATGCGCTGTCTGCTGAAAGGCTCCTTAGCCAGCGGACTGCCGCATTCTATAATTGGCCGTGATTTCTGAATAGCTTGAAGGCATAGCCTCCAGGAAGGCTCGTTGTGGTAACCCAATCTCAAGGTGACAAAGACATGGGTAACCACAGCGAGGGCCACATCAGGAAAAAAAGAATTCAACTTTGTGCCAAGGACTGCAACTGCTGCTACCAGGATCTGCAGAGATAGCTGGGGTGTGGACATAAACATGGATGTTTCTCCCAGCTGTATTATCCGCCCCAACACAACATTTCAGACTTGTCTTAGCCACTTAGTCCTCATCTGTGTCGCAATCATCCATACTTTAAAGCAGCATGGTCTAGGAGTGGGAGTCAGGAAACAGGGTTGCTCTTTCTTGCTCTGTCACTGGTGTGCTGCGTGACCTTGGGGAAGTCACGGTCCTTCTCTGTGCCTCAGTTTCCCCATGTGGAAAAGGAGAGAGTGATGATTACTCTGCTTTGTAAAATGCTGTGGCTGCAAGTGCTATACAACAGCTAATTATGTTAATTTTTTAGCCTCAGTGAATTATTCCTTCTCCTGGCAGGGTCAGAAGAGACGGACACATGCTGAGGACACCATCCCTCCTAATTCCTGATTAGCTCCCCTAATGGTTCCATAATCGTGTTCAGCAGGAGGGGTAACAGAACTGGACCCTAAGAAACCATGCCTGAGAAATGTGCATTGGATCAGGCAGCTTTCCAGTAATCTTTCATGGTACACTGACTAATGTAACATGGCTCAGAGTTTCCTGACAATCAAAATCATTGTCCAATACTGCAAAAGATCATGAACTCATGCATATGTCAAGCAGCCTAGATGCAAAAAAGCACCCCACTAATTTTGCAAAATGTAGTTGATTGGAACTCAGCTGTAATTTTTGTTCAGAAACCAGAGAATTGGCTTTAAAGGGATTACAAAATCTCACATATTAATATGCACACAAATGTATGCAGATCCTTTATTAAACAGATGGCACAACCATCTCTTCTCCTTACACTATGAATCAAATAGGAGCAAAGCCGGTAGCTTGTGCTACGAGTCAGGAAATTGTTGCACGTTCTCCTGGTAATGAAGTTTCTGTCTGATACGATTTACTGAATTCAGTCCCACAAGAGACAACAGAGGAAGGAGAAGCAATGCCAGGAATGCTGAGTGTTCCTGATCTGTCCCTTTTCCAGCCTAACTGATGTTAGCATCTCTGCCTTGACAATAAATCTTGCCTTGATTGTTGCTGCTGCTTCCATTTTAGACAAGATCAGACTCGTACATTCCATGCATAGGGTGATCCAGTGCGGTAGGATTTACTGAAGGCTGGAGTCAAAATATAGAATGCTTATGCCCTACTGTATCCACTAGGTGTCAGCCTGCTGCCCCCACACCTCTCCTCTGCTTTGTGAAGTACAACAGGATTCCACCTGCAGAAATGTAACAACCGTGAGGAGGTTTGCGGTCCCCCGTAATGGCTAGAACAGAGGGACCCTGACTTTTATTCCTGGCTTGGACTGATATTGCCTTAAGCAAGTCACATGCTTTATCATTCAGGTCTCAGTTTAGCAGTCTGCAGAATGGGTATTGTAATAAGGGTCTGACACACAGGAGTGCTGGCAAGCGTTACAGGACAAGGGTCGATCTCCATTGACCCCAGCAGCTAATCATAGCACACGTAGGATAATCGCAGATCTGTTCACCAGGGTGTTGTGTAGCTTTATTGATTTATGGCTGCAGAATCGTTGCAACATGTCATTACGATAATGCAGGAGATGGAAAAACGTGGCTAGCGGGGGCCTGCTTGCAATCATTACACATTCACAGCTGTTCCTTAATTAAAGATGGTAAACAGCAGAATACAGGAGTGAAAAAGACCTAAAGAGAGTGGCACGTTCCACAGCTGGGATCTCTGATATTTCATTAAAGGTGACCTGCAAAGAGAAACCAGAGTTAAGGACAGATTTCTATGCTGAATACCTCTAGTGATCAGAGGCTGTGTGTTGGAGACAGGAAGGAATCCAATAGAGAAATCAATTTTAACATAAATGGTCAAAATTAGTTTCCCCATCTCCAAAACCCTCTAGCTGCCATTTGGTTATTGGACATATCCCAGAATGCATCAGCCTGGTTGGTAGGATCATCTGGCCCATAAATCTGGGCTTACCTCAGTCTTTGTTTTGCAGCTCACGTTAATGAAATATCAAAGATACCAGATCTGGGAATACTTCCCTTTTAGACATTTTTCACTCCCAGACTCAGTTGCTCACCATCTCTGTAAGAACGCTAAAGAAATGAAAGAAGCTACCACTGGAGCTAGCACTGATTCAGCGACTATGCAGCAGGCTACCAGAAATGACAAAACTGGTGGATGGTGCCTTGAAAATAACTTTGGCCAGGAAATTAAGGTTTTAAACCAGGACAGGGCAGAATAGAAGGTTTTCAGCACAGCAGGAGCTACTAGGGTTGCTATAATGACAGGCTGGGAAGAGGTATAAAATCCTGTTGCCCTGAGCTGCGCAGTACAGAATTTGGCACAACCAGGTGATTCATTTTCACCGCCAGGTTTCCCTCGACATTTGCACCGTCCAGGGAGAAGTCACACTGGCAGACTCTAGTGCGTGAGTTAGGAGGGGTTTTGTAAAGTGGCCTCTTCTTCACATCCCACCTTCAAGCTCACCCCTTTCATGAATCTTCTCTGCCCCTCTGTCATTTGAGTGGCAGGTGCTGCCCTATGCTCATCCAATTAAAAGGCATTGCAGGTTCTTGGGAGCAAAGATCCTGTCTCACCGTATGTTGTATGAAGCACCATGCCTGTTTACAATCCTCTTAATAACTCCCTAGTACTGATAAGCACCTTCCACCTATATTATCTTTCCCCTGCTGCTATTAGAACACTGCCCTCAAAGGCTCCAATGGAGATGGAGACCTGCCTCCTTGTGCAAAATGCCGTACAAACATATAACAAAAGATCAGTGAAGCCACTGAGAAACACAGATGTGCCAGAAACTGGGAACCTGGCTGCAAACCTTGAGCTTGGATCCAGCTCCCAAACTCTGTGGATTGGGCCCATCGTTGCTACGAATTCTACTCTTCTTGTTCTCATCAGCTCACTGTTGCAGTAATCTTCGTGGGGCAGCCGAGCTGTACAACAATGTGGTGGGGTTAACGTGGCTTATCAAAAGAGCTTGCACTGAGCCTTTGTTCTCCACAGGCCAGTCTGAGCTATTCTTGCAGTGCAGTAACTGTATGAATGTTGATTATTTTTCTGAGAGGCAAGTAGGTCCCCTTTAATTTGAAGCCCACGGGCCAGATTCTATTCAGCTATTCCATTGTGGCCAGTGGGGAGAGTGTTGATGTAACTGAGAACAGAGTTTAGTCCCTTCTCTGCAGAGTGCAGCAGCAGTTACACCAGGAAAACAACAGAAAGACAGATGTTGAAAATAAAATGCCTCCATCCTGTGACTTCGTCAAATGAATTGTTGACCCCGGGTAGAACAAATTTTTCAATGCGTTTAGGGAGGTTACATCTTGGTACCATGTGAAGTCAATTCAACAAGGGCTTCTTTCCAACAAAATATGAAAGCGGGAAATGGTATTTTCTTCCTATTTACCTCCCTCCTTCCTGGGCCTGCTGCAAGGCAAACAAGTGTGTAACTCCTTATAGAATAGCAACACCAAGGCTGTTCTGTAGCTCAAGCTTCAGTAGCCGAGCAGTCGGCATCCTGCTTCCTCTTTTCTTTATTCCCCTTTCACAAGCTATTAATATTTTTCAAACCCTGAGATTTCCCCGAATCCCCTGCATCAGTTGGTCCCACACCCATTCTTGAATTCGCAGCACTGCCAACACCCATGATTTTATTGCAAGTCTTATGATAATTTTCTCTTAAAGCCCCACTTCCTGGAGTCAGGTGTTTCCATGAGGATCTCTGCTATCATTTGAAGAAAAAAAGTTCTAGTCCTCAGGGTTGTGCAGAAAAACCTGAAAAGGTGAAACTGAAAGGCTAAAAAAAAAACAAACAGAAAGTAAATAAAAGAACCCCAAATTATTATTTTTTAAAAACTCGCATGATTTCTAAGGTAATCTCATGATTTGGGGGGGCTGACTCATGGTTTCTGAATGCTTGAGGTTGGCCATGTTGAACTTGTCTCCCAAAGGCATCTCTGAAATCAAAAAGCATGTTAGAATAGCTACTTATGAGCTTCTAACATCATATAAATTACCATAGGGCAAGCATTTCCCTAACACAATTTGGCAACCCCTCCCCCCACTGCCATCAGTGGGGATTGTATGTGTGTATTCCAGGGCAGAATTAGACCCCTACTATTAAAAGACTGACACCAAAAAGGCTTGCTTTGGAATGAAGATGAGATTTCTAGAAAGATGCTGAGTGATTGGCTTAATTTTCTTCTCCTTAGCAAATGCACGAACTGTTTTCTCAGACAGCCTTGGGTTCCTCTGCATGTGTGGAAAAGTTATGCTCTGCCCAGAACTTTAAAGATAAAAGTCTTTCTTAATCAAAACATCACTATCGTTAAGTCAGTGCTGCCGGCTGGACAAAATGAAGTTAATGGGTTTACCCCGCAGTGAAATATATGGCTATACCTGCAGGCTCTGCCTTACTCTTTATATGGTAATGTATTTGGCGTGCTAGCTAAGAACCTCGAGCTTGTCCAGACTCTCATATTCTTACCTCATATGTACAACTGGCTAAATACCATCTTTGCTACGGTCAATGAGTGTTCCAGTTGCTTTGGTTTGCAAGGACATGGTGTTAGTGATACTGTACACAGAGGTGAGCATTCATGGGGCCAGACTCTGATCAAATGAGAACTAACTCCATTGATGTCACTGGAATTACACCAGTGTGAAACCAGAGTCAGAATCGGGTCCCTTTTGCCTTTCAAATATAATACTGGCACTGTCTTGTCATTTTCGTCATCTTTCTGCATAATTAGATACACCTACAATACATAGAATCATAGAATACAATACACCAATCATTGACATGCCTTTGCCCCATCAGTTTCATCTCTCAGAGGTGAAGTTTGGAATCTTCACATTTCTATCAGATTTGCATTAAGGGAGATTATTTTTTAATTGAATTGGGCTAGAAACTCATAAAACAATGATAAATATGTCTACCTATATAGAGAACAAATGGGGGTTATATTTTAGTAAAGAAAGGTACCCATAAGGTGTTGCGTTTCGCCATCGTGAAACATCAAATCCCAACATTCATAAAATAAAGTTTTCAGAAATATTATTTTCTCAGCTTTCAATTAAATGGTCACACAATAAATTGTAATGGTTCAGCGATACCAGACCCAAGGGCATTCTATACAAAATGATAGGGCTGCAGCCCTGTCTGACCGATCATTGTGTACTGGTTGACAAGATGCTAGTGAGTCAGAGACTGGAGAGTGGGGTTGTTTAGGATGGTGTAATGAGAGGAAAGGTAGAAACTTCAGCTCCCTGATGGCAAGATCTTGACATCTGTAAAATCTTCCCAGAGAAGTGATAGAGGTCCCATCCTCTCAGACATTCAACACTGAGATGGACAAAGCCTTAGACGGCTCAGTGTCCAGAACAATTCCACATGGCTGGGGAGATGAACTAGATAAGCTATTTAATCTTTGCCTCTCCAACTCCTCTGATTATATGAACCATTCTTTATACATACAGATGTTTTCCTGCTAGGAGATTGCACAGACCCACAGTAATTGGGAGACCAAACATCCTCCCTTCATAGATTATTTTTAATACACAGACTACAGTGTGAAATGAACAGTATCCCTAAGGAAAGGGACAAATTCATCTAGTGTAGTTGCACCCAGGATAAACTGAGTCCTCTCCGTAAGAGTGAAGGTCTGCGGCCGGGATCCCTTAATGGGTGAACATGTACATGTATGGTAACAGCAGTGGGGACCATCCTTTTGTTCTGCATTTGTACAGCACTTAGCACAATGGGGTGCGGGTCCGGCACTAGGGCTTCTGAGTGCTCGAGTAATACAAATATCATAATAATAATTAATACCTGAAATTTGTAGGAAGCAAGGCTATGTATGAACAAGCTTCCTGGATTTTTTCCTCACAAGCCGAGTTGTATATAGACATGGTATCAGTGATGTGATGAGACCCAAGGTAGGATAAAGCAAGGATTCTGACTGACCATTTATCTTTTTGTGCTGCCGCCTCTCATTTTTTTAAAACAATCATCATCAATGGCCAGTTTACCTCATTTAATAACAACTGAAAACTTTAGTCACGTTCTTGGCAGTTAAGTGCCATTCAATATTGTGTCCCTATCACTGGACTGGGGTGAACATAGATTGGGGTTTTTTTTTAATGTTACAATTTTTGTACTTTCAAACATCTTGCTGTCCGTACGATGTCACAATTACACGATCCTGTGCCTTGTGTAAAAGGCGGACCGATCTATGACAGTGTTCTGGTTTCAGGGTGAGCTACTCCAGTTCCTCCGGAATGGATGTGATTAGAAGCCCACAGTGAAAAACAGTCTAAACATTCACACTGGGGCCTGCTCCGACTCCCACTGACGTGTATGGGGGGAGCATTGCTGTTGATTTCAGTGAGAGTAGGATCAGGCCCCTGGTGAGAGGTGACCGTGACACGTAAACTGGAAGAATATAAAATATTAAAAGTAGCATCAGAGCCTACTACTAGTAATAACCAATTGGCTGAACAGTGACAATGTTTATGACTTGAGCAGTATGGGGAGAGATTGTAAAGCCCATTTCCACTGTGCTTACTTTACTGCTACTTTAATATCTGCTGATTATAATACAAGCTCTTTCCTTTTAACTGCTCTTCTGTTGAGAGACACCTCCAGGAATTCAGTCAATGAGAGAGCTGCTATATGTTCTGGTTCTCTTCTCTGCCTTCACCATTGTCTTCATTTTGCCCCTGATATTGGAGTTTATTTTGTTCGTTCCCAATGCTTTAAATATTGTGGTGTTGGCTGGCTGGAAGAACGTGATTGCTATCCTGATAATTAAATTTTGTAAAACAGAACTAAACCCTGCTAGAATACATATCAAATTCTGAAATGCTAAGTCTTAGCCTTTAAAAACATTATTTATTCCCACCACATTGTTGCATGTTGAGCTGCTTCTAATCATATCATAAAATGTGATGGAAACAGTTGTGAAACCAACTGCTCTGTTTTTCCACAGTAGCTGATTAATTAAAGTATTCACAAGAAATTGTGCCTTGATTACTTTTTAAGGTAACAGCCACAGGCTGTACTGAGCCCCTTTGATGGACTGGATGCAAGCCAGACGCATTCTGTGCATTTGGTCGGTGTGTATTTTAGATTTGATGAAAAGTAGGAAATGGGAAAATCTGGCAGATCTCCCTGGCTTGACTTAACGGAGCCTCTTGACTTTTGCTAGAGTGCATTTTTTGTGTTATGGAAGGGCTCAGTGGAAATTTAGACTAAAACTGGATCAGACTGCTAATATTCTTAGCTGTCTTTGAAGCAAAGGCTAAAATGAAATAAGGAAGTTTGGGATAAAAAGGCCACAGAGTCTACCTGTTCCTGCTTTCAGGTTTTCCTTGGCTGTAAATTCTAGCAAAAGAAACCAGCAATCTGTAAACCCATTCCTTCCCTTGTTTTCTGTATTGCCTCATCGTTTTCTGAGTAACAGATAGCAGGCTTGAATCTGCCCTCTGCTGCAGTAGTGTAAATCATAGCTGAAGTCAATAGTGCAAGTGAGCACAGAGTCTTACACATTAAACTTAAAGCACACACTGATAGGCCACGTTACAGAAAAGCATTGTATCTTCCCATACCGCCCATAACAACCCAGTTTATCCCAGCTCCACTCCCTCTTCTCCAAATTCCAGTCCCCCAGTGTGAATCATACCCAGCAACCTCCCTGGTTACACAGTCTCCCATCACTCCATTCACTGAATGTGATTCATGTCCTTGAAGCAGTTCAGGTAAACGGGGTTGTACTATGTATCTTCTTGGCCTTTCCCTAGCGCTTCCTGCTGCTCCCATTCAAGACCATGGAAAATCTCTCCTTGACTTTAATGATGCGAGATCAGGCTTACTGAGCTAAAAAAAGGTGACACTCATGATGAATTAAACTAGTGTGTGTCTGAATGGCAACTGTTAGGTTGTTATGTGACTAGTTATTTGTATTGCAGTAGCACCTGGTGGTCTCAGTCAGGGATTGGAGCTCCATTGTGTAAACGCATATAACATGATTCTTGCCCTGAAGACTTTACAATCTAAGTAATTGAAAGAGAGACTACTGCAGTGGGATTGTGTTTCATAGCATCCTTTTATTTAACAATGCTTAGATTATAATATGTTTTATGCCATTTTAAAGCTAATTTATGCTGTTAGAATGGTAAAGGAACTTTTCATTCCCATCTTTCCATTTCACCTGACATTTTACATATTTAATAGGACAGGACAGGTCCTCAGCTGGTGTCAATCTGAAGTCACTGCAGGTCTCCCAGTGTAAACTAGCTGAGAATCTGTCTCTACACCTATTTATTAGCCCTGTGGAAGTTTATTTCTCAGCATAAAGGAGGAAACAATTCTGTCTCCCACTACCTTTAACAATCTGATACAGTCCTTGACTCTCTGGGGTTGTTTTAGCAAGTCTGGACTTTTTTCCCCCAGGAAAGACATAAATACTGAATTAGAAAACTGCTCTGGATGAATTGGCTTATTGCCAGGGGCATGCTGCCAATGAGTGTGTGTTTATAGTTTGGGATCTGAGCTTTGCTGATTGGCAGCAATCACTCAGATTGTTTCTTCTTCAAAATGAAACTCACAGTTGGATTTGTTTCTTCACAATTTGCAGGAAGATTTGCCTTCACTGTAAGTGCCCACAAGAAGAGCACTTTGTAACAGTTATGCCTCTGGAGATGGAGAAGACTGTGACCAAGCTCATGTTTGACTTTCAGAGGAATTCCACATCTGATGATGACTCAGGCTGTGCCTTGGAAGAGTATGCATGGGTGCCTCCAGGGCTGAAACCAGAACAGGTAAAACCTTTGCTTTAAAATGTGCTTTAAAACTCTCCTTTAGAAACAATTAGCCTGATATTCAGGGGTGTTGAGTGGGAGATGTTTACTTGCAGTATGCTATTCAGCCACTAGATGTCTCTGCGTGCTGTATAGTGTTCCAGATACTTGTGGCCTAGGTAAACAAGTGAGACAAAGCTGGGACTTGTGCTGTGTGGAACTAGGGTGACCAGAAGTCCCGATTTTATAGGGACAGTCCCAATTTTGGAGGCTTTTTCTTATATAGGCACCTATTATCCCCCACCCCCATCCCGATTTTTTACACTTCCTATCTGGTCACCCTATGTGGAACCTGCCCTTTTTGGGGTGGCAGAGGGGGGTGTCATTGTAGCTGTTTTCTCTAATGTCTCCTCTTTAAGAAAAACGGAGTCTATATATCATGACACATAAGGAACCAAAGTAATCGTGTGACTTCCTGCATTAAGACCAAAGGAACATGCGAGTACCCAGCACTTCTAAAGATCTGGACAAATGCTCATACTTTCCCCATATGGGTTTGGTTTCTCAGGGATACTATCTATAACTCACCGGGTAAAGTCACTCAAATGACTAAAATGAAGGTTGCATATTTCTAGATAGGAAATTAATAGGGTGGATTTATCCCAGGATGTTGTCAGTGTAAAATGTTCATTTATTTCGATTACTTGCAGTTTACTTGATTTGTTTAGCCTTTATGCTGAGCTTTTACATTTTAGACTTAAAGCTTAATTTCCAGAGGAGATTGTGAAATGAGGTTAGCCTTGATAATTGCTATGGTGATCGTTTTGAAATCATGTAAGGAGGCTGAAATAGGGTGGGAAGCCTATATTCTTAGTCTTGTATTAGCTGTCTTTAAAAATTCTGTTTTCCCTAGCTTTATTCCGAAAGTCTTCGGCATTTCCTGAAATATTTTGGCACCCACAGGCTGTAAATATTATCTGTCGGACTGGAGAAAATCCAGTTGCATTTTTCCTTCTTGTCTCTGCGAGCATTACAGCAATGCTCAATCCCTGCTTTAAACTCCTTGGCACCTTACATTTCATCTATTGCCATCTAGCTGGGCTAGCAGCCGTGTTAGTCTGTGTTCACAAAAAGAAAAGGAGTACATCCGATGAAGTGACCTGTAGCTCACAAAAGCTTATGCTCAAATAAATGGGTTAGTCTCTAAGGTGCCACAAGTCCTCCTTTTCTTTCTTCTAGCTGGGCTAGTTCAGATTTAACATTCCTTTCTTTCAGCTTTCACAGTGAGAGATTTCCTTTGTGTCTTCCCCGAGACTCGAGACTCGGAGGACACACATTTAGAGTCAAAAGAACCCAAATTCCAATATAATGGTGGCACATACTCCAAAAGAACATGGAGGTCAGCCCCTTGTGTGGATGCTTGTTGTATTTCCAAGATGCTTTGACTTCAGGCACATCCTGAGAAATAACGCATGTGCATGGAGCATTGGTTTAGGATCTTTTAAAGCGAGTAATCTAAAAATGCTGCCGGGGATGTTGAAAGTCTGAATTACCGCCCAGGTTAATCCATTTTAATCCATTAGTTTCTAGCTTATGCTTCTCTCTGAGGTCACTTTGCTCCTTGACATGAATATTAACTTTCTAGTTACGGTTCTCGGTCCACCTTATTTGATCTTCAGACGAACAAATGTGCAACTCTAGGTCTGGCTGTAATCACCACGGAGATGACACAGACAGCATAAGTACTGTGAACGAACAAAGTCTAGTGCTGTGAACCTAAATCACTGTTGCTAAGATGGATGCTTAAAGATTTTCTGCTGATCTTAGCCAGGAGCCATTTTGGGACCCATCCTATTTCCGATGGGCCTCTAAGGGCACAGCCTTATGGTCTGACTCATCTATACTGTGGAAAAACTAGGCCAGTACTAGACTTTGCAGTCTCCCTAGGAAAAGCAACAAGTGGGACCCTGGCCTGCTGCCATAATTAAGTCCACACACACGATACCCGTTGCTTCCCCCATCCTGCAGCCTCCTGTCTGCTGGGCCCTGACTCCCACTTCTGGCCCCAGTCCATTCGTGAAGTTCCAAACCATTGGGCGATTCCCCCTAAATAGATCAGGAGGTCGAGTGAAGCACAATTACCAACAGGCAGAACTGGGGTTGCTCGGTGAGAAGATTCAGTCTCTGCAGCAACTCACTGGTACGGGAGTCATACATAATTGCAGCCAGCCACATGGCTTCCTGGCTGATAAGTCAGGTGTGTGTACATGATGTGGAGTCCCTGGAAGCACTATGTCTTATGCAACTGCATAGGCCTAAGGCAGCCATTAAACTGGCTATTGGGCCACATTCTGGGCTGGATTCACTTCTGTGAATCTGGAGTAAATCTACTGAAATACGGATTTGCAGACAGTGACTGTTTCCATGTTTTTTGTTACTTTTCTATAGCACTTCTCTGATGTGCTGCTGGAGGGAGTTTTTCTTCCATTTTCAACTCTATTAAAATCTCTTTTTTAAAAAAAAAGTCTGAGTACATTAGGAAATAATCCCCTGGAAGACTAGGGGGATATGTTTCTTGATATGCTTGGAAGACAGAGCTTCCATCTCAGTAAGACACAATAATTTACTAAGAGTCTTTGAAGGCTATCAGAGGAGAAGGTGACCAATATCCATCACTGATGACCAATTAGTTTAAACTGCTGCTTCTGTCCATGTTTCCTTTTTCTGTTTAGTTCCCACAGTAGATCTAAGGTCTACAAGAAAAAAAGTGTTTCCATTTTCCTTTGGCATCAGTAGATGAAATTATGAATGAATGTGAGGTCACATCCCCATGTATAACCAGTTCAGAAATCCTTTGTCCACAAATACAGTAGTGGGTTTTGACAGCTTCGATATATCATTACTGAATTCTGATAGTCCAAAAAGTCTATAACTAGAGGTTTAAGTATAGCTAAGTTTCAGAGTGACAGCCGTGTTAGTCTGTATTCACAAAAAGAAAAGGAGGACTTGTGGCACCTTAGAGACTAACCAATTTATCTGAGCATAAGCTTTCGTGAGCTACAGCTCACTTCATTGGATGCATCTCTAAGCTGCCACAAGTATAGCTAAAGGAGAGTCAGTGCAGTCAGACAAAAATGGGTTGGCTTCTTGCCCACTTGTTCAAATATGGTCAATTTGAAAATGATGCGTGCTGACCATGTAAGAATCAAGTTGGTAACTTGACACACATTATTTAACAGTAATAGAAATTTGAGGTCAAGGATTTTATAAATAATGCTATAAGAATTGTGTTCATCAGCTGGGTTAAAACCATATTAGCTAAAGGATGGTGTTCAATGCATGGGACTACAAAGTCTTGTACAAAATGGCTATCCTTTGGCCTCAGCTGTGGAAAAAGATTGATCTCAGATGACAGAAAGGCTCTTAAGTCCCAATTTCAAAAGACTGGAACGTTGGCATGGAAGAAATTGCTTCATGGACCTGATCCAAAGCCCATTAGACTTCAATGGATCAAGGCCTCTATGAGCATCTGATTTATAAGATTATCTGAAAATGTCTTTTTTCTTGGAAAGGAATTTATCTCTTAGGTGAAGGAAAACACACACATGCCTGTGAGGGGTATGTGGAATTGTTAGGGACGGACCATTTTAGGGAAGGCTCATCCATAGTTCGTTACTTTTGTATGTGTTTTGCATCTCAGTATTAAAAAGCCAATAGAGACGAGTAAATTGGAATTACAGACCAGCGCTCTCTGCTGACTCAGGAAACGTGGGAGACAGTGTCAGCAGCCAAAGTCTTGGCTGGAGCTGGTGCTCTGCTAGCTAAACCTTCGCATGGCTCCCTGCGGGTATGTCCGATTAAGGGCATACATTTAAAATTGTAAATGTGTAGTTTCTATATTGTTGGACACTATGGGGGAAGCGTGGGAGGGTTGGAGTTCCCAGGGGCTGTGGTTTGCTAGCTAGAGAAATTTAGATCAAGGTTTAACATCCCGACTTCATTTTTGACTAGGAGGGATTTTTGCGGGTTTATAGCTTGTTTGCTCTCCCAATGGCTTTTGAAATTCAAAGCAGCATCAGTGGTGGTTCATATTTTTCAGAAATGTTGTGCAGACTGAGCTACAGAGATATTTAAAAGCCCCGTCAAAGCCAAAAGCTTTACACCGTCTTAATGGTGGCATCTGTACTGTGCCTCAATAATATGAGATAAGGGGGTGTGATGGGCATGTTCTGTAAGTTGAACAAATGATCGTAGTTAGTGGTCCTCTCTTTCAACTGCCCCATAACCTCCAGTTGGGTTTCCTGTCATTCCCAGACTCAAACCCCCTTTATATAGCAAAATAATGTAATCTCTTTTGTTGATATTACAATTGCTCAGGACAAGTCCCTTAAAAGTTATAAAAATATGATCTACGGTAATATTAATAGTGCGAAGGGTCATGAGACCAATTTCTTCTACAACGAACACTGCAATCTTGGCCTTGAGAGCATTGCAACGTGGTGTGAAATGAGCAGCTGTCACAGAGAATCTATTCAATAGTTAATACATTCAGTGGCTTCTGTTCTGTATCTTTGGCTCGACGTATACGAAGGAGGCCTAGTTTATAATACCCTCAAGCTACAGCAGTAGCTAGTCTAGCCGTTAAACGGTAGGGCAAAGAACAGCCAAGGGTCTCCTATAGTTTTAGTCAAATTCACAGACTTACCCACTAAATTAAACTTGTCAGCTATTGCAGCTTTGCATACAGGAGAAGGAAAATGTATTTTTAGATGCTCTGCCTTGCTTTGCTACCTGTGCATTGCTCAGGTAGTGCAAAAGGAACAGACCCCATCCCCCTAGCTGAAGATTGCACATTGTTGGGGTGTTCCCAACAGAGAAAAGGCCAGTGTAACCAGGTCACCCTCGCTACAGCCCCTGATGCAGCGGATGTGTTAGTGGCAGACAATAGAAGTGGCCAGGGCATGCTGTGTTCTGACAGATGTTCCCTCAGGGCCCTTTGCCAGCTGGCACAGATTAGAGTAGCCTCACAACGCTCTAGATTCATAGATTTGTTTTACTTGGAATATGTTTTATTGTCTCTATATGTCTCTATAAGTTTTATTGTCTCATCCTCTAACCTGCTGTGCTGGGAATCAGGGACCAGTAACCCTGTTCATGGTGCCTGCCTCTCTCTGCTTCGCTGAATGTAATCATGATAAGGCAGAGAATCCGACCCATTGTTCAGTGGGATCGATTTGATTCTCTTTAGCTGATGGAAATGGCTGGTGCAGCTTGATTCTTGTGGAAGTTCCCTTCCCTGACTTGTACTATCACAGAGTTAATCAGCTTGTTTGTATAAACTATTACATCAGAAACCAGATGCTAATAGTTCTCCATTTATTTTTCTTTTCTTTAAACTTAATCTGAAGCAGTTCACATGTTTTGAAACTGGAAGTGTATGTGTACTGGACAGCAGAGGAAGAAGCAGGGGAATATCAAGGACAGGGAAATTAAAATTGTCACATTCCACAGTGTTCAGTCTAACGTTGTACTGGAGCTTTATTTCAGCATGCAACATCTGCTAGCTTTGCATGTTACAGTGTGGCGCCAAGTGTTATATGCTACTGCATGTACTGTAAATACAAATGAATTCTCAGTTGGTGCTCTCCGGTGGATTTCTAAACATGCCAATTACGGTACCTGCAGTAAATGATTATCCCAATTCTTGGTGGCTCCTGGGATTTTAGCGCTGTTAGGAGAGGTTTTGGTGCAGTGAGTTGGTAGATCCCAGCATAAAACAACTGCTAATCGTTTTTACAAGTGATCTTAAAGGGTCATTGTAAGGCTACATTGAGGTTTTGTCCCTTTCCTGTCTCCCTCCCAGGCTTTTACAACAGCTAACCCTAGTAGATATTTTTCCCCAATTTCATTCTTTTTCTGCAATGCCAATGAAGTCAGCTTGCTTAAAGAATGTTTGCAAACCAAGCCTTGCAGAGCTCTACTAGAGCATGAGAAACTGAGTGTGATTGTGAGTAGAACACCATTGAAACTGACTCATCGACGGCTGCCATCCATGCCAAGAGACGTTGAAGAAGTAAAACCAGCGAAAAGTGTTTGGGGTCATTGGTAACAAAGGGATTTTTTAACTCTAATTTTTTTCACCTGTCTCTGTCCCTTTACATATGACTGGAAAGACAACAGGAACAACACCGCCGGATAATGATTGACTAAGAAACGTGGCAGAATTCTGATTTGCCAACAAGAGTTCTGAGCAATCCCCATAAAAAGAGCCAGATCCTCAGCTAGTATAAATTGGTATATTGAGGGGTCCCCATTTGCTCCTAAGCCACCCTCTCTGCAGTCCTGGGTGTCTTGATGGGGGAGAAAGGGCCTCTGATTTTACAGTAGCTGAGAATCTGGCCCGTGATGTACATCCAGACAATTCAGATCTACCTGTGCTTTGCCATTAGACCTCCAGAATTTTAAAGCCCCGGTTTCTAAGGGCCCTTGAGGGTGCATCTAGACTTATACGGTGATGACGTTCTCATCCCACCTAGGATTTTCATCTACGATACACCTTACACGAGTACACCTGTCTTGTACCGTGAGGCTTAAAATCAAAGACAGAATGATTTCCAGCGCCGGAGGCATGGGATTATATGCACACCTTGGTGTTCCTCAATTATAATATGGATTAATGTGGTTTTAAATACTAACAAACATACAAGGATTCTTTTAATATAATTTCTTTCCTGCCAAAGAGATTTATTAATTCTTCCTGCGTGATCGCCGCTAGGCTCCATTAGCTAGTCAGATTGTTTGTGGTCGCTCCCCAATTTTATATGAGTTTTTATTTGTTCTCTGTGTGTTTATCGCTAGGTCCATTTCCACACTTGTTAGCCAAATCTAGTTCACCCCCCTGTGCATGTCCTCTTACCCCCCACATACACACTCTGTCTCTCTGAGCCGAAACAATGGTTCAGCCCAGTATGGAATGTTTAGGGAGGAAATTAAGTGGAGAGATTCCAGAGGCTCACGCCAAAATCCAGTCTTCATGTATTAAACTAGAAAAATAATTGCACTCACAAAATGTTTTGCCTTCCTAGTTTGGATTTAATTATAGTGTCCAGCCCCAGCCCCAGCCCTGGACAGAAATCAGGTAAGGGAAGGGATGGTCTTCTGGTTAAGCCATTGGATCGGGGAGTTGAGATCTGGGTTCAACTCCTGACTCTGACACAGACTTTCTGTGTGATCGTAAACCAGTCATTTAAACTCTGCTCCTTAGCTCTTCATCTGTAAAATGGAGGATATAAATACCTCCTTTCTGTCTTGTCTGTTGAGCTTGTTAGCCCTTCAGGGCAGGGTCTCTCTCTTACTATGTGTATGTACAGTGCCTTGCACATGGGCCTCGATCTCACGGAGGGGAACCTAGACATTACTGTAGTACGACTACTACGAATAGTAAGTACTAGTCATCTGTCTGTGGTATCTGACTAGCTGTATATGTGTTGACTTAATACAAAGGTTGTTTATCGAAATATATTGTTTCCCCATGAATATTATATGATACATGATGGGCCAAATTTTCAGAGAGATTTTAACCCTTCCTCTAAGTTTGCAGATGCTGTAATTTTCATGTATCGAAGTTGTAGAATTCTGTTCCATGGACATGTAAATAAGGGCACATGCAAAATTCTGGAGGTATTTTTTTTAAATTTAGCCCAGTCTGAATCATATAAATATAAACACCAACTACAGCAAGAAAACAGTGTTCATTTCTTTAGAGGTATGTCCGTTTTAAACACGCACTATTAAAGTCCATGAACCATCTTGTAAAAAGGCCATTTAATAAGCTAGTTTTCAGGGAGAAGTCAGAGAGGGACTAGAACCTGGATCCCCGAGTTTTAAGTGCTCTGCCAGATGAGTTGCAGAAGCAGCTCTGCTAGTTCAAGCCAGTGCAGACTTGTTTAAACTGTTTGCTGCATTCTTCCCACTTAAGCCAATGTTCGTTTTCAAGCTCTCACACAGAGGGTCATGAGATGAGGCCACAAGTGGATTTCACATACACACACATGTACCAGCAGAAACGGCCCCGCACCTCATTATGTAAACAGCTCTGCATGCCGACATGATCCATTCACTTACAGTGAGGAGGGATAAGAATTTCCTATGTTCCCAGATAGGACTGTAGAACCAGGAGCTCTCTGCTGCATAAGCAAATCCTGCAGCAATGCTAGCTCTCTCATGAGTCCCCTCCTGGCCCCTGATTACTCATAGGTAAGATGTGACTCATCATCCCGCTGTCACTGGTGGACTTCAATGCATCCTGCTCCCTGACTGACTGCTGACATTCATGGATTTTGCACAGAGCTCTGTGCGGGATATAAGTATGTGCCTCTCAGTAACTCCTGATGGAACAATATGCTGCAGATCCACACCCAGTTATATACCTAATGCTTTTAGTTTGCATAGGGCTAGATCCTGCAAAGTTCTGAGTGCGCTGGCCATGATCCAAGGAAGCACTTGAGCATGTTTCAGAGTAACAGCCGTGTTAGTCTGTATTCGCAAAAAGAAAAGGAGTACTTGTGGCACCTTAGAGACTAACCAATTTATTTGAGCATGAGCTTTTGTGAGCTACAGCTCACTTCATCGGATGCATACCGTGGAAACTGCAGCAGACTTTATATACACACAGAGAATATGAAACAATACCTCCTCCCACCCCACTGTCCTGCTGGTAATAGCTTATCTAAAGTGATCATCAGGTTGGGCCATTTCCAGCATGTGTTTGACTTGAGCATGTGTTTGACTTTAAGCACATGAGTGAACCTCACCATCAGAAGCAAGCTCCCCACAGACTGGGACACACCAACGCAAAGTGGTACCAGACCCTGCCAGAACAACAGATGCAAAACATGCAGACATAATCTTTCCACTGGTACGATGATCAATACCCCCCACAACAGATCTTTCAAGATCCACAGTTCCTATGCATGCCAATCACAACCTGTGGTGTATCTCATCCAGTGCGCTAAATGCCCCAACAACAACTATGTGGGTAAAACCAGAAAAACACTATGCTCTCGAATGAACTCACACAGAAAAATGATAAATGACAAAAACACCCTATTGTCCATGAGTTACCACTTTTCACAAAGCGATCTCTCCAAATCTGGTCTCTCAGTCCTTGTCCTCAAAGGAAACCTGCACAACACCTTCAAAAGAGAAGCCTGGGAGCTGTTTAAAACCCATGTTCAGTGTTGATATCAACCAAACCCAGATACTTAAGCTTCTTGCACTAATGATCTTGCAGCTTTGGCAACATGCATCACATACTAAGAAAAGCATTAGGGACTGGCTGGGTTGAAGCTGAGATGTTGGAAATACCAACTATGTAACACACTACACGTGATCACATCTCTTTTAGTTGTGTTGTCCTGATACTAGAATATTGTTACTTTCTCACAGCTAAACAAGTTCTCCTGTAGCCCCTGAGTTAGAGAGTTGTGGTTTTGGTATTGAAGGCTCGGATATTGCAGTAATGAAGACCATGCAGCTATCTGGATGGAAAACAAAGAGGGAGATCAGTATCCCTGTGTTATGTTTTAAGAGCAATAAAGCTTTTAAATATTAAAAAGTTATTTATGTTGTGGAATTGTATTTCGGATGGTTGTTGCTACAATGCTCCCAATGAAACCGAAGCAGAGGAATAGTCTGAACTGTAAAAAGGGCTTTATTTTGGCAATTTGAGTAATCAGATCCCAGACTGACATTTTAATGAGAAATAAGTAAATAAGAGGGTCTCACTGGAATGTGGCTGGAGAAACATGAGAGCGATTATTTTTTAGAACAGCTGATGCAGATTATAGTTCTAAACACGCAACCTCAGATTTTCAGATACCATCCAGAGTTTGTCATGGGCGGAAAATAATGGCTGAGCCCCACTTTGCTGCAGCAGCTCAAGGCAAAAGGACAGCCGATGCTGCTCCCAATTCCTTGCCCATGGAATGTCTTTGTCAAACAAACAACTGAATCCCTGCAGTGTGTGCAACCTTTTCTTTCTGAAAGAGGTTCTGCATACTTAGTCACTAGAAGTAAATACATTCACCAAAGGAATCTGAAGTTATCATTTATTCAGAGTTTGAAGGTTAAACTTCGAAACTGAGGAATTAAACTGAAAACACCCCCAGAACTAATAAGACTGGAAAACATACAAGCATTTGTGTACTAATGTAATTATTTCCCTCAATTAATTGAATAGAGTTGGCTCAACTTTAAAGAATTTTTTTCCTAATTTCATTTTACAAGGATTTTTTTTTCTCTTGAAGGAGCTGTTAATTTCCAAAATACTTACTAGCTTTTTTGCTAGTAAATATCTTCTTTAAAATGTATATTGTTTGATCTACTTTTTGAGGTGGATGCGGGAAGATGAGACTCAAATACTTTGGGGAAAGAACGATGAGTATAAAGACCAATATCTTTCATTTTGTCTTGTTTTCCTCGCTTGTTTTGTGAATTTGAGAGAGAGAGACCTCCTTAAAAGCAAGACCAGACCCGTTGGAGCTACTCCCCTTGCCTTGCCGGTATTCCTGGGTCCCACCCTACAATGCCTTTCTATTCCATTACGGTCATGTTACTGGTCCAGGCTGTATCTTGGGGTCTGTGACGTGGGTTAACTTTTATTAGGATTTGGCCTGAGATCTTGTAAATTCCTTCACAGTAAATCTAATTCAAATTGGACACAAGGCACGGAGGAGAGATGAACACAGATTAATTCAGAGTGAAATCTAATTTAGCCTCCTCGAGAGACTATGAATTATAACAGTGCTTGCTAAAATAGCTACAGATAAAGGAGGTTGTTACAAAGAGAAATAACACAAAACTGAATTTTTGTGTTGTATGTGGCAAAAGTACTGAATAGTGTAGTAATTAAAAATAGTTAACAGTAAAAAAAATTATTTGGGTTACGCTACAACATGATTCTGTGGTGTAATCAAATCTTATATGTATTTCGGGCTCCCCCAGAGCCTGCAAAAGTCAGTGGAAAGACTCCCATTCATTTCTGTGGGTTTTGAATTAGGTCCTTACATAGCATCTTCCATCTGTATTTTACACACGATGAATTAAAAGTATAATGATTCACTGTGTGCCGACAAATGACATTATACCCATTTCACAGTTAAACAGACTGAGACTTGGAAAGAACAAATTTTTCAGACATCTCTACTTATTTGTGATACCCATCTTGAATTCTCCTTCATTATTATTAGTATTTATTAGTATTACCGTAGGGCCTGCTTTTCAGAAGCGCTGAATACTCACTGTTCTCATTGACATCACAGACTTGCGGGTGTTTTGCACTAGAGCTGTTTGGAAAATGGGCCAGGGGAGAGTCTGTGAATAATTCTGACGTTTTGTCAGAAAGAAAAAGAAAACCGACATGTTTTAGGTTTTTCAATTAAAAGTTGAAGTTTTCCACAGAAAGCAGAAGCTTTCCCTGAAAGATTTTTTTGTTTAATCAAAAATGCCATTTTTCCAGAAAAACAAAGTTTTCAACGAGACTGCTGCGCTTCTGAAAATCAGGCCCCAGGTATCTCGGTTTGCCCCCCCCCCCACCAAATTAATGGATGTTGTTGAAACTCTTCACTTTCGTGTGGCAGAACCAAGAATAGAACACGTGATTCCTGCCTCACAGTCCCTGTAACCATTAAATTAGACTCCCTATCCAGCTGTGAATTGATAGATAGTACCCATTAAGGGTACAGTAAACAGCTAAACAATAGACTAAACATAGAGAACTGTGACAGCTTCTGAAGTTGGTTAACACCAAGGATTTGTCATATTCTTTGGTATAAACTTTCATTTCCTGGCACATTTGCTCTAAGTTGAAAACCCATTTATTTCCAAACTATTTTTTCCCCCTACCACTGTGTGAACCTTCTGTATGGAGAGAGAATTGCCATCAAAGGTGACATGCTCTTTCACACACGTGAATTTGTCTCAGGCTTGGTGAGACAATGCTTTATGCTCTCCAGCTGCAACCTGGCTGAATCTCGGAGCAGTCTGTCAGGACCCAGCAAGGCCAACATATCGGTAATAGAACTGGGCAAATAACGGATATGTTGGTTCAGTGGCCACACCAAGAAAATCCAGATGGGGGGAATTGCTTCAGGTCAATCCAAAATGACCATTTAAAAATGTTTCTCTCTGAAATAAAAACAAAAATTTTTCCAACCCAAAATGAAACGTTTTGTTTCATTTTCAGGAGTGTTCCCCCCCCCCCCCTTTTAAGTTAAATCTAGCTCAATTTCTAAACAAAATATCATTTTGGAATGAAAAGTCAAAATGTTTTGACTATTTTGATTTTTTCCCCCCATTTTTTGCAGCCAAAACTATTCACCAAATTCAATCCGAATTCATGAACACTTTTGGTCGTCCCTCAGCTGCATTTTTCAGCCAATTACGTGGCGCGCACACAAAATATTGCCCAGATCTACTCAATAATTCCTCAGATAAAGGGACTTCAATCTCTGTGTTAAACACTATATGATCTGCAAAAAACTTGTGTAGGACAGAAACAGACAGCACCTGTTCTACACAGCCATGAATGCTCCATGGCTCAGTGATTGTCCCAATCCTAGGGAAGAGAATTCAGTCCTGTGCCCACGTCAGATCGCTGAGGGGTGCATTGGGGAAGGAATCTTTCTTCCGCCACTTCCACAGTTGCTGCGGCAACCTACAGTTTTGCATGTGTATTAAGTCCCCACCACAGCAAGGAAGATGGGGGTGGGTGGGATTTGCATAGGAAATATTCCTAGCTCCGATGCAACTTCTCCTTTGCATTGGGGCACAGAGCTGTACTCCATGTGTGCAGAGAGCCAGAGTCCATCGCCTGCACAACCTTCTCAATGGAGGACCCCCAGTGGAACCTCACGCACCAGGTCCACTGTCAGGGCGCCCTCCCTGCCCTTGGAAGCCGGGGAAGGATTCCCCCCTTAATACCTAGCTGGGACCCTTCACTTAAGGCTGGTCTACACTTACTGGTAGATCCGCAGTGCTGCAACCTGTGCAGTGAGTGTCAATTTAGCAGGTCTGGTGAAGACACACTAAATCGATGGGAGAGCGCTCTCCCTTCGATTTGTGTCCGCCACCTCTCCGAGAAGCGTAAGGGAAGTTGACGGGAGATGCTCTCCCGTCGACACAGCACAGTGTAGCCCCCGCGGTAAGTGGATCTAATTACGTCGACTTCAGTCACGTTATTCATGTCACTGAAATTGCGTAAGTTAGATCGATTGACTGCGGTAGTGTAGACCGGCCCTTGTATAAATGCACAAGGTAAAAAGCAGCTCCATTTCCTTGCTACAGAAGCCATAAACAAATTATATTTTTCCTTTTAAAAAAAAAACAGTAGACAAAAGGCATCCAAGGGCTGGATTCTGGTTTGGTTCTTACACACACACTCACAAAATCAGCAATTATAAGACAGGTTGTGAGTATCCAGATTTTCCCCGAACTCAGGAAGCTGACATTCCAGAGACCCTCCTGGTGTTCCAGGGCAGGACGATGTCCATGTGTCTTGGTGTGGAACCCTTGCCATGGCCCAATCTTCCCATGGCCTCTATTCATGCTTTCCCCACTTCATCCATTTCTCTTCCAGGCGTCAGTCATTAGCATGGGAGATGTGCAGGGAGGGCAGAATGCAGGTGCTGACCATGGTTAAAGACTCATTCCTGCTATGCTACCTCCTGAGAATCAAGCAAGCTTTTTTAAAAAATAACCTTAATTGTTCCCTTTCCCCCAACTTGTCTCTGCGTCCCTAACCCATGAGCTCCTTGGGAAAGGGACCATCCCTTCTTGAACATCTAGAAAGCACCTAGCGCATTGTGGCCACTAACGGCATCAATATATAACAATCGCTCTGTTTTTCCATTGTTAGAGTGTACCCATTGGGGCAAGGATTTGGTCCTTTGGGCAAATACAAGCAAAAACACCAGCCAGGGGAAATATGACTGTGCAAAATCCCACATGATGGATCATATGGCGGTCCCAAGGCATTACCAGGGAGGAGGGTCAGTACTCATAGGGAACAGACAGATGTCTTCGTGAGGACAGTCCTTCCGCTGACTCTGCAGATTGACAGATACCGCGTGGAAGGCCTGCCGAAGCTGATCTGAATATGACAGAATGTTTCAGGTTCATTTTAGGCAATGCCGCGCAGGTCTGGGCCTGCTATTTTTGTTTTATTTTGTTTTGTTTTCCAAATTAATTTGCCCATCCCTACAGAAATATTTTGCTAAATTTATGGGAGCTGGCTCCAGCGGGCCTCCTGAGATGAAATGGAAAAATTCCCAGAGGAAACACTAATGGCCATACGCACACATCTGTCTGTCTGATGGCCAGGAAACAAACACCTAGTTACCAGATAGCAGAGTGCAGACCTGCATTAGATCCGTAGCTCCTTTAGCATACAATGTGTGTCTTACAGCTCATTACTTGGGGGACCTGAACAACATAATGTAATTTGGCAGCTAGTCAAGAAGAAATTATTTCTGGACTCCTTCAACTTCAAGGACAAATTGTGCATAAGATCTTCATTTACAACAATCTGAGCCCAGGTGATATAGAGCAAAGAGGCTAAGCTATCGGTACAGACACTTGATTGGAAATCAGCAGACCTCAGTAATATGGAGGGTGGTATAGCCCAGCATTTAGATGAAAGGTCTGGCAGTCAGAGCTCCTGCTGGAATGTATAAGTAACTCTGCTACCGACTAGCTACGTGACCCTGGATAAATCAGTTAACATCTGTACGCTTCAGTTAGTCCTTCCTAAAGGGGTTGTATTTGCTACCTGGCACAGTGTTGTAAGGCTTAATTGTTTGTAAAGTACTTGGATATCCTTGGATGAAGGATGCTCTATAAATGGAAAGTAAGTATTATTGTATTTAGTATTTGATTTATTATTTTTAAATAAGAGTTATTTGGAACTTTCCATTTCTTTTCTGGTTTCCACACTAGAAGGTTGTCTATCTGTTGCATTAGTGAAATGAATTCTGTGCCATCTGTTTGGATCATTGCATATTGCCCAATGGGTTCTCGGAATCCAGCAGTCCATACTGCATGTAAGCCCCTTGCCATCAGCAGGGCAAAAATAAATATGGAGGCATGTAAAAAACTCACCATCAGTATGAAAGCAATGATGGGAGGATTGGAGGATTAGGCTTGTTTCAGATAAGGACTCCGGAATAAAACAGGCTGAGGGAGATTTTCAAAAGTGACTTTTGAAAGTTGTTTCAGATTAAGATAGGGTGTGACCTTAAAGTACAGTAGCTATTCCATGTGTGAACCATGTGTGAACGAGCCCTCAGAAGCACAACCCTCATTGGAGGTCAGTCCCTTAGGTATGCTGGCCAGTTTTCCCCCTTAACATGCTATGGCTCCTGCCTTCTGCCCCCATTCGGTGATTGGGATGTGGGGTGTCCATAAGTGCTTTAGGGGCTAGAGGAAGGCAGGCCACCTGAAGGGTGAAAAATCTTCCCCAAACCTCTCCTACTCTAAAAATATAAATTGGACTCCACTGGCCGTGCATTCCACATTCCTCACTCACCCTTTGGGAAAAGGCCCCCAGGAGAAGAGGTAAGTCGGGCAGCAGCCACCTGAAAGCACCAGTGGGATAGAGAGTTCCAGGGTGAAGGACCCTCTCCCTAGTTTCTATCCTTTGAAAGATCTTGTTAGCTGGGGCACCGCAGCCCTAGTTGCTGTTGCAGTGGGCTGGCACCAGGGGAGAGGTACTGTCTCAGGAAGATCAGATCCCTTGGTATTTCATAGGCCAAACCCATCTTAAATTCCACAGGGGACCTGGTGGGAAGCTACTGTCTGAGCGAAGCCCTGCTAAATTAGCAGGCAGCTACATCTTGCTCTCGATTAAATTTCTACGGTATCGTAAAGTAGAGATGCACAGCGGGAGATTAACCTCCAGGTGGCGAAGGAACGAGGAGCCGTGCTGAGATCCACACCCTTGTAGCCAAGCACAGATTAAAGAGAGCCATCTGCCATCAGAGTATCTACCTACAGCTGATTCTTTGCAATTTTCAGAGCTGACCAGTGGGCGCGCTCCCTTGGCCAAAGGGGGACAATTTAATTTCTGTCAAACCTTCTGGGTGCTCTTCCCAAGCCTTCAAACATCACCACAGGCTCCAATGAGTTGAGCCTCAGCCAGCAAGCCCTCACCCAAGCCCCAGTATCAGCCAGACGACTGATGAGCTGGAGTTGTGCGTGTATTTCACACACACACACACACACAGAGGATCTCCAAGGAGGCGGGCACAATCTCCTAGGAGGCGGGCACGTTGCGCTCCACCGTGCTGTACTTTAAATAATTGTTTTAATTATATACTCGGAGACTGGAGAGAAAAACAAGCCTTCCAACAGGTTCTATCTGCTGATTATTTTCACAAATTGTTACAGAAAAGACCTTGAGGGTTTCAGAGTAGGTGGAGGCTAAAGTACCCATTAACACATTGGGTGCCAGGGAGTAGCATTGTTAACCTCTGTTGCAAAGGCAGATGCTAACACATTCTCCCGGCCAAGGGAAACATGCTAACAGTATGGACGTTAACAGAGAAAACGGTAAAGAACAACCCCTGAGAGTTAGGTTAGACATGGAACTCCTGCTGTCTCCTCTTTATCTCTCTCTTTAAAAACAAACTGAGTTGCTTTGTTTCCATATATAGAAGAGCAGATGGTTTAACTTTAAAAGCATTTTTTGTCCATTTGCACCTTTCATTTTTAGTGACCACTTGCTCTCCGAGTGTTTTGTTCTGTCAGTTGAGGAGAATGTGTCAAAGCCAATCAAGGCATTGTACTGCAGTACCTTCTTTAATGTTTAGGTTCATCAGTACTACAGTTGCCTCCCGGAAGACAAAGTGCCCTACGTGAACAGTCCTGGAGAGAAATTGCGCATTAAGCAGCTTTTGCACCAGCTGCCGCCGCATGACAATGAGGTGAGTGGTTTAAAAATACCGTAATTTAAACATTGCAATATATCATATTTGGTGTTGAGGGGAATGCACCTTTTTGATTTAGCGTTGGTGTCATGATTAGCCGATCCACTGAAAGAATCTTGCTACATTACTGCAGCTTTCAGTTGGAGTTTTCTTGATTTCATTTTAAAAAGAACCAATAAACTTTTATGTTTTCTATCATCTGTCTGGAATATTGTGCTATGAAAATGGTATGGCCAGGTGCCTTTCACTGTCACGGATTGCTGTAAGCTCCCTTATGCAAAACTCCTCCAGAATTTAAAAGCCTAACCTTTTAAACCAACCTACAGCATTCGATAGCAAGTATCCAATTCTTTATTACATTTTCTAGGATGGTTTAAAAAAGCTGTAGACAGGGGAGATCTTTCTCTGCATATTTGTAAATAAATTTCTATAGAACATTAATTTCTTGAGATCCTTACTCGTTAAATCCCTATTAAGGTGATAGCTACATTATTCATTTAGAAGCTCTTGTTTTGTTTTTAAAGGTTAAGTTTTAGCTTTAATTTTAATTTTTTTAATTCATCTTCCTAAAATCGGGTGTGTGCAAAACAAAGAAACCTTTCTACACTCAAAGGCAAAAACTTTGTTACAATTGTATTAAGGTTCCAGTTAAATCAACTAGAGCTTGGTTTAAAATTAACTCCAAAGTCTATACAAAATCCTGTTTTGTCTCACCTAGGGCTTGCAAATGTGTCTAAACAGGGAGTGATTCTGTATTTGCGCTGAACAGCTAGAGGACGAGTTAAGATCTGTGATTTTATAGACGTTGAACCTCAACTCTGAGTTTCCAGTCAAAATCATTTACAGCAATGGAAGGTGTATTCAGATAATTATTAAATCCTGTGTTGTTTATGAGACAGCAAAAAAGGGCCCCATCTTTTAAATTCTTTTCTTATGTGTGCGGACGTTGAACTTGAATATCTCATGAAGTTCCATTGCGTAAACAATGATCCTCACATTGCTCCTCTGTGAAAGACATGTCCGTAACTTGTTTTATCTAGGTCATATTTTAATGTGCTTGTCTGTGCCTGGCAAGATGCCATATAAATACAATGCAGTATTATCAGAATCAAGGAGAATTCTGAACACCAGTGAGGACAGAGTCAAATTCTTCAGGGCCCAATCCCGTAGGGCTTAAGCTTCAGCAGCTCCCTGAGAATCTGCAGTGCCTGACAATAAATAAATACGTAATTGGCTATTACAAGTTCGGGTCCTCATCCTGGAATTTTTCTGCAAACAGGGAGGGAGTTAGGCATCCATTTCCCATTGAAACTCAGTTAATTCGATGACTCTGCTCATGTGAGTAAGGAATGTGGGATTGGCCCTGTTACTGCTCATGGCAGTAACATTTCTCCCCAAATGCCATAACCCGATTCCATTGGGTTCAAATTAGAATCAGATCAAATCTGTAAGCACAAAAATAATATTTGAACTGTGGAAACCTCTCGTTCTCTGAACTTTCGGTGAGATTATGAATTTGTTGTTTACATCGTCCCCTTTCCCACCCCTGCCCCCCCCCAAAAAAATCTGGAATTTCTAATAAATCCTTAGCTGCAGCTGGGCATAGAGTCTTCATCGCATAGCAAATAATTAGTACCACATCATAAACTTATGAAGAGTGGGTGTCACAGGAGAGCTTGTTGCTGAACCATTACAGGGCTGCTCTAATACCTCCAGCATGAAAAGACTGAAGGAAATAAATGACTATCCTTTACTGGATTATAAAGAGCATTCATGGTCTCAGCCTTTCCTTACTTGGGCCAGATCCTCAGCCAGCTGAATCAGCATAACTGCATTTGCTCCAGATCATCCCTGCCGAGTCTCAAGTGATTAGTTCTCACTTGGTGGTAACCCAACCAAGCTTTGAAAATAGAAGGCACAGTTACAACAAGTATGTTTGTGGTTCTGTTCATGGTAAAGCAAAATATCACTGCTTGCCTATTAGGTCCGCTATTGTAATTCACTGGATGAGGAAGAGAAGAGGGAGCTCAAACTCTTCAGCAATCAAAGGAAAAGGGAGAATCTAGGGAGAGGCAATGTTCGACCATTCCCCGTCACCATGACCGGAGCCATTTGCGAACAGGTAAGTGCCAATTACGGGACACGTTATTATTCTGCCCAGTGGCTTCCTTTGATTCACATGGGGCTTTCTATACATTAGCTTGGGTTGTTTTAAATGAGAGCAAGCCATTCTGTCCCTGTGTCGGGCACTGGGAAGTCTGATCCCCCTGTGCCTATGTAGAGGGAATGCATGCATCCGATACTCTCACACATGCACTGCAATCTCTCTACCTCTGCGTCCAAGTTCTCCTGCCAGAAGGCTGAATTAACCCTTAGGTAACTGGCTAGCTCCCAAGTGGGAACAAGCTGGGTGTTTTTAGGGGTTTCCCAGGTCAGGTAGCAGGCAGTGGTGTCCATTTCATGCACAACTCGGTCCGGGCAGGCATCCCAACCCATCCTGCCTCCCTCACGGCTGGAAATAGTCCTGATTAATCTCCAGCCTGTACTCCCCACAGGAACCACTCCTGAAACACTGGTTCTTGACCCCAAAACAGGGTTGAGGCAGTTTGATTGAGCTCACGCCCAGAATGTCAGTGAGGGAACTGGCTGGAAGCCAGAGTGGGAAAACAACAGGGAAGCAGCCCAGTGCGGGAAAGAGGGGAAAGTTGAGGAATGAGCCCAGATCAGTAGGGGAGGTTGGTTTTGGGATATTTAGAGAGTGGGTTGTGGGAAGGGCGACTGCTGGAAGAGGGAGGAGCCAGATGATGGAGGAAGGATGAATGGGGCCCCTGGTGTTCAGTTCAGGAAGCTGTAAGTGAAAGGGAAGTATTGTTACATCTGACATCTTCAGAAGCATTTGGCTTTTCAGTGCAGTGATAAGTGACCAGCTGGCCAAGGTGGTTACTCCATTTGGCTTTTCCATAGAGTTCCCCAACCAGCAGAAACTCAGCCATGCCAGGAAGGCCATTTCCCCCCTTACAGCCTATGGAGGAAATGCTCCCTGAAGGCACCACGCTTGCCCATAGGATCTGACTGGCTAGCCTGCGAAGACAGTGCCACAGAGCTGGGTGTGGCAGAAGGTAGCCAGAGTCAAGCCAGCTTTGGGACACAGCAGTAATTGTAACCGACAAGCGTCCCAAGAATCCTCTCTGTTTGTTCTCCGGAGAAACTGTGTAGATTTACTGCCTTTAGCGTCCAGAGAGAGACAGCTGTAGCGCATAGGGTCCTTTTGGGCTGCCCTAAACCGCAGTCTAGGATCAAAGAGATGGTGACACCAAAACCAGGTTTCATTGGATGGGTCCAAACACTGTCAGCCGGAGGGGGTGGGGGGAAAAAGCTCCTGCTTTATCACATTGTATAAGTCACCTTCTGAAACGTGGTGTGCCCCTTCGGACTAGTGTCAAACCAAGCCCTCTTCCTGTTTGTTGTTCTTCTGCCAGTGTGGGGGCCAAATCAGTGGAGGCGACATTGCTGTATTTGCCTCCAGAGCAGGCCACGGCGTTTGTTGGCACCCACCCTGCTTCATATGCACGGTCTGTAATGAGCTGCTGGTTGATCTGATCTACTTTTATCAAGAGGGGAAGATTTATTGTGGCAGACACCATGCGGAATGCCTGAAGCCTCGATGTGCCGCGTGTGATGAGGTAAGAACAAGCTCCGCTTTGTGTTCGGTGCTTGTGTTATGCTATTTTGGGTTACTACATAGACAGTTCTGATCGCAGTGACTGGCACTGAGCCACCTCTTCAAAAACTCAGCTCATCCATCCCAAATTTGCCGCCGTGGCTACTGGCCCATGGAATATGTGAAACTACTGGACCGTGGGAGTCGCCTAGCTTCTAGCCGCACTGCCTGTTTCGCCGTGAGATACTGATCTGGGGCATCCTGTGGCCATTCAAGTCTGCCATTCTCCTAATTACAGCCTGTGCTCAGCCCATTGGCCATGAGACTGGGAGACTCCCCATCCTAACCGAGAGGGTCCTGCCTCTCCAACTACCGCCAGAGTCCAACTGCGGGGAGCCATGTGGGTCAAAATGAGGGGGACCAGCAAATTATTCCTGCAGGAAAGTAGCGCTGCGAGATTCCGTTCCTGCAGCACGTGTCCCTCTTGGTCATCTCTGCCCCATGTTGCTTTCATGCTGCCATCAGTCTTTTTCATCAGTAAAAGGGAACGGGAAGACACCACATTTGCATGGAACTCCGTTGATTTTGGGACTTCACTGAGTGATGTCCCCATGAAATTAGAGGCACCAGAGAGACATGAATAATGGGCTTGTTACTCTGAGTGACCATCAGCCATGGAAGAAATTTTAAAGCAGCAACGCAGCCTGGAGATGGCTGAGCCCTAAATCAGAACTTGGTCCGGGAGGGCTATAGAGGAGCTTATCAGACTGAATTCTTCAGGTTCCTACAGACCCCAGACCCCCAGCTCCTTAGCAATGTAGGTAGGTTCCAACTCCCTCTCCAGCCAGCACCATGTCTCTCCTAGGACTGGGAGGTGGAGAATGGAGCCGCTGCTCAGGCAGGAAATATTAGTCTTGAACAGTCCATAGGCCAAACCGGACCCATGTCTCGGCTTCTCCTTAGGGAGATTTGCAAGGGGATTCTCACAGCTGGAGGGCTGTAGAAACCACTGTGTACTCCATGGGGATGACAGGAGAAGCAGAGTCCAGGCCCATGATAAGAGTCTGTGTTGTGTAGGTGAGGGAAGCTAATTTACCAGTTCAGCAACTCTGTACTGTGGGGGATTCTCAGGAGCTCACCTGTCCTCTGACTAGGCTGTCCACTGAACAGTCCGCTTCTGCCTCCTGGTAGGCCTTGCATGAACAGTATGGTTGTAGAGACTTTTGGATGGAGAGAGCCTCATGGTACCTTTGTGTTCAAGGTAGCTGAAAGCTGCAAATGTGCATTGACTGCTAACCATTTCCCCTCTTCTATAATGTCATGAGCTTAGCAAATACTGCAGAACATTCCCTGTTCAATTTTTAAAGGACATTCACTTTCCATGAACATTTGTGGGACTGTGTTTTAGTAGCACCAAGGATTGTGGAAATATTCGAATCCTCACAGTGAAGCTGAAATTCTCTTTCCACAATAATTTGCACCAGAAACCTGATTGTCAGCGTTTAAGCTCATCCAGTCGTGGAGCAGAACCAGTATTGTCCAGCTTATAGGACAAGCACAACTATGCAATGAGAAAAGGAGTACTTGTGGCACCTTAGAGACTAACCAATTTATTTGAGCATGAGCTTTCGTGAGCTACAGCTCACCAAATAAATTGGTTCGTCTCTAAGGTGCCACAAGTCCTCCTTTTCTTTTTGCGAATACAGACTAACACGGCTGTTACTCTGAAAACTATGCAATGCTACTTTGATTTCCGAGCTCAAAACTAACTTTGTGCAAAAATGTGACTAATGTTAAATAATGAATAAATCGGAGAGAATCGCAATATGTTCGCAGACCAAACAAAATGGGCTGATTCGTAAAGTAAATAATTTGTTAGGAATTATTGACTCAGCTCTAACATGGACTGTGATTGGTTACTTATAAAAGGCAAAGATTTTTATGCTCAGACTAAAAATGCTAAACAGAAAAATGACGTCAGGCCTGCTGAGCTACTAGGGCTTGGCGAAAGTCAAATCTTGCCTGTAGACAGGTTCTTCCTTTAGAAAAATAATCACCATATTGTGGGATTGCTGATGTTGGATACTCTCTGCATACAGCCACTAACATTAAAATAAACTGACACTGCAATGTTCTGAGTTTTGTGGATAGGCCTGCAGCACCTGGTGTGTGAGTGTGTGTAGACCTGATATAGCTCAACTTCTACACTAAGTGGTAGAGAAAACACACAAAGCCATATAAAATTTGGTGGTTTCAGTTTGTTAGGGTTCATGAATATTTTTCCCTTTGATTTCAAGTTTGCACCCCAGGAGATTCGCACTGAGAGGTTTCAGGTTCAAATCAGCCCAGGGTCACGCTAACCGAGGTCTAGGTTTACTCACAGGGTCAGGGCCTTGGAGAACTTTTCAGTAACTTTCCTGTAATGACATACCAAGTGGTGCAATTTCATCCCAGCCATGGATGATGGTGCCTCCACTGTACCCAGGTCTACCAGCAGAAACCTCACATTTGCACTGGAGGAGAGAGCATTCTATATCTTATGATATGTGGAGTTTGACTCTACACTGTATTGAAATAGACCTTCATAGAGGAGATTAAAGGGATATGAGAAGCAGAACAAATATACAAAAAAACCTTCGAGGCTGATTCTGGATGTTTCTCAAGTGTCAATCTCAGTTTAAAGGCTGGTGAAGGAAATTGTTCTGGCTTGGATAGTTATGAAAACTGAAGTGTGGAAAACCATAAGTATTATAAAAATCCTAAATCCCTTCTGTGCAAGTGTCCAATAAAAATCCCACTGTATATCCACATGAAGTATAAAGAGCATTGACTTATGTATCCAATTATATTTGTAACGTTCCCAGTAAAAAACAAACTCCTAACCATTGAAATGGCCCTGTTTCTGGTTCTTTTAAGCGGAGTAACTTTTTTCATGTACTTTTATCCTTGCAAAGTCCTGTTACAAATTCTAATACAAATACCCTGTTCAATTCCCTCTTTAAAACACTTCTTCTACGTCCAAAAATAATCACAAATAATATGAAATAACTGCAAAACAAAGCTTCCTATTCACCTGCTCGGCGGAATATACTGTGCTGGTCCTAGCCTCTGTCACGGAGGCCAAGTAGTTCACTGCATAGGAATGTTGTTAGAAGTTGAGAGGCCGAGACTCTATTTGCAACTCAGCTGTTCACTCAGTGTAACCTCAAATAACTCAGCTAACGTCTCCAGGCCTCAGTTTCCTCATCAATAAAATGGGGATGCTGATTCCTTCTCGTTTTTGGCCGTCTGTGGATGAAAAGCATTGTCGGGATGCTACGCATTACTGCTGCCGTCTCGCTCCTCACCCCGATAGGTTATCGTTTTTGTTGTGTTTCAGTCACTCTTTATATTAAGGTTCCCTTTATAAATGGTTCATAAATGATTAATAGGGGTTTTAAAAAAGGTTAATCAGTTATTAATCCAGAGTCCCACAGGTCAAGAAGTTGCTTATTACTTTGACTTCACATCATCCACTGATGTGCTCAGAATCATCTATAACTCACACTACTCGTGTCTGTAACATGTTTATAGCATCAATGAGTCGTTCATTAACCCTTCAGACACCAGGTACCTTAATATAACCTTTATATAAATAGTGACTCTGTTTGCACTGTAATTCGTGCAGTGATCCTAATTAGTACAGTAAGATCCCGGTTAGAGGATCTAAACTTTTTGTTTTCCTGTGAAGTGCTGTGCCTGCCTGCAATATTGTGCTATAAACGGGGTGGATAAAATGTGATCATTTTTTAAAGTAAAAAAGAAAAACCAGTTTTTTATTCAAATTGGATTTTTTTATTTAAATTAAATCCAGATTTATTTTTTCAAAAATAAACCTATTTAAAATTAAATTTTGAAATTGACAAGTTATGTTAAAAGCTAAACATTTTATAATGTATTAAAATCATTTAAATTGAATGCAAAAATAAATATTCAGCCATACATGTTTGCTGCCAAGTTTTAAAGAGTTAAACCACTGAACTTGTGGAAGTCTCTGGCTAAGCACCTGGAACCAGAATCTGTCAAAAGGCTAAGTCAGCTTTTGACAGCAGTAGCCGCTTTCAGAAGATGCAAAGAGAATATTTTTTTCAGTTCAGTTTATTCCACTAGTTCAGTTCAATGACTAGTTCTTTCAAAGTAAAGAAACCAATTAGGAGTTGAAAGAGCGGGAAAGCCTGTTTTCCTCTTCCAATCTCTGGATACAGCCATGGTTTGAGAGGATGAGATCTACAGGTTCTAAAACTTTGAAGGGCATGGTGGCCAGAAACAATCAGTTCAGCTCACTAACTACAGATATTCTTTACTTTTTCTAAATAAATCAGTTTGTTTGAAAGTAAAAAGCTGTTTTGATCAACAGTTTGGTCAACTTTTATTTTCTTATGTATCCAGGGTAGTTTTATTCTTTTTTTTTAAAAAAATCTGTTTTTGTGCATTTTTAATGGAAGTTGACTTTCCATCCAAATGGAGCTTGGCACAAATCATAAGTACGAAATGAATCATCATCTACTAAATCAGAAATGCATAATTCATTTTTTTTCTAACATAAAAAAAGGAAAAGTTAAGAATCTGAATAAAGGTAAATTATGCCAGTGTTTCCCAAATGGTGGGTCCCAGCTCACCAGTGGGTCTTGGGAGGGATCCGCACATGGACACGCTCTCTGGGCAGCAGGCAGTGACATGGGGAACGGGTTCCAGGCAGCAGCGGCTCAGAGGAAGTGTCCAGAGCCAGCAAGCAGACAGTCAGCAATCACAATCTGGTCACAGGGGGACAGAGACTGGCTAGGGCTGCAGAAGGGGATGGGGCTGGAAAAGCGAGAACCAGAGGGCTGGAGGGAGTTGAGCAGGAGGCTTGGGCTGAGAAGGGAGGGGAGCAGGTGATTGCGGGGTTGAGAAGGGGAGGGGAGCAGGTATGGAGAGGTGGAAGAACAGGGACAACATTAGGTCCCCAAGAAAGACACATTGCAGTTGGTGGGTCATGAGTAAAATGTTTGGGGACCTCTCAGTTAAACCAAACAATTGTTTAAATCAGTGGTTCCCAAACTTGTTCTGCTGCTTGTGCAGGGAAAGCCCCTGGCGGGCCGGGCCGGTTTGTTTACCTGCCGCGTCCACAGGTTCGGCCAATTGCAGCTGCCAGTGGCCGCGGTTCGCTGCTCCAGGCCAGTGGGAGCTGCTGGAAGTGGCAGCCAGTACTTCCCTTGACCCACGCCGCTTCCAGCAGCTCCCATTGGCCTGGATCAGTGAACCGTGGCCACCAGGAGCCGCGATCGGTCAAACCTGCAGATGCGGCAGGTAAACAAACCGGCCTGGCCCGCAAGGGGCTTTCCCTGCACAAACGGTGGAACACGTGTGGGAACCACTGGTTTAAATAAAGGTGTATAGCTAGAACGTAGCCTCTTGCATATCAAACAGAAGCACCAAATTTAGTGCCAAGATTTAGGTGCAATTCAACGCATTTTAGAGATTACCAATCAATGCGAATCAACATTTCTTTAAGAAAATAACTAAGAAGCAGAAATGCAGAGCACGGTTAAAATGGACGTTTTAAATCAAGGTTTCCTGCTTGCTGATTTAAATCATAATTAAAATCAATCCCCCTGGCTATAAATAAAACCAAGGCAGCTCTTTTACTTCCAAATCCTGATCAGGGCTCAGGGCTTCATTGTGCTAGGTGCCATAGAGACAAATAACAAAGATGACACTCCCTTCCTCCAGGGAGCTCCCAGTCCACATGTTGGACAGTACGCAACAGGAGAGGGAAACTGACAAAGGCGGTGGAGGAGAGCGGCGTGGCCGGCGTAACACAAATCTCCACGTTCTAAGCCCTCTCTCTGTCCGTCTGCAATCCTGGTTGGCTCATTTCCTTCTCTGGCTTTTCCCAGATCATTTTTGCAGACGAATGCACCGAGGCCGAAGGGAGACACTGGCACATGAAGCACTTCTGCTGTTTTGAATGCGAAACGGTGCTGGGGGGGCAGAGGTACATCATGAAGGAAGGCAGGCCGTACTGCTGCAACTGCTTTGAGTCCTTGTATGCGGAGTTCTGCGACACCTGTGCACAACACATAGGTAAGGGCAAAATTCCCTGTGGGCTGTCAACAGGAGAGCGCACAAGGGGGGGGGGGGAATGAAGTCATGCAGCTTTTGATGTGGGTTCATTTAAGACGGTGATATAGTGCTTTATTGTGCTGTTGCTTTTATTTCATTGGTTTGGTAATATTTTGAGCGGAACACACCTGAGGCAACCTGTTGAAATGACTTTTACTTGAAAGGACATTTCTGGCACTGTTACTTGTTTCAATAAATCCTTCGGAAACCATTTGGCAGTGCAGGAGTCTGTATGGGACTTCAGTCAATACCGCCGCATTTCCGCTGTGCGAGGAAAATCTATGCACAGCTGCCGCCAGCCATGTCCCTGCCCTGCGGAAATAACTATAGATGCAAACATCTGACTTTTCCTGGAGAATCAAGAAAGGTAATTTATTTGTTTAAATGACTGCTTTTACAGGGAGGCAAAAGAGAGGCTGATCATATCCCCTTTTGTGCTAGGGAGGGTTTTTTGAAACAGGAAGAACATTGGAAAGCAGTCTCAGGAGATAATAAAACTACCAAAAGCAAAGATTTCACTGACTCATTTACTGTCCATTTTAACATTTTCTTTTAAATACTCTTGCACTTGTTGTAGCTGATCCTCCTCACTCCAGCTCTCAAAGGGGGCATATGGGTTAATGAGCTGTTCCAAGGGGAAATGTGTGTTCATTAGAAATCATTAACATTTCAATTTGCTTTTTTAATCCACAAATAGATGCGATATGCTCAGCAAAAAAAGAGTGAGAAAGAAAGAGAGAGAGAGAAAGAGAGAGAGGAAAAGAAAAAGAAAACTAACAACAACTGCAGACTTAATCTAGATTTCTGGTGCTGATATTTTGCTGCTCTAAAAATACATTTGTACACTGGGTGCTAGCTCATTTCATTCCTAAACACTGATACATTAACATTCCTTAAGCTAGTACCAATCACAATGGTTAACATGAGCTTGGCAGCTAATGTTACTACATTCTGGAATCTGCCTGGCTGTTTTGCTGTGCGTTGTAAAAAAAAAAAAAAATCTGTTTACACGGATGGATGCACAGACAGGCTTTTATTTGTACCCATAGGTAAGTGCACATTTTTATGCAGTACTGCACGGTGGGGGTGGGGAACCCTTTTTCTCACATGAAATGGCCCAACAGTCAACGGAGGAATAAAAATTTCAGCAAAGCACTTAAGGACATGCTTAACTTTGTCCTCCATCACGTCCCTCCTTAAAACTGATGTCTGCTGTGATGCCTTCAGAACACTCAACCCTGGAGAAGCAGCTGCTATGCTTATCACACTTGTCTCACTGTTACTTTGTGCTGTCCACCTGTCTGTCCCTTGTCTTCTACTGAGATTGTAAGCTCTCCAAGGGAGGGAATGTATTTTACCATAGGTTTGTGCAATGCCTGGCACAGCAGGGCTTGGGCCTCTAGGTGCTACCACAATACAAATTATTATTAATAATAATAATAATTAATGCAAACATGAGCTTAAGCGCCATATCAGTTAAAACTAAGCACGAGCTTAAGATCTTTGCAGAACTGGGGTGTATAGCAGGGCCTCTAAATGAGAAAGAAACCTCATGCTTCTCCTGGAAGTAACTTCAGGAGAGAGGATGCTATCTGGCTGAATAAAAAGCTGATGTTCTACCCACTGCTTTCTCTCCCTTTGGCATTCAAATGCAATATAAGTGGTTTGCTTGTTACACTGGAGAAAAGAGTTACACTGAAAACTGTTCTAGCTCGGAATAGAATGTGCTAATGGGTATATTATAATGGGTTAATGGGAAAATTTATATATATAAAATTAGTCAAATGTACTCTCTGTGTGCAAACTTGTGTTGCACACACATATAGTTGAGTTCTTCATAATGTTCTTTATGCCCTGAGCATTCTGTATATCATGCAGCCGTTACTAAGGTAATTACTTTTTCCCGAGAACTGCAATGTAACCAGACATATAAAAATATGAATTATAATTGTGTCTTCAGATGCTGTTTTCACCCCCCTGGAAAATATTTATATCTTTGACCAAAAAAAGGATTACCACGTATGTACTACACACATTCTTTGTCTGCCTCTCTTTGAGCCAGTCTGTTGTAATTTCTTTTGGTGTTAGGCTCTTCTGTTTATAAATACAGACTAACTGCTCTCCGCTTGCAGTACACATTTGGGTAGGGAGGGTTAATGAAAACACATTTTGAATCTTCCCCACAGGATTCCCAGGAGGTTGGAGTGACAATGTAATGACTGTGTTTCGGTTTAGTGGTTGTGTGGGTTAAGTGCTGACGGATAGACTGCCCTTTGCCCACTCTCCCATTGGCTACCCCATTTTTAAAAAACTGAATTTTGGTGTGGGGGAGTGGAGATACAGCACATTAGTCTGCAGTGAAGCCTTTAACACCAGTTAGTAAAGAGGATTTCAGGGAATACAAATGATTTAAAGCCAGCTTCCCATTGTGAGTACAAAGAAGAGCTAACCTGGCAGGGATAATTCTTGGGTAAATATGGTGGTGATCAATTGAAGTTACAGCTGGTGTAACCTATGACTGGTAAGCCTCGTGCGTCTGCTTGTTCAGAACAGATTCTCATTGTTAGGCCTACAATGAATTTAATTCCCTCAGTAAGCCAGGCAGGGCTGAGTGAAGGCAAACTTGATCCTCTGTATGGCTGCTACCTAATGGATTTGAGTATAAAGCAATCCAAGGTGATTGTTCATGTAGTCTCTTTACCTCTCCTCTTTAGAGAAGAGGCTAGAATAGTTAAAAGAAGTTTGGGTCTTAAAATCTACAGGGAATAGAGCAGTCAAGGGCAGGGATGGGTTTATATTTAGCTGCATCTCAAACCTGGGAAAGCAGCACAAATTCCTCTTCTGGGTTGTTGGTTTTTGTGGGTTTTTTTTAAGTAGCTAGTGGTTTTATTGCGTTGACTTCAACAACTTTGTGAAGAAACTTTCATGTTCCTACCATTTAAAATATGAAATAAGTATTTAAAATTCAATAACCCCTGACTCAGCTGTGCCACCGTTTCTAACGTTAAGTAAGTCCTTTGGTTAGGCCTTGAACCTGTGAAGACTTATACTTAACTTTACACAATTTAGTAGTCCCATTGAAGTTACCAAAGGATTGGGACCTATATGTGGATTATTTTTATGGACTTGCTCCTCAACATGAGGAAAGGTTGTAGAATCAGGGCCTTCTGTGTTTTCATTCTTGATTCATCTTTCATGAATTGTTAGAAAATGAAACCACTGAAATTTCTGGGGAGTAACTTCCAATTCATGACATAGCTCTTACACTTTCTATATGTTTTTCTCCCCCCCTCCCCCAAGGTATTGACCAGGGCCAGATGACTTATGATGGCCAACACTGGCATGCTACAGAAACCTGTTTTTGCTGTGCTCAGTGCAAGAAATCCCTACTTGGTCGACCTTTCCTACCAAAACAAGGGCAGATATTCTGTTCGAGGGCATGCAGCGTGGGCGATGATCCTAACGGCTCGGATTCGTCAGATTCGGCATTTCAGAACGCAAGAGCAAAGGAGTCCCGCCGCAGTGCCAAAATTGGCAAGAACAAAGGGAAAGTGGAGGAAAACATGTTAAATCAGTGCAGTCAACTGCAAGTGACCTCAAATAGACTTTCTGCAGATGTGGACCCACTGTCGCTACAGATGGATTTGCTGAGTTTGTCTAGTCAGACTCCTAGCCTAAACAGAGAGCACATATGGAGGAGTAGAGATGAACTCTATCACTATGGAAATCAAATGGAGCAAAGTCAATCCCAAAGCCCCTTGCAACTTCTCAGCCAGTGTAATATAAGGACTTCCTATAACCCAGGACAGGTCCCAGGCACTCAACCAGATTTATGGGCCAAACATTTCAGCAATCCAAAGAGAAGTTCATCTATAGCAATGAAGGGGCATAGTGGAAGCTTCATCCAGGAGTGCAGAGAAGATTATTACTCAGGAAGGCTTAGGTCACAAGAAAGCTACAGCGATATGTCTAACCAGAGTTTTAATGAAACCAGAGGAAGCATCAAAGTTCCAGAATATGATGAAGAGGAAGAAGGCGGGATGTCTACCCAACAGTGTCGAACAAGGCATCCAATCAATGCACTTAAATTCACTGAGGCCCTAACACCCACCGAGCAAACACCACGGGGCTCAATGGAGTCCCTCGCCCTTTCAAATGCCACAGGTAAGACACTACCAGCTAGCACAATGTTCTGTTGTTAATCCTGCAGCCAGACAGAAAGGTAGGTGAATCCACCTATTAAAACAAAATTATGGTTTGCTGTGTGGAGGTAGAATTGCAGAGCTCTGCAGCAGCATAGGGAATGCATGTGGGTGATGATGAAAAGGTAGGGATGCCTCCAGGGTTTGACAATTGTAATAGATTTTTGCAATGCAAAAATCAGAGTCTGAAGCCCTGTGGCTGTGTGGTGGAGCCAAGCAGCAGCAGAGCCGGTGATTTGCTTTTGAATCCAGAGGGCACCTCCATGGTTAACTTTGTTTTCCGATTTGACTGTCCGTTGTGCTAGGTATACATACACATAAAATCCCTAAATAACTGGATCAAACATAAGAACATAAGAACGGCCAGATTGGGTCAGACCAAAGGTCCATCCAGCCCAGCGTCCTGTCTTCCTATAGTGGCCAATGCCAGGTGCCCCAGAGGGAATGAACAGAACAGTTAATCATAACGTGATCCATTCCCTGTCACCCATTCCCAGCTTCTGGCAATCAGAGGCTAGGGACACCATCCCTGCCCCTCCTGGCTAATAGCCATTGATGGACCTATCCTCCATGAATTTATCTAGTTCTTTTTTGAACCCTGTTATAGTCTTGGCCTTCACAACATCCTTTGGCAAGAAGTTCTACAGATTGACTGTGCGTTGTGTGAAAAAAATACTTTCTTTTGTTTGTTTTAAAGCTGATGCCTATTAATTTCATTTGGTGGCTCCTAGTTCATGTGTTATGAGAAGAAGTAAATAACACTTCCTTATTTACTTTCTCCACACCAGTTATGGTTTTATAGACCTCTGTCATATCCCCCCTTAGTCGTCTCTTTTCCAAGCTGAAAAGTCCAAGTCTTACTAATCTCTCCTCATATGGAAGCTGTTCCATACCCCTCATCATTTTTGTTGCCCTTTTCTGAGTCTTTTCCAAGTCCAATATACCTTTTTTTGAGATGAGGCGACCACATCTTCACGCAGTATTCAAAGTGTGGGTGCACCATGGATTTATATAGAGGCAATATGATATTTTCTGTCTTATAAGCTATCCCTTTTCTAATGATTCCCAAAATCCTGTTTGCTTTTTTGACTGCCGCTGCACATTGAGTGGATGTTTTCAGAGAACTATCCACAATGACTCCAAGATCTCTTTCTTGAGTGGTCACAGCTAATTTAGACCCCAACATTGTATATGTATAGTTGGGATTATGTTTTCCAATGTGCATTACTTTGCTTTATCAACATTGAATTTCATCTGCCATTTTGTTGCCCAGTCACCCAGTTTTGTGAGATCCTTTTGTAGCTCTTTGCAGTCTGCCTGAGCCTTAACTATATTAAATAGTTTTGTATCATCTGCAAATTTTGCCACCTCACTGTTTACCCCCTTTTCCAGATCATTTATGAATATGTTGAATCGGACTGGTCCCAGAACACACCCCTGGGGACACCACTATTTACCTCTCTCCCTTCTGGGAACCGACCATTTATTCCTACCCTTTGTTTCCTATCTTTTAACCAGTTACTGATCCATGAGAGGACCTTCCCTCTTATCCCATGACAGCTTACTTTGCTTAAGAGAAGAAGTTACACACTCCTCACCGGTTCAGCTTCATTCAGAAATCACTCTTCCCTCTCACTCCATTAACCGCCCTCCCTTTTGACTCAGCCCCTTCGCAGAACCCTTGAGGATATGGCAAGCTCTGCAGTGTGCCCTGAAGGTCAGTAGGCTTGAGTGCTGTCAGACCTAGATGGGGAAACAAGTTCAAGAGACCAGCCTGCCGCCATGTCTCTCTCCCATGGGGGCCAGTGGCCAGAGCATCTTAGCTGATCTCATGCACCATGCGTCTATTTGAGAGATGTCTTCAGAATGTAAATGCGAGTTGATCAGGACTGGGACAGAAGGGCATGGTGGAGGACAAGTGAGGTACATGCCCTATTGTGTCTACAGAATAGCAAAGAGAGGAAAGAAGACAGCTTGTGCTCCTCTTCTGGTCTAGCTCTACAGAAGCATAGATACCGAGCAGAGATCAGAGTGAGAACACAGTATGTGACAGCCAGCAGTACAACCTCCCTGGAACCGAGAAAGTACCGTATAGTCTGTAAAACAAGGGTGCATGCAAGTAATGGAGTGTCTGCTTTAACTGTGGAAATCCCAGAATTTGCAGGTTTAATAAGACAGTCGAGCATTGCAAGACCTTGAATTCACCTCACTTTGATTTCTCTTGTTTACTAAATATAATTATTTTGGGGTGCGGGATGGGGGGGGCTTTTAGTGTATTTCAAAACAAACCCATTGCTGCTCTTTAATCCTTCCTTTAAAAGAGGGAAAATCATTAATGCCAGCTGCTGGAGAAGAGATGGATTTTAGCCTCAAGAGCCCAAGGAGCTCTCCTAAGCAACAGCTGGGGGCAAAAATTATTTCAAAATACTTTGAAATATAACCCATGACAGGCCCACAATAAGCCCCCTTTTGTGTAGTGTTTTTTTAAGTAGAACATTATGGTGCTTAGTGGTTTACTAGTCTTTCCTTTTTATATACACCACTCTTTCCCCTCCTGTCTTTTCATTGTATTGTAATAACTAGTCACAAAAACAGAGATGATGCTGGCTTCCCATGACTGTAAATGTATCTAAATGAAATATTCAGTATTCGCTTGGTCTGACTACATTTGCTTTTCATTCCTTGGCCCAGCAAAGCGTGTGTGTGGAATAAGCCTGTTGGGGCTTAGGAGATATAACACATTAGTCTGCAAACAGGCTTTATGTTTGATTCAGACCCCAGTGCAATGGAGTTTTTCTTTAGTCGACAGTAGTTTACGTTATCAGATGACCATGCTAATCTGGCACAGCTAACCGCCTTTCCTCAGGAGTCCCTAAAGCATGAAACCTCCTTGAAAAGAAAATACCAAGTATAGTTTGTTAGCCACAGATATTTACTTTGCTTTTTCTTTCCTCTCCCTCCCCCTATTCCCCTTCGCTTCTCCCCCCCCCCCCCAAGGGCTTTTTTCTTTTCGGCCAAGCTTTGTTTGGATTCAGCCATGTACAGTCCCCTCCCCCCTGAAAATCTGATCTACCTCTCATGCTTTCACCTCCTAACTAGCTGCCTAGAAACGGTTCAGAGTCCAGTTGCATGGGCTGGTATTGTTGTTCTTTGCAAGGTGCTGGCAGTATGCTTGGCACTGTGTGAATGGATGCGAGGCCCTGTCCAGCCCTTGAGAGCTCAGAGCATACCAACCCCGCTCAGGAAATGCAATAGGGACAAGTCTGTAGGTGTCTCTGAAGCCCCTTTGTAGCATCCGGCTTTAAGAGCGGAGAGGGGTTAGTGGAGACTGAGTGAATTTTAGAAGGGTTATGAATTTCCTCAGCCTGAAATGACAGGACTCTTTTGTTACTCCGGTGCCCCCAGGACAAGTTTATGGGTTCTGGTGTGTTTGTCTTGGAAGTGTGCCAGCACCCTACCTGGAGTTGAAATAATCTGTTTCCGGCCATATCCTCGCTCAACTTCCATAAATTAAGTTCAGAATAGGACATAAGAAGAAGGCGGTCTTCCCGCCCTATATACAGTTCCAAAAGGGAATCTGAAATTGGGGACAGAGAAGGCAAAATAAATCACTTTCAGAAATCAGTGTAAGCATGAGTGTAGGTGAAAGCAATCTGAGAGAGCCTCAGACCCACACCCTTCATACTCCCGATATGGAAACTTTGTTAGCATAAATAAACTTGAGCCGCACTGAGGTCTGTTGCTGGATTTGCAGCATGCAAGCAATGTACAGCTATTTAAATAATGATTTTGTAGTTTGGCGCTCACATGTAACAAGTTATCTGGCACAGGTCAACAGGCAATTTTAAAAAAGGGTTTTAATTATTACGATGCAAAATATCTCTATATTTAATCTTAGGACATCCCTTTTTAAAGCATTATGGGGAGGTTTTCAATGGCACTCAACTCCCGGTTGTACCTTTGAAAATCTGCCCTTAAAATCAAACTGTCCTTCCAAACACTTGCTCTATTAATGTATATTAATTAATCTGTTCCTTCCTGCTTAGTTTTCTCTACTGGAGAAGTAGCTCAGAATGCTGAGGCTTGCTTTGAAGGTGTCAAACAAGTACTTATGAAATCCAGATGATGATCATAGTTTTCAATGGTAATTTGTATTACAATGGTGCCTAGAGACCCCGTCTGAGATCAGGGCTCCATTGTGCTAGGCACAGAACAAATAGAATAAGAGGCAATCCCGGCCCCAAATTGTTCACTATCTGAAGAGACAAGGCTGACTTGTCTTTTCCCTGGGAGAAGAAAGAAAGGATTATTATTCCCATTTAATAAATAGCCAACTCAGGCACAGAGAGTTTAAGTGACTTGCCCAAGGTCATGCAGGAGATAGGTAGCAGAGATGGGAATTGAAGCCAGCTAGGCTATTTTCAGTAGAGTTGTGGAAGAGAAAACAAAGTACTTCACGTGCTACCTTGTTTAGCTGCCCTCTCCACTCAGATGCAGGGCTCCTTCCTCCCACCCACTCTTATCGCTGCTGTTGCTCAGCCCGTGACCCAATGTGCAGCTCAGACATGGTGTTTTGCTTTTCGTGATGGCTCAGCCTGGCTTTTGGAAAGCACTCAGTACAGACCCCCTGCAAAGGAAACGCCACAGTAAATATGTCACAAATCAGAAACAGCCTACGGTGCCTCTTGCTCCGGAGCATTCCTTGACACATCGCTAAACTGCAGGTCTCCTAAATGAAGCAAAGTAAACACACAGGGTCACTCTATCCATGCGATTTGCGACTCCCACCAAGAAAGCTCGAGTGCGTTTTTTTTGCAAAACGCTCCAGCGTTTCCCTTTGTACTAAAACACTGAGAAAGTCCCTTTAAAATTCTCTCTCCACACAGTTGCTCCACCTTGTAAAATACACTGTGTGGAGTGATTCATTCTGAATCTGTCCAATATTTTTATGACATCACTGAAAACATTTATTTTATATAGAGCTGAAGGGCAAACAGTCTCTGACCTGCACAGCACATGTTACAATCTGACTGACTCCATCCTGGCAGGAAATTCTGCTGTGATGTTTCTATTACAGCTCAGCCAGTAATTAGCTGGAGGTGCCAGGGAAAGCAGATAACAAACCAGGTGTGTGGCTAAAGTCCATTTTCTATGGGTAAAAAGCTACCTGTGTCTTCCACCTGTGAAAAGTTATTGTGACTGTTATATCTGCATTGCTGTCAATAGTACCTAGACACCCCAACTGAGATCTAGGTGCTGTACAAACACACACAGGAAGAACCCCCCCTCCAAGGGTTATTGTCTAATTAAATGACAGACAAAGGTTAGAAAAACAAAGTAGCATTGTGCCCATTATACACAATGGGTAGAAAGCTGGCTAGATTGTCGGGCTCAACGGGTAGTGATCAATGGCTCCATGTCTAGTTGGCAGCCGGTATCAAGTGGAGTGCCCCAAGGGTCGGTCCTGGGGCCGGTTTTGTTCAATATCTTCATAAATGATCTGGAGGATGGTGTGGATTGCACTCTCAGCAAATTTGCGGATGATACTAAACTGGGAGGAGTGGTAGATATGCTGGAGGGGAGGGATAGGATACAGAAGGACCTAGACAAATTGGAGGATTGGGCCAAAAGAAATCTGATGAGGTTCAATAAGGATAAGTGCAGGGTCCTGCACTTAGGACGGAAGAACCCAATGCACAGCTACAGACTAGGGACCGAATGGCTAGGCAGCAGTTCTGCGGAAAAGGACCTAGGGGTGACAGTGGACGAGAAGCTGGATATGAGTCAGCAGTGTGCCCTTGTTGCCAAGAAGGCCAATGGCATTTTGGGATGTATAAGTAGGGGCATAGCGAGCAGATCGAGGGACGTGATCGTTCCCCTCTATTCGACATTGGTGAGGCCTCATCTGGAGTACTGTGTCCAGTTTTGGGCCCCACACTTCAAGAAGGATGTGGATAAATTGGAGAGAGTCCAGCGAAGGGCAACAAAAATGATTAGGGGACTGGAACACATGAGTTATGAGGAGAGGCTGAGGGAGCTGGGATTGTTTAGCCTGCAGAAGAGAAGAATGAGGGGGGATTTGATAGCTGCTTTCAACTACCTGAAAGGGGGTTCCAAAGAGGATGGCTCGAGACTGTTCTCAATGGTAGCAGATGACAGAATGAGGAGTAATGGTCTCAAGTTGCAGTGGGGGAGGTTTAGATTGGATATTAGGAAAAACTTTTTCACTAAGAGGGTGGTGAAACACTGGAATGCGTTACCTAGGGAGGTGGTAGAATCTCCTTCCTTAGAGGTTTTTAAGGTCAGGCTTGACAAAGCCCTGGCTGGGATGATTTAACTGGGAATTGGTCCTGCTTCGAGCAGGGGGTTGGACTAGATGACCTTCTGGGGTCCCTTCCAACCCTGATATTCTATGATTCTATGATTCTATACAGATGGAAAATGCAGGCACAGAGAGATTCAGCAAAGCACATGAGTAATCCCATTTAAGTCAACAGGGTCCTCCTGACAAACTTTGAGATACAAACACACGCGTAAGTGCTTTGCCCAAGAAGGCTCTTCTAAATAACTTGCCTGAGGTCACACAGGAATGTTGAGGCACGGGTGGGAATTGAGCACAGATCTCCTGAGTCTCAGTCCAGTGCCTGGGCATCAAGCGGATCTTCCTTTCCTCATGGTCCTACCTAGTAAATGGTTGCACCGGATGGACAATAAGCACTGGATAAGTGTGCCCCACTGGTGACTTTGTAAGCCGGATTTTACACCCATGAGAATGGCATGAAATCCTGTGGGATTCTTTCTAAGCAGATTCTAGTTAAACCCTTTAGAGCCAATTCCTAATGGGATAGTTAAGTAACACTAATGTTAAGAGAAAACCTACTGACCACTCACCCTGAGTGTCTAGACGTTCTCTGTCGTCACACTGTGTATACTAATATCTTGAGATTCAGCTAGACCACTGAATTTTCAGTGCTAGCCATAACTCTGCATATCCTTTCTGTTTGTGCATTTAAATTAGGTCCCTAGCGCTCTGTTTTCCCCTAGCTGGGCATGTCTAATCTCCATTAACAATTATGGGACGTAACCACACACACCAGCTAAGGAAAATAGACTCCTAATTTTAGGCAACTCATTTCCCTTTCATTTTTTAATTGTGATTTGTTTAAATGTTTCCTTGGCCTCAGTATCAATCGTAATCTATGAGACAATCTGAATTGCTATGGTGCCTTCATTGAGATTAGACTAATCTGTCTAAATGTATGAGAAACAGAATCGGACGTAGGGGCAGGAGAAGAAATACATTAGTTTTCCAATGCAGCCTGGAGCCAGCCTGGTCTCAGTGGAGCTCTATGAGAAAGTCAGAGAGCATCCTCCTACTGAGATCAGATGGGCAACTTTACAGAAGTCCCACTCCCAACAGAGGTTCATAAGAGAACCTAATTGGCAGGTCCAACATTTGGCCTCCAAAAGAGAGTGCCGCAACATTCTTAAATTCCCAGCTGTGCCATCTTTCTAGCCTCTTTGCTGGCTTTACTCTTGTGAACAGACAGGGTGCTGAAATATTAAAACATTTGTGCTTTCGAGTTCTTCAGAGAACTTCATGGAACTCTTCATTTTCAGTTATTTGTTGGCCAACAAGAATGGAGCCACTAGGGGGAGTATATCAGCATTTTAGCATTCTCACAGCTGCAATTCCAGTAAACTCAGCATTCCGAGTTGCTCTGCGATGGGTCACCCAGTTTAGAAGCTGAGATGTTAATAGATTTGCAGCTCACTCTTTGAAGGGCAGCTACTTTTCCCCTGCCTATCATATTCAGTTTCCTTTGGCCAGCCAACTTTGGGAATCTCCATTAAATGGAAGTTACCAACATCACAAAATTAGCAACAGTAGATTCTACCATTGTAAAAAGGTTTACACCAAAGCCTCTGTCTCATTCATTAAACTGGCAGGATGCTGGTGTTCTGGCGTTTGTGATCCTTATCTCATGAGAACGAGCTGATCCTGCCAGAGATTAAGCACAACCTGGAAGGCGTTCAGTCCCTTATTGAATTGATCTTGAGCCCAATAGTTGTCTTGTTGCTATTGTCATGTTAATTCCAATGGGTGTTTCATAACCTTGTCAAAGTTGATGCAAAGCGTTGCACATACTTAGCGACCAAATTATAAATAAAAGCTTCTCTCTGCTGATTCCGAACAATGGTTTTAGCAAAACACCAGTCGGTCTAAGAGCCCCCTTTAAGAAGTACTGGCAAGCAAAATTTCAATGTCAAATAACAGTCTCTTTGTTTGCAGACAACTTGGGGAGGTATCAGAGGTCAGGCCCACATTGAATGATGACACTGTTGGAGTGCTCAAAAGGAGAAACAAATTTTAACCAGAAAACCAGCTCAATGTAGGTTAACAACATAGAGTCAAATCCTGCCCTCATTTGACATAGGTGGAAATCTGGAGTAACTACTCTGAAGTCAGTGGGATTCCATGGGGTGTCAATCAGGGCAGAATTGGGTTTAACAGGTATAGGGCAGGTATCTACTGGAGTTATTTATATCACGAAACACCTAGAGACCCCAATTAGGTTCTTCTAAAAACTGACCAACCAGGTATAAAAGGTAGTCTCTGCCCAAAAGAATTTCCAGTCTAAGGTTGCAGGCTGGTGGAAGAGACAGACAAATGGGCGTTAGCAGAGTAAAGACGGTGGCCGTAAAATGAACGCGGTATGCATAAAAGAAGGCTGCAGTGTCTAACAAAGACCCAGTTCTGGAATTAAAGTGGAAATTCCAGCTGAGCTTTATAGCAACTCAGACCGCCTGTAAACAGAGAGGGAGAGAATTACCATCTCTGCTCCCCTCAAGTATGTTCTGCAAACTATAGCTTCACGTGCAAAAAGGGAAGAGAGGGATGTGAGACCATCACAATAGAAGTTGTTTCATGCTGGCATTGAAGCTCAGGATCTTTTACGACGGAAAAACCTTTTCAAAAAGGTCATCTCCCTGTGCCAAGTCAGCCATATTTGGCAAGACTCGACCACTGTCATAGGAAGCTCAGAAAATAGTGTCTCACCCCAACTGAGCAGCTCTGTTCCCAGCCTTTCATGGCAGCGTCCAAGCCCATCTGCCTCCCTGCATCGGACAAAGAATCAGAAGCGAAGGGGTGGAGAGAGTCTGTCAGTGTACGGAGTGGGACGACAGTGGCAGTAAGACTGACCTGGCGGGCTCTTTGCCTTCAATCTGTTTCCCTTTCTTCCTCCAGGTGAGGAGGGGATTCAAAGCGGAAAGCCCTGCTTGCAGTTCAGACATACTTGCAATACCTGGGGGCCCAAACTAGCCTCTCCCTTTTCTTTGTTGCTGTAAAGGTAGATGAAAGATCGTGGGTGGGGGTTTCCAAAAACCCACTGAAGTCCCTGGAAGCTGGGGAGCTCAGAGTGGCCAGTGCTGAGCACTGCTGAAAATCCCACTCCTCATGTATTCTTTTCTCTTCCCCTCCCGCCCCCATTGAAGATGCGGATGTTTGTGACAGGGCGGTGGATGAAAAGACAGTGTGTTGTACCATCCAATACATAGCTAGTCAGCACACCGCTCCCAATTCCACTGAGCTGTCGCTGTCTTTTTCACTGGTAGGGAGACGTCTCCCAGCTCTTCAGCCATCCCCTTCCCTTCCAGCCCTGGAAAATGGAACATTTCTTTCAAGTCACTAGGGCAACAGCACTTAGCAGACTTGTTGCAACTTCAAAATATAGAGAGAGAGACCCTTGAATTTCCCAGGCAAACAGGCAAAGCCTGAGAGTCTCCTTCTGACAAGGACAATATCAAGGTGTATTAACTCTGATTAGTACACTCTGTGCACTCTTTTGTTTTTCATTCCTTCGTTCCCCTGGAAGTTTGGCCTGCAGTCTGTGCGTATATTGAGATGCTCCTGCCTTGCGTGAGTATATGCTAGTTTGCTGTTGCTGGATCTCCGGTGGTAAACACTAGGCTGCTGGCATGGACTTTTATTTTAGACAAAGGCACGGAGGCATATGCTTTGCAAAACAAAACGAGACCTGAAATGGACCCTTTGAAACCCGTTTTGTGGCAAGAAAATAATTGTACATCAAATAGTTGTGCTTCCCTGACCCATCAGCGACCCTTCCAAACCCAGAGTGTTGTGTTCTACAAGATGGAATCCTGTTGGTTTTCTGGAGAGTCGTAAAATCCAACGTTAGCCACTTGGAGGGCTCTGCTGACGCTTTCTCTAATGTGTGGTGCTCCCTTGTTTGCTCACACGTTCTCAGCTGTTGCTTGCCCTGTAACAGTGTTCATCTTTCTTACCTGCAAATCAGTTGTTGGGAGAAAAACTGGAATTAGTCCCCAAAATGATGCATTGAAATGATACCAGCCCCTTCCTCATGCAAATCTAAGAGTTTTGACAGCTTTCTTTCCTATGGAAAACTCCTCCACTGCAAAGCAGGCAGACAAAAGGAGCAGCAGAAGGATTCTGCAAGAAGGGGGCTGTCTTTTCTGGCTGCAGGCAAAACAGAGGGAGGAATGGGGGGGAGTCCTGTTTGCAGAATGACTGGTGTAGAAACCTCCCCTGATTATCTCACTGAGTACCCCAAAGACTGAGGCTTCACTAATGAGGCATGGCGGATGAGGTGGTTAAACTAGGCACACTGCAGTAATCATTTCCAGTCAAATCTCTCACCCAGATGATATTGGCATAGTGGCTGTTTTCAGTGCGCTGGGTGTCTGAGCTGTTTGTGACAAGAAACGTATCCTGAAATCGTTAGAAAATCTTCATGATTTACAGTGCACCAGGCTGCACAGCGAAGTGTCAGAATCGTGAATGGCTTGGCAGGCACTTCGCTTGTCTCTGAATTACAAGGTTCCTTGCCTTTCTCTCCCAGCCTTGTTTACGTTTAGCTTTTTCCAGTGGTTATATAACTGTTCCCTTTTATTTCTGCAAATCCCAGGGTCGAAGTGGAGTGAAGCTGTGCTATAAACAAGTCACTGACAGTACTGCTCCTCTTTCTCTTAAGTTCCTTTCAATTCCTGCGGTGGAATTTAAAATCAAGCCCATTTCATGGGCTGTGGGTTCTTAGGAAAGTGCCTACCTAGCACTACAGAGGCAGCCAGAATCCAACAGCTTCGGGGGCACTTGGGGGAGGGAAGGTTAGAAGTGAAAGTGTTCGGATCTGTTCTGCCTGCGTACGCTGCAGTTAAACAAAGCCAATTCAGGAGACGCTGATTTTGGAAACGTACACTCAGCTTTACACATTTAATACGCTTCAGACCTCAGTTATTATGCTACACAGAGGACTTGCTTTCCATTCCCTGTGGTGAGTGTAAGGAAATGGAGTGGCAGTGAATTGCTGTATTCACAAGTGGTATAATAAACTAATCAAGCATTATTGAAACCTCCTTTCTGCCCAGTTCTGCAAAGCATCAAGCATGCGCTTAAGACCAGTTGCTGTCAATGAGACAGCATGAGGGTGGGATTTAAGTTGCAGTTGGGCAAAAATGTTCACAGAGAAACCCTAAAACCATTGCAAAACCTACCTCGTGTCTTGTGCATCATCACAAGGTTCACAAGTCTTTTAGGGGAACTTGAGCTTGGTCTAGAGTGACCTCCAGATGCTGTGTGCATTCATCTAAAGTCTGGTTTTCCATGGCCCAGCATGGACACTGGTCATTGTTATTGGTTTTGACTGAAGCCCTGCCTACGTCCGAGACATTTGAACCCGTGTAACTGTGCATGGCTGTCCATCGTACCCGATAATGGTGTCGCGGCAGCTCATGTGTTTTCTTGTGGCTGTACAGCCAATCTGTGAGGAGCAAGGTCACGAACAGATGTGACATCGGAAGTTAAAGCCTCTCCTTGAAGACTTGACATGACACTTGGCTCTTTTTAAATTGTTTTGTGCATCTGTCTTTCTCCAAGTGTTTACAGCTTTTATCGCTAGTTGCTCTCCATTCAGGTCTGTCCTTGGCTGGGCCTTCGAAGTTACCAATATGCAGCATGAGCTGAGATTCTCCTTGAAGCATTTACGTTGCCCGCCCTTTCTGTGCTTTCAAGTGTAACTATGTCAGTGCAGTCACATCACTGCAAACCCTTAATGTAGATTCACTGCACTGACATCAAACGGGGTTTGTACAAAAGCAGCTTAATCTGATGTTACGCAAGGATGCTGTTACAAGGCGTGAGCCTCATTTGATGTTTGTGCAGTGTAACTACATTAGGGGGAGTGTACTCCTGTAACCGTATAGTTGTTGACTGGAAATAGTGTTGCTTAAGATCAATTGCTGTCAATGAGACAGCAGGAAGGTAGGTAGATTTCTCAAATGTAGATGGGGTCAGTCGTGCTTTGAGGCTTTCGTGTTTGTTTGGAATTGGAAACTCAGAGGGTGTGCTGAGATATTTGCAGTCCCCCATAATTCTAGCCTTTAATGTATGGTGTCTTGATGAGGCAGGTGCTTTCATTCAACAATTTGACATGAATCAGCAAAACAAGATGCTTGGCCTTTTGCACTGTGCCACACTCTGGTAGCACCAGGGAGCCATCTACCTTCAGCCAAGTCACACGGCAGTAGGCTTGGCAAGGCTATACAGTTGTTCCAGTTCCTCACATTGAGGCTTTGAAGCGTCATCAGGAGATGGTGATTTAATCCCAATCAAAACGGACATTTCAGAAGGTCCTGCAGATGTGAGGGGAAATGGGAAACTATATCTGTACAATAAAAACGTCCTCAAGCCATGGGCTAGCGTAAGTTTTCTGCTCGCCTGGATAGTCTGGTGAAACAGATTCTCAAATTTCTTTAATAGAAAAATATCCTTTGCATGGCAGGGTCCCTCTCTCTTTCTTCCAGGGTAACATTTCACTTGATCAAATTATGAACTGTGTTCCCAGACAAAACACATCATTAAGCTGGAGCGAAGGGGGCTGTAAATAAATATCAGTAATTTAAGGGCATCACCCCGGATTTTGTAGTCGTAATTAAAAAACAAATGCCTGAAAAAAGAGAAAATGGAAAGTTAATGGTACATTCATCTATATTATGGAAACACAGCACTACTTAAATATTACCCTCATGTCTCCTCATTCCTCCATGGAGGGTCAATACACATCTGAGACCATAATCACGACTAATATGAAACCCCACTACTGCTGGATACCTCGGCAACTGAGAACGTCTCAAACCCTGCAGACATGTGTATTACATTTGTTGCTGCTGACACCTTGAACCGAGGCCATTGTGGTTTATAAGGCAAAGCATAGACAGCCTAGCTGCAAAGTCCCATTAGTTGTAAAAGCTCCAAGGCAACGGGGAGCCCAGTCCTTGTGCACAGTAATGAGTTAAAATGGGTGACACCTGGTTAGAACCCACTTACTGGCACTTGGTCGATCAAGCAGGAGATACGACACTTAAGCAGAGCCGTTATTACCATTCATTATTGTTAAAGTAAAGCCGTTATCCTGCAAAAAAGCCTTTTGCATGGGCCCAACTCCATGCACTGTGACTAATATCTTAGGAGATATCCCAATAAAGTACCTTTTGGCCCAAAGCACTTTACAAATGATATACATATGATGCCCTTCACTGCAGCTGCGCCTGGAGAGGTGGGTACCTTCAGCCAGCATGCGGCGTGAGACTGGGTGCAAGAGAAGGATGGTACAGGACACCAGGGCAAATCCGTCGTCTTCCTGAATGCATGATGGATTTTCTAATGTTTGGCCAGAGCAATCAGGACATTTGAGCCAATATAAACCTAGCTTCTTGGAGACTTTTAGAAATCGTAGCCCTATTGAAATCAATGGCAAACTGACGTCAGTGGGGACAGCCCTGGTGTTTGGATCACTAAGTCATCTCCTGTAGCTCACCCTCAAAGTTCCACTTGCATTTTAGGTGCTTTAGACATTCCACAGCCTGTGGTTGTGAATAGCCTAGAACACACGTCCTTGCTTTGCTCACTTTCAGAGTCCACAGTGTTCCTGATATCTGCGTCAGTGCCATTGATTAATGAGCTAATTTTCTACTGCAGCAATCTCAGACCAGTGAAACGTGCTCCTCGTTGCCAAGGTCAACAAGATTAAAACAAATTTGGAGTCTCTAGGCCAAGTTATTTTTTGACAGATTAGGAGGCAAAAGTTAGGGGAAATCTTCTAAAGTGAAGCCCACCTCTTTTTTTTTTTTTTGGACCCCCTCATATTCCACGGACACCCTTCTCCAGTTTGCTTCAAGCTTGGTAGGAAAAAAAAATTATGCTGGCATGAGATAGTCTTTGTGAAGTTTCAAGTGGATTTGGTTTAGTTTTTGCAAAGTTATTTTGAGTCAAGTTAAGCCAGATAATGAAAAGCTGGCTTCCCCCTTAGCTATGGCGGGCCTAACCTCACTCCACGGGTATGGTCAGAGTAGCTTTATGATGATATGCAGCTGCTGGACAGCTGACTTACTTCCTGTTTGCTTTGGAGTGTCTTCCCTCCGGGAACAGCGCTGGGGGCTTCTCAGAGTGTGTGCAGTAGCGTACCCTGCAGTTGTTCAGCAGTGATTACAGTAGATGTTCTCAGAACTAGGTTCAGGCTGGAACCAACAATTCCCCCACTCTTCTAAATCTTGATGTATGTTTAATAATGAGGCTCCATGGGTGAAGAGCCCCAAAATCCCATGGGCCTAAGAAGTGCTGCTTAAACCCCACTCTTGGATAACGCTGCATCACTTGCCCTGTATTCCGAAATCGTTTTCCTGTGTGACTTCCAGTTCTCAAGAAAAATAGCTGTGTGTGTGTTGTGAGTGGGGAAGAGTCTGGAAGGCACTGAGCACAATTAAAGATCTAGGCCCAGATCCACTGAAATTACTGGAAGTTGGGAGCCTAAATACCTTTGTGGATCTGAGCAGTACAGCCTAGATCTCAAGTCTGTCACACCGTTTTACATTAGTATATCTCCATTCATGTCAGTGAGGACACACTCACATAATGGTTACACACCCCGTGTAATGGAGTGGACACTCAGGCTCCTGTTTCCTCAACTGCACCTTATTCAGTGAACGCAATTTATATTAAAATGTACTAGGAATCCAATTGGGAGAGAGACAATTCTGGAGCGAGCAGGAGCCCCTGGTATAAACATGGCCCCTGGTACAAATCAGAGCAACCCAAAGGCTGCTCTAATTTACACCTGGCTGCCCATGGCCCCAAGGCATTACTCTGGCAGCTGGAATTAGCCAGACTGCAGAGGCACTCCTGACACACCCTCTTTTCCCAGCCATCTCCCCAGTGCCCATCTGCTGCGATGGGGCACGGCTTAGAACTACATCAGCTCAACAGTAGCTGAGGGTTCCCTATATGCTGAGGAACTGGTTAAAGTGGCACCTTGCACCTCTGGGGCCTGTAGCGGTTACTAGGCATATAACTATCCCAGTACTGGGCCCTGTTAGAACCTGCCACTTTCAAACTGAGCTCAAAGGTACGTTGAGGCAATGTGGATAAACGTCACGTATAAACCACAAGCTTCCACAGCCACCTTGTTAACCATGAGTTGACTGCAATACAAATGACCAACGGTAATGTCAAAAGGCTTCAAATCACGCAGTAGTTCTGTTGCACAATGGGTTGAGCCAGGGGATCTGCTGTTGACTACTACTGTAGCTGTGGTTAACCATTTGTGACTGTGTCACACACACACACACACACACATATATACACACACACATTGTCTCAGGGCCAGATTTCCATAGGGATTAGGCACCTAAAGATGTCGATGTAGGCACTTTTCTGCATCATTAGATGCCTAAATAGCTTATCTGCTTAACATCCCATTGAGTTTCCTTTCGCATTTCTCTAGAGCCTTTATTGGAGAACCTCAAAGCACCTTAAAGGCCAACTCCAACCTGCCCCTTCCACGCCCCCCGCCTTCCTCGGTCATAGAGGTTCCTACGGTAGCAGTGCTGTTCGGGAGCAAAGATCATGAAGCAGATGCACAGTGTGTACAAGACATGTCACTTGTCCCAAACTTTTCCTGTGAGGAGATGGGAGGGAGAAAGCATGGGAGAAATTTGGTTGCAGGAGTTCTGGGGGTCTTTAGCTTTTGAAAATTGGTCCTATTTTTAACTGTGTAATTTATATAGAAAGTCTTATATAGGCCCAGTGTATTGGTGAGTCCATCAGAGAGGAGAGGGCCTTTCTCTTTGGCAGACGTTTAACTTTTGCTTGAGAACTTTTCTTCCTCCTCCTGGTGCTCCGTCTGCCCCTTTCTGCAGTTCCTATGGCGACGTGCCTCTTGTCCCTTTCCATCAACAGGCAAGCATTGCGTGGCCATTGCGTGTTCTGTTGTCAAGTAACCTTTGGCCATGTTTACCCTCTGCAGTTCTGTTTGTTTTCACTATTACAGCTGTTGTTACCTGCAGTGACATTCTTGGCTTGAAGTTCCATGGATTGATGGGTTGCCAGTATACAAGAGTAGGACCGCGTGGCAGCCAACCAGAAAGCCACATGCCATTTATTTTCCTTCTGACCCAATTGTACAATGTGGAAACATGTTGCCATCCTCAAGACATGGCCTCCTTGAAGATGTAGCCCCACCCAGCTCAATCTCTAGCCAAGTTTTTAAAGGAGGTCTATGTGGACATTCAATTTATGTCAGTCACTGGCAATCTTATCACACCTCTGCTGCTTGTGGCGACTCCGTGATCATCAAACACAAATTTCAACCTAATCATCAATGCCCTAATGACCCGCCCTCTCCTCCTTTGGACATCTTTGAAAAGGGTAACAGTGCTAAGGGCACATAGCAACGTAACTGTCTATATGTTGTACTCCCTTCCACAAACCTGTCTGTCTGACTGTCTTCAGGTTGTGAACGCCCTGGGGATGGGATTGTGCCTCTTCTGTTTGGAAAGTGCCTAACACAATGTTTCTCAAATGTGGCCACCATGGCCGCATGTGGCCTCCAGGGGCTCTTCTTGCCGTCACAGCCTCCTGGGCAGTGACTGGGGGCCAAAGCAGTGGCCCCTCTCCTGGGGCTGCCAGCAGGGATTGGGCCCTGTCCCTGTCTGGAGCCAATGGGGGCAGGTTTGCATAATTTTTGGTGGTGCCCAGAAGGGGTCCAAGTCCCCCCCTCCCCCGTACCTGCCTTGTAAACTGATATATGTTTTTTAAAATAATGTAAAAATGGACTGGAAAGAGTAAGCATTTAACAGTTTCCCTATATTGCACAATATCACTGTTGTAAGAAAAATATATTTAACTAAGAATATCAACTTTATTAATACTCTTTTGAATATGGAAACAACCAAGCACTCTTGGATCAATCACCCCCAAAAGCAAAAAGCTCTGTGTAATTCGCTATTGGACTCCAAGCACGTAAATCTTGACAGCCAGGACTGATGAAAGCTCCTTTTCTGATCTTTTAGATTTCCCGCATCTTTCTTCTGTCTAAGGTTACAGGCTGGGTGTCGGACTCAGGCCGTCACTTGATGAATTATCCTTTTGTTCTTTTTCCTCTGGGTAACTTTATTAAGAATTTATCCATTGTTGATGATATTACACAAAATCAATGGGGTGGGACCGAGGGGTTTGAAGTGTGGGAGGAGGATCAGGGTAGGGCAGAGGGTTGGGGTGCGGGGGTCAGGGCTGTGGGGTGGGGCCGGGAATGAGGCATTCACAGTGCAGGAGGGGGCTCAGGGCTGGGGCAGCGGGTTGGGGTGCGGGGGGGGGCTCTTGCTGGGGGGTGCGGGCTCTGGGGTGAGGCTGGGGATGAGGGGGTTGGGGCATGGGAGGGGCTCGGGCAGAGGGTTGGGGTGAGGGGGGGATGAGGGCTCTGGCTGGGCGTGAGGGCTCTGGCGTGGGGCTGGGGATGAGGGGTTTGGAGTGTGGGAGGAGGCGCAGGGTAGGGCAGAGGGTTGGGAGGCAGGGGTGAGGGCTGCGGGGTGGGGCCAGGGATATGGAGTTTGGGGTGTGGGAGGGGTGAGGGCAGAGGGTTGGGGGTGAGGGCTGCAGGTTGGGGCTGGGGATGAGAGGTTCACGGTGCAGGAGGGGGCTCAGGGCTGTGGCAGAGGGTTGGGGTGAGGGCTCTGGCTGGGGGTGTGGGCTCTAGGGTGGGGTGGAGATGAGGGGTAAGATTCCTTTCCTCTCCCAGGCTGGAGAGCAGGCAGAACTGGATTACTGGCATGGCTGTGCAGAGCATTACGACTGGGGATGTACACTGATTTAACTGGATTTGTTGTTTTAACTCTTATACAAATATTTCAGCCTAGTAACCAAGATGAAAGGAATCTAAAAGGGTAAATCTTCATTAATGTGCATAGGGAGGTAAAGGCGGAACTCTATTATTGGGGACATGGCCATCCGGAAAGCCAGATATTGTAAACAAGTATTTCTCTACCTATTTATGACTCTTCACGGTCTGCGCATCTCCTATCTTGGACAATGAAAATCAATCAAGGTGCTTCCAAGTTCTCAGTGCTGTAACACTCGGGTTGCGAACACGTGATGGAAATTTGTCCTTGCTGTAAAACCAGTGTTTTCAATGGAATTTAAAAGCATAACAGGGGGAACGTTTTTCTGTGGGTCTTAAGGGTTTGTTTTTATAAAGCTCTTTTTTTAGATAAAGTGGAGCTGTCCCCTTACTAAGGGCTTGTCCACGCTGGGGATTCACACTGAGATAAACTGTACCTGCACAAGTCATGGTTAACTGGGCATGGATTGTCTACACTAGGGGCTTGCACAATTGCAGCTACGTTGGTGTAAAATCACCCAGTGCAGACAAGGCCTGCAAACCAGACAGTCTAGTACCCACAGCAATGCACCCCTAAGAACCACTTATAAAGGACAGAGGAAAGAAATGCCAACTCCTAAGCAAAGACTGAGGCTGGAGATGAGGAGTTCACAGTGCAGGAGGGGGCTCAGGGCTGGAGCAGAGAGTTGGGGTCGGGGGGGGGGGGTGGTGAGGACAATGGCTGGGGGTGCGGACTCTGGGGTGGGGCTGGGCCGGGGATGAGGAGTTCAAACTTTTGGGTGCAGAAGGCTGGCTCCCCAGGGCTGGGGCCAGAGAGGACTCCCCACAGCCCTCTCACTGCCAGCAGGAGCGAGATCTGCGGGAGCTCGTCTCCTCCCCCTCCCCCCCGGCACGACACTCACCCACACCACAGGCTACCCCTCAGGAGGTCCAGACAGGATAAGCCCCCTAGGAGTTGCCTGCCAGGGCGGGGGAGGCTGACATGCCACTGCACCTCCTCCCTGCCTCCAGCACTGTTCCCTTCTCAGGGAGCAGCCGCCCGGTCCCCAGGGTATGGGGGAGGCGTGCGGGGGCAGCAGGTGGGGAACATTAGTGGAGCCAGGTGCCCGGGGCCCTAAATTTGCTGAAACATGGGCCCATACAACTCACCAACCTTGTCTGGAGCCACAAATGCCAGAGGAGCAGGCAGCCGATGTGAGTTCCCCACCTTCCCAGGGGCGGCCATGGGGCTTGGGCTTCCGGCTTCCTCCCTAGGGTGGCGGGCGGCAGGCTCTGGCTGTGGGGCTCCATCCCCCAGCTTCAGGGCTTCAAGCTCCGGCTACGGGCTCACCAATCCCCCATTGCCTCTGGACCCTGCCAATTCCCTCGGCCCTACATCGCCCCGGCCTCCGGTGCCTTCCCACCCACTCTATCCAGGGCTTAATTTGTCACCCAGTTTGTGCTGGGGCTGCGTAAGTCTGACGTAGAAAAGCGATATTTCTGTGTTTGTTAATATCACTTTTCACTGCCTCCCAGCTAGCTAGTAAATCTGCTGTGAAAAGTGAAGATTAACAAACATACAAATATCAGTTTTCACAGCAGCAGACTTACTAGCTAGCAACTCTTTAAAAAAGGAATCTAAAAAGCAAAGGAAATAACAAAAAAGACATGACCTTGCAAAGCACCTTATTTAGTTTCCATTCTGTTTAGGTCCAGTAAAGAAAAGGGACAATTGTACATTATTTTTTTTATTGAGTCAGCACAAACCCCTACTTAAATAAATGACAGTGATTTGAACGTGGATATGTGCATATTTGTTTTTCCTAAGGTTAAGTATTTTAGGAAAAATTATCAGAGCGGCCACCAGCAAGAGTTGGTGGCCGCACTCTGAGGCCACCAAAAATTTTCTTGTGAGAACCCCTGGCCTAGCGCATCATGGGCACTACCTGAAATAAATGATCATCTCTTTAGAATTTCATATCTCGAACATGAGAAGAGCCCAGTGTGACATGCATTTCCTTTGCACATGTCTTGATTGGTGGGATTAAGGATCCTAAGTTATCTCCTGGATAATTTAAAACCATTGTTCAGCTGTAGATCTACTTCCATATTGTATGTAACTCTCCCTTGACAGTAATTTTTATTATTACTGATGATGAATTAAAGGAAGTGGAGTGTTTTTAACAGAACCTCATGGTTGGAGCATGGGACTGCGAGGCAAGAGATGTGGGTTCTAATGTCTGATCAGGGAAGGCTTGCTGTGTATGTAAGGAAAATTATTTGCTCTCTTTCCCTGTGTCTGGTTCACAGGATATTGAGGCTCAATCCATTGCTGCTGTGGAAATACACAGAGGTATTTGAAACTATAAATGCAAAGTGGTGCTGCTGTTCCTTATTAGTAAAAGCCAGTTATTCCTCATTTGAAGCTTCACGTCTGTGACATCCCCAAACTGATTGCTTGAGAAGGGACTGGTGTGACAGAGTGGGGAACAAGGAGGAGGGGAAGATAACTGCTCAAGCAGCAAAGATCCATTTGCCAGGAAAATATCAATAGTGATGACAGAGGCGGGGGAGATGAGGAAAGGAAAAATGAAAGTGGCATCGAGCATAAGGCAGGACTGTTTCTAAACAGACATTATGGGCGGGATTTTCAAAAGTGTGCAGGGTTGCCCTCAATCTGCCCCCATTAAAGTCAGTGTGGCCAACCCCAAATGTTCCAAAATCATGAGTCTCATACCCCCCAATCATGAGATTGGCTTAAAAAATAAAAATGCACCATTGGTTTATTTGACTTCTGGGGTTTGAGTCTTTAGGAGTCACATTTTTTAGCTTTTCTCTATAACCATTAGGTCTAGAAATATACTTTGTTTAAAATGAAAGCTGAGATTCTCACATAATAACATGACTCCAGGAGTTGGGGCTGGAAGAAAAACACGAGAGATCGTCAGACTCATGATAAGAGTTGGCAACGTTGCAATGGTAACACTCCCATTGGCTTCAGTGGGATAGGATAAGCCAAAACTGAGCGCATTTGATAATCCTGGTCAATCTTTGAAGTTTTCTGTCAAGTAACAGCTGCTTTTCAGGGACCAAATTATGCAGAAAGTCCAGAGTAACATCCTGATTTTGACCAAAGTGCTCTAGATTTAAACCATGGTTACTGAGAGCAGAATTTGGCCTTAATAAAATAAAGTTTGCCAGAAAATGGCTTATGCCAAAGAAGTCAGGCTGCGGATTAATCAATGGAAAGTTTTATTAAGTAAAACAGAGCAATTTATTTGTGATTTTTTTCAACCAATTTACAGAGTCAGAATGTTTCAGCGATGGCATAAGGGGCATGCATCATGCTAATGGTGCAGAGATCTTACCAATTAGTTTGCGCAGAAAGGTTATCAAAAAATGCCAAAGTCACCCTTCGCCCTGGGATTTGGGCTAAACTAGACTGCAACTGAAATCGCTTTTGAAACGTGGCATCTAGAGAATGCAACATGAGCCTTGGGCACAACCAGTTGCCAGGCCAGTGGGCGGATAGTCTGAGCCTCTCAGGCTGGGAGAGCAGAACTGGGAGGAACAGTGAAGGGCGTGGGTTGTATTCTAGTTCCCGTTCCCAAGGGGATGTTGAGCTAACCTGTGCTCTTGTAACAAGCCCTCTACTGCTGCTAAGAGCCACTGACTTCCCACCCAGTTGCCATTCTGTACGTCTCGCTACTAATATTAGCTTGCTCCCCCATCCTACAAGAGGAGGCTCTGGGACAGAGAATCAGCACAAGGATCCCTGATCATTCCCCCAACATGAGGCAGTTCCCCAGGGAGGCTAGGGCCAGTCTGCACTGGTAAACCCCGCTCCTGTGTAGCAGTCCGACTCCCCTTGTGGTCCTTCTGGGGCAGCTTTGCAGAATCCCAGCACTGTCTCGGGGAGCTCCGTGGCCCTGGAGGAAAGGTGACGTGTCTGCCTGGCTCCCTATACCTCTCCACCACAGCCTGGCCAGGCCCTAGGCCTGCCATTAGCCTGGCTCCCTATACCTCTCCACCACAGCCTGGCCAGGCCCTAGGCCTGCCATTAGCCTGGCTCCCTATACCTCTCCACCACAGCCTGGCCAGGCCCTAGGCTTGCCATTAGCCTGGCTCCCTATACCTCTCCACCACAGCCTGGCCAGGCCCTAGGCCTGCCATTAGCCTGGCTCCCTATACCTCTCCACCACAGCCTGGCCAGGCCCCAGGCCTCCAAAGTGGGCAGGTATACGGTGCCATGGAAGCAACTGTTTCCTCTTTCCCATCCCATTTGTGGGGGACACTGTGCACCACTGTAGTGAACTGGCTCATGTCTGTTTGCACCAGTGCCCTCTCCTGGGTGACAGAATTGCTCCTCTTTGGGTCACATAGACCATACAGTACTCGGTTTTGCCAAGCAAAGTGCAGCTCCTCGCATTGTGCAGTTGCAATGGAAGATTCTCATGTTAACGGCCTTTTTTCTCCTCCTCCCCACCAGGACTCTCTGCGGACTGTGGCGCCAAGCGCCAGGAGCATCTCTCTAGATTCTCAATGCCTGATCTGAGCAAAGATTCTGGAATGAATGTCTCAGAGAAGCTGAGTAACATGGGGACGCTGAATTCCTCTGTGCAGTTTAGAAGTGCCGAGTCAGTCCGTAGCCTCTTGTCTGTGCAACAGTACCAAGATATGGAGCCGACCTTGCGCGACCTTGCCAATCCCGTCAGTTACAGAGAGATGCCGTCGCATGGAAGGATGCATCAGAGTTTTGAGTACGACAGCGGGATTCCAGGGAACAAAATTCCTGGACAGGATAGTGTTAGGCTTCCCCCTATGAGCGAGCGCACCCGCAGACGAACTAATCTCCGGGATGACGATCGGCGTTACCGCCCGCACAGACCCCGGCGGTCCAGGCGCTCCCGCTCAGATAACGCCCTCCATCTGGCCAGCGAACAGTGCTGTCGATTGAAAGAGAGGCCCTCGCCGCGAGCCAGAGAGGACTATGACCAATTCATGCATCGGAGAAGCTGCAGGGAGACGCTGGAACAGGGCCCCCGCAGAGACCTGTATGGTCAGTGTCCAAGGACTGTGTCGGATCTTGCTTTGCAGAACCATCTGGGGGAGAGGCGGGGCCCCTACTTTGCCGAATATGACTGGTGCTCTACTTGCTCCTCCTCTTCAGAGTCTGGCAACGAAGGCTATTTCCTCGGGGAGCCAATCCCGCCACCGGCCCGTCTCCGATACGTCGCCAGCGAGGAGCTCCCGCACAAATATGGACCGTATGGCATGCCCAAGTCTTCCACATTGGGTGGCAGAGGACAGTCGCACAGCCGAAAAAGACACAAGAGCAAAAACTGTATCATATCGTAACAGTGTCACTGCCTGGGCACTTTCTGAGAATGTAAATTAACTCATAACCTTGCACTGTTTTAGATCTTATATGCGCTTTTTATTGTAACAAAAAGCCCTGAAGACCGGGGATTTGTCAGAAGGTTGTAGATTGGCTTCTATAAGTAGTCATAAATCGTTGGCACGGTGAATATATTTTGCACATTTTACTTTGGAAAAAAACAATTCACTTTAGCCTGGAGTATTTACCTAGTATTGTCCCTCTTTTTCCTAAATACTTCTACTCCTTTAAGTCCAGTTTGTCTGTATGGTTTAGTTACCCCTGTTCACTGTAATCAATAGCTCGTGTTCTCCTAATGCGCTTTGGTTTTCATTACCCATTTTGGTAAGTAATTTGTCTCTCAGTCAGTGCTGGAGTCTAAGTTATTTCCATGATTGTTGTAAATGCAATGTAAATGAGAGTTTGGAGAAAATATTTTTGTATTTTGTAATATCAGAGGAATTTCTATATCTTAGGAGTCACTGGGAAACGGCATGCACATTCATAATTGTTTTCAGCCAGAGCTAAACAAATGGTACTTCAGAATTCCTTCTCATTTTGCCATCAAATGTATTAAGTATATCAGTGAAATCTTGGGGGTGGGGCAGGATTAAGTCTTTTCATTCCTGGGAAATCAAAAGAACATTTTATGCTTTGTTCAATCTTAAAGAGGTCTAGATGGCGTTTTGGAGTCTGCTCACACCTTCGATTTTCAGTTACTCTTATCAGTGACATACAGGAGTCTTTACAATTGCAAAAGTGACTTTTTTGTCAAATAGAATAGAACCAACTACCAAATGTCTGCAAAGTTTTAACAACCAAAGTTGGGGAAGGAATTTTCCATCTCTGTAGAGAATGCTGATGTTACTAAATTTTGAACTATTATTTGGAGTAAATAAAAGTGTAAATGGTGCAATTGTGTGATGTCAGCATGACGTCGTTTTGAGTATAGAATTGTCTTATGGTGCTCTAGTTTCCTGGATTATGTTAACTGCTGTTCATTACCAAAAGGAATCTTCAACACTGCCTACTACATAGATCATTATAAAATGAATACAAACTAATCACATTGGGCTTCATTCCATCTTGGAGCTATGCCCTGCCAAGTTCCCTTGGAGGTCAATAGGAGTTTGGCATGCATAGTCCAAGGGTGGGATTGAGCCCATTATTTGGAGCTAGAATCAATCTACAAAAGCATCAACATGGTAGAGTGTTATATAAATAGGACTCAAATGTATTGTGCTGTGGTGGATGTGAGTTTTTCTCTGTATGCTTTAAACCATTTGGGTCCTGACATCAAGGTGTGTCCCCTCCTGTGCCCACATGGGACAGTGCAGAGGGCAGATTTTCTGTAGGGTTGTGATATGGGTGCAGTTTCTTTCACATGTTCCCAGCCAGGGTGTTGCCAGGTCACAACAGCTTTTGTACTATACTGTGGAGGGTTTGGGGGCTCAACCAGTCGCCCATTGGGGTTGATGGTAAAATTCCCATTGATGTCAGTGGCAGAAGGAGCCGAGGTACAAAGGCATTTAGGTGCCTAAAGATGCAGCAAAGTGGGATTTTCAAATGCTCCTAAGCAGGTCAGACACCACTGAAAGTCAATGGGAGTTAGGCACCTAGTGGGGTTTACAAAAGCACGTGTCTGCATAGTTAGGCACCGAAAGACCTCTATGCTCCTGACCCATTCCTGCAGTTAGAGCCACAAAGGCAGATTCCATTGCAGGATTGGGACCAAACGTAACGTGTTTTGTAACTGGGAACAAACTATTGCCTGTCAAAAGCAGCGAATGCGGGAAATCTTGAAGATGGAGGTCTCCATACCACAGACTATTGCTAGGAAATTTTTGTTGTTTGTAAGGAGAATGTGATGATGATTATTTTTTAAAAAAAAGAGAGAGACACGACCAAGTATTAAAACAACAAATGTTTTTCCAGTTGGAATAAATGGAAATATTGATCCAAAGGGGAAAAAGACCAATGTGTGTGTGTGTGTGGTTTTTTTTAAAGAATGTCTATTACTTGTGAAGTTATGAGTCATCGTTTTCATTTATTTTCAGTCTGTTCTATTATTAAAGCACAAAAACTAACTAAATCCCCTAGATCAGTGTTTCTCAACTTTTTTGATACCAGGGACCTGCTTGCTGCCTTCCTAAACTCTGTCAGGGAGATCTCAGGAACCGGCTCCGGTCCACAGACCAGTCATTGAGAAACACTGCCCTATATGATTTGATTTTGATGGTTTATTGAGAAATCAGCATCGTCCACATATAGGAGCTCCTTGGCAATCGGCTGTGTTAATGTGACTCTGATTCACATTTTACACATGTATGGCCATTTCCTCAACTGATGAAAATTGGCATAGCTCTCTTGGAATCTAGAGTGACACCAGTTTTCATCAGGTGAGGCTCTGACCTGTAATTTATAAATCATTTTTCTTACTAAGAATCCCAGCTTTTTAGATGGTATCCAAAAGAGTTCTGGTAAGTAGGGTCAGTTGACTTCTCTCAATGACAAATATGACATTAATCGCAGGGTACTTTATATAATTTTGCGTCTCAAAAATACAGTTTCACTCATTGTCACTGATTAAAAAACACAATTAATCTCTTAGGTCCGCACACTGTCTTTCAGATCTAAGTGCTTCACATAACTGAACCTCCTGAGAATTAACTCTCACTTGTATAGTCAATTCATAAATTTCTTGGCCAACATTTACAAGGTTACTGCCTTCTATGGCTTTGCATTACCAACATTAAAATGGGAAGAAAAGTCTTCTGATAAAATCAGTGGCTATAATGTTACATTTGCCGGTTACCTAAACAGGAGGTCAAGGCTTATCACCAATCAGAGATGATTGCTACAATATAATCCCTCTCTAAGGCCCTAATCCCCCAGGCTGTTCTAGGTATGGGCCACTGACATGGAATGGCTTTGCAGAAGATAAGAATCTTAATGAATGAAGTCAGAAAAGAACTAGGGCCATTCCATAGGTGCTGAAAATATGGCCCACGTTGCAATGCCATGCTAAAAAGAAAGGATTGTTGTGTCTGGGCATGCTCATTCAAGCCAGCCCCTCTCTTCCTGCTGCCAGGCCACAATCCCTACCAGGCTGCTGTTGGCCTCTTCCTCCTCCACACTATTGCTGCCTGCTGCCTGGGGAAGTGAGAGCGGGATCCAGGCAGCAGCAGCCCTGCAGAGGAAGCAGCCAGCGCTACCAAGCATGCCAGGCCACAGCCAGTTCCCACCCTGCCAGTTCCCATGTCCCAGAGGCGCTTTCTTTGTGCTGCTGCCCGGGGAAGTGAGCACAGAAGCACCTCCAGGGCATGCGTGGCCAACCTAGATCCTTCCCACAACCCACTGGTGTGTTGGAAGCCACTGCTTGGGAAACACTGTGTAAAGGCACTCGTGTAGGAGATATTGGTTCAAGTCTCTGCCCCAAATCAGGTAGAGCAAGGACTTGAAACATGGTCATCCCCTAACCCTTAACCCTTGGACTATTGGCTGTATGGACAGGCCTCTCTTTTTTTTTGCAAGCAAGGTCTGGGTTTCAGCTACTAGAGCATGGGCTGCCATAGGACTTAACGCCACGAGAAGCTTCATGGCTGAGAATCCTGAGCAGAGGGAGATACCTCCACCTAGGCCATCAGTCAGGACTAGGGCCCAGCTCAGTGGGAGTTAGGCACCTCCATAATTTTGAGGATCTGGGACCCATGCACTTTGGGAAAGGTTAGCCGTAGTCTGAAGTTGACACTTGCCTTTAAAGAAAAACTACAAGGATGGAGTAAAGTAAAAGTGAATATATTAAAATCTGAGCAGCCCTATCAATGAGAGTGTCATAGGTGAAGAGAGGCAATTCGAGGACCACTGCCCTAGGATTTGTTTTGCTAATTCCTGTCAAGGAGCTCCTCGATCCTTTCGCAGGACAAAGAGAAAAGCTTGGGGTTTTTAGCAGGAGGAGGAGTGGATTGCTGTTTCATGCAGAAAAGCGAGAGATGCCGTGGGTCGCTGTCAATTTATTTCCCATCATCCTTGCATTCTTCTTTCCTGTTTCCCCAACATTGTCATTTCTCCATAGAAACTCCTTACTTACCAACAGACAAAGTTCACTTATAGCTGTCTTTCTGTCACCTAACACTGAGGTTCAGTCGGCAAATAAGGCCAATTGCAATTGTATAAAACACACAAGATGAACACTGGCACCAATTCCAAAAAATGGGGGAATATTTTCACAGACATGTTACTGAAACAACTTCTTTGAAATTTCAAAATTAAAAAAAAAAAGTGTGGACCCTCCCTTCTTAAGTGGCTGAATAATGCGAGTAGTTATTTGCGGGAAAATGTGTCAGTTTTTCCCTGTTTTCCGTATTTATGAAATTTTAAAAATTGTTGACATCGCTTGTGGATACAAAATACTCATTTTCTGCTAAGAAGCTAAGCAATGAGCCTCTCCAGGCTCCAGACTATTCCTTATATTGATGTCTCCAGTCTTCATTAAACAGCAAATGTGTTCATCCAGGGCTACTTGGAAAAAGCAATCTCTCAGAAGTTCCATGTACAATCTACCCCTTGCTTAAATCCCTCTCTCCAATATTTTCCATGGCAACGAAATTAAATGAAGGCCAGTCACATCATATAGACAATTGAAACCTGCTTCTCTCCTGTGACAGAGAGAGAGAGAGAGAAGTCCTTTGCCATAGTCCCTGCTCCCTGCCTGAGGGATGTGTAAGCTTTGCCACGGTTGAAAGCCAGCGAGCTGGTTTACTATCTTGGGAATATTTGGAAGGCCCACAATAAGGTAGGAGAAGGGAGGATGCCAGCTCTTTAAAGTGCCTATGAGTTCTCACAATACGGTTGAGATTATAGGCCCCCCATAGGAAATAGGAAGCAATAAAAGTTTAGCAGTTAGCAATCAAAGGAGCACGAGTGACAGAACCCATCAGTTTGGGGGAGAAGTAAGCCCAACCTTTGGTGTAGCAACAGCACAGAGAAGGTTCCTATGGCCATGTGGTCAACCCACTGAAAGTTTAGAGGATAAGATATTTACCCGACAGCATGGATTACCACCTAAAACTCCAAACCCCGGGTTCCAGATCCTCAGTGATATTTAGGCTAATTCCTATTTATGGCCTGATTCTGTAGCATTCTCCGCTATACACAGGTGCCACAGTCACTGTATCACACCCAAAGGTACCTCCTCTCTCAATGCAATTTTATGACTCCAAGAATACAGCTGTACTAGAAGGGGGAACCCAAGAGCAAAGGCATGCAGGACTGTTGTCCCACTCAACCTAGGCAAGTAACATTTTGGGGCAGAGAGACCCTTTTGGGCAGACTTATTGCTGCACACCGCACAGAAAATCTAGGCCAAAATTTTCAAACATGCCTGCTAATGGTAGGCACTTAAAATTATAGCTAGGCAAGTGACCTATGCAAGTGATCTGATTTTACAGCACCTAGTACAGTGGGGTTCTGGGCCATGCCTGCGGCTCCTAAGCACTATAATAACACCAATAATTCCTTTTCGTCGGTGGAGTTATGTCTATTAGAGCCGTGTTTCAGATGAAGAAAAGCAGGAAAAAAAGAAAGTACCAATAACGCTTTTATCAATTATTCGTGTCTAGCAACTCCAGCCATGAATCAGTGCTGCCCAGTGCTGGTCACAAGGAACAGAGAGTCCCTGCACCAGAGAGCTTACAGTCTAAGGATCAGGCATGTGACAACGGCGTAGCTAGATGGGAAGTACAAGGCCGCGATGAGTCAGTACGGGTCAGCATGAGGGAAATGGTGATCTTAGCACTGCCTGACCACTGTTGAATTATTTTAGGCATGTGGCAGAGGAGAGTTTTAAGGAGCTGAAGGGGTGTTCTGTCTTGAGCCCCAGGAATGATAAGCATGGTTTCAGGGGTGAGGGGAACTCCATTTTTAATCATGTTTTTGTCTGTCATCTGGCTGGGTTACAGCTTTCTGACCTGGAGTATTGACAGTTTTGTGAGATATGCTACTACAGGGAAGACTTTGCATACACATGGCTTTCCCGCAAAGGTCATTTCACATACAGCGTGTAGGACCAGATGTGACCTTGCTGTTCGGCCACGCTGCTGTGGGTGTATTTTAGGGCAGTCTAGATACTTGGGACCTGCGTCTCCTTTATACTAGAGTAGCCACTGTCCACCTTGAAAGATGACTGCGTAAGCATAGTTCAGCTACTGCGTGTCACGCTACAGCACCACGCATGGTTAAAACGTCCAGTTCTCAACTGACAGTCCTTACCCCAGCTAATCGTGTGTAAGGCAGAGGATGGTGGCCTACTCGTCTTGAGGCCTGCTGTGCTTTCTTTTCTCTCAGCCACCTCCCTTCAGCCTCTGTGACTCCCTGATGTAGTGCAGCCCTCCAGCGTTGCCTGTTCCTAACTCCCTCTTCCCACGTGTTATGTCAATATTGAAAGTGTTCAAGTCCCTCTGAACCTGGAACCTGCGCCTACATCGGCCCAGTGGCCTTGGTGCAGCCACGAGGCCCCTGCAGGAGAGCCTTTGGAATGCGCCTATTGGCCATTCCGTGCAAATGACTAAGCCAATGGACCTGAGGCTAGTGATTAGACTTGGCAATTTTGCTTTCTCAAGTACTTCAGTGTCAGGGACTTGATATTTAGAATATGGTGAGGACTATGGGTGTGGAAGTTGTTTAGCCTTCTCTCATGACTGCTGTACATGGGCCAGGTCTTGCCACCATGCAGCAGCAGGCTTAGAACGCACATCTGGTAGACTTGTAGCTAGTTGTTCAGTGTTAGTTTCCTGTTTTCACACATGCATTGGTCAGTTGGTCAAATGTGGTATCTTGCCAATGTGAGAATTAAGCTATGCATCTGGAGTTAAGTTTGTGCACAAGTTTTGCTATCTATGAGCTACTGTGTTGGCAATGTCCAGCAGAGCACACTAGCTATTCTAACTTCTGGTGCAGTCAACCCACCTTGTGCCATAATCATGGTCTTCTTTAGACTGATGGTTAGTCCAAATCCATCATAAGCAAAGTTGCTGGAGCTCCTCTTCACTGTGCACAATGAACACTGCAGCATCAGTGAAAAGTTCTGGTATCAGCAGGTGTTTGACATTGCCTTTATCTCTTAGACATGCACTGGTGAAGCATTTTCCACCTGATCTTGCATGGAGCTGTACATCCTTGGGGCTAGATGAGACAGCGTGCCAAAGCAGTGAGGGAAGAATATTGGTGGCAAAGCGCCTCCTGGTTTGACAGCACTATGGATTTCAAAGTTGTCTACTTCATCATCATTATACTGGACTTGGACTATAGTCTTCATGCTACCACGGAAGGATCAAATCAGATTGAGATTTTTGGTGTGGAGGAGGCGGGGGGGGCGGGGGAGGGAACCAATTCTCTCTTACAATTGGAAAAGGCCCTTTGTGCTGACCAGGTCAAAAGCCTTTGTAAGATCAATGAAGACCATGTAGTGAGGTCTTCCTTGGTCTTGATACTTGTCTTGCAATTGCCTTAGTGTGAAGACTGTGTCGATCGTTGATCTGTCCACACAAAAGCTGCACTGACTGCTGGGATACACCCATTCATCAATACCTTAGTCTTTTGAGAATGACCCATGCGAATGCCTTGCCTACAACACTAAAATGATAGCTTCCTCTTTAGTTGTTACAAACACTATGATGTCCTTTGTTTTTTATATGTTATAATGTTGGCATCCTTTGTATCGTGTGGTACCCCTTCTTCCCTCCAGCAGGCAGGCAAGACATTGGCCAGATGTTTAAGTACAATTGGTCCTCCTTGTTTCAGTACTTCAACTGGAATTTCAGGTTTTTTTCCTGTAGGATTTCCTGTGGCCAGGGAGGTGGTTGCCATTTTAAGCTCATTCATCAATGGTTCTATAGCAATGCTTTAATAGGCTGGAGCCTTGGGCATCACATTTAGTGCTGCTTCAGAAACAGTGGTTTCAATCAAATAGAGTTTGTGATAGAATTCCACCCAACCTTGCATATGTTTGCTTCTGTCAATGAGGTCTCTATTAAGAGATTTGAGTGCGGCAAACTTCTTGGGTGAAGATCCTCTTGTGGTCTTGATTCCATCAAATACACTGCTTAGATCTCCATTCTCAAAGGCTGTTTGCATCTTCTTGCACATACCAACCGCTGTGAATGGGCACATTGCCTTGCTGTTCGTTGCAATGCATTCTAGGCCACTCTGAGTTTAGCACATGTCTCAGGACATGTGGTGGTGGAAGTATGCAGTACAGCTGACTTCAGTAACTGGAAGCAGTTCTTCAGAGTATGCTGCAAACCAGTCTTTATCGCATACAGATTTTTTTTTTAACCAGAAGTTAAGATTGCAGCCACATGGCTATTATTCTGAGTGCATTTCATGCTACATTAGCATTCAGGGGAGGTGCAATCAATGACATCGCTTCCCTGAGATTTGTAGTAAATTGGAAACACCTTCCTTGGTCTTTCGTGTTGTTGATGTTAACAGCTGGTTTTGGTATGATGGAATTTCCACAGAGAAAGCCTTTTTTTGGCAACATACACACTTCTGGCCTGTGTCACCGTCTGCATTGGGAAAACGGAGAGTATGGAGAACATCCTGTTGGTGTTTTCTACAAGTGACAGTTCAATCCAGTTGGTGCCAGGGTCCAGCTCCGAAGTGTCTCCACCAGCCCTTCTGGAGGGGACCACCTTGGAAGCACGTGTTGGGTAATGCAAAATTGTCGGTGGGTGCAGCGCTCCAACATTCTTTACCCATTGTCGTTCATTTTTCCCATCCCATGGTGACCAATGCATAGCGACCACATCTTGTGATCTGACCCAACTCTAGCACTGAAGTCTCCTGGTAGATAGAGGTCCTCACCCATTGGTAACTTACTGATGACACCACGGAGTTGCTGATAGAGCAAGTCCTTTTCTTCAGAGGTGGAGGAAAGTGTTGGGCCATATGGAAGGGTGAAAATGACAAAGCAAACGGTGAAGGATATTCATGTTGCAACGGGACATTCAACCACAGGTTCTAATAAGGTTTTGACTGCAAAACTCACCTCGGGTTCGCAGCAATCTTGTTTGCTTTTTCCAAAGTCGAACGAGATGTAAGCTCATGTAGTGAACCTGGGGCAGCTAGGCTGGTTTCGGAGAAGTGGCTATGTCTACATCAAGCGTCTCCAGCTCTCCGTCAATGATGGAGGCCTTTCTTGGATCACTGACCACCTCTAGATTGTTTGTTTGTCATTCCTGTGCATGTACAAAAAGAGCAACCAGTATAACCAAACCTTTGGCATGTCTGCCTTGGCAGACACTAATAAGCAGCAAAGCCCCCACTCTTGGCAGCACCAACTAGGCCCAAAGTCTTGAAGGCCAAGACATTCAGAAGCCAGCATGGCTGCAGAAGATGCCAGAGGGCAGAGCTGAGTTGCAGTGCCGTGTGTCTAACATTTTTCCCCACCTTGCATTTGGTTCAGGGTTTACACCTCTCACTTTTATTTGATCAAGAACTAGCTGCAGGGCAGCAATGCCAGAGGGAGATGCTCCTTTATGGGTACTGGTTTTCATTCAAGTGGGTATCTGGCATCCCAGCCTCCTGCCCCCCCTCCTCCCCATCACTCAGTGAGTGGTGGGGTTCCTGGTTTAGGTACCGAGCACCCGACCCATGGTATGTTGTACTAGGTTCCATGGTGCCAGGAGCAGGCCATAAAGGCCTGACCTGACTGCATGTATACTCTGGACCTTTTATACTAACAGGGTAAACAGCAGAGATTTTAAAGCCAGAAGGGACTGTCCTGATCCTCGAGGCTGCTCTTCTGCATAACACAAGGCAGAGAATTTCACCCCGGGATTCTGGCAGTGGAAGGCATTTTCCCTCTAATTTTCAGTGAATTAGGCTACATCTTTCCTAAGAATGTTGCAGCATTGCCATTGTTAATCTCTGTTTTAGCACCTCTTTCATCCTGATTCTCAGAGCTCTGCGCACCCATGGCTCCCATTGAAGTCAAGCTCTGTGGTCAATGGAAGCCTAGGGGCTGAGCCGCTCTTTCAGAAACCAGGCCATTCGTAATTCAACTTGAAGGACTGTGTCTTCCCCCACCCGCCGGCCATCAGCTGCTTTCCTTTCAAGCACATCCAACACCATCTGTAAGGGATCGAGGCTGTGAAGCGGAGCTGCTATCTGGCTCCTTCTGCCCTGCTTGGAGTCTTTTGTGTGGGCTGCCTCCAGGAGACTTTTTGAACATTTTTAGCTTGAGCTCTGTGCCCTGCAAAATGGAGCTAATGCTTTACTGATGTCTGCGCTACAGATGGAATTTTTCAATAAGATTGCAGTGAAAGAAACCAGGCCCTTTCCCCCAGAGGCTTGATACAACTGTGTGTGTCGAGTAGAAGGAAGCTGCCTATTTGCAGGATCTGTCTACGCGGCAGAGGTCTGAACGCAGCCTGTGTAGACCTACCTGAGCTGGATTTGCCCAAGCTAAGCCCTGGAACCGATAGCCGTGAAGCTGCAGTCGCGCGTTCTGCACCACAGGCTGGCTACCTACCTGAGCACTGACTCAGGGCCCCCGGGGGAGGCCTGTACGCAGGCTGCTAGCTCAGGTTGCAAGCTGCCCCGCGATTAATGTCTGAGCGAGTTATATGTGCTGCACTCACATCGCCCGCTTGCAGTGGAGAGGAACCCACGGACGCCGCGCCCAGTTTCTGTCCCAGCATCTGGGAGAAAGCCGCAGGCCGAGGTGCGTGAAATCACCCAGGCTTGCTAACTAGCCCTTCGAAAAAAACCACCTCAGCTTAGTCACCATATAACCGTGGTGGGAGAGAGTCAAACTTCCATTTTAAATTGAGGGCCCGAGGCTGGGGCAGAAGAGTGGGGCTCCGGCCTTCACCCCGTCAATTCCCAGCAGAGCTAGGAGAGGCCGAAGGGAGGTTTGCACACTGATCTCGTGGCATCATGACTGCTGGGTGAGTGACAGTCACCTTCATCCAGGGAGAAAATTAACCTCACCTTTAGCCCCACAGCTATTCTGCCCTTTGTTTGGCTTCCTTCCCCTGCTGTCCTTTCTCTGGTTTTCTCCCCCTTCCCTGTCTCTGTGTGGCTCTTCTTTTCTCCCCTCTGCATTTCCTTCCCAGGAACTCCTCCTTCTCCCCATGGGAGGTCACAGCCAGTGCCTTCCCAATCCTGTCGGATAAGATCTGCACGGGGGAATGGTGATTCCCTGGCTGGGATGATTTAGTTGGGGATGGGTCCTGCTTTGAGCAGGGGGTTGGACTAGATGGCCTCCTCAGGTCCCTTCCAACCCTGATATTCTACGATTCTATGAGTCTATGATACGGACAGTGGTAGCACGAGATGTTAGACTTAAGAGTGTAAGTACGTGGGCATGTTCACACACCTCGAAGCCACTGTTTCAGGCTGGCTGCAGACTCAAGCAGCCTTCGCTGTTTCAGTTACACTCTGGTCACGTGGGGGGGAAGGGGAGGGGCAGGGCCATAAAGTGGGCGGGGCCTAAGGTTGCCAGGTTTTCGACCAGGACGTCCGGTTGAAAAGGGGAACCTGGCAGTAACCGACCGCCACCACCTGGCAACTGCGGCTCTTCCCACCCCCCAGCCTGATGGAGAGACCTGGCTGCTCCTGGACAGCGGCAATAACCTATCTACCACCCCCCACACCCCACTGTGCCCCGATTTCCCCAGGCCTTTGCTCCAGGGACAGACACCCCACACACACCCCTCTGTGCTCCAGCCCCTCGCTCTGGGTTCCCTGCATCCTGCTCTGCCTTGATTAGCCTGGCACCTCGTTCTGCTCACCTCCCTCCTGCCCTGCTGTGCCCCGATTTCCCTGCCAATTACTCCAGGGACACCCCCACCGAGCTGTGCCCCAATTTCCCCAGCCCTTTGCTCCAGGGACAGACACCCCCATCCTGCTGTGCCCTGATTTGCCCAGCCCCTCACTCTGCCCCACCCCCGCATCCCGCTGTGCCTCAATTTCCCACATATTGCTTTCGGGATGCCCCCACCCCCTGCCCAGCTGTGCCCCAATTTCCCCAGCCCTTTGCTGCAGGGACAGACACCACCCCCACCCCACCCTGCTGTACCCCAGTTATCCCAGCCCCTTGCTCTGGGTTCCCCCCCCCTTTGCTACAGGGACAGATCCGCACCCCGCTGTGCCCCAATTTCCCCAGGCCCTCACTCCATTCCTGCCCGTGCCTCAATTTTCCCGCCCCTCACTCTGGGTCCTGCCCCCGCCATCCCTGCTATGCCCTGATTTTCCCAGCCCTATGCTCCAGGTACAGACCCCCACCCTGCTGTGCCCCGATTTCCCTGACCCCCTCGCTCTGGGCCTTTCCCAGTGCCCCAATTTTCCCAGCCCCTCGCTCTGGGGTCAGTTCCGCCCTGCTCTGCCTGAGTTCCCCTCTCCAGCCCCCTCGCTCTGGGAAGTGACCCATTGAGCAGGTGTCGAGTCAGTGCCTCCTAGCCTGACTAGGCGGGTGGCCAGTGAGTCCCAGTGGATGGCAGAGTGAGCAACGGGGTGGTGGGGGGGGTGGGGGCTTTCTAAAAGTGTGCGTGTGTGTTTCCCCCCCCACACACACACTTTTAGGAAGACTCCACCTCCCCTGGACACTGTACTCCAGTGGATGCCTCTCCTGTGCTGAATACAACAAACCAATTTCCTTTCATGTGGCACTTCTGGTAGGGTCTGAGCCCTGCTCCTCCCCGCCCTCCCCCCCTGCAGAGCTGGCCTAGCTGCTCACCTCCCCCTCCCCTGCACATTCCTCTGCACCTGTTTTTGGCAAATGTGGGCATTTGTCCCATTTGCTCTTGCTGGGATGGCCGGGACAGGGCTTAAAAAAGGGCCTGTCCAGGCCATAAGGTCACCCTGGTTAATGGGCTTTGGGTTTTCTACATGTGACCCGATTTTATGGAATGGCTCGGCTCGCTGCTCAGTGTTCAAGCAGTCCCAGCTCCAACACGTCAAACGCCGCATTGTCGCCAAGAAAACACGCTCGCCCCAGGGTGGGCTCTGTACATGCCACGGTTCAGATGCCAACCAGCTTTGCGGTCGGCCTGCGTTGTTTTCAAACAAACACAAGGACGCGTGTGGGATGGCTGGATGACAATGGGAGACATGGCGCATCGCTTTGCCCTTCACTGAGTTCAGACATTGCTGAAGGGATTTTTTTTGCTTCAGTTTTTGAAAGGCATCCACCGCTGGGAAATGACAAAGCATATAAAAAAGTTCAGCGCGAAAACAGGGTGAAAACACAGGGTTAGTATGGGCTCTGAAGTGGCTGCTATCTACCATCCACTATACATGAGAAAACTATTAATGCTTTCTGTTAGCCTATGTGGGGCATGATTAAATGGTTCTGACAACCCCTCTGAACTAGGACCATGAGGCTACAACCCTGTAACCTTCTGCTCTGTAACCATCAGGCCTTGCTGGTTTACCTTCTGCACAAGCTGTGGCTAGACTCTTTGATCCCCTGTGGGAACAGCAGTGCACTTAGAGAGTTATCTTCTTCGCCATCGCTTTGCAGTTACTAAATTTCACAGCCCCAGGAAAGAAAGGGTGCAGACACTCTGGTGACCTTAAAAGGTGCAATGTTTATGGTGAAAAAGCCATAACGTCCATGAAAAATTATTAAAATCGTAGTCTATTGCCTTTGTCAAAAGAATAGACATCTCGTTCTTTAGAAACTTTGACAGCTGTATGAGCCGAACTAGTCTAGCCTGTCGTCCCTTTTGCTAAAAATCTGATCAGGTATCTGATGCTAAAACAGTCAGTCCAAGCCCATAGTTAGTACCCATTTTATCACCCTTCTCCCCTGCTTCGTTTTATTCCAGCCCTAATTACAATTCATTTAAACATCCGCTTGGAAATTACTTCCGTTCTGATTCATTTTTTCGTTTTGGTCTCAACTGTTGTTTCAGCCACTGTCTTCTTGGCCTGGTTATAAATAAAATGAATCTCGTCTGGTCAGGGCCACCCAAAGTGACCATAAAGTGCATGGCTGAGCTGTGGATGGGGCTGGGGAAGCCCAGCTGAAAGAACCCAGGGGCATGTAGAGTTAAGAAAAGAAGCAGCCAGGTCAGCATGATTCCTAGATAAAAGGGTTGGGGGTGCACCTAAGAACAGAACCATCACTGAGCACACAGCTTAATTGTGGGTACAAGCGCCAGCTAGCATCCTGATTAAATGTAAAGTCCTCCCAGTGATACTTAGCCACTAGTTCAGGGGGAGGGGAAAAAACCCCAGGGACCTCGTCAAACGTAATAGTTTCTAAGGCACGGTACAACCACTCGTCACTAGTTTGTGTCCTGAAATGAGCTGATTATTCTTCCAAGTCAAGCTTCGGTTGCATCCCCAAAGGAAACAATTTTTGCATCCACAGCATTCTCATTGATTTTGAATGTGGACGATGTGTCATTGAAAGGAGCGTGATTACAGTGACACCTGCCCGTAAAATCATTGGCCGAAGAACCAACTTATGACACGCTCCTAATGTCCCTGGCTCTCTCCTGTGTCGTCAGACCCGCTATGTTAAACAAATCAAAACTGTTTTCTGGGGTGGCACTTGACATTGGTGATGGCACAGCTGGAGGTAACAATGTCATTTTGGCCAAGCAGCTGCATTGTTCCCCCAAAGTCTATTCAACTGACTAGAGGACATAAGTGGACCTTACATGGTGAATTGGGCATGTGCTGGCCCTATGTATGGGCATACATTTTACCCAAAGCGACTCAATGGGGAGGTGCTACGACTGCAGCTATTTGTCAATTCCAAAGCCAGAGAACATCACTGTGAGCATCTAGTGTGACCGTCTATGAATGGCCATGAATTTATTTTGCAATATTTGTCCAGCCCTGCAAGGTCCCCGAGGACTAAACTGAGGTCCACCAAGGATTCTCATACCATTTTCTCTTTTGAGCAGCTTGCCCTTAAAGCCCATTGTTTCATCTCATGGCATACTGCTGCCCAGCAAACCAACACTGAGTGGATGCACTTACTGTCCTGGAGTGTTTGTATGGGGAAGCAGTGTTTCCTAGTAGTTAGAGCAGGGGGCACTGGGGCGGTCAGGGTGCTGTGTTCTACTCTCCACTAGCTGTATGACTTTGGACAAGTCACTTTAGCATGTACCTCAGTTTTGGCATCTGTAAAATGGGACTAAATATTAACTTGCCTCAATGATGTGTTGTAAGTCTTAGTTAATTTATGTGTAAAGTGCCCTGAATTGCTCCAGTGTGGTGTGCAAAGTACAGTTGTCCCATTCCCTAGCAAAAACCTGGCACGGCTGTCCTATGGAACAGCAATAGCAATCGCCTACCCAAGATGGGTTCTGGCTCAGGAGCGCTATGTGTGCATTGTGAGACTCCCAACAACTCACTGTCTTCTTGGCTGAGCCACTTCTTGGAGTCATTAACAGACTGAGTGGTAGACTCAGGCCTCAGAACAAGCCCGACACTTGGCTTAGAAAAGATCTCGCTTCCAGTAAAGCCATCCAGTCTATTTTCCAGTGCTGCCCCACTGTAACTAACCAGCTTGAAAGCAAGAATGGGCGTATTTGAAAGAATAGTGTAAAACACCAGGTACCAGAGGGCTCTTTCATGTAGACGAGAAAGGCAGAACAAGAACCAACGGCTGGAAACCAAAGCCAGCCAAACACAAATTAGAAATAAGACAAAACCTTTTACGCAGGAGGTTTATTAACCATTGCAACAAACTACCAAGGGAAGGCGCAGATTCCCCATCTTGATGTCTTCAAGTCAGGACTGGATGCCTTTCTGGAAGGTGTGCTTTAGCCAAACACAAGTTCTTGGGCCCAGTACTGGGCTACCTGGATGAAATTCTGTGAGCAGAGTGAAAGAGAACAGAGAACATTTTAGTGGGTGAGCAGAAATATTTTTTTCCATGTGAATCTGTGGGATATTGCTTGATGGCTCCAAAGTCACGTGTTGTGAACAACTTGCTGCAGTCTTCCTGAAAATGATAAACTGCTCTATAAAGCATGTGTGAATCCTGTAATGTACTTCTGGGTCTTTGCAGCAAGAAACATCACCCCCAGGGCAGATTCACATTTTCAAATTCTCTCTGTCACGCTGAAGCCATAAATACCCAGGAAAACTCCCAGAAATCTGGAGTCCTAGTTACAGAGAGTTCAAAAGCCACACAGAAGTGAATTCACCCAGACAAATTATAATCAGATGGGCATAGACTCGTTAAAGGAGCCAGCAATAGGAAGTAAAAGATTATTTTAAAATAATCAGAAGCACATTGATCTAGAAATGGTTATACTCAAACTCATATTTGCAAGTGGAACAAATTCGTTTATTTCAGTCTCCCTATGCAATGCATTGTGGACTTGCACCAGCAAATGTGCAAGAGCAAGCAAAACCAAACCAAAAATCAATCAATAAATCAGTGCACACTTGCGATGGGCCAGATATCGATTTCAATGGAAGTTGAAGGTGCTCAGCAGCTTGGAAAAATCAAGCCAATTATTTAGGTGTCTCCGTGTGGCTTTAAGAACTCTGGGATGACCTAGCTTTGATCTCATGGATGTCAGTGGGCATCTGACTGTTGGCTTCAATGGGAGAAGAGTGAGGCCAATGTTGAGCACTTCTGAAATCCCACCTTAAGTGCTTCAACTTCTGAGCTTGCAAGTCCTGGCCATAGTCAATTCAACACTGCTCAAGGGATCCAGGTCCCTCCTGTCCAGCAGCTGGCACCCACCTCGTGGGAGATGGGGTTGAGTCACGGTTTGGCCTGATGCTGTGTATTGCTTTTTGTTTTCTCCTTTGATTTACCCCCTTTTAGTTCAAATCCTATTTTTCCTGAGCCTCCAGCAACTCTCCTTCCAGAGAATCCATCCACCTTCCCTCCACTCATCACAACCAAAACAAAAACACACCGGCACTATCAGCAAGTGAGCTACTCAATCTTCTTAAATTCCAGCTCAGGCTACAAAAATACCTGTCCTTGCAAAACAGAGTTCTCGCAAAGGTCATGCATTTGGCACCAGCATTTAATATTCAGAAAGGACTGCCTGGAGGTTGGACTAAATAGTGCCTTATCCGTATTCAGCACCACTGCTTCAGCAGGACAAAAGAGAAATATAAGGAGAGCAGTTAATTTTCTCTCTCTCTCTAATGGATCTCTTTCCCTAGGCAAGGTGGCACCTGGGAGGTGGAGCAGCTGTCACACACAGCTGTACGTACAATGCTGACCACTACTTCAGGCTACTCTTTTGCTATATGCTTCCTTGAATCTCCAGGAAAAAAAAGTATCCACCACCACTTATCTCGCCTAGTAGAAGAGCTTGCGTCTGGCCTGGATAACCATGGCTCACCTTGCCATTATCTGACAAACTGTTCTTTTTTAGGTCGCGAAGAGGCAAATATTTCTCAGCGCCGTTGTACAATTGTGCTATTCTTGAAATCTAGGGTGCCCTCATTCTCTCTGAGAATATCTGTTAGAGCCGTTTGACTAACGTCCTCCAGTACCAGGGGATAATTCAGTCACTGAGAGCAGATTCATAGAGCTTGAAGGGCAATTTGTCCTCTTTGTTCCCATTTGACTCACTACCACTCCTTAAACATCTGAAACAAAGTGTCTAAGGGCCAGATCCTCAAAGATGTTTAGGGGCCTGACTTCCATTCAAGTCAAGGAGAGTTAAGCACCTAAAGACTTTGGAGGATCTAGACCAATGGCTCTCAAACTTATTTCATCGCCCCCCTGCCGCCTTATTTAAGCACAGTGCAGTGACTGCTGGCTGGGCACCCAGCTCTGAAGGCAGCGCCATGCCAGCAGCAGTGCAGAAGGAAGGGAGGAAACGTGAAGAGCGATATTCCCCAATATCACTTTTCACAGCAGCCTTAGTGCCCGATTGCCACCCTTAACTTCTGTGCTGCTGCTGGTGCCCCGTGGCTGAGAGCCAGCGCCCTGCTGCAAGGGATTGGTGGGGCGGGAGGGAAGGAGAGCTTGAGCCTGGGCTTCCGTCCAGTGAGGGATGGGGGCAGAGGGGAAGGAGGGCCTCAGAAAGGGTGGCAGGGCTGCAGCTGTCCCCTTTACCCCCGCCATTCAGGTGTGCACGGCCCTTGTGCACAAGCCCCAGCCGTCACTCGAGGCTGACAGCCAAAGCGCTTCCAAAAAAAAAAATCAAGCACACAGCTTGTGCCTCCCTTGATACATTCCTGCACCTCCCTAAGAGGCCTGCCCCTTAGCTTGAGACCTGCTGATCTAGACCTTAGTGACTTAGGACCCTAAGTCCCATTTTCAAAGCACCTAAATCCTTTAGCAGCCTAAGCCCTAATGACTTTAAAAATGGGACTTAGGTATGTTTGAAAACCTTACCCAATGATAACGTTCTCCCGGTACGACTAGTTTCCAGAGGTTTTTAATCAATAAAGAATTTGTAGGGCACTTCACTAATCTAGCCACCAAAGTAGCAACTCAGTCCTGTGATGCCAGTAACAATTACCAAGGGCTTGGCTCTCTGTTCCATGTTTTCCCTTCTTTCTTTGGAAGTTGTCTCTGAGCATGCTGTCCTCTGCTAGTGCCAAAACCTGAACAAATTCAGTAAGCTGGAAGTTTTGACTCTTTTCCAAGGGTCACAGGATGATTGTCTTGCAAACATTTAGTTTCAGGATCTGTCTAATCATGCTGAGACAATGGAGAGGACTAACAGAAAACTGGTTCCTGCTGTTGGAAAGCTCGTCTTGCCACTTACCCATTGAGTTTTGTGGCCTTGGCTTTAAAGCAATGGAGATGCCCTCAAACTCTAGCATGGCTTATAGTGATAGCTTGGTGTTTCTTGCACCATCATGAGTTCAATTGGCCAGGTGCCTTACAAATTCCTTTTTTTTGTCTGTCTTAAGTAAGTCTCTAGGCACTTTCTTTAGCTTGTCTATTTGAATCTCTTGGCAGGTTTATTAGTAAAGATTTACTAATTCTTGACTTCAATAGGAGGTAAGCACCCAACCTGGTTAGGTGGTTTGAAAATCCCACTAGACAGCTATCTGAAAATATAGGCACTGAAATACCTTTGAAAATCTGATCCATTATCTTTTAAGAAAGAGCTTTAGTCTTTCACAGAATGATTTTCTACCTCTGCACTGTGGAAAAAAATAATTCTCTTCTCCTTAACCCAGACAGTTATTCCCAGATGCTCACATATTTGTTCAGCACCTGGCCATCCTCTTATTAGCGTTTAATGCAAGGAAACTGGTCTAGATCGCCTGAATTCTCTCAGGCACAAGAGGAAGCCATAAACTTTAACTTGCTTGACTCAACCGTCCCTTCCACTGAAACCTGCTCCTGGGTTGAGGCACTCTTCATTGTCTCTTCATCCTTCACTGCAAGCAGCAAACACAGCTGGTTAAGACATAAGCCTCAAGCTCTCGTTACCCTGTCTTCCTTAGGAGAAAGCTGACTTCTGTGCACGTCCATCATGGGTCAAACTGCGATAATTTACTATGTGCCCGCCGTATTCTCTTTCTCAATACCATGCTTTTTACAAAGCTCAAAGCACTTCTGGCGTTTGTGTCCACAGACAGAGGAACTGAGATGCAGCTAAAAATGGAGGTAGCATCACCCCTCAATATACGGTGCAGTATGATGAGTGGAACTGGAGCAAGAGGTGCCTACTTCAGTATCGCATCACGGGGGCTCAGGAATGGAGGCTTTTGAGTCTAGACTGCTGCCACTCAAACTCTAGAGCTCCCGCCATGTAACACTGGCCACTCAGCATAATTTACTTAAAGATCTCTCCCACAACTTTGCCTGCCTGTTGCATTGCTTCTTGCTAATGAAATGGTGACGGGGTACCTGCTTTCCTACTTTAAACAAAACCGTGTAATCAATTGCTGAAGAATTCCCAGGCATGTTATTAAGTTGTGGAGGCGAACGTTTCAAGAATATCTGCTGTACTTTTTTTTTTTTTTAAATCTGCGGATACGGTCAGTTTCATAAGCAACATCTGACTAAATGAAACTGATAAGCAAACAAGGTCAAATGTAACAAGTTAATTAAATCTAAATAAACGCGAAAGAATGTGCATTGTATCACAGTACATATACATCATTCATAAAATAAAATATGCATTAAGTCTTGAATGTGATCTTGAATTACAATATTCCTCTATGAAAAAACCATGGATACCTTAGAAATAAGACTAGATCCTTTAAATGTAAGACTATGGTCCAGTTGTCAGGACAGGAGACAGGGAGTCAAGACTCCTAGGTCCTAATCTAGTCACAGTGTAAATTCCTTGGGGGGCAGGGACTGTGTCTCATACAAAGCTGAGTGCACTGATGGTGCTTAACAATCAAACATAATAATTACCACTTAGCATTCCAGTTCTGCCACTGATTGGCAGAATGACACAACTTTTCTGTGCCTCAGTTTACCCATTTATAACTGTTCTATCCTACGGGGGTGTAATGAGGCTTAATTACTGTTTGTAAGGTGCTTAGAGCTTCTTGGGTGATAGGTGCTATAAAAGTATTTTAAGGCCTTAACTTTCTCTTGACAATCACCGTTCCCTCTCCCCCCCCCCCCCCACACACACACTCCCTTTAAGGCTGACTGGTCTGTTTTTTACTTACTGTAACTGAAGGAGCCTCTAGGTCTACTTACAGTCATATGGCTATAGCCAGGATATTTCAGATTTGTTACGTGGCCTGTAGTTTTTATTCGGGAGTTTTCCACCTCTGGAACACTGTTATTGCTTGCACGTGTTCTGTTTAGCATTCACACACCTGCCTGGTGACTTGTACACGGATACCCTCGTTTGCATAAAAGCCGAAAGTTCAATCTAACAACTCTCTTGAGGACGCCGGGAGTCCTGCAGAGCCAGAATAAAGAGTGCATTTTGCTCTGCAGTGGTAAAGGGACCGGGAGACTGCTAACTCTTCAGCACTGACTGCATCTGTGTTCTGTACAGCGCCCAGCACAGCGTCATCACAGAACAAATAATAAATAAACCCACACTGCTCAAGCCTTTGTTTGCTATATATACAGGGCCTGATCCTTAGCCTTCAGTGGCTCCAGCTCCTGGCGGTCCCCCCCACCACCCTCAAAGTAGGAATAGTGGTTCTATCTCACTGGCATAGCAGTTGTACTGGAGCTTGGAGGGGGTGTGGGCAGAACATGCTGTACTCCAGCAAGCTTCACTGGTAGAACAGCCTCTCTTGGAGGTGATTATAGGTAGCAATCAGAGAAAGCCCTGGGGCTGTTGTAACTTGGCCTAGAGAGGAAATGGCACCTGGGTGTCCCCCAGGGGCAGAGGGAGCGAGTTAAGAAGGTGGAAAGAAAGAGGGTGCTGCCCAGGTCCTACACCAAGCAGAGCTTGGCCAGACTTGAAGGTCTAGCCCATATTTGAAAAGTGCTTGCCCAAAAATGACTTGACCTGTCACATGGCAGTGCGGAGCTTAGTGCCAGTGCTGACCAAGCCAGTAATTAGTGTAACCCCAATGCGCTCCTTAGGTTATGTGGGGTTAAAACACAAAAAGAGAGATATGAGAAGGAAACGTCACTTCACAGGAAAGCTAGTAGTGACTGTATTGTACAGCATGTTACGACTGATCAGGAACAAGACAATGTTTTCTCGCTGTACTTCACTGGGAAATACCTTTGTTGACGCCACGTTGACGATGTGACTGGTCCCTACAACCATGGTTTGGTGCAGTCTCACAATACTTCAGACCTTCCCTCTGAATAAATCTCCTCTTCAATAGCCTCCTTTGGGAGGGGATGTGGCTTTGAATGGGCTCAGGCCATTTCTTCACTGCGGCAGTCATGTCTGACTACCTGGACTAGCCTAGCCTGGGCATGAGTAGCCACACGCAAATGACTGCATCCTCATTGGTGCCACGCTCCCCTGTGCCCGTCGCTAGGACTTCTGGGGTCACAACCCATGGGTCTTTGCACTGTAACAAGTTTAGCTGCTCTCTGATTCTTCCTCAGGGAATTGTGGGAGAATGGCTGTGTCTTTCTGGGCACATGGCAGGAATTGTGGGAAGGTATTGGAGACCTATCAGCATTGGAGTGATTTAGCCTGCAGCTGCACAGTGAAGTGGGTGGGTTAACAGCCTTATTGAAAGCCTCATGAAGGCTTTAGCCTATACCCTGGGGGTGGCCAGCTAGCCTGGGCTGAAAGCACCATCGAACGCATGTGAGAGGACTTTGTATGTGGACAAGCGGGCGTTAGGGCCAGCACCAGGGTAAGAACCTGGGTTAATTCTGCAGTGAAGACAGACCTGCATGACTGAAAGCACAATGAAAGCATGTAATTAAAGGCAGTGCCTGTTGTTTAGACTAGGCTTTTAAAACAGGTTAGTTAACATGTTAGCTAGTCCGTGTTAACATCACAGCTTAAATCCTGGTCTAGATGAGCTGTGTGTGTTAGAGAGCTGAGAGGAAGCAAATGTGTGGCTAGCTGTGGCCGTATTGGTATGCCATAGAGGCTGCCTTACAAAGGGTCTCCTGTTCTTTGCAAACAACTCTCATCTCAGACCTGACAACCCTTACACTGAACATGTCTTGCAGCATATTTATCCGAGAAGGGTAACATTTAAGGTATCTACAGAAAGCTTTTAACTTCCTGGGACTCATCATCATTGCGAGGTATATATACAGGTAATATTTAAGGAAAAATACTGAAAGTATGGTTTATAGTCTTGATGTAAAAGTCCCCAGGGAATAATTTGGCTAGGTGATGGCCCATTCACATGCGAAGGAGCTGTCACCCTCCCTAGTTAGCTGGTGATGCAATGCCAAGCTCACTGGTCTAGCCACGCTCCATCCCATGACTATCAATGGAAAAATCACCAGAAACAACTGCAAACAATCGAAACCACTTGGAGGTGAAAAAGGAATATTCCAGGCGATGAAGATTCGCCCTGTCTATGACTAAAGACAAAAGACTGCTTTGTTAGATAGGAAAGGTAACTATTAATAAGTGTGGGCCCAGATTCACATTTCATGGTTTTGTTTTGTATTGCAACCATTTGTTTCCACCACTCCCTCTTGTTTCTAGTAGAATCTCTGCCCTTTCTTAAATAAACCTTCTTTGGCTTCACTAAAAGTGCTGTGTGTATACAGGAGTGAGGTTTAAGGTGAAACTGATAAATTGGGGTACGCTGTTTTTTGGGGGGGCAAAGGATCTGGGATTTCTGTGAGTAGCTAGAGTCAGGGGCAGGATATCACAGGGGAATGATTCAAAGGGATTGGGGAACTGGGATGCACCTATTTTTAACCTACAAGATGAAGAGGGGGCTAGCAAAGCCCAGAGGAGAGGGCTTGAATGCTGAAAGGCTGATATTAAGGAAATGACACCCCAGTTACCACAGGCAACCCTCACGCTAGATGCAGGGGGTACCCTGAGAACCATGGGTCTGTCTCTTCCTCCGTGCCCATGGATTTTATTTGTTGTAGCTGGTCACCGTCAGCCCAGTGCAACTCTCCACTCCATTGAAAGGATCAGCCGGCTTCAGCTACACCCACATCACACTGAATTGCACGTTGAAGAACAGTTGCGAGCTCTGAGCCACCTACTGTTTCCACTTCAGTGATTGCACACTTGTGTTCAAGCTCCATTCATTTATTTATGTATACACTTCACTTGGAGCTGCAGAATCGTAAAGAACTCGGTTCATCTGTATAAAGGGTTTTTTCCGTTGAAGTCAGAGCCTTTAATCTCCCGTTATTAGCTCACAAATATTCTTTTGTGGGCAGCTGACACTGGCTTGGACAAACTGTTTTATTTGGTGCTTGGTTTAATTAGCTGTCTTTTGTTTTGTACTCATTTTTGCAGCTCATCACAGTAGAGCCTGAGACTTACGAACGCCTCAGGAATGGAGGTTGTTCGTAACTCTGAACAAAACGTTGTGGTTATTCTTTCAAATGTTTACAACTGAACATTGAATTAATACAGTTCTGAAACTTTACTATGCAGAAGAAAAATGCTGCTTTTAACCATCTTAATTTAAAGGAAACAAGCACAGAAACAGTTTCCTTATCTTGACAAATCTTTTTTTTTTAAACTGTCCCTTTACTTTTTTAGTAGTTTATGTTGAACACAGCACTGTACTGCATTGGCTTTTTTTGTCTCTGCTGCTGCCTGATTGCGTACTTCCGGTTCCAAATGAGGGGTGTGGTTGATTGGTCAGTTCGTAACTCTGGTGTTCGAAACTCTGAGGTTCTGCTGTGTTTACATTTTCAGTACCCAAGTAACTCAACACGCAAAACAAAGCAAAAAAATGAAGCCTGGAACATACACCAAACATCTGGGAATGCTGATTACTATTTATCATCTGTAATGCACAAGAGTTCCACAAAGTGCTGCATAGCAGTCAACAGAACTCATTAGCTTGTTTGCAAGAATATTAAAATACTGCCCTATTATGTTTATTTATTATGTCTTGTTAATTTCTAACAGGGAACTCTGTATCTTCACACTCTGGCACACACATTAGCAAACTACCATGGTAAATAAAGGCTGACCCTTGTTCTCATTTAATTCAGTCACAAAACTCACAGGGGGAGCAAGAACTGATGCACATTTTCAGAAATACTTACATTTGGTTGATTTAGCTCCAACTTCTTATGAAAACACCAGTCATCTGAACACAGGTGAATGGATTTTTACCATCTCTTTTTCATAGAATTGTTTTTCTTTTATGAATTTTAACACCAAGAAGTAGCATTTTCTTCAAGCAAAGCCATCTGGAGTAGCATGTGTCACACTGGGAGAGGGCAGCTAACCCAAGCAATCCAAAATCCCCCAATCTGATTCCATCCATGCAGTGTCAATTTCATTCTGGCTCAGAGTCAAAATCTGAAGGGGTAAAATTTCTAGTTCGGAGGCAGAAGCCTTTTGAGATTTTAGCCCAAGATGGTAAATACACCTGGTCAAATTACAGCCATCAAATAATGTATGTCATAATTTGTGTGGATTCAGCAAGGTTTCCCCTCCCTCCCGCTCCCTCCTCCCCCCGCTCATTATTTATCCAATTTATGCAGCTGGTTGAGTATTTTATATATTCAAGCAGTTATACAAAATTCACAACCTTTTTTAAAAAAAATGTTTTGAAAATGTTGAGTGAAATACTTGCAAATTATGTTTCATTATTCACCCAGCTCTAATGGTCAAAAGTCAGCAAGAACTGCTGATACTGCAAGACTTCCATCATTTGGAGCCAAAGCCTTGCAAGATTTCATTGCCATCAGACTGGAACCTGAACTCCACCTTTGATTTTCCCAAACACTAGACCTACTTGACGTCTCTGAGAGCTTTTTCCATATACAGGTGTTAAATTACACTACTCAGCTATGAGAAGAGCTGGGTGAAACATGGTAGTGTCAGCTTGTAAGAGTTTGTGTGAACATTTTCTTCAGTTTTGGTTTACCCGGCGTTTGCTTGGCATTCAAAGTTTCTACAACCTACAACCAAACCAGCCCAAAGCTCAGTCAAAACCCCAGGTTCATCCTCTTTTGAATCAAAATCTTCAGCGGGCCCAACTCTGCTATAAGCTATGCTTACATCTCTGCAAACTTTTCAGTTAAGCTGGTCTATTTGGGGGATTGTAGTGTAACCTAGGAAACTCCTCAGACATGCCATTCCAGGCCCAGTCCTGTGCGCTCGGAGGAAAGGAGAACAGCTCTTCCCTGAAAACCAGAGTGTCTCATTGATAGCTAGCCCCGGGGAAGAGGAGGTGCAGTACAGCATTGCCTCATGGGAAAGTTCTGGGAGGAATGGTGCCTTCAGAGGATATCCTAGGTGTGCAGGCAGGGAGTGTGGCCATGCTGTTACATCCCTCTGGGATCCCATTGTGCTACCCTCTTGGGATCTGATGAGTGCTCTACATTGCTCCTTGCCCTCGTTGGGGTAGGTTGTGCTTCTGGAGGTACAAGGAAGAAGCAGTCCTGGTGCTCCCCCGGGACACAGGTGCTGCAAATGTACCTGTTCTTGTCATCAGGAGCATAAGTGGGGAAGAAAGAAAGGCGCCTTATACTTACACACATGAACAAGCTAGACACACTCTAGCTCTTCAGAAGTGCCTGCTGCCAGCCAGCACTGCTGTCCACCAGAGAGGCAGCCAGCACTCCCCTTTGGAAGGGAGTAGAGGAGAATGGCTGTAACTCAGCCATGTAAATAAAGAGGTTTCCTGAGGGGTAAAAAGGTATTCATATGTATGTCCTCAGAGTCCAAACTGGACTAAGGTTCCCTCAAACCCTGCAAGAAGAGGACCTTGCACTTGGATAGCTGCAAGACAGTAAAACCTCACACACCTGACTCAGATATGTCCCAACAGCAGACAAATTAATATTGCGAAAAAGTGTGTTGGGAAAAAAATCAACTGCTTTTGCATTTCCACGAAGCTGAGCAGAGCTAGTGTGGTCAAAACCCAATATGATCTGGCCCCCCGGCAATGGCTTATTTTTCTGACTGTTAACGCTGAATATTTTGTGCTCAAACCAACGATTTCATTTTTCTTGATCTGAAGTCAAATGTATCATTCCCCAGTGGCTGAGAGATTCCTTTGCTCCTTCTGCAACACTGAGTGCAACGCCCTGAGCACAAGTGACAGGCCAATAAGAAGCACACTTGGCTGCGGAGCTATGAACTGATGGGTTGTGGTTCAAGGCACATTGCTTGAGCACCTCTGGAAATACTGTCTAGTCAGAGTATTTTAGAACACAGTGGCATGGTTCAGCTGCTTCATATAAAGCCTGCATTTTTCTTAAAGTTATTTTCCCAGTAGTTTGTTTCACAATTGGAATTATTTGAATAACTTCGCCTCCTTGAGTTTATTACTATGCCTGACTTGACCACCTGTTAATTGTCCCAGACCTGAAGCAGAGCTCTGTGGAGCTCAAAAGCTTGTCTCTTGCACCAGCAGAAGTGGGTCCAATAGAAGATATGACCTCACCCACCTTGTCTCTCTAACGGTCCCCTTTGTCAGAGCTCAGGGTTTTGCTTGGATCAAAGAATTCACTGGATATTTATGAATGTCGTGATTTATTGCAAAAGGTACGACAGGAGATGAATCTTCATATACAGCATGTGAGGGCCTAGCAAACAAGGGGAAGCATTCAGCATCACTTGCCATGTTGGCTTAATTACAGAATCACAGGTAACTAACCTGATGGAGTCATAACAACAAACTACTTGTACGGGGAGCTTGCTTTCAGTTTAGTAAAGGCGACACTGTCCAGTTAACATTGTTTGACATATTTTTTCTTTATTTCGTTCTTTAAAACTAATGAATACAAAGAAATAAAAGAAAAAGGAAAGCACGTTTAAAAATGACCTAATTATACTGTAATGAGGACTGCACCACCATTACACCTACTGTGCAGGGCACTGGACTGGGACTCAGACCAGTCTCCAAATCCTGGCTCTGCCACTGGCCTTCTCATGACCTTGGGCAAGTCACTTCCCTACTCCATGCCTCAGTTTCCCCATGTCTAAAATGGAAATAATGATCCTAACCCTTTCCCCCTTTTGTAAAGTGCTTTGAAATCTAAGCCTGAAAAGGGCTACTTACAAGCTAGGTATTATCATTGTCATTACAACAGCTCCAGAACATGGGCCAGATGCCCAGTTGGTGTCAGCTCCACTGAAGTCAATGAAACTACACCAGTTCACAGCAGCTGAGGATCTGGCCCCATAACTCTAAACCAAACTTCCTTTTAAACTTCCTCCAACATCTTGCACGGTCTGCAGGTCCTTCTCACTCAGGAAAAACTCACCACAGAGCAGCGTTGCATGATTTTGTGTGTTGTACAGAACACATTTCCATGGACACTGTGGATAAGAAATGCGGTTGTTGATCCTCTGTATAATCATACCATGCTTTCAACATTGTGCAAAAGAAGAAAGCATCCAGCAGACAGACACAATAGCCCCTTTTCAAAGTCAGATAACTGCCACTTTGAATAATGAGTAATAAACACAATGGGGCCCAATTCCTGAGATCCCCTCAGGTTTCATTCAGTCCTCAGACAAACTGCACATATGGCAGGTCTTGGCCAAAAGGTGCGCAATAAATGGGGGGGGGGAATACATCGCTGAACTCACCAACTTCTGCCTCCCATTTCTGGATGAGTCAATATTGTAAAACTACTCAAGAGAATTAATTCTTTAGAAATCATGACATGATAAATCCCAACCCGATGAAAATGGCTGCCCGCTCATCATGAAAAAGGCAACATACCACTCGCCATATGGACACTGGTGAGCACTGTTAGATTAAACCACATGAGTTTCAAGAAACTAAGACGAAGAATGAAATTAACTAAAGAACAGGCAAAGACAATAGAGAGCTAAGTAGGAGCCTATGCCAAGGCTCTGAAGCAACGAGTGAAACCCAGAGAGATGAAATACAGAGGGTTCTTGTGAGTGCCAAATTGATAAACCATGGATAACTTTCCAGTTGTAAAGACCTGCAGAATACAGACCCTGGACTTCAGAAAAGCAGACTTTGACTCCCTCAGGGAACTGATGGGCAAGATCCCCTGGGAGAATAACATGAGGGGGAAAGGTTTCAGAGTAACAGCCGTGTTAGTCTGTATTCGCAAAAAGAAAAGGAGTACTTGTGGCACCTTAGAGACTAACCAATTTATTTGAGCATGAGCTTTCGTGAGCTACAGCTCACTTCATTGGATGCATACCGTGGAAACTGCAGCAGACATTATATACACACAGAGATCATGAAACAATACCTCCTCCCTCCCCACTGTCCTGGAAAGGAGTCCAGGACAGCTGGCTGTATTTTAAAGAATCCTTATTGAGGTTACAAGGACAAACCATCCCGATGTGTAGAAAGAATAGTAAATATGGCAGGCGACCAGCTTGGCTTAACAGTGAAATCCTTGCTGCTCTTAAAAACAAAAAAGAAGCTAACAAGAAGTGGAAGATTGGACAAATGACCAGGGATGAGTATAAAAATATTGCTCGGGCTTGCAGGAGTGAAATCAGGAAGGCCAAATCACACCTGGAGTTGCAGCTAGCAATAGATGTTAAGAGTAACAAGAAGGGTTTGTTAGCAACAAGAAGAAAGTCAAGGAAAGTGTGGGCCCCTCACTGAATGAGGGAGGCAACCCTAGTGACAGAGGATGTGGAAAAAGCTAATGTACTCCATGCTTTTTTTGCCTCTGTCTTCACGAACAAGGTCAGCTCCCAGACTACTGCACTGGGCAGCACAGCATGGGGAGGAGGTGACCAGCCCTCTGTGGAGAAAGAAGTGGTTCGGGACTATTTAGAAAAGCTGGAAGAGCACAAGTCCATGGGGCCAGATGCGTTGCATCCGAGAGTACTAAAGGAGTTGGCGGATGTGATTGCAGAGCCATTGGCCATTATCTTTGAAAACTCATGGCGATCGGGGAGGTCCCAGATGACTGGAAAAAGGCTAATGTAGTGCCCATCTTTAAAAAAGGGAAGAAGGAGGATTCGGGGAACTACAGGCCAGTCAGCCTCACCTCAGTCCCTGGAAAAATCATGGAGCCGGTCCTCAAGGAATCAATTCTGAAGCACTTAGAGGAGAAGAAAGTGATCAGGAACAGTCAGCATGGATTCACCAAGGGCAAGTCATGCCTGACTAATCTAATTGCCTTCTATGATGAGATAACTGGCTCTGTGGATGAAGGGAAAGCAGTGGACGTGTTGTTCCTTGACTTTAGCAAAGCTTTTGACACGGTCTCCCACAGTATTCTTGCCAGCAAGTTAAAGAAGTATGGGCTGGATGAATGGACTATAAGGTGGATAGAAAGCTGGCTAGATTGTTGGGCTCAGTGGGTAGCAATCAATGGCTCCATGTCTAGTTGGCACCCGGTATCTAGCGGAGTGCCCCAACGGTCAGTCCTGGGGCCGGTTTTGTTCAATATCTTCATAAATGATCTGGAGGATGGTGTGGATTGCACTGGGAGGAGTGGTAGATACACTGGAGGGTAGGGATAGGATAGAGAGGGACCTAGACAAATTGGAGGATTGGGCCAAAAGAAATCTGATGAGGTTCAACAAGGACAAGTGCAGAGTCCTGCACTTAGGATGGAAGAATCCAATGCACCGCTACAGACTAGGGACCGAATGACTCGGCAGCAGTTCTGCAGAAAAGGACCTAGGGGTTACAGTGGACGAGAAGTTGGATATGAGTCAACAGTGTGCCTTTGTTGCCAAGAAGGCCAATGGCATTTTGGGATGTATAAGTAGGGGCATTGCCAGCAGATCGAGGGACGTGATCGCTCCCCTCTATTCAACATTGGTGAAGCCTCATCTGGAGTACTGTGTCCAGTTTTGGGCCCCACGCTACAAGAAGGATGTGGAAAAATTGGAAAGAGTCCAGTGGAGGGCAACAAAAATGATTAGGGGACTGGAACACATGACTTATGAGGAGAGGTTGAGGGAACTGGGATTGTTTAGTCTTCAGAAGAGAAGAATGAGGGGGGATTTGATAGCTGCTTTCAACTACCTGAAAGGGGGTTCCAAAGAGGATGGCTCTAGACTGTTCTAAGTGGTAGCAGATGACAGAACAAGGAGTAATAGTCTCAAGTTGCAGTGGGGGAGATTTAGGTTGGATATTAGGAAAAACTTTTTCACTAGGAGGGTGGTGAAACACTGGAATGCGTTACCTAGGGAGGTGGTGGAATCTCCTTCCCTAGAAGTTTTTAAGGTCAGGCTTGACAAAGCCCTGGCCGGGATGATTTAGTCAGGGATCGGTCCTGCTTTGAGCAGGGGGTTGGACTAGATGACCTCCTGAGGTCCCTTCCCACCCTGATATTCTCTGATTCTATGACCTCTGTCTGGAAATTTGCCAGACCCACGGAGAATACCATGCTGTGGTCACTGTGTGCATGAAATCTCTTCAGGACTGAGGTTTTGTTCATGGTAAAATTAAAAGGTCCGTTGCCCATAGAAACAATTTTTCTTCTGTGTGACCTGGATCCATCTTCATGAAAGATTACACAATCAGAACAACCCTGGTATGACATGAGCTGGAGAGCACTCATTAGCAATCCCAGATCTGATTGTGTGGCTTATATCAAGCAATCCTTGTCATCAGCAGGATTTCCATTAATAATACTAGTAATTCAAACACCCTGTTGAATAACTTGCAAAGCATCTAGAATTCTCAGTGAGGAGATTTGTCATTCTGCTATTGCCAGAGAAGCCAAAAAGTTTGCTAAAGAAATGCCTTGGTAATTGATTGTCCAGCTGAAGAAGTAGTTAAAGACTGAATTCCTTCAGCAGAATGTACAGCAGAAAACATGCTTCACCATGGGCTTCTGTTTTGCATTCAGTCAAGAACTGCAGAGATTTGAAAGTATTTGAAGTTGCAGGCATAAAAGTAAATATGCTGCCCATTTGGATTAAGGTTTATTTCTTTCACCAGTATTGCACACTGGTGCAGAGACTGATTCCCAGACCACCTGAGCTGAGCTTGCGCACAACTGGAGGATGGGTGGTGTGGGGAAGGTATGTTTAAGCCACCCTTATGCCCCCCAATTCTGGGACTGACTGGTGCAGGCTTGGGGATGCTCTAATTTACCCGCAGCTTACCCAGGGCTCCAATGGGCCATTCCATCAGACACAGATTGCCAGGGCATATGATTGTCACGGCCATAAGAACAGACAGACTGGGTCAGACTAAAGGTCCATCTAGCCCAGTATCCTGTGTTCCAACAGTGGCCAATGTCAGGTGCTTCAGAGGGAATGAACAGAACAGGTAATCATCAAGTGATCCAATGGTCCCTCTTCCCTGGCCACCATGCTGGAAGCCAGAAACGGGTGGTGATGTAGGACCAGGGAAAATCCTCAGGGAGCCTGATACAGCATCAAGCATCTCCAGTGGGGACTGGCCTTGAGTCACAGAAGAACAGAGATCCTTTTCTTTACCTTTGCTGCCAGAGGAACAACACTAAGGACCTGAATGGCACTATTGTAGTTCTCTTTTCTCTATTGCTTTTTACTTTCGGCATTTGCATGGTCTGTAATTTATACGTAAAGGGAGAACAAAATGAAAATCAGTTTCAAACAGGAAGCTAGCTCCAGCCCTAAATATGGAGGGATTAGCACCCCCTCTATTATTCTGAGAAGGGGAAATAATTAAACAAATTAACATATTAACAAACGTACACACACACCAGTGGTCGTTCATAACAAGCCACATCTTAAGTGAAGAATTGTCAAGAAATTCATATTTTTAATTAGAAAGACTATATCCATTAATCCCCAGAGAGACATCACAGTAATACCTAGACCGATGTAAAGTAATACACCACAACATGGTTTGGTTAAATTAGCCCTAGAAAAAGCAAAGTCTCTAGTACTGTGTGACATCGCCTCTGCTTTTGCAATCATGTTCTTCCTCTTCAAGTACCTCCCCAAGCTCCATGGAGCTTGGGGAGAGAGTATGATATGCTCTAGTTCAAGAGGAATTATTTTGGGGTAGGTCTCTGGCCTGTGTTACATAGGAAGCCAGACTAGATGACCGCAATGCTCCCTTCTGGCCTTGGAGTCTATGAAACAATAGGGTCCCATTTTGCCCTGACATATACAGGTACAGAATGGGTGCCTCACTTTCCTTTCAGGCTCTTACCCAGGCAGCTACCAATCTGCCTGTCCCACTGACATACTACACCTAACTGGCTCTTTCTGTTAATCACTGCACCTAGAAGAGCCAGTAAGACAGGTGTACTAGGAAGAAACAGGAGCATCTCAGCCAGACACACATACAACATTATAAGGAGCATTTGTAGAGGTCCTTTATTTGCATATCCTTGTAGAACAGACACCTGAAAGAATCATTTAAAAAATGAAGGATTGATAAAGACATAGGCAGTTGATTAGTGATGCTTAACTGAAGTGATCTGGGACAGAGAACTGAGACTTGGATTCCTTTTCCTCACGGATAGCCTCTCCTTCCCCTGGTTTCTTGTTCCTTCTCCACAGTGTGGGGTATAATACATTAGACCATTTTTCAAAGCAGCCACAATCTGTTTCCTAATTTGCTCACCCGAATTCTGACCTCCTACCCCGCATTTTCCACTCTTTCAAAACCATGGACTTGGCCTTGCAAATGGCATTTATGTTTGTTGATTGGTTAGTTTTCAATTTGTGCAAAAGAGTGCCAATGGCACAAGCAATGCTGAAGTCAGTATATGGGTGCTGAGTGGTGTTGCTAGCTTGTGATAGACAGGAGGTCAGACTACCGGTAGTCCCTTCTGGCCCTAAATTCTAAGGTTTGGGAGGGCAAAAACGTAAGCAGAAATGTGGATGCACAAGTTCAGGTGTGCAAATATAAAGGCTACTTTTGAAAATCTGGCCCATGTTATGCATTCGGAAAGAGAATAGAATCATAGAATATCAGGGTTGGAAGGGACCTCAGGAGGTCATCTAGTCCAACCCCCTGCTCAAAGCAGGACCAATCACCAATTTTTGCCCCAGATCCCAAATGGCCCCCTCAAGGATTGAACTCACAACCCTGGGTTTAGCAGGCCAATGCTCAAACCACTGAGCTATCCCTCGTTGAAGATGAATTTACTGTTGCAGCAGTGGTATTGTATTTCAATTCTAAACTAAGGACAGGAGGAGGGTGGACAGCAGGAAGTAAGCTCATGTTGAGCAGCCTGGGATGGCAATAACAGACTACAGCTTGCAAAAATGGGGAAAAAGAAACCTCTACTGTTTCTTTGAGTCTCTTTTTTCCCTTGGCCTAAGTTGCCAATGTCACCCACCTAACCTTTTGAAGAGTGGGGTTTAAAGACATGGTGAGAGGTGAAATGCTGATTCATTTCTAGCTGTTTTTAGATGTAAGCAACCTTAATTTGCTTATTTTTCCCCTACATTTTTCTCTTCCTACCTATGGATTTCCTAGAGAAGTTTGCCCCCCAACCTCACACTTTCAGATACAACTGTGTAATTTAAAAAAATAGTCCAGGCAAGAACAACAAAGAGTGCTTAAACTTCCTGAAGAAATTCAAAGAGGACACAAGCTCCTGCGGGATTTTCACCTACTTCTGTCCATATTTTCAGTTCCATAATTAGAGCTTGTGTAATTTCATTTGAATCTCTGTCCCATCAATCTGCAGCTCACCTGACCCCATTTTCATATGCAGTAACACTGTTTCCATTACAGTCCTCGAAAAAGAAGAGTGTTCTTGACCTTCAGTCAAATGACTGAAATCTGGAAGAGCTGCACTAAATTTGTAATCCAAGAGAGAGAGCCTTTGTTTCAGATTAAGTGTTTCCAAATAGCTGGACCCATGCGGCCTGTTTGGTAGCAGCCACTGAAGAGCCCAGTGGGACTTAATACTACTCCAAGAACTCACCAAAGGTCTAATTCTGACTAGTGCTGAGCATCCTCATCTCTGGAGCCAAAGTTGGCCAAAGCTAGGGGAAAAATGGGCCCTGAAAGACTATTTTGTGGAACCCCTAAATGTACAAATTATAGAAGGGTCCATTCCATAGACAGGCTGCTGATAGTGTACGGTGCAGCAGCGGCGGGGTAAGAGAGGAAGCTTTACATCAGCACGCCATGCAGGAAGGCTGCACAGTGGTTCTGAATTTTAAATGAGAATCAGAATTTATTAGCAGTGAAAATCTGCTTGTCTGGGAAATGGCACATGCGGAGAGTCAGATAAATGTGGTGAAACCCACCTAAGCAAATGCCAAATCTAAGAATAGATTAGCTGTGTGTCAACCCTGTTGCCTTTTTATCACATATATGTTTATTTAGTAATGACAGAATAGCTGTTACATAAAAGAAAACCACCTGCTGCCAAACAGTAACCTTTACTGCACACCAGAATAAATTTCTTAGCTAATCTATGAGAATGCTGTATTTAAGGTGACACTGTACATGCCACATTTTGAAACAATTGATTGTTCAGTGCTGCAATAAGATCCCCAGAAGCGTCTACCACCTTTTGATTGTAAATGCACAGCAATTCGGAGCATTCACTGATAAAGAATGTCGAACAATTCAAATGGAACTAAGCAGACTTTCAATAGACAAGGATCTATCAGTATATTTGGCATTGGGGAGGTGTTTGGTGTATCTGATTTCCCCTCTTTTAGTCATCTCCATTTGCAAACACTGAGCGTTACGGCTTGTTATTGTGACTTGTAACGGCTTTATTACTCGGGTATCTAAGACACTCTTCAGTGGTTCCCAATAACTCATATGTGCTCTGATTTCACTCATCACCTGGCCAAACTGCAATATTTGTCTATTTTGAGGCCACTTTTTCCCTGCCGAAGGGATGGGCTGTGCAGCATGCATTCCCGAGGATGGATGAGCACTGATCCACAGGACGAGGCGGCGCATTGAAAAGCACTGAAGTGGTTAACCTAGCTTATAATCAGCCTTGGCATCACCATAGCAACTTGAACAGCTGCAACACTTATAATCACTCATAAGAAACTGCAGTTTCCCAGTGCACATCCACAAGTAGCTGTTATAATAGAGTTTCTGCCTTGGTCATCTCCAAATAGGCGACAGTATAATGCATGGGAAATTAACAAGAGGCAGAAGAACTGTCTCAGACACTACAATTTTTGCCATTATTGCTATGAATCTAAATCACCCTGCGCTTACAAAAAAGGTCACAACATTTCATACCCTATTCCTCAATCCCCAGCTATATCAAGTATATTTATCAAAGCGTATCTGTGGGAAATGAGATGAGTTCACTTGTTCTGCCTAATAAAAGGGACGTTCATGCAAAAGCGACCTAAATAATCGCATCAGAAGGTTTCTACTGAAGGTTCCAAGTAGCATTTCTCTATTGCACAAGCAAGGGACCTGCAATTGCCCTTGACTCCAATTGATTTCAGAACCGTAGGTCTGATCCAAAGCCCACTAAAGTCAATGGGGGTCTTTCAATTTACTTCAATGGGCTTTGGATCGGGCCCCGTATTTTCAAATACATGCATGTAGTGTCATCTGCTTCTTCGTAACTTAGGGAGCCAAGCAAATAATTATTAGAAAAAAGAAAAGGTGTACTTGTGGCACCTTAGAGACTAACAAATTTATTCTGAGGTGCCACAAGTCCTCCTTTTCTTTTTGTGAATACAGACTAACACGGCTGCTACTCTGAAACCTGTAATAATTAGAAAGTAATTTAATAGATTATTCTTTTTGCCTAGTTGCAGATTATATTAGAGCAGTTCGAGATTTGGGCAAATACATTTGTTATTCAAAATTATTCACCAGATAGCATTGGTGAATAATGGAACTAGCTGAAATGTTTTGATTTTCAACAATCTGACCAAATTTTTATTGAAATTTTGGAAGGGGGGGCGGGAAAGGTGTGGGGGAAGAATTGACCTTTAAAACTTCTTTTTAAAATCCTGCTCTAGTGAATAGCCATGGTTCTGCTAATAGTTTATGAGCTATCCACCAAGCATGCTCAGTCTTCAGCATTCAAGAGAAGTTAGTTAGTTTTGAGTGGACAGATAGGTTATATGATATTGCTTCTGTTTTTTTGGTTGTGTAACTCTTCAACTCAGGTTTCTGGTGCGAATGCTCAGATTTCACATTCACTGAAATTATCTGTTTCTACAAGCATTTCTGTTCACGTACATGTTGATTATTTGCAAAGATTATTTCTGAGAGGTTGATTCACTGGTTTTGTGCGGGCCCACTGCAAGGGATGGATTTCAACCAAGGTGAACACAAAAAGGCAAACTTGACATTTTTATTCAAGTGAGTGTTTCAAACAGTTTCCCATGGCATTTGCTCAGCTCGAATCAAGAAACGTATTTGGATGGAATTTGATTAGCAGTTTTCAAAAGGGTAAAGATTCGCCTTTATTTCAGAGAAACGTTTCAGAAACCTGACTTAAAAACTGTTAGGCCAAAGATTCAACATTGTGCTCACACAGTGGCTAAAAGCTGCCTAGTGAACAATTTCTTGAGATGGAGCTTCTCCACTTCTGGCTTTCTTTTGAGGATCAGTGATCACATTCTTTGTAATCCCTGAGGATTTTCCAGGTCATATATTACATCCACCTGAAATTCTATTTTTCATATGCAAGGTACTGAGCTGCTTTGTTTAGATAACAAAGCAGTCCTAGCTGAGGAGAAGTTCAGGCCCTGATCCTGGAAGCACAGGGAAACCCTTACACCACATGATGGCCCACTTTAGTCAACGGGGCTTTATATGAGCACCCAGTTGCACTCAAGAGGATCCGGGTACTTCATAATTTTTCAAGAGCCTGTGGGACGTAAGATGCTTATGTTTTATGGGGCACCTCATAGTCAGCTGCTGTTTCTATAATCATGAACAGTGAACTATTCTTATTACAGGCTTAGGGTTACCATATTTGCATTCCAATTCTGAGCCCTGCTTTCGCATCTCTGACATCTTCAAGCAAATTTCACACTGTTAGAAAAATGCCAAAGAAATATTAAAAAATCTGATGTGTGTGATATTTACTGATGCCACTGGAGGGGGTGAAAATACCTTGCATGATCATATATTTTATTCTCCATCATGCTTCCTATAAGAGAGAAAACAGATCAGTGGCAATTCATTCTTTTTAGCTTTACTTTGTACATGCAAGTGAACATAGCTTCATTTAACTAGCTGCGGTGCACAGACAACTCACAATGTTTAAAAGAACATAAGAATGGCCATACTGGGTCAGAGCAAATATCCAGCTAGTCCAGTATCCTGTCTTCCAGCAGTGGCCATTGCCAGGTGCTTCAGAGGGAATAAACAGAACAGGTAATCATCAAGTGATCCATGCTCTGTTGCCCATTCCCAGCTTTTGGCAAACAGAGGCTAGGGACACCATCCCTGCCCATCCTAGCTAATAGCCATCGATGGACCTATCCTCCATGATTTTATCTAGTTCTTTTTTGAACCCCGTTATAGTCTTGGCCTTCACAACGTCCTCTGGCAAAGAGGTCCCCAGGTTGACTGTACGTTGTCTTTGTTTGTTTTAAATTTGCTGCCTATTAATTTCATTTGGTGACCTCTAGTTCGTGCGTTATGAGAAGGAGTAAATAACACTTCCTTATTTACTTTCTTCACACCAGCCATGATTTTAACCATGTGTTTACAATGCAACTCAATTTTGAACAACGGTTTCATGACAAATTGTTTCCCACATAACTTCACAGAGTTAAACCACCATAGAGTGAGACCCAAATTAAGAGGTACAGGCAAGGCAATGGGGTTTGAAAAGAAATGCACTGTCACAAGATGAGAAGCAAAAGAAGGCTGTTCCAGATGGTGGAAGATATAAAACATGGTTCTTGCACCAGCTGTGGCAGTGCTAAGTAACGGGACTAAAGGAGCCCACTTTCACACAAATGGATGGAGCAGGGAAAGGAGTGGGAAAGATAAGTTCATGTAAGGTCTAAGAACTCCTCAGCAAGCTGGGCTGTGGAGTCTAATATGCTGTTATAATTGTTTAACATTTACATTGAAGTAGTGCACATGGGTCTCAACCATGGGAGAAATAAAACTCAGGACTCTACAGAAAACAAAACCTAAACTTAATTTCCCCAACGCTAATTTCTCCCTACTGTTACTCACACCTTCTTGTCAACTTTCTGTAATAAGCCACTCTCTTACAACTTCAAAAGTTATTTTTCCTTCCTTGGTATCCTGCTGTTAATTGATTTATCTCGTTAGACTGACCTCACACTTGGTAAAGCAACCCCCATCCATTCATGTATTTATACCTGCTCCTATATTTTCACTCCATGCATCTGATGAAGTGGGTTCTAGCCCACAAAGTTTATGCCCAAATAAATTTGTTAGTCTCTAAGGTGCCATAAGGACTCCTCATTGTTTTTGAAATAATAATCTGCACTTTATTAAAACTGGCTTTTGCTACATGGGCCAGTGTGAAGTATGTTTATATTTCTCTTGATGAATTTGCCATACCACTCATTCGCATGCACGCAGACGCACCACACAAATATTCCTTTAGATCACATGCTCCGACACCAAATTTCCACACATTTTCCATGTTCTGCCGCTCTGTGACCCTTTCCTGCCTTTGTCACAGTCCTGATGTTACTCCAGCTGATTTTACATGTATCGGTGGAAAAGAAGCGAGCTCAGAGAGAGAATAGAAAGAGACCTGGCCCAGCTCTACTTACACAAAGGATTTGATCCTGTTTGTTTTGAAGTCGATGACTCCAATGGTGCAGGATCAGACCTACCAGATCAACAGACAAAGCTCTTAAAAAGAGGGATGTAGATGGAAGAGAGGGAACCTTTGTGAGTTAAAAGACAGGAGACGGGAGTGCCCTATTTTGGCCCCTCGCCCAAAAGTAGGGATCAGTTGCTGTTTTTTAAAGTGTAAAACACCCTGCCAGGAATGAGCAACAAGTAAAATCTAGGCAAGAAGAAACTTCAAATGATCTGCAAATAGAATCACTGCTGTCACTTCACACTCTTCGCTGTGCTCCAAGGCCAGCATGACATGGGAACAAAGTGAAAATGAAATTCAAATCCACTGTCTCCTACAGTGAGATAGATAATAGCCAATGTTTTCAGACATAAATGTCTAAAGTGAGGCACCTAAATCTAAAGAGCTAAGCTGCTGTTCCTGATGATTAAATACAAGGATGTAAAACCTGCCTCAGTGTTGGAATGTGAAGTGGTCCTCTTAAATGTCAAGACTGCCCACAAGGGCTTAGCAATACCCTGTGTAACACAAGTTGAAATCAATGCACAACCTAGGAAAAAAGTGTTGTGCATATAAAAAAATAAGTTCAGAAATGTTGCTTCTTGAAAACAACAGCGATATATTGTATTGTCCCTGAAAGCCACATGGAAGGAATTAAATAAGCCAGTTGTGTAGTTCAGACAACTTGATGAAATACTCATTCCATTAAAGCTACATTGACAGAAGTGGGGAGAATGAGAAACCAGCATGTCCAACCTGTAGAAACCTCCAAAGCCACAACAGTCAAAGCTTTTATTTGTGGGGGGGCATCGCTCTCTTCGCAGGTGCAATCTCTAGCTTTTTTAACCACTCTCTGGTTTGATCTATTTCCCTCTACTTAAAAGATACCCTCACCTCCCTATTTGAACATTTAGTATCTGTGAAACTCCCTTCACGAGTCAAGATCTGGGAGGATCCATTTGTCCTCTCTCAACATCCTTCTGGTGAAAGAGGACTTCGCCTGCATTCTAGCTTCCACTGGAGCGCTGCTGCTCCACTGCCTAGGCTGATGCCACTCTCCTTTCTCTAGGGAATCGGGATGGGGGTATAATGTGAGGGTCATCCAATGACCAGTATTGCCTCTTCACATACTCTAGAGATGGTTTTTAATAATCAGGGTGAACTTGAGTACCTGGTATTGAATGGGGATATTGATATAATAGGCATCACGCAGACTTGGTAGAACGATGATAATCAATGGGACATGGTAATAACAGGTCATGCTGGTGGAGGAGTGGTGTGATATGTGAAAGAAAAAGAGTCAAATATAGTAAAAATCTTAAATGAATCAAACTGTATGACAAAATCTTTATGGATAGAAAGGCTATGCTTGAATAATAAGAGTATAGCAGTAACAATATACTACCAACCACCTAATCAGGATGGTGACAGTGACTGTGAAATGCTCAAGGAGATTAGAGAGGCTAAAAAACCAGAAAACCCAATAATAATGGGAGGTTTCAACTATCCCCATATTGACTGGGAACATGTCACCTCAGGATGGGATGCACAGATAAAATTTCTAGACACCATTAATGACTGCTTCTTGGAGCAGCAAGTCCTGGAATCCACAAGGGGAGAGGCAATTCTTGATTTAGTCCTAAATGGAGATTTGGTCCAAGAGGTGAATATAGCTGAACCACTCAGTAATAGCAACGATAATATAACTGAATTCCTTGTAGGGGGAGAAATACCAAAGAAACCCACCGCAATAGTATCACTTCAAAAAAGGGAACTGCAAAAAAAATGAAATGTAGTTACATGAAAATTAAAAGGAACATTAACACAGTTTCCTTGCAGCAGTTTCAACTATCTAAAAACACAATAATAGAGGCTCAAATTAAATGTATAGCCCAAATTGGAAAAAAAAAAACACAGTAAGACTACCATTGCTAAAAAACAGAGTAAAAGAGTTGGTTAGAGGCAAAAAGGCATCCTTTTAAAAATTGGAAGTCAAATCCTATCGAGGAAAATAGCAAGGAGCATAAACTCTGGCAAGTCAAGTGTAAAAATATAATTAGGCAGGCCAAAAAAGAATTTGAAGAGCAACTAGCAAGAAGACACAAAAACTAAGAGCAAAACTTGTTTTAAAGTACATCACAAGCAGGAAGCCTGCCAAACGGTCAGTGGAACCACTGGACAATCAAGGTGCTAAAGGAGCACGCAGAAAAGACTACGCCATTGCAGAGAAGCTATATGAATTCTTTGCATTAGTCTTCACAGCAGGTGTGAGGGATGTTCCAACACCTGAGCAATTTTTTTTTTTAAGGTGACAAAACTGAGGAACTGTCCCAGATCGATGTGTCAGTAGAGGAAGTCTTAGAATAAATAGATAAACTAAACACTAATAAGTCAACAGGACCAAATGGTATTCTCCCAAGAGTTCTGAAGGAACTCAAAAATGGAATTGCAGAAAGACCAACTCTAGTATGTAACCTATCACCTAAATCAGCTTCTGTACGAGATGACTGGAGGATAGCTAATGTGATGCCAATGTTTTTAAAAAGGCTCCAGACGCAATCCTGGCACTTACTGGACAGTAAGCCTAATTTCAGTACCAGGCAAGTTGTTTGAAACTGTAGTAAAGAACAGAATTATCAGACACATAGATGAATACAATATGCTGGGGAAGAGGGGATGCAGCTTTTGTAAAGGGAAATCATGCCTCACCAATCTATTAGAATTCTTTGAGGGAGACAATGAGCATGTGGACAGTTGGTATAGCGTACTTGGACTTTCAGAAAGTCTTTGACAAGGTCCCACACCCAAGGCTATTAAGCAGAATAAGCAGTCATGGGATAAGAAGGAAGGTCCTCTCATGGATCAGTAACTGGTTATAATATAGGAAATACGGGGTAGGAATAAATGGTCAGTTTTTCACAATGGAGAGAGGTAACTAGCATCTATACTGGGACCTGTGCTGTTCAACATACTCACAAATGATATGGAAAAAGGGGTGAATAGTGAGGTGGCAAGATTTGCAGATGATATAAATTACTCAAGACAGTTGAGTCCAGAGCTGACCAAGAATTACTAAGGGATCTCACTAAATGGGGTGACTGGGCAACAAAGTAGCAGATGAAATTCAGTGGTCATAAATTGAACGTAATGCACATTGGAAAACAAACTCCCAACTATGCAAAACAACGTTACCATACAAGGAAGACCTTGGAGTCATTGTGGATAGTTCTCTGAAAATATCTGCTCAATGTGCAGCTGCAGTCAAAAAAGCAAACAGAATGTTAGGAACCATCAGGAAAGGATAGATAATAAGACAGTAAATATCATAATGCCACTACATAAAGCCATGGTATATCGACACCTTGAATATAGTGTGCAGTTCTGGTCACCCCATCTCAGAAAAAGATACATTAGAATTGGAAAAGTTACAGAGAAGGGCAACAAGAAAATAAGGGTATGGAACAGCTTCCATATAAGGAGAGATTAAAAAGACTAGTACTGTTCAGTTTAGAAAAGAGATTACTAAAGGGACATATGACAGAGGTTTATAAAATCATGAATGGTGTGGAGAAAGTGAATAAGAAGTGTTCTTTATTCCTTCACGTAACACAAGAACCAAAGGTCACCCAATGAAATTAATAGGCAGCAGGTTTAAAAGACACATAAGGAAATACTTTTTCATACAATGCACAGTCAACCCATGGAACTCATTGCCAGAGGATGTTGTGAAAGCTAAAAGCATAACTGGTTTCAAAAAATAACTAGAGAAGTTCATGGAAGACAGATCCATCAATGGTGATTAGCCAAGAAGGTCAGGGATGTGACATCATGCAGCAGATGTCCCTGAACCTCTAGAAGCTGGGACTAGATGACAGGGGATGAATCACTTGATAATTGCCCTGTTCTGGTCATTCCCTCTGAAGCACCTGGAATCGGCCACTGTCGGATGACAGGATACTGGGCTATATGGACCACTGGTCTGACCCAGTCTGGCCATTTGTATGTTCTTAAGGATTATTGCCATCCATTTCATTTTCATGGCCCAGCTCAGGGGTCTGTAACTTGGGCCTCCCAGTTCTGACCTCTGGGTTAGATTGTGACAGCCCTTACTTGGCTGCACAGGGGAGCAAGACAGAGTAAAACCCTTACCCAAAGCTTGGGCCTGCTCAGATTGTGAATGGGCAGGAAGGTCAGTTACTTATCCAGCGCTCAGTGCTGTGAGTGAGAAGGGATGGAGAGGGTGGTGAGTGGAAGTGGTCCTCATACTCAGTAGCAAGAGTATCCAGACGGAAAGGCAGAGAGGAGGAAGTTGCTCCCTGAAAAGAGCAAGAGGGAAGCAGGGGAACAGTGGTGCCTCAGTCACAATTCATTCTCCAGTCTCCTCCCGGGCCAATGCAGCTCCATGCCACCCCACCCAATACTCAGGGCTGATTGTAAAGGCACAATCCAGCCCTTTGACTTGAAAGTCCCTTCTGTGCCAGAACAAGAAATATTTGGGTTCAAAGTGCAGTATGTGGTTAAAGGAGAAAATTCTCCTTAACATTTACATTTGCCTCCTAAGCTGACTCCCTCAGATAAAAGAAACTCCTTTGACCACACAGCTTGAACACAGGGGCGACTCTGCTCTGCTGAGTCACTGCCCACCATCTGGAATGGGGAAATCAGCGCCCCGAATCCAGCTCATTAAACAGCAATAGAAATGTCCCATAGCAGTAGCTCTTAATTTGCAGTTTATTTTGTTTTCTGAGATATGTGATAAAAAAAACCTCCATCACCACAGCTGAGTGGGGGGACTACCAGCCTGAGGTGTCGAAATGCCATGAGAACTACTAGAATCCAAAACCATAAAGAGGATAAAAGACTCTCTCAATAGGATTGGACAGTATAGTTCTTTATTGACCAATAGTGCTAGCCATCTCAAATGGAGCAGGAAGTGGTGGGGCCATGGCCCTGCATGCTATACCACATCCAGAGGAGCAGACTGGCTGGTGACCGGAGCTCATGTTTCATCCCTCACAGGGTCTGAAGCCTTGGGCATGTGCATCTGTGGAGACAAAGTGGCTCTGCCTTCTCCCAGTGCAAGCGAGTGTCTGTAAGGCCCTACCTGTCTCTGGGCCTTTGTTTCACTTTTTGGTAATGGGGATCATGTGATTTACTTAGCTCACAGGGGTAATGTTAGTCTGAAGTTATGAAACAAATACTATGGTGATGAGCATCCCAGAATAAATTAATGATTTGGGACCCTCTAATACAAGCTGCTACAGAGATGTAAAGTACTTATGGTTTGGTTTCATTTGAGGCCACATTTTCCAAAGGGCCTCAGCCCAGAAGGGGCCTGACCAGTTTTCTGTCAGTGTAGCCTGACCACAGTCAGTGAGCTTGCACTGGTGAAAAGACAGATGTCTAACTACCTGGTCTTCAGCCATGCAGGCAATAGAGCTGATCAAAGAATGCTAGTCAGATAATTTACTTGATGCATTTTGCACACATGCACAATCATAGTGAACTAGAATATCTGCACTCAATTATTTATTTACTTATTTATCGCCTCTAAGGACTTGCATTCTAGCCCACAACTGAGAACTCCACAACACTGCATCTGCAACTGACCATGTGAGCAACATTTTTATCCTTTTTAGGGACTTAGATAGCCTCCGTTACCATAATATCTGAACACTCCAAAATGGTAGCATATTTATCGTCATAATACCCCAGTGAGGTAGGGAAATGCTGTGGGGAACTGGCAGACTAAGTGACTTGCCCAAGATCAAGCATGTGTGTGGCAGAACAGGGACCAACCTAAGTCATAGGCTAGTGCCTTAACCACTGGACCAAGACAAACTTTGAAAATGTGGCCTTAAGGTTGGGATTTGGCTCTCATCATTCTTCCAAGGTTGAAGAGGAGCCTCCATGGTCCGGTGCATTAAATTCAACCATCATTAATTCATGATGCTTTGTTGATACCCAGACATCAATCGATATTATTTACTTGGGTGAGTTCTGAGTTTAACCTATGACTGTAATTTCATTTTGCTACAGAAAAAAGCCTTTCAATGGGGATTAGGAGCATGCTGTATGAAAGCAATATGCTCCAGGATACATTCTGGAGAGACATTCAGCATCTCAAAAATAGAACTCAAAGTGTTTGTGGCAAGGAATATGCTTAATTAGATGCATAGATGAGAACTCACCAGCTGTTCTGCAGACAACCAGAAATATTTGAGATTTCTTCCAGCTCTATGGAGACATAGAGATTGGCTTCTCTCCCTGTTGTTCGCCCTAGTCTAAAAGAGCCTTTGCACATATATAATTATTATCTGTTGCTCTGGTTCAGACAGGTCAGAATGTACACACAATCTATATGCACAGAGAAAATTTGGCAGGGTTTTCGGGTTTTTTTTTTTTCAGCTCTGCTCACTTCACTTTTTGAAACATCTTAGCTACATTTTCATGCAAAGGATTTTCTGGATGTTAGACATTGCACACAGTTACAAAATGAAAATGTTTCAGAGGGAAAAATAGCTTTTCTTTTAAGAAAGCTTTGTGAGCTTATTAAAAAAAACCACTCTGCAGATAAAATGAAAAAATTCCTCCCTACTTTCTCAAGGATATGTGTTGCTTTTGCGGAGTCAGGCACTCTCTGTCCAGTCTCCAGTAAATTCTAATAGGGTCCTTCTAACTGGGAAAAAGGTAAATGACCTCTAGCATTATCTAGGAAGCTTGTAACAAATCCATATGATGCCGACAGACTATTCTATCTAAATCACACCTGGAGAGCAGCTGTGACTAGAGCCATGTCCTTTAGTGCCAAAACCCCAGATAGAGCGTAAAAGCCATGGTGCTGAAGAACTCCATAATGTCCTGTTATGTTATGTAAGTAGCAGGTTCTTTATCCACTGGAGGGCAACAACAGGTCACTTGCACACCAAACGCTTGTAGAGTAGGAGCTCCAGCTAGGCAATGACTGCTCTCATTTCTGTGAAAACAACAGTTCGATAGGCTCTGCATGCATTAGTTTTGTTATATGATGGCAAATGTTACACACCATGTGCCTGATCTCAGAAACATTTGGCAGGCAGTTCTATGAACAAATATGCAAATCAGGCACCGGTGGCCAATCAGATGCAAAATTGACCATTTCTGTGCATTTGTCCCTCCTTAGCAGGCAATGGCTGAAGCGTAGCCGAGGAGCAGAAATGCACACAAAGTGAGCACCTGGCATTTTGGAAATCAGGCTCTCACAAAGGCTTTGTTTTCACACTCTGGGGCGTTTTTCCATAAAGGAAGAGCAGACGGAGCTTTCAGATGGAATGACCTTTATTTATATCCAGAGAACAGCAAAACAAGAACAGAAATATCTCCACAGGAGAGCACAGTGAGCATCCCCCTGCAACAAGCTACATCTGAAATGCAAACAAGCAGCTGCCTCATCAGCCAGAAGGGAGACTCTTCTTTCCACTTAAATTGAGAAATGACACAAAAAACAAGTCATGACAGATACAAGATACAGGAACCCCAGCTGGGCTCCCATCAGTTAGTTTTCCATGAGTGTTGCTTCTCCCCTTAAATAAGACAGAAGCAGAAAATGGTGCAAACTTTCCAGCAGGGTTTTCTCTCACACCTGCATACAATGGACCTATCTGTAGTTTGCAAGACCCAGGTCAGCCCAGACAAATGGTCATTGTCACAAGGACCACTCCTGACTATGACAGTAGGAACCTGGTTTAAGATGGGGTAGATGGTCCTCTTCTGATGTCTTCTCTTTTGCTGCCACCAGAGATTTAATAACCATCATCCCACCAAACTCTAGGAGCAGCCTCCATCCTTTAAGTTTTGACTCACGTGAGCAAAGGAGTTTGTGGAGGGGGGCCTCTTCTCCATTTGAAATCAGACAGGCACAGAGCTGGCCCAACCCCGCTCCCTTGCACTCTCTGTGTTTGAGTAGTTCATAGCACTCAGGGAAATCCAGCCAGGCCTCTGGGATGCACGAAAGTCGGGTTTATCACCCCAAAGCAGCCTGGGGATGCTGCCAGCATTGATGATGAATAGTGCTGACCCTAAGTATCAGGCTGCTGTTCCCTACCACCCCTCCTCTGCATAGACAGACAAAGCTGGAATCTGAGGGACAGGCAATATGTGCCTCTAATACAGTGGGCCTCAGTATAACTGCACTGTATTTCTTAATGTGGCCCATTGTGAATACAGCTATAGCATGGTAAAGGCAACGTAATGAAATGCTAAATGTGTTATACTGTTCAGCCACTAGGTGCTGCTATATGTAAAATAGCTGATTGAAACTCAGTTACGCAAGGCAGAGCATTAAAGCATCCTATGATGAACATGTCTGGTGTGTATCTTGCTCTGTGACCAGTCCATATCTGGTACAGAAGTACCTGCCAGGCAATACTGTGGTGCTTTTATGATGACCACTGTAATTAGGTCATCTCTCTGACACAATAGTTATGTAGTGTCTGTCTGCTATTCCTAACAAACAAGATGCAGGTGACTGTGTCCAAGTTTGTATCAAAAAGGGGCCTGTAACCAATTATTAAGAAAGTACAATGATAACACAAATATTCTGCTAACCAGGGAACAAAACACTCCACACTGATAAAACGTACTTTGCTATCTGATGGAAAGGAAAGGAAGAAAAGAGAAAGAAAAGGCTTTTTGACAGACACTGTAAAGTTCTCACTCTACTTCCTCCATGAAGCAGCATTGATCACCACCAGCCTGGATCTTTCTCTAATTTGCAGATGGAATCCCAGTCCCTTAGAGTGTTTGGCTCTCCTTGGAAATGCCTGTTATTTTACTTATCCTAAAATACCATGCTTAGCTTGGAATACAACCGGGATGTAAGGGTCTTAAAGCGGCACAAGTCGAGAGAGTCATATGAAAGTCACAAAGCTCAGACAATTAGTTTTCATTTGTAAGGCTGTAAAACTTTTATCTTTCATCTAACAGTGGGAGCAACTAGAAGAATGAATAAATGTTCAAGGAGCTTTGAAGAGCTAGTGTGTACACAAAGTAGTAACACTCATTATTCAGTTTCTACTCTAAATGGCATCTATTGGTCTCCCTTGTGCTCATATGAGCCCATGAGTCAATTGATTTGTTAAGCAGGGGTTGGTGGGTTGCTTAGCACTTAGGCGAATCAGTATTCAAAGTCATTCTCTGAAAATGCAGAAGTCACGTTTGTTACAGTTAGGTACTACTTAACAGATTAAATTATGCGTGCAGTCTATTTTAGAGGTACCCTCATTTTTCCTGATTCTTCATTTTTATTTATCTTGCAAGCAATAAACTTCAATAGAGGCAACAGTTGTGCACCAGGAAGCCTTTGTCTCTAATCTGGTATGATTAACTCTGAATCCCATACTTCAATAGCTGTGGCAGTCAGAATATTTTTTATTTCAGGAACGGATCAGTAACTTGAATCTTAAATTAGTTAGGTTTCGGCTTCATAGAATTCGAATTTCATTTTTTTATAATTTCAACGGATAATATTGATGTTTATTTTTAAGCATTTTGTAGATTTTGACCTATTTGAAATGTCATAATTGCACAAAATTATGGGATTTAAGAGGTGTTTTTTTTAAGTTTATCAATTTACACTTTCACAAATGTGCGAAATTTTGGGCAGTCAGACAATTATTTAATGACAGTAGACGTTAAGATCCAAAGAGTTAAAGCTTTATAAACTCATAAGGCCAGAAGGGACCATCATGATCATCTAGTCTGACCTCCTCCACATTGCAGACCACAGAATCTCACCCACTCACTCCTGTAATGGACCCTGTTGTAGTGTATGAACACCCCATCCTCCTTTGGGATGGGGCAGGGTGGTGATATCACCGCGATTAGTCTCCCTGGCGGCCCTTGGGGCAAATGTGGTACGGCCCAGAGGGCGGGGTCAGGTACAGTGGCCCTTACACTCAGGGCAACGCAGCCCAGTGGCCAGAGTCAGTCTAACAACCCCTGAGCCCTAGGACAGTGCGGCCCAGCAGCTAGAGTCCATGTAATCGCCCTCAGGTGCAGGGCAGGGTGGCTCAGCAGCCAGCATTTGGCTAACAACCTTCAGGGGCAGTGCAGCACAGTGGCCAGTTACAGCCTAATGGCTAGAGTCAATATGGCGGGGAAAGGTGAGGGCTGCCATGGGAAAAAATAGTCAACTCAAGGAAAAACAACACAAGCACAGTAAAGCAGAAGAGGTTTTACAAGTTGGCAGGGTTTGGTGTAGGGGGAAAAAAGCCAAGAATTAGATGTGCCAGAATGAAAAAGATAATGTATCAAAGGATCAACACTCAGCACTTGAAGGAAGCATCATGAGCAAACCAGGGTGGAATGGAGTGAGTGGAAGAAGGGGAAGAGTAGATGAGGAAATAACAAAAAGATGGTGAAACATAAAAGCCAATTTTTTTTGCATGAACCTGCAAATAAGAAAGTGAGTATTAAGCCTAATCAGAAATGTGACCAGGATAAAAGGAATTTGGACGTGTTATCCCCAATTTTATTGACATTTCCTAGAGCTAGTGACCTGGTAGTGTGGCAATACACATGGTCTTCAGGTAGTTCTAACCTTGTTCTGAATTACTCAGATGAGCAAGAGCAGGGAGTGCTATGAAAGCTTTCAGTCCAGCCCCTCGGGGGTGTGCAGACTTCATTTTGTGCTCCAGCATACCCCCCTGGCCAGTGCTTTCTCAGATAATGTTGTGATGGGTGCACTTGGAATACTTAGCTACAAAAAAGACAGATAGATGGACCCCAAAATACAAAGTCTGATTACAAACTGTAAAGTGAAAATCGTTAGCACTTACCAAGGATCAAATCCTATGATAATTTCATTCACTGACCATGGGTGTTTGCAAGAGGATCATCTCCTCCATCGTTTTCCTTTTCACCCCACAAGAGCAGAGGATCTTTTGTTCACAGGGAGACACAGAAAGCAGCGTTAATCTCCTTCTCAAAGTGGAATGTCAGTTACAGCTGCATTTAAGGAAGAGGAAAACAGATTAAAGTAAAGTTGCTGTGGGAAGCTGGGCTACTATAGTTCTGGAAATTTAGGGTCTGATCCCGCTTGGTGGTGACCATCCTGAACCCCCATTGAGTTGAGATGCTCAGCACCACGTAAGATTGGGGTCGTATGGAACACAAGCCAAAGGCTGGGAATTGTATTCTTACATGAAACTGGCAGCATTTCCATTCAAAGCCATTAACTGGAACTCACTGACGCTCTCTGGGTTGTTCGCCCTCCAAATCTGTATTTCTCCCCCTTTCCAGGAAGAAACAGAAACCCATTCCTGTTCTTTCCAAAGTTCCCCTCCTGCACATTTATCCTGATGTATTGTATCCCATATACATTTGGTGGGATACAGGCTTACTGCCTAGCCCCTTGGGTTCCCTTCATCTATAGAACACCTGTAATTTGTCATGAAAGTGATATCACAAATTTAATATGGATAAGACTATTCAGAAAATGAAAATTAATATGTTCCAGGACAATCTGTCAGGACTTAAACATGGGTGCTAGTGGTCAGAGAAGGGGTGGTCAGGGCTAGTGGTCAGAGGCAAAGGCAGGTGTCAGAGCCAGAATCAGAGTCCAGGAACCAATTCAGGGGTCAGAGGCAGAATGAGGGATCAAGTAAGAGTCAGGTCCAGTGCAGCAGCCCACCATGAAGTCTCTCACTTGCTCAGACAACTTCCTGTGCCCCCTTCTGGCTTAAATAGTGCGGTTGGAGAAATCGCTGGGGCCAGTCATCATCCCCAGTCAGGATCCTCCTAGGAGATGACTCTGGGAGGAGTCAGAGTTCTGCTAGCACCTCACTTCCAATAGTTCTGGATGAAATATCTGGGGGTGGCCAGGGTGTGAGGGCTGCTTGGGAGGCTATGGGCCCATGTTTGAGACCTGTAGGCCCTTACACACTGTCATAACCACAAACAACACTATATCGGAGTGATAATGCTAACGCTTACAACCCTTAAACCCTCACTGTATAGAGTTCGTCCAGGAATCATGCTCAGTCAGTGAAGCCAAAGGCACCTGATGTGACTTTTAACTTAATGTTTCATTCAAATCAATGGGCATTATGAAACTGCTTTCCAGACTCATGCACATTCTGCAGCAGTGAGCAGAGCTGAAAATCACTAACCTTTAGGGTAAGCCTGATCTCCAGCTATTGCAATACAATGTTCTGAAACACTACAACATTCTGCTTGTTTTAAAGGATAACATTATATTAATATTGCAGCGTAGTTGGCATCACTTCCTCTGGAGACTAGTGTGTGTGTATGATTTGATAAGGGATCAGGCCTAAGGAGAGTTTATGTAACACTTCTTTGCTGGGAGCCTTTCTTATTGCATGATATGAAAAGGACTTACTCTTTGCAAAGAGAACAGTGAAACAAATTAAGCCCTCAGAGTACTTGAGCTCAGAAGGGAACCTGGTTGTAGAGAACTGGAAATATGGTACAACAGTTTCAATGATATCTAGAATAAAGCAGCAAACTGTAAGGAAAAAATATTCAGAGGGCAAAGGTGGTTACACTGTTCCATGAAATCAGAGTAGAGGCATGTGAGCTTGCTAACCTAAATCAAGCACTAGAAAATACCAAAAGAAAGGACAAAGATATTGAAATATTTCACAAATCCCATTCTCCATTTCAGATCATCTCAGTGGAAAGGCTTAATTGTAAAACTAATAATTCAGCAACCTGGTGATTCAAGCAATCATTATGTTTCCAGCTCGTGTAATAATGCCAAATCCAATGAATTCCAAGCAGATGGTTTATTTAAAGATCCTGTTGTACATGGTATAATCAATATCCAAATTACAGCAGGAATGTTGCAAGGAAAAAAAGATATAATTGTACACATGTGAAAACCCTCCAGTTTGGACATAGACAGGGCAAGGGTAATCAGCACTTCTTAAATTCTGAGAAATGCAGTGAAAGAGCTGAAGTGCATGTAATTAACAGTGAGAGTCATTGTAGCAAAGCAGATAAAGTTAATTATACAGTAAAGGAACATTTTTATGCAGTCGATGTGGTAGTAATCAGAATCAACAGAAAAGTCCAGAAGGAACTGTGTACAATTCGAACAATGATTTGATAAAAGTGTACTGCACAAATTACCTAAATAAAAAGACATAATATATAGGCACACAGCTGGGGAGGGCAAATGGTAATGAAGAGTCATGGATTTTTGCATACTCTAAGTTATTTAAGAAAATAATGGGCCTCATGCTGCAGACTTTACTCATGCCAAAGTCTCATTTACTTCATTCTAGAGGCTTTCTAGAGGTTGCACTGAAATTTGCAATTATAGCAGGGAACCAAGGCCCAAATCCAATGCCCATCAAAGCCAATAAAGATATTCCCACTGACATCAATGGATATTGACTTCTAAGGTATTTAGGTGTTGCTGTGCTCAGACTCCTAAGCTCCTAAATCACGTTTGAGCGATTTAGTCTCCTAAATCAGCTAGGTTTTGCAACAGTGAGTACAACAACATCTAAAGACCTTTAAAGATCTGGGCCCAGATTCTTTTGTTATATATGAAAAATAATATGTAACCCCACCAAAGTTCAGCCATTTACACTTTGAGTAGAGAGTTAATTTTCCAGGAGTAAATCTGTATTTTAGGAGAAAGGAGAAGCTAAAATGTCCTTCTTCTGAAATGTAGACTTGCAATCTAGCATTTCCTTAGGATTCTTCTAGCTAATAAGTGGCTTGGTTCTAACAGTTCAAAGTTTGCATCCACAGAACTGTGGCCAAAACCTCAGATGGGCTGAGGCTCTGGCACATAATGTCCAAAATGTAAAATTATCTTTAAGTTGCATTTCAAAAGTATAAGTCTGAGATTTCCCTATTTTAATGTATATATTTATGAATGGTGTTTCCCAATTTCCCCTGCATTCTAATATTAGTTTGGTTTGGTAATATACATATTGTGACAATCTTAACTCTATATTGATGAAGTATTTTATACTGGAACCAGAGACGACCCTTGCTGCGGATGGGTGGGGGGCGCAGTGAGGGCAGCTGGCTTTAGCAGTGTTACTGAGCATGCTCAGTCTGTGTGAATATGCTCAGTACAAACCCAGCATTAAATTGAGGGGGAGGGGCACGTGACCCTGCATACCCCCTTGCCCCCTGCCTTCCTCACACGTCGCCTCTGGCTGGAACGTATATGAAGATCAACTTTCATCTAGACCTTTTGGGTAAGTGGAAAATTCAGCTTTAAATTTCCATGAGACAGAACTGTGATGAGATTTTGCCCAGATTCTGCACTGTGCCCCCTTAGGTATCGCACTGCTAACACTGAGCAACCTAATCCAATGAATAGGGAACCAGACTGTGACTTGGGACATCTGGATTCTGTTTTTGGCTCTGCCACTAACCTTCTGCGTGACTCTGGCCAAGTCATTTCACCTAGCTGTACCTCTGTTTCCCCTCTCAAACTTCTTTCTTGTCTAGTTAGATTGTAAGCAATTTTCGGCAGAAACTGTCTCTTACTATGTGTTCTTATAGCATCTTTGTTGGTCCCTTTAGGTTCTACTGTCACACAAATAAGGGAACGATAAAACAAAATAATAATAATTAATAGCAGACCCTGGCAGTTTTGTAGGGGAATCCTCTAGTGGGGTATAGACAATGTTGCAGTTTCTGTACCCTCCCCCCAACCATGCTGTCAGTGGAGAGAGTGTGGCTGGAACAAAAGTAGGGAAGGGGTGGATGGGTCTCCTTCACACTCATCTGATCCCTAGCTAGTGTTTTGACACCTCCTGACCATCAGAGGCCAAAGGCCTCTCCAACTTGTAATTAATTATGATTGTTTAGTTTGCTTCTAACCATGCTAATAAATCCCTCAAAATGGCTGTTTGTTAGTATGTACTGAATAACAGAATAAAATGTTTTAAAAGACTTATTATTAGGACTATGTGAAAAGTTGTATCTCAGAGCATCATGTTGAAATAACAGGAGGGGACTTGCTGATCGGAAAACATCCAGCTAATTTTTTTTTAAAAGGCTACAAACCAAAACCAAACCAATTAAAATGAAACAAATGTCTGATTGGTTCAATGAAATTAGCAACACGGAGATGCAGGGAATGGGCACTCAGTGACAAAAGAATTCATCCAGTGCCCAGAAAGATTCAAGAAATTCTTGAGATGGAAAGATCACAAAACAAGGTCATTTTCTGAATATCCTTAGACTTAATAATGTACACAGGAGAATGTGAGATTAATACTCTGCTGTCTTAATGCCACTCAGATAATGGAGTTACACCAGCAGAGATTTTGGTCCTGTATCTTGAATTTATCAAACACAAAGATTATTATTTTTGGATGTGAAAAGTTCCACAGATTGTAAAATGTCAACAGTAATCGGTTATTAAAGCAGATCACAATCTTCTAGAGGACATATTCAGAGAAACTCTGTGCAAAACACTCCCCTAGTTTTCAAAAAAGATACAGAGATATATATTAATTTGATAGGAAGCATAGATCTAGGACAGATCTTCGTGTTACATTCAACAGTTCATAGCAGCGAACTGAAGCATAAAGAATGAATGGCTCAAGTATCATCAGTTCCAAAGTCAAGTTAGAGCAGGCTTGAAAATGAAACAAGCTGTCCCAGCATTGCAGCATGGTTTCAAACTGCCTGAGAAAACGTAACTGGCATTTGAGAGGAGAAACCGCAGCTTGGAATGTGATTCTGTACAAAGGATACTTAAGCATACTATCAGACACCACAATAGCTGAAATACTACAGTTAGTCCCTGGTATGTACACATATGCATTTGCAGTGCAAAGGCAAGGGATGCCATGCTTCCAGACAGTCTTGAATTCAGAGAGTGATGCTCTAATATTCATTCTGACATTTGCACCAAACACAGATGTTGGGGCAGAAAAGAGGTGCAGGAGCCCTCAGCATCAAAGGCGCCATGGTAGCTATCTCAGCGTCCCTAGTCTCACAGCGTCCCTAGTCTCACAGGGTGTGTCTCTATTGCAACTCACGCTGTGATCACGGCATAGGTAGACATATCTGCGCTAGCACTGCGAAAAATAGCAGCATAGATGTGGTGGCACAGGCTTTGGCGATGCAAGTAGGTACCCACGGTTCCAAGAGGGCTTGTATAGCCTGTGTTGAAGCCTGGACCACCACATTTACACTGCTATTTTTAGCAATGCTAGCCCAGGCAAAGCTGGAGAAGGTATGTCTACCCGAGCTGCAGTCACCCCTTGGATTGCATTACAGACATACCTAAAGTGACATTTCTTCCTCCTGCCCTTTTGAGATGGTGCCCAGAGCTCCAATACCAAAAATCTCTTGGTCCTTTTTTTTTTAAAACTTTTTTTAGTTTGATGGCAGTGGAGAGGCACTGAAGTGTCCTTGAAATGAGGATTACTTGAAACTGAGGTGACAGTCACAATAAGGACCTCGTACCGATTTCCTTGGCATCGATGAACACCTGGGGATTAAATGAGGACCTCCACTGGCTTTTGGCACTGAAAAATCTTTGTCACTGTGAATGCTTCCTTAGTATCCAATTTCTTAGCTACCTGCAGGGCAAATGGCACCAACAATGGACCCGCATCAATGGGTTCCTAATAAGTGAAAAATCAGCCATGGCACTGGTGAAATTCTAGCATTGGCAGGCTCACTTCTTAAAGCTGCTCTTCTCAGTGCCAATGAGATTTCAGCCCCTGCAGAAGACTTGGGTCCTACACTACTGCCCTGGAACCTGATCTATCTGCAGTGGACTTTGACCTCAGGAATCTCTTCCCCCAGGCTGAACAAACAATCAATATGCTTAGGGAACGTGAAGGCCCACAACCCATATTACTTAAATCTGCCCTGCTTATCTGATTCCTTGGCGATTGGACCAGCCCTGACCGAAAGCTCTGAGGACCCAAGGCCCAGAATAAACTAAATGCCAAATCATGTAAACTACCTAATATTTGCTAACTAGCTAAGTACCTAATACACTAGAAATTAAGGGAGTTGTGCATCAGAAGTAGCTACACGCACTGATAGAAGGTCCTTACATCCACAGCTGGGCTTGGGAAAGAAGGAATATAGGTGGCTGGGGTCACATGACACTTTTATAACCTCAGCTCTAAACAAGGAGTGTTGCAAAATGGTGTTTGTCGGCTCTAAGAGGCACTGGTATCCTGAAGTCCCAAGGGTCAGAGTCCGACATCCCACAAGCGGGAACATTCACAGGCAATCCATAAGGAGAAGCAAACATTCTTGATTTAAGAACAATGAATTTGGACAGATGAAGAAGAGGCAAAATCATTTCTATGATGATTTTGGGCAGCCTACCCAAGACTTCCACAATTATGGCTTTAATTACCTAAGCATTTCGACAACTGTTGCTTAGTGATAATTTGGCAGTACCAGATCATTTTAGTTAGGATTTAGTAATGACATAGTTTCACTTTACATTATGAAAAAACAACAGGAAGGAGCTATAAAATTATGCTTCAATATTGCTCTGAAACACTGTCACCTTGTGGCAATTTGCAGATGTGGCACTTTACATCACAGTGCAATCCAGATCTCTTTTTGAGACTAGGCGCAGTGCTAGAAATAGATTACGGTTCAGAAGAAAGGGGTAGGAGGGCTCTTCTTTTATCAAAGCAGTCCACCCATCCCTACTACAGACCAGTATCGGTGGTTGAAGAGATGAAAGTAGGGGATTGACCGAGGATTAACAGTGTTTTAGCCCACTCACTGAACTACCACTGTGTTTCATCTCATCATCTAAAGCCCTTATGGGTTTTGACACCTTCCTTCAAAACACAACCTATGAATTTGTCCTGTAACTCCTGCCAGCTACCTGGGCTAAACTTTTTACCTCACTACTTACCACTCAGTGGGCCAAATTTCTCTCTCAGTTACCACTGGTGTGAATACTGAGTCTCTCCGCTGACTTCAGTAGAGTTGTACATGCCACCAGTTCTGCATGAAGAACAGTTGCCAGACTCTGCCTTTGATATGTGCAGCTCCCTTACAAAAGGGTAACCCTTTTCAGAAAAAATCCCTATGTCATCACTGGAGGACAGGGCAGACCTAAACAAAGCAAAGGTGGGTAATAAACTTGTGCTGAGCTACGGTGTTCATGCACAAGTGACTGTCTCACGGTTCTGGCACGCTGCACTCTTGGGAAACAGGAGTTAGCTAGCAGTGGCTTCGAAAGTGTCATAAAGCTGTTCAGTAGAGCAGGTGTATCAAGATAGGGTAGAGAGGTGACAGGAGAAGAAGCATCAGTGAGCAGGGAATACAGTAAGGCTACAACAGCAGGGGATCTAAAGAGAGAAACTCTTGGCAGGACCACATTGCTGCAGCCAAAGAGGGCGAGGCCTCTAGTGCTGCCAGAATCAGGACAGCAGTGTTGTGCAAGCTAGGTTCATGGCCCTGCCTGACCCTCCCTTGACTGAGAAGGGATTAGTACTGGAGTGTTGGAGGAGCCATCTTATGAGAAAAGAGAGAGAGGGATGCCAGCAGCAGCAATACCAAGCCTTGATGTGGAAGCTGGGCTCCCACCTTTCAGTTTCACACCAAGTATTATTTGCCTGTAGTATCTGTCAACGTAGACAATATCAGCTCAGCAGCCACAGGCACATTTCATTGTCTATGAGTGAAGACGGGACAGTGTGAAAAACCCAGGCGCCTTCCTTCTGGGAAGTTTTCACCTGTTGTTGTGGCTGTTCTAGGTCAGAGCTGGTTATGGCAGAACTTTTGATGACTGAACTGAAGCAAGTAAGCTCCACAAAGACTATGCAAGGCCCTTTTATTACCCCACCCAGAAGCCACAGAAAATAAACATCTCCACGTAAAGAGCTGCCTCATCTTTTGGGTTTCCAGGTTGAATTAAAAAGATGAAAGGGATTTTTCTTAGGAACTGTGTTAACGTCCTATGAGAGCACAAATTAGCACAGAAATATCTGGAAGTACAGTGCAAAATGCTGTAACTTAGTGGTGGGGAAGGGCTGGCTGTTTGAAGGGGAACAAGGAGGATAGTGTAACATAACTGGCTGTTGCTCTTAAATATGTTAATGTTGTTACACTTCTTGATTTAATAAACAAACGCACCCCAGAGGGGACTGGAGCCAGCTGGCAGTTTTACCAAAGAGTGCCCTACCCAGTAATCCTTTCAACTAAATGGTAAATACAATTACTTTCTCCTTGTTATTTCTGAATTTAGGACCACACAGATACAAGAACAGACAAACCTGGCCCACAGTGAGATTGCGAAGAGGCAGGAGGCCTGTCAATAGAGATCTACTGTAGTCCCATTGAGGTTAGTGGAACTACTCACATGCTTAAAGCTACTCCTGAGTGTAAATGTTCACAGGATTGGGCCTTACAGGAAAAAGAAAAACAACAAACTTGATGGAGACCTTCTGCTCAGCAGCTGCAACTGGCTAGGTGCCAGGCTCATCACACAGTCAGGAAATTATGGGCAGCTCTGCATTGTCCTTTTTAAATGGAAGCAAACCTCAGTTTTATATGAAGGTCTTTAGGAAAATCAGGGAACCTGTAAAAAGAAATTTGAGTTGTGATCTGAATTTTGGATAATACAAAGATTTGCATATTTTGAAGACCAAATGCTTCACATATTATTCACCTCCCCCATATCATCTGAGGTAATAGTCTGATAGTTTTCTATTCAAACTATACCTTCCACGTTCACACTAAGAGCACAGCAGAACTATTTAAAAATGGATTAACTAATACAATTGCATAAATATGGCATGTTAAGCCATTTAAATAACCATGTCAGAGCACCTACATTACCCCTCTTCAAGAAGTATACCTGTTCTGGAATGGATGAAGTAATATGAATATAAAGAAGCATCCCAGGAGTCCTGATCTCATTTCCCCGTCTGACCATTTAAGTTCTACTTTTTGATTTGTTTTTGCAACAAAGGAATTTATTTATTTGGATTCTTTTAGAGAGCTAAATCCAAATTAGAATTATTGCCACCAAATTAAGCCTCATTTTCTTCTTATAACAATTGGTGACATAAGAATTACCTCCCTGAATTCTCTCTAACATGTTTGGCATTAAAGATCAAAGGCAGACAATTAGGTTCCTCTCCTCCTAGTTATTGTTTCAAGCAACAACTAGGTAAGGGAAGAACAAAGATACATACATTTAGAAAACGGTGGGCTAAATATTTAGACACAAATTGAAAAAGAAATTAATTAGGTTTTCACATATAATTGCCAAAACCAAACGCATCACTTTAACAATAATAGAAAACCACATTGAAAGTAGAATCAACTGTCTTATTCTCTTTTCTCTCATAGCAACATACTGTTATAGGTTGGGCTAAACCTCATTGAATCTGGTGCGTGCAACTGATGTCCGTCATTTAAGATAGTAAAACCAGTTAAGCTCCTTTATGAAATAATATCAGTGTCCACACACAACAAAGGCACGTCCAAGGCCACTCGGAAATGTGAAGTATGTGGGCGAAGGCCTTCACTAAGTATTGGCTGAATGAATGTGGGTGGATACTGGCGGAGCTAATTGGCAGGCTAGGGGTATATGCGTGTGCCTTTTCAAGCATATTGTACTCCTCACAAAAGGAGGAGTCTCAAACAAATTTTCACACAGGGCTAGAGAGAAAGCCAGTCCCACACTCATCTGACAGCAGCTCCTGCAGTCCAATGGGTTGGGCCTGGCTCCCTGCTCTGGGTGTTGCGATGTGGCACTGCAATCCCATGTACCATGCAACAATGCCACACACTCAAAATTGAGCCAGTTACCCCTCTGTCATGTGGCCAGAGAAGTGGCCGGGCTCCAGGTGGCAACGCTCAAAGTGGGGAGTGGGGCTGAGCCTTGGGACAAGAGCTGCCACTGCCAGGTGAATGCATGGTGGGCTTGCTGTCCAGTCTACCACCACTTCACCTCATCTCAATGCTCAAATAAATGTGTTAGTCTCTAAGGTGCCACAAGTACTCCTTTTCTTTTCACCTCATCTGGTTGCAAAGCTTGATTCTGGCACTGGAGCGGGGAAGACAATAAGAAAAGCATACAGAAAACTGAAGGAAAAGGAAGCTACAGACACAGCTGGACAAGCACAGTGTGTGGCCCTGAGAGAAGCTAGAGAGAGGACTTTTGGGTCTGGCCAAGAGAGGATTAGCACCTGTTGTTTGGTTCCTCGTGTGTTCAGGGAAACAGGACTTTATACATTCTTTGCAAACAAACAAGACTGCACCAAGGTACCTAACTCCCTCATCAATTTATCCTCTTAACTGGGCCAACCTATGAAACCCAGAATTATTGGGTGGGCACTCAAAAAGGGTAACAATAGTTACGGCCTAATTAAAAAGTGGCAAGTCAAAAAGAAATACTTTTTCACACAGTGCACAATTAAACTGTGGAACACATTGCCAAAGAATGTTGTTGAGGCCAAAAATTTAGCCAGATTTAAACAGGGGCTGAATATTTGTATGGATAACAAGAATATCCAAAGCTTTCAGTTAATGCGAGCATATCTCTTTGGAAGAGATATGAGCCCTTAAGCTTTGGGGTGAAAACTAATCTCTAAGGAATAGGGTTTAGTTAGGAGACCTAATATGGGTGTGGGGGGGGCAGATTATCCCACCTCTGCCTAATGCGAGGGTGCTTTTTCTGAGGAATCTGGTGCTGGCCAGTCTTGGAGACAGGATACTGAACTAGATGGACTCCTGGTCTGATCCGCCTTGCAATTCCTATGTTTCCAATCCTGTCACAATTATTCACAAGGAATTCTTAATGTTGTAAACAGTTTCATTGATGTAAATGTGAATAAGTCTGTGTCTGAACAAGAAAAGAGAGAGTGCACATAGGTATATGTGAATGCAAGTCTGCATGTAAATGTGTGTGCAAAGGGAGTCTGTGTGTGTTGAGATATTAGCCATATTTATCAGATCACTGCCAACCAGCTTTGGTATTCTTAAATTATACCATCAATAAACAACACACCACAAAACCAATACAGATTGCCCAAAATATGTCTGGGACAAGAATCAAAATAAAAATACAAAAGAGCCCTGAAACCCTAGTCATAGATAACCTGAACAAACACTAGGACCAACAGGTAAATGACAAACATTGATGCAAAAGACCTACACAGAGTTCTCAAAAGAGCACCAAAGCAATCCCTAACCATACAACCAGAAAAAGAGGACTGAAAATTCAGAAAGAAAAAAGAAGAAAAACAGTTTGATATAAAGAAAAGGAGTACTTGTGGCAACTTAGAGACTAACAAATTTATTTGAGCATAAGCTTTCATGAGCTACAGCTCACTTCATCAGATGCATTCAGTGGAAAATACAGTGGGGAGATTTATATACATAGAGAACATGGAACAATGGGTGTTACCATACACACTGTAACGAGAGTGATCACTTAAGATGAACCAGTGGGAGACTGGGGGACGGGGACCTTTTGTAGTGATAATCAAGGTGGGCCATTTCCAGCAGTTGACAAGACCGTCTGAGGAACAGTGGGGGGTGGGGGAGTGAAATAGACATGGGGAAATAGTTTTACTTTGTGTAATGACCCATCCACTCCCAGTCTCTATTCAAGCCTAAGTTAATTGTATCCAGTTTGCAAATTAATTCCAATTCAGCAGTCTCTTGTTGGAGTCTGTTTTTGAAGTTTATTTGTTGAAGAATTGCAACTTTTAGGTCTGTAATCGAGTGACCAAAGAGATTGAAGTGTTCTCCGACTGGTTTTTGAATGTTATAATTCTTGACGTCAGATTTGTGTCCATTTATTCTTTTACATAGAGACTGTCCAGTTTGACCAATGTACATGGCAGAGGGGCATTGCTGGCACATGATAGCATATATCACCTTGGTAGATGTGTAGGTGAATGAGCCTCTGATAGTGTGGCTGATGTGATTAGGCCTTATGATGGTGTCCCCTGAATAGATATGTGGACACAGTTGGCATCGGGCTTTGTTGCAAGGATAGGTTCCTGGGTTAGTGGGTCTGTTGTGTGGTGTGCGGTTGCTGGTGAGTATTTGCTTCAGGTTGGGGGGCTGTCTGTAAGCAAGGACTGGCCTGTCTCCAAAGATCTGTGAGAGTGATGGGTCGTCCTTCAGGATAGGTTGTAGATCCTTTGATGATGCGTTGGAGAGATTTTAGTTGGGAGCTGAAGGTGATGGCTAGTGGCGTTCTGTTATTTTCTTTGTTGGGCCTGTCCTGTAGTAGGTGACTTCTGGGAACTCTTCTGGCTCTATCAATCTGTTTCTTCACTTCAGCAGGTGGGTACTATAGTTGTAAGAATGCTTGATATCTTGTAGGTGTTTGTCTCTGTCTGAGGGGTTGGAGCAAATGCAGTTGTATCGTAGAGCTTGGCTGTGGACGATGGATCGTGTGGTGTGGTCTGGGTGAAAGCTGGAGGCATGTAGGTATGAATAGCCGTCAGTAGGTTTCCGGTATAGGGTGGTGTTTATGTGACCATTGCTTATTAGCATTGTAGTGTCCAGGAAGTGGATCTCTTGTGTGGACTGGTCCAGGCTGAGGTTGATGGTGGGATGGAAATTGTTGAAATCATGGTGGAATTCCTCAAGGGCTTCTTTTCCATGGGTCCGGATGATGAAGATGTCATCAATGTAGTGCAAGTAGAGTAGGGGCATTAGGGGACGAGAGCTGAGGAAGCGTTGTTCTAAGTCAGCCATAAAAATGTTGGCATACTGTGGGGCCATGCGGGTACCCATAACAGTGCCGCTGATTTGAAGGTATACATTGTCCCCAAACGTGAAATAGTTTTGGGTGAGGACAAAGTCACAAAGTTCAGCCACCAGGTTTGCCATGACATTCTCGGGGATACTGTTCCTGACGGCTTGTAGTCCATCTTTGTGTGGAATGTTGGTGCAGAGGGCTTCTACATTCATAGTGGCCAGGATGGTGTTTTCAGGAAGATCACCGATGGATTGTAGTTTCCTTAGGAAGTCAGTGGTGTCTCGAAGATAGCAGACAATCCTGCTGTCAGGGTGCCAATGCCTGAGATGATGGGATGTCCAGGATTTCCAGGTTTATGGATCTTTGGTAGCAGATAGAATACCCCAGGTTGGGGTTCCAGGGGTGTGTCTGTGCGGATTTGTTCTTGTGCTTTTTCAGGGAGTTTCTTGAGCAAATGCTGCAGTTTCTTTTGGTAACCCACAGTGGGATTAGAGGCTTGTCGAAAGTGGAGTTGGAGAGCTGCCTAGCAGCCTCTTGTTCATATTCCAACCTATTCATGATGACGACAGCACCTCCTTTGTCAACCTTTTTGATCATGATGTCAGAGTTGTTTCTGAGGCTGTGGATGGCATTGTGTTCTGCACGGCTGAGGTTATGGGGCAAGTGATGCTGCTTTTCCGCAATTTCAGCCCGTGCACGTTGGCGGAAGCACTCTATGTAGAAGTCCAGTCTGTTGTTTCGACCTTCAGGAGGAGTCCACCCAGAATCCTTCTTTTTGTAGTCTTGGTAGGAAGGTCTCTGTGGGTTAGTTATAGGCTGTCATAAGCAAAGGGGAAAAACAAAGGAACTCTCCAACTTAAAACACTGAAACAAACACTTGAAGCTAACATACCTCATATTCACCACAGCACAGCACAACGAATTAGTGCTTCGACAGGAATAATAAAAAAAATAGATCCCATTTAAAAATATTTAGCACAAATCAAAGACGCATTGGGTAACAATTTCTATTTGCAAACCTGTAAAGAATTTAAACCCAATAAAAAAGAAAAAAATTAGGAATACACAGTAGGAAAATCTGGACAAAATAATTCCTTCCAAGATCTATATGAAGAAATCCAACCCTAAACCTTATTCAAGAGCACAGGAGCATAATTTTTAAAAAGATTCCACTTGAAGATGCAGTTTAAAACCACCAAACCATTCTGGAGACCCCTTTCACAATATTGAAACTCGAGAAAACCCTTCAGAAACACAAATGCAGAAAATCATACAGACCAGATAATATAGATAATATTTACAAAGACATTAATGGCAGTTAGGTGCCCAACTTGCATTAGCAGTCTGTAGGAACAAGGTGCTCGGCTGCCATTTTTGCCTTTGTAAATTTACTTCCATCTCAAGTTGATACTAAAACACAGCATAGAAATAATTTAGAAAGCCTTTTAAATTTTTAGCCCGACCTCCCCAATGTTGACACTTCCTCAGAAAAGATCAGAAGGACTAATCACTCCAAAAGCAGAGAGAGACCCTCAACTCAGACAATCTCGGAGGTCATTATATTACCAACAACATCATCAACTGTTCTGAATGAAACAATAATACATTTGAGTTTGGCCAATAACAATGTAATAATAAAAAGCCAAGCTGTATTAAGCCACTGACTGCATTTTACCCAGCAGATGATCAACAAACATATAAAAAATAAAAGGGGATGAGAGTTTTCTGCTTTATATAACTTTTTAAAAATCTTTTGATTCAGTCTGGCACCCAGGATTGACTCTTAAATTGATATTAACTGGAATTAGTGAGAAAACATGACACTGTATCAATCTACCAACCTATCTAATACTGAAGAAAAATAAACAATATGCAATCAGCCCTCAGGCAAGAGAGGGGAATAAACACATGGATGTAATCTGAGCCTAAGCCTTTTCAGCATAGATATAAATGATTTATCGACTCTGCTGGAGCAGTCTGCAAATTCAAGACTTCCACTAAACAACACAGAGATAGATTGTCTAGTTTTGCTAATGACCCGGTCACACTATCACTCATACAAGATCATCTGTATGCATAGTGCCATCTAGTGACTCCAGATAATGTTACAGTCTCCAAACAAAATCACACCACCAGAAATGGACTGAAATACATAGGCTTTATGTGTTAACTTGGGAAAATATAACAAAATTGAGATATTTGGAGGGATAAAAACATCATAAAATTTTATTAGGTAGAAATTGAACACAGTCTAAATTATAAATACATAGGCAGTACTGCCAACCCTGAGTGTTAAAAAATAATGTCTTGTCTATGTAAGTGTTTTCCTACATAGGGGCCTTAGGTACTATACTAGTCACTGCCCTACAGATTTTACAATCTAACACAATGGGGCCCCATCTCAGCTGACATCACTAGTGGCTACCATAATACAAATAAGTAATAACAAAAACAGTTTGCTACTCTAATGCCCACACTACAATATCGTATACGCTCAAATTATCACAAATGCTCAGACTTTTCACTAAAAATAAGAAGTAATGATGAAGCTGGTGGGTATCACCTATATGCTCAGAGTCTAACTGATCGCCATATTGGGTTTCAGGAAGGAATTTTTCCCCAGGTCAGATTGGCAGAGACCCTGGAAGTTTTTTTGCCTCGCTCTGCAGTATGGGGCACCGGTCACATGTTTGTTTGAAGTAGAGTAAATGATGGATTCTCTATAACTTTTGAAAAATTTAAATTGAGAGTTGAGGACTTCAGTAACTCAGCCAGAAGTTATGGGCCTATTGCAAGAATGGGTGGGTGAGGTTCTGTGGCCTGCGATGTGCAGGAGGTCAGACTAGCTGATCAAATGGTCCATTTTGGCCTTAAAAGTGCATGAGGGAGAAAAGAAAGCAACAGCAGAGATAACATGTTTTACGCAGTGTGATGCTAACAGCAACAGATGAAAAGTGTTAGAAAAGTGTGAAATATTAGAGCTGATAGAAATGTTTCAAATTTCAATTAGAAATTTGAACATTTGACCCGGACATTTGGCGGGTGTCCGGGGGGGGTGTCATTGGGGGTGTCGGGGGTGTCGGTGTCGGGGGGGTGTCTCTGAGGGTGTCGGGGGTGTCATTGGGGGTGTCGGGAGGGTCGGTGTCGGGGGGGGTGTCTCTGAGGGTGTCGGGGGGTCAGTGTCGGCGGGTGTCGGCGGGGGTCTCATGGCGGGTGTCGGGGGGGGTCGGTGTCAGGGGGGGTGTCATTGGGGGTGTCGGGGGGGTCAGTGTCATGGGGGGTGTCTCTGAGGGTGTCATGGCAGGTGTCGGGGGGTGTCTCTGAGGGTCCCATGGCGGGTGTCGGGGGGGGTCGGTGTCGGGGGGGTGTCATGGCAGGTGTCTCTGAGGGTCTCATAGTGGGTGTCGGGGGGGGGGTCAGTGTCGGGGCGTGTCTCTGAGGGTGTCGGGGGGTGTCTCTGAGGGTGTCATGGCGGGTTTCAGGTGTGTCTCTGAGGGTGTCATGGCGGGTGTCGGGGGGGGTCGGTGTCGGGGGGGTGTCTCTGAGGGTGTCATGGCAGGTGTCGGGGGGTGTCTCTGAGGGTGTCATGGCGGGTGTCGGGGGGGTCGGTGTCAGGGGGGTGTCTCTGAGGGTGTCATGGCAGGTGTCGGGGGGTGTCTCTGAGGGTCTCATGGTGGGTGTCGGGGGGGTCGGTGTCAGGGGGAGTGTCTCTGAGGGTGTCGGGGGGTCAGTGTCGGGGGGTGTCTCTGAGGGTCTCATGGCGGGTGTCGGGGGGGTCGGTGTCAGGGGGGTGTCTCTGAGGGTGTCGGGGGGGTCGGTGTCAGGGGGGTGTCTCTGAGGGTGTCGGGGGGTCGGTGTCGGGGGGTGTCTCTGAGGGTCTCATAGTGGGTGTCGGGAGGGGTCGGTGTCGGGGGGGTGTCTCTGAGGGAGTCATGGCGGGTGTCGGGGGATGTCTCTGAGGGTGTCGGGGGTGTCATTGGGGGTGTCGGGGGGGTCAGTGTCAGGGGGGTGTCTCTGAGGGTGTCATGGCGGGTGTCGGCGGGTGTCTCTGGGGGTCTCATGGCGGGTGTCGGGGGGGGTCGGTGTCGGGGGGGTGTCATTGGGGGTGTCGGGGGTCAGTGTCAGGGGGGGTGTCTCTGAGGGTGTCGGGGGGTCGGTGTCGGCGGGTGTCGGCGGGGGTCTCATGGCGGGTGTCGGGGGGGGTCGGTGTCAGGGGGGGTGTCATTGGGGGTGTCGGGGGGGTCAGTGTCAGGGGGGTGTCTCTGAGGGTGTCATGGCGGGTGTCGGCCGGTGTCGGCGGGGGTCTCATGGCGGGTGTCGGGGGGGTTGGTGTCAGGGGGGTGTCATTGGGGGTGTCGGGGGGGTCAGTGTCAGGGGGGTGTCTCTGAGGGTGTCATGGCGGGTGTCGGCGGGGGTCTCATGGCAGGTGTCGGGGGGGTCGGTGTCAGGGGGGTGTCATTGGGGGTGTCGGGGGGGTCGGTGTCAGGGGGGGTGTCTCTGAGGGTGTCATGGCGGGTGTCGGCGGGGGTCTCATGGCGGGTGTCGGGGGGGTCGGTGTCGGGGGGGTGTCATTAGGGGTGTCGGGGGTGTCATTGGGGGTGTCGGGGGGGTCAGTGTCAGGGGGGTGTCTCTGAGGGTGTCATGGCGGGTGTCGGCGGGTGTCTCTGGGGGTCTCATGGCGGGTGTCGGGGGGGGTCGGTGTCGGGGGGGGTGTCATTGGGGGTGTCGGGGGTCAGTGTCAGGGGGGGTGTCTCTGAGGGTGTCGGGGGATCGGTGTTAGCGGGTGTAGGCGGGGGTCTCATGACGGGTGTCAGGGGGGTCGGTGTCAGGGGGGTGTCTCTGATGGTGTCGGGGGGGTTGGTGTCAGGGGGGTGTCATGGAGGGTGTCATTGGGGGTGTCGGGGGGTCAGTGTCAGGGGGGGTGTCTCTGAGGGTGTCGGGGGTGTCATTGGGGGTGTCGGGAGGGTCGGTGTCGGGGGGGGTGTCTCTGAGGGTGTCGGGGGGTCAGTGTCGGCGGGTGTCGGCGGGGGTCTCATGGCGGGTGTCGGGGGGGGTCGGTGTCAGGGGGGGTGTCATTGGGGGTGTCGGGGGGGGTCAGTGTCAGGCGGGGTGTCTCTGAGGGTGTCATGGCGGGTGTCGGCGGGTGTCTCTGGGGGTCTCATGGTGGGTGTCGGGGGGGGTCGGTGTCAGGGGGGGTGTCATTGGGGGTGTCGGGGGGTCGGTGTCGGCGGGTGTCGGCGGGGGTCTCATGGCGGGTGTCGGGGGGGTCGGTGTCAGGGGGGGTGTCATTGGGGGTGTCGGGGGGGTCAGTGTCAGGGGGGTCTCTCTGAGGGTGTCATGGCGGGTGTCGGCGGGGGTCTCATGGCAGGTGTCGGGGGGGTTGGTGTCAGGGGGGTGTCATTGGGGGTGTCGGGGGGGTCGGTGTCAGGGGGGGTGTCTCTGAGGGTGTCATGGCGGGTGTCGGCGGGGGTCTCATGGCGGGTGTCGGGGGGGTCGGTGTCAGGGGGGGTGTCTCTGAGGGAGTCATGGCGGGTGTCGGGGATGTCTCTGAGGGTGTCGGGGGTGTCATTGTGGGTGTCGGGGGGGTCAGTGTCAGGGGGGTGTCTCTGAGGGTGTCATGGCGGGTGTCGGCCGGTGTCGGCGGGGGTCTCATGGCGGGTGTTGGGGGGGTTGGTGTCAGGGGGGTGTCATTGGGGGTGTCGGGGGGGTCAGTGTCAGGGGGGTGTCTCTGAGGGTGTCATGGCGGGTGTCGGCGGGGGTCTCATGGCAGGTGTCGGGGGGGTTGGTGTCAGGGGGGTGTCATTGGGGGTGTCGGGGGGGTCGGTGTCAGGGGGGGTGTCTCTGAGGGTGTCATGGCGGGTGTCGGCGGGGGTCTCATGGCGGGTGTCGGGGGGGTCGGTGTCGGGGGGGTGTCATTGGGGGTGTCGGGGGGGTCGGTGTCATGGGGGGTGTCTCTGAGGGAGTCATGGCGGGTGTCGGCGGGGGTCTCATGGCGGGTGTCCGGGGGGGAGTCGGTGTCAGGGGGGTCGGTGTCAGGGGGGGTGTCTCTGAGGGTGTCATGGCGGGTGTCGGCGGGGGTCTCATGGCGGGTGTCGGGGGGGTCAGTGTCGGGGGGGGGTGTCTCTGAGGGAGTCATGGCGGGTGTCGGGGGATGTCTCTGAGGGTGTCAGGGGTGTCATTGGGGATGTCGGGGGGGTCGGTGTCGGGGGGGTGTCTCTGAGGGTGTCATGGCGGGTGTCGGCGGGGGTCTCATGGCGGGTGTCGGGGGGTCGGTGTCAGGGGGGGTGTCATTGGGGGTGTCGGGGGGGGTCAGCGTCGGGGGATGTCTCTGAGGGAGTCATGGCGGGTGTCGGGAGGGGGTGTCGGGGGGGGTCGGTGTCAGGGGGGGTGTCTCTGAGGGTGTCATGGTGGGTGTCGGCGGGGGTCTCATGGCGGGTGTCGGGGGGGTCGGTGTCGGGGGGGTGTCATTGGGGGTGTCGGGGGGGTCGGTGTCATGGGGGGTGTCTCTGAGGGAGTCATGGCGGGTGTCGGCGGGGGTCTCATGGCGGGTGTCCGGGGGGGGGGTCGGTGTCAGGGGGGTCGGTGTCAGGGGGGGTGTCTCTGAGGGTGTCATGGCGGGTGTCGGCGGGGGTCTCATGGCGGGTGTCGGGGGGGTCAGTGTCGGGGGGGGTGTCTCTGAGGGAGTCATGGCGGGTGTCGGGGGATGTCTCTGAGGGTGTCAGGGGTGTCATTGGGGATGTCGGGGGGGTCGGTGTCGGGGGGGTGTCTCTGAGGGTGTCATGGCAGGTGTCGGGGGTGTCTCTGAGGGTCTCATAGTGGGTGTCGGGGGGGGTCAGTGTCGGGGGGGTGTCTCTGAGGGAGTCATGGCGGGTGTCGGCGGGGGTCTCATGGCGGGTGTCCGGGGGGGGTCGGTGTCGGGGGGGTCAGTGTCAGGGGGGTTGTCTCTGAGGGTGTCATGGCGGGTGTCGGCGGGGGTCTCATGGCGGGTGTCGGGGGGTCGGTGTCAGGGGGGGTCAGTGTCGGGGGATGTCTCTGAGGGAGTCATGGCGGGTGTCGGGGGGGTGTCGGGGGGGTCGGTGTCAGGGGGGGTGTCTCTGAGGGTGTCATGGCGGGTGTCGGCGGGGGTCTCATGGCGGGTGTCGGGGGGGTTGGTGTCAGGGGGTGTCATTGGGGGTGTCGGGGGGGTCGGTGTCAGGGGGGGTGTCTCTGAGGGTGTCATGGCGGGTGTCGGCGGGGGTCTCATGGCGGGTGTCGGGGGGGGTCGGTGTCAGGGGGGGTGTCATTGGGGGTGTCGGGGGGGTCGGTGTCATGGGGGGTGTCTCTGAGGGAGTCATGGCGGGTGTCGGCGGGGGTCTCATGGCGGGTGTCCGGGGGGGGGTCGGTGTCAGGGGGGTCGGTGTCAGGGGGGGTGTCTCTGAGGGTCTCATGGCGGGTGTCGGGGGGGTCAGTGTCGGGGGGGGTGTCTCTGAGGGAGTCATGGCGGGTGTCGGGGGATGTCTCTGAGGGTGTCAGGGGTGTCATTGGGGATGTCGGGGGGGGTCGGTGTCAGGGGGGGTGTCTCTGAGGGTGTCATGGCAGATGTCGGGGGTGTCTCTGAGGGTCTCATAGTGGGTGTCGGTGGGGTCAGTGTCGGGGGGGTGTCTCTGAGGGAGTCATGGCGGGTGTCGGCGGGGGTCTCATGGCGGGTGTCCGGGGGGGGGGTCGGTGTCGGGGGGGTCAGTGTCAGGGGGGGTGTCTCTGAGGGAGTCATGGCGGGTGTCGGCGGGGGTCTCATGGCGGGTGTCCGGGGGGGGGTCGGTGTCAGGGGGGTCGGTGTCAGGGGGGGTGTCTCTGAGGGTGTCATGGCGGGTGTCGGCGGGGGTCTCATGGCGGGTGTCGGGGGGTCAGTGTCGGGGGGGGTGTCTCTGAGGGAGTCATGGCGGGTGTCGGGGGATGTCTCTGAGGGTGTCAGGGGTGTCATTGGGGATGTCGGGGGGGTCGGTGTCGGGGGGTGTCTCTGAGGGTGTCATGGCAGGTGTCGGGGGTGTCTCTGAGGGTCTCATAGTGGTTGTCGGGGGGGTCAGTGTCAGGGGGGGTGTCTCTGAGGGTGTCATGGCGGGTGTCGGCGGGGGTCTCATGGCGGGTGTCGGGGGGGTCGGTGTCAGGGGGGGTGTCATTGGGGGTGTCGGGGGGGGTGTCTCTGAGGGTGTCAGGGCGGGTGTCGGCGGGGGTCTCATGGCGGGTGTCGGGGGGGTCGGTGTCAGGGGGGGTGTCATTGGGGGTGTCGGGGGGGGTGTCTCTGAGGGTGTCAGGGCGGGTGTCGGCGGGGGTCTCATGGGGGGTGTCGGGGGGGGTCGGTGTCAGGGGGGGTGTCGGGGGGTCGGTGTCAGGGGGGTGTCGGGGGGTCGGTGTCGGGGGGGTGTCATTGGGGGTGTCAGGGGGGGTGTCTCTGAGGGTGTCATGACGGGTGTCGGCGGGGGTCTCATGGCGGGTGTCGGGGGGTCGGTGTCAGGGGGGGTGTCGGGAGGTCGGTGTCGGGGGGGGTGTCGGGGGGGGTCGGTGTCAGGGGGGGTGTCGGGGGGTCGGTGTCAGGGGGGGTGTCGGGGGGTCGGTGTCAGGGGGGGTGTTGGGAGGTCGGTGTCGGGGGGGGTGTCGGGGGGTCGGTGTCAGGGGGGTGTCGGGGGGTCGGTGTCGGGGGGGTGTCTCTGAGGGTGTCATGGCGGGTGTCGGGGGGGGGTCGGTGTCAGGGGGGTGTCTCTGAGGGTGTCATGACGGGTGTCGGCGGGGGTCTCATGGCGGGTGTCGGGGGGGTCGGTGTCAGGGGGGGTGTCGGGGGGTCGGTGTCAGGGGGGGTGTCGGGGGGGGTCGGTGTCAGGGGGGTGTCGGGGGGTCGGTGTCGGGGGGGTGTCTCTGAGGGTGTCAGGGCGGGTGTCGGCGGGGGTCTCATGGCGGGTGTCGGGGGGGTCGGTGTCAGGGGGGGTGTCATTGGGGGTGTCGGGGGGGGTGTCTCTGAGGGTGTCAGGGCGGGTGTCGGCGGGGGTCTCATGGGGGGTGTCGGGGGGGGTCGGTGTCAGGGGGGTGTCGGGGGGTCGGTGTCAGGGGGGTGTCTCTGAGGGAGTCATGACGGGTGTCGGCGGGGGTCTCATGGCGGGTGTCGGGGGGGGTCGGTGTCAGGGGGGGTGTCATTGGGGGTGTCGGGGGGGGTGTCTCTGAGGGTGTCAGGGCGGGTGTCGGCGGGGGTCTCATGGGGGGTGTCGGGGGGGGTCGGTGTCAGGGGGGTGTCGGGGGGTCGGTGTCAGGGGGGTGTCTCTGAGGGAGTCATGACGGGTGTCGGCGGGGGTCTCATGGCGGGTGTCGGGGGGGTCGGTGTCAGGGGGGGTGTCATTGGGGGTGTCGGGGGGGGTGTCTCTGAGGGTGTCAGGGCGGGTGTCGGCGGGGGTCTCATGGGGGGTGTCGGGGGGGGTCGGTGTCAGGGGGGTGTCGGGGGGGGGTCGGTGTCAGGGGGGGTGTCGGGGGGGTCGGTGTCAGGGGGGGTGTCGGGGGGTCGGTGTCGGGGGGTGTCTCTGAGGGTGTCAGGGCGGGTGTCGGCGGGGGTCTCATGGGGGGTGTCGGGGGGGGTCGGTGTCAGGGGGGGTGTCGGGGGGGTCGGTGTCGGGGGGGGTGTCGGGGGGGGGTCGGTGTCAGGGGGGGTGTCGGGGGGTCGGTGTCAGGGGGGGTGTCGGGGGGTCGGTGTCGGGGGGTGTCTCTGAGGGTGTCAGGGCGGGTGTCGGTGGGGGTCTCATGGCGGGTGTCGGGGGGGGTCGGTGTCAGGGGGGGTGTCGGGGGGGTCGGTGTCAGGGGGGGTGTCGGGGGGGGGTCGGTGTCAGGGGGGGTGTCGGGGGGGTCGGTGTCAGGGGGGGTGTCGGGGGGTCGGTGTCGGGGGGTGTCTCTGAGGGTGTCAGGGCGGGTGTCGGCGGGGGTCTCATGGGGGGTGTCGGGGGGGGTCGGTGTCAGGGGGGGTGTCGGGGGGGGGTCGGTGTCAGGGGGGGTGTCGGGGGGTCGGTGTCAGGGGGGGTGTCGGGGGGTCGGTGTCGGGGGGTGTCTCTGAGGGTGTCAGGGCGGGTGTCGGCGGGGGTCTCATGGCGGGTGTCGGGGGGGGTCGGTGTCAGGGGGGGTGTCGGGGGTGTCGGGGGGTCGGTGTCGGGGGGGTGTCTCTGAGGGTCTCCTGGCGGGTGTCGGTCTCAGGGGGGGGGCGAGGGGCGGGGGGTCTCTAGCGCGCTGTGGGCGGAGGCGGGGCGCCGGGCGCTGCCGGCATCTGTGCGGCAGCGGGGCCGCTCTCCGCCTGGCCGGGCCGCTCCCGGGAGCCGGCAGGGGGCGCTGCGAGCCGGAGCCGGAGCCGGAGCCGGGACCGGGCGGGCGGAAGCGGCCGCCGCCGGTTTCCGTCTCTCGGCGGCTGAGTCACTGGCCGCGCCGCTCCCCGCCGCCGGCCGCCCGCTGCCCCGGCCCCGCCATGCCGCTGGAGAACCTGGAGGAGGAGGGGCTGCCCAAGAACCCCGACCTGCGCATCGCCCAGCTCCGCTTCCTCCTCAGCCTGCGGCCGCAGCGCCCCGAGCCCGCCGTGCGCGAGGAGCTCATGGCGGCCGTGCGGCGCCACAGTGAGTGCGGGGCGGGCCGGGCCGGGCCCCGGCCCCCCACCTCCCCTCCCCCTCCTTCCCGGGCCCCCTCACTGCCTGACCCCCT